>NC_092114.1:4425649-5064399 GCF_045679555.1 Salvelinus alpinus
GTCTGATCGGATACAGGTGGGGGAGTATTACATAGTATCTGGTCTGATCGGATACAGGTGGGGGAGTATTACATAGTACCTGGTCTAATACAGGTCGGCTAGTATTACATAGTACCTGGTCTGATCGGATACAGGTGGGGGAGTATTACATATTACCTGGTCTGATAGAGCTGGGGGAGTGTTACATAGTACCTGGTCTAATCGGATACAGGTCGGGGAGTATTAAATAGTAGCTGGTCTGATCGGATACAGGTGGGGGAGTATTACAGTACCTGGTCTGATCGGATACAGGTGGGGGAGAATTACATATTACCTGGTCAGATCGGATACAGGTGGGGGAGGATTACATAGTACCTGGGCTGATCAGATACAGGTGGGGGAGTATTACATAGTGCCTGGTCTGATCGGATACAGGTGGGGGAGTTTTGCAAAGTACCTGGTCTGATCGGATACAGGTGGGGTCTATTACAAAGTACCTGGTCTGATCGGATACAGGTGGGGGAGTATTACATAGTATCTGGTCTGATCGGATACAGGTGGGGGAGTATTACATAGTACCCGGTCTGATCGGATACAGGTGGGGGAGTATTACAAAGTACCTGTTCTGATAGAGCTGGGGGAGTATCACACAGTACCTGGTCTAATTGGATAAAGGTCGGGGAGTATTTCAAAGTATCTGGTCTGATCGGATACAGGTGGGGGAGTATTACATAGTACCTGGTCTGATCGGATACAGGTGGGGGTATTACATAGTACCTGGTCTGATACAGGTGGGTGAGTATTACATAGTACCTGGTCTGATCGGAAACAGGTGGGGGAGTATTATTTAGTATCTGGTCTGATCGGATACAGGTGGGGGAGTATTATATAGTACCTGGTCTGATCGGACACATGTGGGGGAGTATTACATTGTATCTGGTCTGATCGGATACAGGTATGGGGTGTATAACATTGTACCTGGTCTCATCGGATAAGGGTGGGGATAGTATTACATAGTATAGTATCTGGTCTGATCGGATACAGGTGGGGAAGAATTACAGAGTACCTGGTCTGATCAGATACAGGTGGGGGAGTATTACAGAGTACCTGGTCTGATCGGATACAGTTGGAGGAGTATTACATAGTACCTGGTCTGATACAGGTGGGGGAGTATTACATAGTACCTGGTCTGATCGGATACAGGTGGGGGAGTATTATATAGTACCTGGTCTGATACAGGTGGGGGAGTATTACATAGTACCTGGTCTGATCGGATACATATGGGGGTGTATTACATAGTACCTGGTCTGATCGGATACATATGGGGGTGTATTACATAGTACCTGGTCTGATCGGATACAGGTGGGGGAGTATTACATAGTACCTGGTCTGATCGGATACAGGTGGGGGAGTATTACATAGTATCTGGTCTGATCGGATACAGGTGGGGGAGTATTACATAGTACCTGGTCTGATACAGGTCGGCTAGTATTACATAGTACCTGGTCTGAAAGGATACAGGTGGGGGAGTATTACATATTACCTGGTCTGATAGAGCTGGGGGAGTGTTACATAGTACCTGGTCTAATCGGATACAGGTCGAGGAGTATTAAATAGTAGCTGGTCTGATCGGATACAGGTGGGGGAGTATTACAGTACCTGGTCTGATCTGATACAGGTGGGGGAGTATTACATAGTACCTGGGCTGATCAGATACAGGTGGGGGAGTATTACATAGTGCCTGGTCTGATCGGATACATATGGGGGTGTATTACATAGTACCTGGTCTGATCGGATACAGGTGGGGGAGTATTACATAGTACCTGGTCTGATCGGATACAGGTGGGGGAGTATTACATAGTATCTGGTCTGATCGGATACAGGTGGGGGAGTATTACATAGTACCTGGTCTGATACAGGTCGGCTAGTATTACATAGTACCTGGTCTGAAAGGATACAGGTGGGGGAGTATTACATATTACCTGGTCTGATAGAGCTGGGGGAGTGTTACATAGTACCTGGTCTAATCGGATACAGGTCGAGGAGTATTAAATAGTAGCTGGTCTGATCGGATACAGGTGGGGGAGTATTACAGTACCTGGTCTGATCTGATACAGGTGGGGGAGTATTACATAGTACCTGGGCTGATCAGATACAGGTGGGGGAGTATTACATAGTGCCTGGTCTGATACAGGTGGGGGAGTATTACATAGTACCTGGTCTGATCGGATACAGGTGGGGGAGTATTACATAGTTCTGGTCTGATCGGATACAGGTGGGGGAGTATTGCATAGTACCTGGTCTGATCAGATACATGTGGGGCAGTATTACATAGTACCTGGTCTGATCGGATACAGGTGGGGGAGTATTGCAGAGTACCTAGTCTGATCGGATACAGGTGGGGGAGTATTGCATAGTACCTGGGCTGATCGGACACAGGTGGGGGAGTATTACATAGTACCCGGTCTGATCGGATACAGGTGGGGGAGTATTACAAAGTACCTGTTCTGATAGAGCTGGGGGAGTATCACACAGTACCTGGTCTAATTGGATAAAGGTCGGGGAGTATTTCAAAGTATCTGGTCTGATCGGATACAGGTGGGGGAGTATTACATAGTACCTGGTCTGATCGGATACAGGTGGGGGTATTACATAGTACCTGGTCTGATACAGGTGGGTGAGTATTACATAGTACCTGGTCTGATCGGAAACAGGTGGGGGAGTATTATTTAGTATCTGGTCTGATCGGATACAGGTGGGGGAGTATTATATAGTACCTGGTCTGATCGGACACATGTGGGGGAGTATTACATTGTATCTGGTCTGATCGGATACAGGTGGGGGAGAATTACATTGTACCTGGTCTGATCGGATACAGATGGGGGAGTTTTATTTAGTATCTGGTCTGATCGGATACAGGTGGGGGAGTATTATATATTACCTGGTCTGATCGGATACAGGTAGGGGAGTATTATTTAGTAGGTGGTCTGATCGGATACAGGTGGCATTGTATTTCATAGTATCTGGTCTGATCGGATACAGGTGGGGGAGTATTACATAGTACCTTGTCTGATAGAGATGGGGGGTATTGCATAGTACCTGGTCTGATCGGATACATGTGGGGGAGTATTACATAGTACCTGGTCTGATCGGATACAGGTGGGGGAGTATTACATAGTACCTGGTCTGATCAGATACAGGTGGGGGAGTATTACATAGTACCTGGTCTGATCAGATACAGGTGAGCTTATTATATAGTACCTGGTCTGATCGGATACAGATGGGGGAGTATTACATAGTACCTGGTCTGATCGGATACAGGTGGGGGAGTATTACATAGTACCTGGTCTGGCCGGATACAGGTGAGGGAGTATTACATAGTACCTGGTCTGGCCGGATACAGGTGGGGGAGTATTACATAGTACCTAGTCTGATAGAGGGGGGGGGGGATTATTACATAGTACCTGGTCTGATCGGACACAGTTGGGGGAGTATTACATAGTACCTGGTCTGGCCGGATACAGGTGGGGGAGTATTACATAGTACCTGGTCTGGCTGGATACAGGTGGCGGAGTATTACGTAGTACCTGGTCTGGCCGGATACAGGTTGGGGAGTATTACATAGTACCCGGTCTGATCGGATACAGGTGGGGGAGTATTACATAGTACCTAGTCTGATAGAGCTGGGGGAGTATTACACAGTACCTGGTCTAATCGGATAGATGTCGCGGAGTATTAAAAAGTACCTGGTCTGATCGGATACATGTGGGGCAGTCTTACATAGTACCTGGTCTGATCGGATACATGTGGGGGAGTATTACATAGTACCTGGTCTGATCGGATACAGGTGGGGGAGTATTACATAGTGCCTGGTCTGATCGGATACAGGTGGGGGAGTATTACATAGTACCTGGTCTGATCGGATACAGGTGGGGGAGTATTACATAGTATCTGGTCTGATCGGATACAGGTGGGGGAGTATTACATAGTACCTGGTCTGATACAGGTCGGCTAGTATTACATAGTACCTGGTCTGAAAGGATACAGGTGGGGGAGTATTACATATTACCTGGTCTGATAGAGCTGGGGGAGTGTTACATAGTACCTGGTCTAATCGGATACAGGTCGAGGAGTATTAAATAGTAGCTGGTCTGATCGGATACAGGTGGGGGAGTATTACAGTACCTGGTCTGATCTGATACAGGTGGGGGAGTATTACATAGTACCTGGGCTGATCAGATACAGGTGGGGGAGTATTACATAGTGCCTGGTCTGATACAGGTGGGGGAGTATTACATAGTACCTGGTCTGATCGGATACATATGGGGGTGTATTACATAGTACCTGGTCTGATCGGATACAGGTGGGGGAGTATTACATAGTACCTGGTCTGATCGGATACAGGTGGGGGAGTATTACATAGTATCTGGTCTGATCGGATACAGGTGGGGGAGTATTACATAGTACCTGGTCTGATACAGGTCGGCTAGTATTACATAGTACCTGGTCTGAAAGGATACAGGTGGGGGAGTATTACATATTACCTGGTCTGATAGAGCTGGGGGAGTGTTACATAGTACCTGGTCTAATCGGATACAGGTCGATTAGTATTAAATAGTAGCTGGTCTGATCGGATACAGGTGGGGGAGTATTACAGTACCTGGTCTGATCTGATACAGGTGGGGGAGTATTACATAGTACCTGGGCTGATCAGATACAGGTGGGGGAGTATTACATAGTGCCTGGTCTGATACAGGTGGGGGAGTATTACATAGTACCTGGTCTGATCGGATACAGGTGGGGGAGTATTACATAGTTCTGGTCTGATCGGATACAGGTGGGGGAGTATTGCATAGTACCTGGTCTGATCAGATACATGTGGGGCAGTATTACATAGTACCTGGTCTGATCGGATACAGGTGGGGGAATATTGCATAGTACCTAGTCTGATCGGATACAGGTGGGGGAGTATTGCATAGTACCTGGGCTGATCGGACACAGGTGGGGGAGTATTACGCAGTACCTGGTCTGATCGGATACAGGTGGGGTAGTATTATTTAGTATCTGGTCTGGTAGGATACATGTGGGGGAGTATTATATAGTACCTGTTCTGATCGGATACAGGTGGGGTCTATTACAAAGTACCTGGTCTGATCGGATACAGGTGGGGGAGTATTACATAGTATCTGGTCTGATCGGATACAGGTGGGGGAGTATTACATAGTACCTGGTCTGATCGGATACAGGTGGGGGAGTATTACATAGTATCTGGTCTGATTCGGATACAGGTCGGGGGAGTATTACATAGTACCTGATCTGATCGGATACAGGTGGGGGAGTATTACATAGTATCTGGTCTGATAGAGGGGGGGGGGGGGGGGTATTACATAGTACCTGGTCTGATCGGATACAGGTGGGGGAGTCTTACATAGTACCTGGTCTGATCAGATACAGGTGAGATTATTATATAGTACCTGGTCTGATCGGATACAGGTGGGGGAGTATTACATAGTACCTGGACTGATCGGACACAGGTGGGGAGAATTACATAGTACCTGGTCTGATAGAGGGGGGGGGGGGGGAGTATTACATAGTACCTGGTCTGATCGGACACAGGCGGGGAGTATTACATAGTACCTGGTCTGGCCGGATACAGGTTGGGGAGTATTACATAGTACCCGGTCTGATCGGATACAGGTGGAGGAGTATTACAAAGTACCTGTTCTGATAGAGCTGGGGGAGTATCACACAGTACCTGGTCTAATTGGATAAAGGTCGGGGAGTATTTCAAAGTATCTGGTCTGATCGGATACAGGTGGGGGAGAATTACATTGTACCTGGTCTGATCGGATACAGATGGGGGAGTTTTATTTAGTATCTGGTCTGATCGGATACAGGTGGGGGAGTATTATATATTACCTGGTCTGATCGGATACAGGTAGGGGAGTATTATTTAGTAGGTGGTCTGATCGGATACAGGTGGCATTGTATTTCATAGTATCTGGTCTGATCGGATACAGGTGGGGGAGTATTACATAGTACCTTGTCTGATAGAGATGGGGGGTATTGCATAGTACCTGGTCTGATCGGATACATGTGGGGGAGTATTACATAGTACCTGGTCTGATCGGATACAGGTGGGGGAGTATTACATAGTACCTGGTCTGATCAGATACAGGTGGGGGAGTATTACATAGTACCTGGTCTGATCAGATACAGGTGAGCTTATTATATAGTACCTGGTCTGATCGGATACAGGTGGGGGAGAATTACATTGTACCTGGTCTGATCGGATACAGATGGGGGAGTTTTATTTAGTATCTGGTCTGATCGGATACAGGTGGGGGAGTATTATATATTACCTGGTCTGATCGGATACAGGTAGGGGAGTATTATTTAGTAGGTGGTCTGATCGGATACAGGTGGCATTGTATTTCATAGTATCTGGTCTGATCGGATACAGGTGGGGGAGTATTACATAGTACCTTGTCTGATAGAGATGGGGGGTATTGCATAGTACCTGGTCTGATCGGATACATGTGGGGGAGTATTACATATTACCTGGTCTGATCGGATACAGGTGGGGGAGTATTACATAGTACCTGGTCTGATCAGATACAGGTGGGGGAGTATTACATAGTACCTGGTCTGATCAGATACAGGTGAGCTTATTATATAGTACCTGGTCTGATCGGATACAGATGGGGGAGTATTACATAGTACCTGGTCTGATCGGATACAGGTGGGGGAGTATTACATAGTACCTGGTCTGGCCGGATACAGGTGAGGGAGTATTACATAGTACCTGGTCTGGCCGGATACAGGTGGGGGAGTATTACATAGTACCTAGTCTGATAGAGGGGGGGGGGGGATTATTACATAGTACCTGGTCTGATCGGACACAGTTGGGGGAGTATTACATAGTACCTGGTCTGGCCGGATACAGGTGGGGGAGTATTACATAGTACCTGGTCTGGCTGGATACAGGTGGCGGAGTATTACGTAGTACCTGGTCTGGCCGGATACAGGTTGGGGAGTATTACATAGTACCCGGTCTGATCGGATACAGGTGGGGGAGTATTACATAGTACCTAGTCTGATAGAGCTGGGGGAGTATTACACAGTACCTGGTCTAATCGGATAGATGTCGCGGAGTATTAAAAAGTACCTGGTCTGATCGGATACATGTGGGGCAGTCTTACATAGTACCTGGTCTGATCGGATACATGTGGGGGAGTATTACATAGTACCTGGTCTGATCGGATACAGGTGGGGGAGTATTACATAGTGCCTGGTCTGATCGGATACAGGTGGGGGAGTATTACATAGTACCTGGTCTGGTAGAGGGGGGGAGGGGGAGTATTACATAGTACCTGGTCTGATCGGATACATGTGGGGGAATATTACATAGTACCTGGTCTGATCGGATACAGGTGGGGGAGTATTACATAGTGCCTGGTCTGATCGGATACAGGTGGGGGAGTATTACATAGTATCTGGTCTGGTAGAGGGGGGGAGGGGGAGTATTACATAGTACCTGATCTGATCGGACACAGGTGGGGGAGTATTACATAGTTCCTGGTCTGGCCGGATACAGGTGGGGGAGTATTACATAGTACCTGGTCTGATCGGACACAGGTGGGGGAGTATTACATAGTTCCTGGTCTGGCCGGATACAGGTGGGGGAGTATTACATAGTACCTGGTCTGATAGAGCTGGGGGAGTATCACCCAGTACCTGGTCTAATCGGAAACAGGTCGCGGAGTATTACAAAGTTCAGGTCTGATCGGATACATGTGGGGCAGTCTTACATAGTACCTGGTCTGATCAGATACAGGTGGGGGAGTATTACATAGTACCCGGTCTGATCGGATACAGGTGGGGGTCTATTACAAAGTACCTGGTCTGATCGGATACATGTTGGGGAGTATTACATAGTACCTGGTCTGATTCGGATACAGGTCGGGGGAGTATTACATAGTACCTGATCTGATCGGATACAGGTGGGGGAGTATTACATAGTACCTGGTCTGATCGGATACAGGTGGGGGAGTCTTACATAGTACCTGGTCTGATCAGATACAGGTGAGATTATTATATAGTACCTGGTCTGATCGGATACAGGTGGGGGAGTATTACATAGTACCTGGTCTGATCGGACACAGGTGGGGAGAATTACATAGTACCTGGTCTGATAGAGGGGGGGGGGGGAGTATTACATAGTACCTGGTCTGATCGGACACAGGCGGGGAGTATTACATAGTACCTGGTCTGGCCGGATACAGGTTGGGGAGTATTACATAGTACCCGGTCTGATCGGATACAGGTGGGGGAGTATTACAAAGTACCTGTTCTGATAGAGCTGGGGGAGTATCACACAGTACCTGGTCTAATTGGATAAAGGTCGGGGAGTATTTCAAAGTATCTGGTCTGATCGGATACAGGTGGGGGAGAATTACATTGTACCTGGTCTGATCGGATACAGATGGGGGAGTTTTATTTAGTATCTGGTCTGATCGGATACAGGTGGGGGAGTATTATATATTACCTGGTCTGATCGGATACAGGTAGGGGAGTATTATTTAGTAGGTGGTCTGATCGGATACAGGTGGCATTGTATTTCATAGTATCTGGTCTGATCGGATACAGGTGGGGGAGTATTACATAGTACCTTGTCTGATAGAGATGGGGGGTATTGCATAGTACCTGGTCTGATCGGATACATGTGGGGGAGTATTACATAGTACCTGGTCTGATCGGATACAGGTGGGGGAGTATTACATAGTACCTGGTCTGATCAGATACAGGTGGGGGAGTATTACATAGTACCTGGTCTGATCAGATACAGGTGAGCTTATTATATAGTACCTGGTCTGATCGGATACAGATGGGGGAGTATTACATAGTACCTGGTCTGATCGGATACAGGTGGGGGAGTATTACATAGTACCTGGTCTGGCCGGATACAGGTGAGGGAGTATTACATAGTACCTGGTCTGGCCGGATACAGGTGGAGGAGTATTACATAGTACCTAGTCTGATAGAGGGGGGGGGGGGGGGGGGATTATTACATAGTACCTGGTCTGATCGGACACAGTTGGGGGAGTATTACATAGTACCTGGTCTGGCCGGATACAGGTGGGGGAGTATTACGTAGTACCTGGTCTGGCTGGATACAGGTGGCGGAGTATTACGTAGTACCTGGTCTGGCCGGATACAGGTTGGGGAGTATTACATAGTACCCGGTCTGATCGGATACAGGTGGGGGAGTATTACATAGTACCTAGTCTGATAGAGCTGGGGGAGTATTACACAGTACCTGGTCTAATCGGATAGAGGTCGCGGAGTATTAAAAAGTACCTGGTCTGATCGGATACATGTGGGGCAGTCTTACATAGTACCTGGTCTGATCGGATACATGTGGGGCAGTCTTACATAGTACCTGGTCTGATCGGATACATGTGGGGGAGTATTACATAGTACCTGGTCTGATCGGATACATGTGGGGGAATATTACATAGTACCTGGTCTGATCGGATACAGGTGGGGGAGTATTACATAGTGCCTGGTCTGATTGGATACAGGTGGGGGAGTATTACATAGTATCTGGTCTGGTAGAGGGGGGGAGGGGGAGTATTACATAGTACCTGATCTGATCGGACACAGGTGGGGGAGTATTACATAGTTCCTGGTCTGGCCGGATACAGGTGGGGGAGTATTACATAGTACCTGGTCTGATCGGACACAGGTGGGGGAGTATTACATAGTTCCTGGTCTGGCCGGATACAGGTGGGGGAGTATTACATAGTACCTGGTCTGATAGAGCTGGGGGAGTATCACCCAGTACCTGGTCTAATCGGAAACAGGTCGCGGAGTATTACAAAGTTCAGGTCTGATCGGATACATGTGGGGCAGTCTTACATAGTACCTGGTCTGATCAGATACAGGTGGGGGAGTATTACATAGTACCCGGTCTGATCGGATACAGGTGGGGGTCTATTACAAAGTACCTGGTCTGATCGGATACATGTTGGGGAGTATTACATAGTACCTGGTCTGATAGAGCTGGGGGAGTATTACACAGTACCTGGTCTAATCGGATACATGTGGGGCAGTCTTACATAGTACCTGGTCTGATCGGATACAGGTGGGGGAGTATTATATATTACCTGGTCTGATCGGATACAGGTGGGGGAGTATTATTTAGTAGGTGGTCTGATCGGATACAGGTGGCATTGTATTTCATAGTATCTGGTCTGATCGGATACATGTGGGGGAGTATTACATTGTACCTGGTCTGATCGTATACAGATGGGGGAGTATTATTTAGTATCTGGTCTGATCGGATACAGGTGGGGGAGTATTATATATTACCTGGTCTGATCGGATACAGGTGGGGGAGTATTATATATTACCTGGTCTGATCGGATACAGGTGGGGGAGTATTATATAGTTCCCTGGTCTGATACAGGTGGGGGAGTATTATATAGTACCTGGTCTGATACAGGTGGGGGAGTATTACATAGTACCTGGTCTGATCGGATACATATGGGGGTGTATTACATAGTACCTGGTCTGATCGGATACAGGTGGGGGAGTATTACATAGTACCTGGTCTGATCGGATACAGGTGGGGGAGTATTACATAGTATCTGGTCTGATCGGATACAGGTGGGGGAGTATTACATAGTACCTGGTCTAATACAGGTCGGCTAGTATTACATAGTACCTGGTCTGATAGGATACAGGTGGGGGAGTATTACATATTACCTGGTCATAGAGCTGGGGGAGTGTTACATAGTACCTGGTCTAATCGGATACAGGTCGGGGAGTATTAAATAGTAGCTGGTCTGATCGGATACAGGTGGGGGAGTATTACAGTACCTGGTCTGATCGGATACAGGTGGGGGAGAATTACATATTACCTGGTCAGATCGGATACAGGTGGGGGAGGATTACATAGTACCTGGGCTGATCAGATACAGGTGGGGGAGTATTACATAGTGCCTGGTCTGATCGGATACAGGTGGGGGAGTTTTGCAAAGTACCTGGTCTGATCGGATACAGGTGGGGTCTATTACAAAGTACCTGGTCTGATCGGATACAGGTGGGGGAGTATTACATAGTATCTGGTCTGATCGGATACAGGTGGGGGAGTATTACATAGTACCCGGTCTGATCGGATACAGGTGGGGGAGTATTACAAAGTACCTGTTCTGATAGAGCTGGGGGAGTATCACACAGTACCTGGTCTAATTGGATAAAGGTCGGGGAGTATTTCAAAGTATCTGGTCTGATCGGATACAGGTGGGGGAGTATTAAATAGTACCTGGTCTGATCGGATACAGGTGGGGGTATTACATAGTACCTGGTCTGATACAGGTGGGGGAGTATTACATAGTACCTGGTCTGATCGGAAACAGGTGGGGGAGTATTATTTAGTATCTGGTCTGATCGGATACAGGTGGGGGAGTATTATATAGTACCTGGTCTGATCGGACACATGTGGGGGAGTATTACATTGTATCTGGTCTGATCGGATACAGGTATGGGGTGTATAACATTGTACCTGGTCTCATCGGATAAGGGTGGGGGAGTATTACATAGTGCCTGGTCTGATTGGATACAGGTGGGGGAGTATTACATAGTATCTGGTCTGGTAGAGGGGGGGAGGGGGAGTATTACATAGTACCTGATCTGATCGGACACAGGTGGGGGAGTATTACATAGTTCCTGGTCTGGCCGGATACAGGTGGGGGAGTATTACATAGTACCTGGTCTGATCGGACACAGGTGGGGGAGTATTACATAGTTCCTGGTCTGGCCGGATACAGGTGGGGGAGTATTACATAGTACCTGGTCTGATAGAGCTGGGGGAGTATCACCCAGTACCTGGTCTAATCGGAAACAGGTCGCGGAGTATTACAAAGTTCAGGTCTGATCGGATACATGTGGGGCAGTCTTACATAGTACCTGGTCTGATCAGATACAGGTGGGGGAGTATTACATAGTACCCGGTCTGATCGGATACAGGTGGGGGTCTATTACAAAGTACCTGGTCTGATCGGATACATGTTGGGGAGTATTACATAGTACCTGGTCTGATAGAGCTGGGGGAGTATTACACAGTACCTGGTCTAATCGGATACATGTGGGGCAGTCTTACATAGTACCTGGTCTGATCGGATACAGGTGGGGGAGTATTATATATTACCTGGTCTGATCGGATACAGGTGGGGGAGTATTATTTAGTAGGTGGTCTGATCGGATACAGGTGGCATTGTATTTCATAGTATCTGGTCTGATCGGATACATGTGGGGGAGTATTACATTGTACCTGGTCTGATCGTATACAGATGGGGGAGTATTATTTAGTATCTGGTCTGATCGGATACAGGTGGGGGAGTATTATATATTACCTGGTCTGATCGGATACAGGTGGGGGAGTATTATATATTACCTGGTCTGATCGGATACAGGTGGGGGAGTATTATATAGTTCCCTGGTCTGATACAGGTGGGGGAGTATTATATAGTACCTGGTCTGATACAGGTGGGGGAGTATTACATAGTACCTGGTCTGATCGGATACATATGGGGGTGTATTACATAGTACCTGGTCTGATCGGATACAGGTGGGGGAGTATTACATAGTACCTGGTCTGATCGGATACAGGTGGGGGAGTATTACATAGTATCTGGTCTGATCGGATACAGGTGGGGGAGTATTACATAGTACCTGGTCTAATACAGGTCGGCTAGTATTACATAGTACCTGGTCTGATCGGATACAGGTGGGGGAGTATTACATATTACCTGGTCATAGAGCTGGGGGAGTGTTACATAGTACCTGGTCTAATCGGATACAGGTCGGGGAGTATTAAATAGTAGCTGGTCTGATCGGATACAGGTGGGGGAGTATTACAGTACCTGGTCTGATCGGATACAGGTGGGGGAGAATTACATATTACCTGGTCAGATCGGATACAGGTGGGGGAGGATTACATAGTACCTGGGCTGATCAGATACAGGTGGGGGAGTATTACATAGTGCCTGGTCTGATCGGATACAGGTGGGGGAGTTTTGCAAAGTACCTGGTCTGATCGGATACAGGTGGGGTCTATTACAAAGTACCTGGTCTGATCGGATACAGGTGGGGGAGTATTACATAGTATCTGGTCTGATCGGATACAGGTGGGGGAGTATTACATAGTACCCGGTCTGATCGGATACAGGTGGGGGAGTATTACAAAGTACCTGTTCTGATAGAGCTGGGGGAGTATCACACAGTACCTGGTCTAATTGGATAAAGGTCGGGGAGTATTTCAAAGTATCTGGTCTGATCGGATACAGGTGGGGGAGTATTACATAGTACCTGGTCTGATCGGATACAGGTGGGGGTATTACATAGTACCTGGTCTGATACAGGTGGGGGAGTATTACATAGTACCTGGTCTGATCGGAAACAGGTGGGGGAGTATTATTTAGTATCTGGTCTGATCGGATACAGGTGGGGGAGTATTATATAGTACCTGGTCTGATCGGACACATGTGGGGGAGTATTACATTGTATCTGGTCTGATCGTAATACTCCCCCACCTGTATCCGATCAGACCAGGTACTATGTAATACTCCCCCACCTGTATCCGATCAGACCAGATACTATGTAATACTCCCCGACCTGTATCCGATCAGACCAGGTACTATGTAATACTCCCCCACCTGTATCCGATCAGACCAGGTACTATGTAATACTCCCCCACCTGTATCCGATCAGACCAGGTACTATGTAATACTCCCTCACCTGTATCCGATCAGACCAGGTACTATATAATAATCTCACCTGTTTCTGTTCAGACCAGGTACTATGTAATACTCCCCCACCTGTATCCGATCAGACCAGGTACTATGTAATACCCCCCCCCCCCCCCCTCTATCAGACCAGATACTATGTAATACTCCCCCACCTGTATCCAGCCAGACCAGGTACTACGTAATACTCCGCCACCTGTATCCGGCCAGACCAGGTACGACGTAATACTCCCCCACCTGTATCCGGCCAGACCAGGTACTATGTAATGCTCCCCCAACTGTGTCCGATCAGACCAGGTACTATGTAATACTCCCCCTCCCCCCCTCTATCAGACTAGGTACTATGTAATACTCCCCCACCTGTATCCGATCAGACCAGGTACTGTGTAATACTCCACCCACCTGTATCCGATCAGACCAGGTACTATATAATAATCTCACCTGTATCTGATCAGACCAGGTACTATGTAATACTCCCCCACCTGTATCTGATCAGACCAGGTACTATGTAATACTCCCCCACCTGTATCCGATGAGACCAGGTACTATGTAATACTCCCCCACCTGTATCCGATCAGACCAGATACTATGAAATACAATGCCACCTGTATCCGATCAGACCACCTACTAAATAATACTCCCCTACCCGTATCCGATCAGACCAGGTAATATATAATACTCCCCCACCTGTATCCGATCAGACCAGATACTAAATAAAACTCCCCCATCTGTATCCGATCAGACCAGGTACAATGTAATTCTCCCCCACCTGTATCCGATCAGACCAGGTACTATGTAATACTCCCCAACCTGTATCCGGCCAGACCAGGTACTATGTAATACTCCCCGCCTGTGTCCGATCAGACCAGGTACTATGTAATACTCCCCCCCCCCTCTATCAGACCAGGTACTATGTAATTCTCCCCCACCTGTGTCCGATCAGACCAGGTACTATGTAATACTCCCCCACCTGTATCCGATCAGACCAGGTACTATGTAATACTCCCCCACCTGTATCCGATCAGACCAGGTACTATGTAATACTCCCCGACCTGTATCCGATCAGACCAGGTACTATGTAATACTCCCCCACCTGTATCCGATCAGACCAGGTACTATGTAATACTCCCCCACCTGTATCCGATCAGACCAGGTACTATGTAATACTCCCTCACCTGTATCCGATCAGACCAGGTACTATATAATAATCTCACCTGTTTCTGTTCAGACCAGGTACTATGTAATACTCCCCCACCTGTATCCGATCAGACCAGGTACTATGTAATACCCCCCCCCCCCCCCTCTATCAGACCAGATACTATGTAATACTCCCCCACCTGTATCCGATCAGACCAGGTACTATGTAATACTCCCCCACCTGTATCCGATCAGACCAGATACTATGTAATACTCCCCCACCTGTATCCGATCAGACCAGGTACTTTGTAATAGACCCCACCTGTATCCGATCAGACCAGGTACTTTGCAAAACTCCCCCACCTGTATCCGATCAGACCAGGTACTATGTAATACTCCCCCACCTGTATCCGATCAGACCAGGTAATATATAATACTCCCCCACCTGTATCCGATCAGACCAGGTACTGTGTAATACTCCCCGACCTGTATCCGATAAGACCAGGTACTATGTAATACTCCCCCACCTGTATCCGATCAGACCAGGTACTATGTAATACTCCCCCACCTGTATCCGATCAGACCAGGTACTATGTAATACACCCTCACCTGTATCAGACCAGGTACTATGTAATACTCCCCCACCTGTATCCGATCAGACCAGGTACTATGTAATACTCCCCCACCTGTATCTGATCAGACCAGGTACTATGTAATACTCCCCCACCTGTATCCGATCAGACCAGGTACTATGTAATACCCCCCCACATGTATCCGATCAGACCAGATACTATGAAATACAATGCCACCTGTATCCGATCAGACCACCTACTAAATAATACTCCCCCACCTGTATCCGATCAGACCAGGTAATATATAATACTCCCCCACCTGTATCCGATCAGACCAGGTAATATATAATACTCCCCCACCTGTATCCGATCAGACCAGGTACTATGTAAGACTGCCCCACATGTATCCGATCAGACCAGGTACTATGTAATACTCCCCCACGTATCCGATCAGACCAGGTACTTTGTAATAGACCCCCACCTGTATCCGATCAGACCGGGTACTATGTAATACTCCCCCACCTGTATCTGATCAGACCAGGTACTATGTAAGACTGCCCCACATGTATCCGATCAGACCAGGTACTTTGTAATACTCTGCGACCTGTTTCCGATTAGACCAGGTACTGTGTAATACTCCCCCAGCTCTATCAGACCAGGTACTATGTAATACTCCCCCACCTGTATCCGGCCAGACCAGGAACTATGTAATACTCCCCCACCTGTGTCCGATCAGACCAGGTACTATGTAATACTCCCCCACCTGTATCCGGCCAGACCAGGAACTATGTAATACTCCCCCACCTGTGTCCGATCAGACCAGGTACTATGTCATACTCCCCCCCCCCCCCCCTATCAGACCAGGTACTATGTAATACTCCCCCACCTGTATCCGATCAGACCAGGCACTATGTAATACTCCCCCACCTGTATCCGATCAGACCAGGTACTATGTAATACTCCCCCACATGTATCCGATCAGACCAGGTACTATGTAAGACTGCCCCACATGTATCCGATCAGACCAGGTACTATGTAATACTCCGCGACCTCTATCCGATTAGACCAGGTACTGTGTAATACTCCCCCAGCTCTATCAGACCAGGTACTATGTAATACTCCCCCACCTGTATCCGATCAGACCGGGTACTATGTAATACTCCCCAACCTGTATCCAGCCAGACCAGGTACTACGTAATACTCCGCCACCTGTATCCGGCCAGACCAGGTACGACGTAATACTCCCCCACCTGTATCCGGCCAGACCAGGTACTATGTAATGCTCCCCCAACTGTGTCCGATCAGACCAGGTACTATGTAATACTCCCCCTCCCCCCTCTATCAGACTAGGTACTATGTAATACTCCCCCACCTGTATCCGGCCAGACCAGGTACTATGTAATACTCCCCCACCTGTATCCGATCAGACCAGGTACTGTGTAATACTCCCCCACCTGTATCCGATCAGACCAGGTACTATATAATAATCTCACCTGTATCTGATCAGACCAGGTACTATGTAATACTCCCCCACCTGTATCTGATCAGACCAGGTACTATGTAATACTCCCCCACCTGTATCCGATCAGACCGGGTACTATGTAATACTCCCCAACCTGTATCCAGCCAGACCAGGTACTACGTAATACTCCGCCACCTGTATCCGGCCAGACCAGGTACGACGTAATACTCCCCCACCTGTATCCGGCCAGACCAGGTACTATGTAATGCTCCCCCAACTGTGTCCGATCAGACCAGGTACTATGTAATACTCCCCCTCCCCCCTCTATCAGACTAGGTACTATGTAATACTCCCCCACCTGTATCCGGCCAGACCAGGTACTATGTAATACTCCCCCACCTGTATCCGATCAGACCAGGTACTGTGTAATACTCCCCCACCTGTATCCGATCAGACCAGGTACTATATAATAATCTCACCTGTATCTGATCAGACCAGGTACTATGTAATACTCCCCCACCTGTATCTGATCAGACCAGGTACTATGTAATACTCCCCCACCTGTATCCGATGAGACCAGGTACTATGTAATACTCCCCCACCTGTATCCGATCAGACCAGATACTATGAAATACAATGCCACCTGTATCCGATCAGACCACCTACTAAATAATACTCCCCTACCCGTATCCGATCAGACCAGGTAATATATAATACTCCCCCACCTGTATCCGATCAGACCAGGTAATATATAATACTCCCCCACCTGTATCCGATCAGACCAGATACTAAATAAAACTCCCCCATCTGTATCCGATCAGACCAGGTACAATGTAATTCTCCCCCACCTGTATCCGATCAGACCGGGTACTATGTAATACTCCCCAACCTGTATCCGGCCAGACCAGGTACTATGTAATACTCCCCGCCTGTGTCCGATCAGACCAGGTACTATGTAATACTCCCCCCCCCCTCTATCAGACCAGGTACTATGTAATTCTCCCCCACCTGTGTCCGATCAGACCAGGTACTATGTAATACTCCCCCACCTGTATCCGATCAGACCAGGTACTATGTAATACTCCCCCACCTGTATCCGATCAGACCAGATACTATGTAATACTCCCCGACCTGTATCCGATCAGACCAGGTACTATGTAATACTCCCCGACCTGTATCCGATCAGACCAGGTACTATGTAATACTCCCCCACATGTATCCGATCAGACCAGGTACTATGTAAGACTGCCCCACATGTATCCGATCAGACCAGGTACTATGTAATACTCCGCGACCTCTATCCGATTAGACCAGGTACTGTGTAATACTCCCCCAGCTCTATCAGACCAGGTACTATGTAATACTCCCCCACCTGTATCCGATCAGACCGGGTACTATGTAATACTCCCCAACCTGTATCCAGCCAGACCAGGTACTACGTAATACTCCGCCACCTGTATCCGGCCAGACCAGGTACGACGTAATACTCCCCCACCTGTATCCGGCCAGACCAGGTACTATGTAATGCTCCCCCAACTGTGTCCGATCAGACCAGGTACTATGTAATACTCCCCCTCCCCCCCTCTATCAGACTAGGTACTATGTAATACTCCCCCACCTGTATCCGGCCAGACCAGGTACTATGTAATACTCCCCCACCTGTATCCGATCAGACCAGGTACTGTGTAATACTCCCCCACCTGTATCCGATCAGACCAGGTACTATATAATAATCTCACCTGTATCTGATCAGACCAGGTACTATGTAATACTCCCCCACCTGTATCTGATCAGACCAGGTACTATGTAATACTCCCCCACCTGTATCCGATCAGACCGGGTACTATGTAATACTCCCCAACCTGTATCCAGCCAGACCAGGTACTACGTAATACTCCGCCACCTGTATCCGGCCAGACCAGGTACGACGTAATACTCCCCCACCTGTATCCGGCCAGACCAGGTACTATGTAATGCTCCCCCAACTGTGTCCGATCAGACCAGGTACTATGTAATACTCCCCCTCCCCCCCTCTATCAGACTAGGTACTATGTAATACTCCCCCACCTGTATCCGGCCAGACCAGGTACTATGTAATACTCCCCCACCTGTATCCGATCAGACCAGGTACTGTGTAATACTCCCCCACCTGTATCCGATCAGACCAGGTACTATATAATAATCTCACCTGTATCTGATCAGACCAGGTACTATGTAATACTCCCCCACCTGTATCTGATCAGACCAGGTACTATGTAATACTCCCCCACCTGTATCCGATGAGACCAGGTACTATGTAATACTCCCCCACCTGTATCCGATCAGACCAGATACTATGAAATACAATGCCACCTGTATCCGATCAGACCACCTACTAAATAATACTCCCCTACCCGTATCCGATCAGACCAGGTAATATATAATACTCCCCCACCTGTATCCGATCAGACCAGGTAATATATAATACTCCCCCACCTGTATCCGATCAGACCAGATACTAAATAAAACTCCCCCATCTGTATCCGATCAGACCAGGTACAATGTAATTCTCCCCCACCTGTATCCGATCAGACCGGGTACTATGTAATACTCCCCAACCTGTATCCGGCCAGACCAGGTACTATGTAATACTCCCCGCCTGTGTCCGATCAGACCAGGTACTATGTAATACTCCCCCCCCCCTCTATCAGACCAGGTACTATGTAATTCTCCCCCACCTGTGTCCGATCAGACCAGGTACTATGTAATACTCCCCCACCTGTATCCGATCAGACCAGGTACTATGTAATACTCCCCCACCTGTATCCGATCAGACCAGATACTATGTAATACTCCCCGACCTGTATCCGATCAGACCAGGTACTATGTAATACTCCCCCACCTGTATCCGATCAGACCAGGTACTATATAATAATCTCACCTGTTTCTGTTCAGACCAGGTACTATGTAATACTCCCCCACCTGTATCCGATCAGACCAGGTACTATGTAATACTCCCCCAGACCAGGTACTATGTAATACTCCCCCACCTGTATCCGATCGGACCAGGTACTATGTAATACTCCCCCACCTGTATCCGATCAGACCAGATACTATGTAAAACTCCCCCACCTGTATCCGATCAGACCAGGTACTTTGTAATAGACCCCACCTGTATCCGATCAGACCAGGTACTTTGCAAAACTCCCCCACCTGTATCCGATCAGACCAGGTACTATGTAATACTCCCCCACCTGTATCCGATCAGACCAGGTAATATATAATACTCCCCCACCTGTAACCGATCAGACCAGGTACTGTGTAATACTCCCCGACCTGTATCCGATAAGACCAGGTACTATGTAATACTCCCCCACCTGTATCCGATCAGACCAGATACTATGTAATACTCCCCCACCTGTATCCGATCAGACCAGGTACTATGTAATACACCCTCACCTGTATCAGACCAGGTACTATGTAATACTCCCCCACCTGTATCCGATCAGACCAGATACTATGTAATACTCCCCCACCTGTATCTGATCAGACCAGGTACTATGTAATACTCCCCCACCTGTATTCGATCAGACCAGGTACTATGTAATACCCCCCCACATGTATCCGATCAGACCAGATACTATGAAATACAATGCCACCTGTATCCGATCAGACCACCTACTAAATAATACTCCCCCACCTGTATCCGATCAGACCAGGTAATATATAATACTCCCCCACCTGTATCCGATCAGACCAGGTAATATATAATACTCCCCCACCTGTATCCGATCAGACCAGGTACTATGTAAGACTGCCCCACATGTATCCGATCAGACCAGGTACTATGTAATACTCCCCCACGTATCCGATCAGACCAGGTACTTTGTAATAGACCCCCACCTGTATCCGATCAGACCGGGTACTATGTAATACTCCCCCACCTGTATCTGATCAGACCAGGTACTATGTAAGACTGCCCCACATGTATCCGATCAGACCAGGTACTTTGTAATACTCTGCGACCTGTTTCCGATTAGACCAGGTACTGTGTAATACTCCCCCAGCTCTATCAGACCAGGTACTATGTAATACTCCCCCACCTGTATCCGGCCAGACCAGGAACTATGTAATACTCCCCCACCTGTGTCCGATCAGACCAGGTACTATGTAATACTCCCCCACCTGTATCCGGCCAGACCAGGAACTATGTAATACTCCCCCACCTGTGTCCGATCAGACCAGGTACTATGTCATACTCCCCCTCCCCCCCTCTATCAGACCAGGTACTATGTAATACTCCCCCACCTGTATCCGATCAGACCAGGCACTATGTAATACTCCCCCACCTGTATCCGATCAGACCAGGTACTATGTAATACTCCCCCACATGTATCCGATCAGACCAGGTACTATGTAAGACTGCCCCACATGTATCCGATCAGACCAGGTACTTTGTAATACTCCGCGACCTCTATCCGATTAGACCAGGTACTGTGTAATACTCCCCCAGCTCTATCAGACCAGGTACTATGTAATACTCCCCCACCTGTATCCGATCAGACCGGGTACTATGTAATACTCCCCAACCTGTATCCAGCCAGACCAGGTACTACGTAATACTCCGCCACCTGTATCCGGCCAGACCAGGTACGACGTAATACTCCCCCACCTGTATCCGGCCAGACCAGGTACTATGTAATGCTCCCCCAACTGTGTCCGATCAGACCAGGTACTATGTAATACTCCCCCTCCCCCCCTCTATCAGACTAGGTACTATGTAATACTCCCCCACCTGTATCCGGCCAGACCAGGTACTATGTAATACTCCCCCACCTGTATCCGATCAGACCAGGTACTGTGTAATACTCCCCCACCTGTATCCGATCAGACCAGGTACTATATAATAATCTCACCTGTATCTGATCAGACCAGGTACTATGTAATACTCCCCCACCTGTATCTGATCAGACCAGGTACTATGTAATACTCCCCCACCTGTATCCGATGAGACCAGGTACTATGTAATACTCCCCCACCTGTATCCGATCAGACCAGATACTATGAAATACAATGCCACCTGTATCCGATCAGACCACCTACTAAATAATACTCCCCTACCCGTATCCGATCAGACCAGGTAATATATAATACTCCCCCACCTGTATCCGATCAGACCAGGTAATATATAATACTCCCCCACCTGTATCCGATCAGACCAGATACTAAATAAAACTCCCCCATCTGTATCCGATCAGACCAGGTACAATGTAATTCTCCCCCACCTGTATCCGATCAGACCGGGTACTATGTAATACTCCCCAACCTGTATCCGGCCAGACCAAGTACTATGTAATACTCCCCGCCTGTGTCCGATCAGACCAGGTACTATGTAATACTCCCCCCCCCCCCCTCTATCAGACCAGGTACTATGTAATTCTCCCCCACCTGTGTCCGATCAGACCAGGTACTATGTAATACTCCCCCACCTGTATCCGATCAGACCAGGTACTATGTAATACTCCCCCACCTGTATCCGATCAGACCAGATACTATGTAATACTCCCCGACCTGTATCCGATCAGACCAGGTACTATGTAATACTCCCCCACCTGTATCCGATCAGACCAGGTACTATATAATAATCTCACCTGTTTCTGTTCAGACCAGGTACTATGTAATACTCCCCCACCTGTATCCGATCAGACCAGGTACTATGTAATACCCCCCCCCCCCCTCTATCAGACCAGATACTATGTAATACTCCCCCACCTGTATCCGATCAGACCAGGTACTATGTAATACTCCCCCACCTGTATCCGATCAGACCAGATACTATGTAAAACTCCCCCACCTGTATCCAATCAGACCAGGTACTTTGTAATAGACCCCACCTGTATCCGATCAGACCAGGTACTTTGCAAAACTCCCCCACCTGTATCCGATCAGACCAGGTACTATGTAATACTCCCCCACCTGTATCCGATCAGACCAGGTACTATGTAATACTCCCCCACCTGTATCCGATCAGACCAGGTACTGTGTAATACTCCCCGACCTGTATCCGATAAGACCAGGTACTATGTAATACTCCCCCACCTTTATCTGATCAGACCAGATACTATGTAATACTCCCCCACCTGTATCAGACCAGGTACTATGTAATACCCCCCCACATGTATCCGATCAGTCCAGATACTATGTAATACTCCCCCACCTGTATCCGATCAGACCAGGTACTATGTAATACTCCCCCACCTGTATCCGATCAGACCAGGTACTATGTAATACTCCCCCACCTGTATCCGATCAGACCAGATACTATGTAATACTCCCCCACCTGTATCAGACCAGGTACTATGTAATATTCCCCCTCTTTATCAGACCAGGTACTATGTCATACTCCCCCACATGTATCCGATTAGACCAGGTACTATGTAATACTCTCACCTGAATCTGACCAGACCAGGTACTATTTAATACTCCCTCACCTGTATTCGATCAGACCAGGTACTATGTAATACTCCCCCACCTGTATCCGGCCAGACCAGGAACTATGTAATACTCCCCCACCTGTGTCCGATCAGACCAGGTACTATGTAATACTCCCCCACCTGTATCCGGCCAGACCAGGAACTATGTAATTCTCCCCCACCTGTATCCGATCAGACCAGGTACTGTGTAATACTCCCCGACCTGTATCCGATAAGACCAGGTACTATGTAATACTCCCCCACCTGTATCCGATCAGACCAGATACTATGTAATACTCCCCCACCTGTATCCGATCAGACCAGGTACTATGTAATACACCCTCACCTGTATCAGACCAGGTACTATGTAATACTCCCCCACCTGTATCCGATCAGACCAGATACTATGTAATACTCCCCCACCTGTATCTGATCAGACCAGGTACTATGTAATACTCCCCCACCTGTATCCGATCAGACCAGGTACTATGTAATACCCCCCCACATGTATCCGATCAGACCAGATACTATGAAATACAATGCCACCTGTATCCGATCAGACCACCTACTAAATAATACTCCCCCACCTGTATCCGATCAGACCAGGTAATATATAATACTCCCCCACCTGTATCCGATCAGACCAGGTAATATATAATACTCCCCCACCTGTATCCGATCAGACCAGGTACTATGTAAGACTGCCCCACATGTATCCGATCAGACCAGGTACTATGTAATACTCCCCCACGTATCCGATCAGACCAGGTACTTTGTAATAGACCCCCACCTGTATCCGATCAGACCGGGTACTATGTAATACTCCCCCACCTGTATCTGATCAGACCAGGTACTATGTAAGACTGCCCCACATGTATCCGATCAGACCAGGTACTTTGTAATACTCTGCGACCTGTTTCCGATTAGACCAGGTACTGTGTAATACTCCCCCAGCTCTATCAGACCAGGTACTATGTAATACTCCCCCACCTGTATCCGGCCAGACCAGGAACTATGTAATACTCCCCCACCTGTGTCCGATCAGACCAGGTACTATGTAATACTCCCCCACCTGTATCCGGCCAGACCAGGAACTATGTAATACTACCCCACCTGTGTCCGATCAGACCAGGTACTATGTAATACTCCCCCTCCCCCCCTCTATCAGACCAGGTACTATGTAATACTCCCCCACCTGTATCCGATCAGACCAGGCACTATGTAATACTCCCCCACCTGTATCCGATCAGACCAGGTACTATGTAATACTCCCCCACATGTATCCGATCAGACCAGGTACTATGTAAGACTGCCCCACATGTATCCGATCAGACCAGGTACTTTGTAATACTCCGCGACCTCTATCCGATTAGACCAGGTACTGTGTAATACTCCCCCAGCTCTATCAGACCAGGTACTATGTAATACTCCCCCACCTGTATCCGATCAGACCGGGTACTATGTAATACTCCCCAACCTGTATCCAGCCAGACCAGGTACTACGTAATACTCCGCCACCTGTATCCGGCCAGACCAGGTACGACGTAATACTCCCCCACCTGTATCCGGCCAGACCAGGTACTATGTAATGCTCCCCCAACTGTGTCCGATCAGACCAGGTACTATGTAATACTCCCCCTCCCCCCTCTATCAGACTAGGTACTATGTAATACTCCCCCACCTGTATCCGGCCAGACCAGGTACTATGTAATACTCCCCCACCTGTATCCGATCAGACCAGGTACTGTGTAATACTCCCCCACCTGTATCCGATCAGACCAGGTACTATATAATAATCTCACCTGTATCTGATCAGACCAGGTACTATGTAATACTCCCCCACCTGTATCTGATCAGACCAGGTACTATGTAATACTCCCCCACCTGTATCCGATGAGACCAGGTACTATGTAATACTCCCCCACCTGTATCCGATCAGACCAGATACTATGAAATACAATGCCACCTGTATCCGATCAGACCACCTACTAAATAATACTCCCCTACCCGTATCCGATCAGACCAGGTAATATATAATACTCCCCCACCTGTATCCGATCAGACCAGGTAATATATAATACTCCCCCACCTGTATCCGATCAGACCAGATACTAAATAAAACTCCCCCATCTGTATCCGATCAGACCAGGTACAATGTAATTCTCCCCCACCTGTATCCGATCAGACCGGGTACTATGTAATACTCCCCAACCTGTATCCGGCCAGACCAGGTACTATGTAATACTCCCCGCCTGTGTCCGATCAGACCAGGTACTATGTAATACTCCCCCCCCCCCTCTATCAGACCAGGTACTATGTAATTCTCCCCCACCTGTGTCCGATCAGACCAGGTACTATGTAATACTCCCCCACCTGTATCCGATCAGACCAGGTACTA
Source organism: Salvelinus alpinus (assembly GCF_045679555.1). NCBI lineage: Eukaryota > Metazoa > Chordata > Actinopteri > Salmoniformes > Salmonidae > Salvelinus > Salvelinus alpinus. The sequence goes on from NC_092114.1 coordinate 4,451,461, forward strand.
TGTAATACTCCCCCACCTGTATCCGATCAGACCAGATACTATGTAATACTCCCTGACCTGTATCCGATCAGACCAGGTACTATGTAATACTCCCCCACCTGTATCCGATCAGACCAGGTACTATATAATAATCTCACCTGTTTCTGTTCAGACCAGGTACTATGTAATACTCCCCCACCTGTATCCGATCAGACCAGGTACTATGTAATACCCCCCCCCCCCCCCCTCTATCAGACCAGATACTATGTAATACTCCCCCACCTGTATCCGATCAGACCAGGTACTATGTAATACTCCCCCACCTGTATCCGATCAGACCAGATACTATGTAAAACTCCCCCACCTGTATCAGACCAGGTACTATGTAATACTCCCCCACCTGTATCCGATCAGACTAGGTACTATGCAATACTCCCCTGACTGTATCCGATCAGACCAGGTACTATATAATACTCTCACCTGTATCTGATCAGACCAGGTACTATTTAATACTCCCTCACCTGTATCCGATCAGACCAGGTACTATGTAATACCCCCCCCCCCCCCCTCTATCAGACCAGATACTATGTAATACTCCCCCACCTGTATCCGATCAGACCAGGTACTATGTAATACTCCCCCACCTGTATCCGATCAGACCAGATACTATGTAAAACTCCCCCACCTGTATCCGATCAGACCAGGTACTTTGTAATAGACCCCACCTGTATCCGATCAGACCAGGTACTTTGCAAAACTCCCCCACCTGTATCCGATCAGACCAGGTACTATGTAATACTACCCCACCTGTATCTGATCAGACCAGGTACTATGTAATACTCCCCCACCTGTATAAGACCAGGGACTATGTAATACCCCCACCTGTATCCGATTAGACCAGGTACTATATAATACTCCCCCACCTGTATACGATCAGACCAGGCACTATGTAATAAAACCCCACCTGTATCCGATCAGACCAGGTAGTATGTAATAATCCCCCACCTGTATCCGATCAGACCAGGTACTTTGTAATATACCCCCACCTGTATCCGATCAGACCAGGTATTATGTAATAATGCCTCACATGTATCCGATCAGACCAGGCACTATGTAATACTCCCCCACCTGTATCCGATCAGACTAGGTACTATGCAATACTCCCCCGCCTGTATCAGACCAGGTACTATGTAATACTCCCCCACCTGTATCAGACCAGGTACTATGTAATACTCCCCCACCTGTATCAGACCAGGTACTATGTAATACTCCCCCACCTGTATCCGATCAGACTAGGTACTATGCAATACTCCCCTGACTGTATCCGAACACAGACCAGGTACTATATAATACTCTCACCTGTATCTGATCAGACCAGGTACTATTTAATACTCCCTCACCTGTATCCGATCAGACCAGGTACTATGTAATACTCCCCCACCTGTATCTGATCAGACCAGGTACTTTGTAATAGACCCCCACCTGTATCAGATCAGACCTGGTAATACTGCCCCACATGTATCTGATCAGACCAGGCACTATGTAATAAAACCCCACCTATATCCGATCAGACCAGGTAGTATGTAATAATCCCCCACCTGTATCCGATCAGACCAGGTACTTTGTAATATACCCCCACCTGTATCCGATCAGACCAGGTATTATGTAATAATGCCTCACATGTATCCAATCAGACCAGGCACTATGTAATACTCCCCCACCTGTATCCGATCAGACTAGGTACTATGCAATACTCCCCCGCCTGTATCCGATCAGACCAGGTACTATGTAATACTCCCCCACCTGTATCAGACCAGGTACTATGTAATACTCCCCCACCAGTATCAGACCAGGTACTATGTAATACTCCCCCACCTGTATCCGATCAGACTAGGTACTATGCAATACTCCCCTGACTGTATCCGATCAGACCAGGTACTATATAATACTCTCACCTGTATCTGATCAGACCAGGTACTATGTAATACTCCCCCACCTGTATCCGATCAGACCAGGTACTATGTAATACCCCCCCCGCCCCCCCCCTCTATCAGACCAGATACTATGTAATACTCCCCCACCTGTATCCGATCAGACCAGGTACTATGTAATACTCCCCCACCTGTATCCGATCAGACCAGATACTATGTAAAACTCCCCCACCTGTATCCGATCAGACCAGGTACTTTGTAATAGACCCCACCTGTATCCGATCAGACCAGGTACTTTGCAAAACTCCCCCACCTGTATCCGATCAGACCAGGTACTATGTAATACTACCCCACCTGTATCTGATCAGACCAGGTACTATGTAATACTCCCCCACCTGTATAAGACCAGGGACTATGTAATACCCCCACCTGTATCCGATTAGACCAGGTACTATATAATACTCCCCCACCTGTATACGATCAGACCAGGCACTATGTAATAAAACCCCACCTGTATCCGATCAGACCAGGTAGTATGTAATAATCCCCCACCTGTATCCGATCAGACCAGGTACTTTGTAATATACCCCCACCTGTATCCGATCAGACCAGGTATTATGTAATAATGCCTCACATGTATCCGATCAGACCAGGCACTATGTAATACTCCCCCACCTGTATCCGATCAGACTAGGTACTATGCAATACTCCCCCGCCTGTATCAGACCAGGTACTATGTAATACTCCCCCACCTGTATCAGACCAGGTACTATGTAATACTCCCCCACCTGTATCAGACCAGGTACTATGTAATACTCCCCCACCTGTATCCGATCAGACTAGGTACTATGCAATACTCCCCTGACTGTATCCGAACACAGACCAGGTACTATATAATACGCTCACCTGTATCTGATCAGACCAGGTACTATTTAATACTCCCTCACCTGTATCCGATCAGACCAGGTACTATGTAATACTCCCCCACCTGTATCTGATCAGACCAGGTACTTTGTAATAGACCCCCACCTGTATCAGATCAGACCTGGTAATACTGCCCCACATGTATCTGATCAGACCAGGCACTATGTAATAAAACCCCACCTATATCCGATCAGACCAGGTAGTATGTAATAATCCCCCACCTGTATCCGATCAGACCAGGTACTTTGTAATATACCCCCACCTGTATCCGATCAGACCAGGTATTATGTAATAATGCCTCACATGTATCCAATCAGACCAGGCACTATGTAATACTCCCCCACCTGTATCCGATCAGACTAGGTACTATGCAATACTCCCCCGCCTGTATCCGATCAGACCAGGTACTATGTAATACTCCCCCACCTGTATCAGACCAGGTACTATGTAATACTCCCCCACCAGTATCAGACCAGGTACTATGTAATACTCCCCCACCTGTATCCGATCAGACTAGGTACTATGCAATACTCCCCTGACTGTATCCGATCAGACCAGGTACTATATAATACTCTCACCTGTATCTGATCAGACCAGGTACTATTTAATACTCCCTCACCTGTATCCGATCAGACCAGGTACTATGTAATACTCCCCCACCTGTATCTGATCAGACCAGGTACTTTGTAATAGACCCCCACCTGTATCCGATCAGACCAGGTAATACTGCCCCACATGTATCTAATCAGACCAGGTACTATGCAATACTCCCCCACCTGTATCCGATCAGACCAGGTACTATGTAATACTCCCCCACCTGTATCAGACCAGGTACTATGTAATACTCCCCCACCTGTATCTGATCAGCCCAGGTACTATGTAATACTCCCCCACCTGTATCCGATCAGACCAGGTAATATGTAATACTCCCCCACCTGTATCCGATCAGACCAGGTACTGTAATACTCCCCCACCTGTATCCGATCAGACCAGCTACTATTTAATACTCCCCGACCTGTATCCGATTAGACCAGGTACTATGTAACACTCCCCCAGCTCTATCAGACCAGGTACTATGTAATACTCCCCCACCTGTATCCGATCAGACCAGGTACTATGTAATACTCCCCGACCTGTATCCGATCAGACCAGATACTATTTTATACTACCCCACCTGTATCCGATCAGACCAGGTACTATGTAATACTCCCCCACCTGTATCAGACCAGGTACTATATAATACTCCCCCACCTGTATCCGATCAGACCAGGTACTATATAATACTCCCCCAACTGTATCAGACCAGGTACTATGCAATACTCCCCCGCCTGTATCCGGTCAGACCAGGACCTATGTAATACACCCCCACCTGTATCCGATCAGACCAGGTACTATGTAATACTCCCCCACCTGTATCAGACCAGGTATTATGTAAAACGGCCACCTGTATCCGATCAGACCAGGTACTATGTAATACTCCCCCACCTGTATCCGATCAGACCAAGTACTATGTAATACTCCCCCACCTGTATCTGATCAGACCAGGTACTATGTAATACTCCCCCACCTGTATCCGATGAGACCAGGTACTATGTAATACTCCCCCACCTGTATCCGATCAGACCAGATACTATGAAATACAATGCCACCTGTATCCGATCAGACCACCTACTAAATAATACTCCCCTACCCGTATCCGATCAGACCAGGTAATATATAATACTCCCCCACCTGTATCCGATCAGACCAGGTAATATATAATACTCCCCCACCTGTATCCGATCAGACCAGATACTAAATAAAACTCCCCCATCTGTATCCGATCAGACCAGGTACAATGTAATTCTCCCCCACCTGTATCCGATCAGACCGGGTACTATGTAATACTCCCCAACCTGTATCCGGCCAGACCAGGTACTATGTAATACTCCCCGCCTGTGTCCGATCAGACCAGGTACTATGTAATACTCCCCCCCCCCCTCTATCAGACCAGGTACTATGTAATTCTCCCCCACCTGTGTCCGATCAGACCAGGTACTATGTAATACTCCCCCACCTGTATCCGATCAGACCAGGTACTATGTAATACTCCCCCACCTGTATCCGATCAGACCAGATACTATGTAATACTCCCTGACCTGTATCCGATCAGACCAGGTACTATGTAATACTCCCCCACCTGTATCCGATCAGACCAGGTACTATATAATAATCTCACCTGTTTCTGTTCAGACCAGGTACTATGTAATACTCCCCCACCTGTATCCGATCAGACCAGGTACTATGTAATACCCCCCCCCCCCCTCTATCAGACCAGATACTATGTAATACTCCCCCACCTGTATCCGATCAGACCAGGTACTATGTAATACTCCCCCACCTGTATCCGATCAGACCAGATACTATGTAAAACTCCCCCACCTGTATCAGACCAGGTACTATGTAATACTCCCCCACCTGTATCCGATCAGACTAGGTACTATGCAATACTCCCCTGACTGTATCCGATCAGACCAGGTACTATATAATACTCTCACCTGTATCTGATCAGACCAGGTACTATTTAATACTCCCTCACCTGTATCCGATCAGACCAGGTACTATGTAATACCCCCCCCCCCCCCCCTCTATCAGACCAGATACTATGTAATACTCCCCCACCTGTATCCGATCAGACCAGGTACTATGTAATACTCCCCCACCTGTATCCGATCAGACCAGATACTATGTAAAACTCCCCCACCTGTATCCGATCAGACCAGGTACTTTGTAATAGACCCCACCTGTATCCGATCAGACCAGGTACTTTGCAAAACTCCCCCACCTGTATCCGATCAGACCAGGTACTATGTAATACTACCCCACCTGTATCTGATCAGACCAGGTACTATGTAATACTCCCCCACCTGTATAAGAACAGGGACTATGTAATACCCCCACCTGTATCCGATTAGACCAGGTACTATATAATACTCCCCCACCTGTATACGATCAGACCAGGCACTATGTAATAAAACCCCACCTGTATCCGATCAGACCAGGTAGTATGTAATAATCCCCCACCTGTATCCGATCAGACCAGGTACTTTGTAATATACCCCCACCTGTATCCGATCAGACCAGGTATTATGTAATAATGCCTCACATGTATCCGATCAGACCAGGCACTATGTAATACTCCCCCACCTGTATCCGATCAGACTAGGTACTATGCAATACTCCCCCGCCTGTATCAGACCAGGTACTATGTAATACTCCCCCACCTGTATCAGACCAGGTACTATGTAATACTCCCCCACCTGTATCAGACCAGGTACTATGTAATACTCCCCCACCTGTATCCGATCAGACTAGGTACTATGCAATACTCCCCTGACTGTATCCGAACACAGACCAGGTACTATATAATACTCTCACCTGTATCTGATCAGACCAGGTACTATTTAATACTCCCTCACCTGTATCCGATCAGACCAGGTACTATGTAATACTCCCCCACCTGTATCTGATCAGACCAGGTACTTTGTAATAGACCCCCACCTGTATCAGATCAGACCTGGTAATACTGCCCCACATGTATCTGATCAGACCAGGCACTATGTAATAAAACCCCACCTATATCCGATCAGACCAGGTAGTATGTAATAATCCCCCACCTGTATCCGATCAGACCAGGTACTTTGTAATATACCCCCACCTGTATCCGATCAGACCAGGTATTATGTAATAATGCCTCACATGTATCCAATCAGACCAGGCACTATGTAATACTCCCCCACCTGTATCCGATCAGACTAGGTACTATGCAATACTCCCCCGCCTGTATCCGATCAGACCAGGTACTATGTAATACTCCCCCACCTGTATCAGACCAGGTACTATGTAATACTCCCCCACCAGTATCAGACCAGGTACTATGTAATACTCCCCCACCTGTATCCGATCAGACTAGGTACTATGCAATACTCCCCTGACTGTATCCGATCAGACCAGGTACTATATAATACTCTCACCTGTATCTGATCAGACCAGGTACTATGTAATACTCCCCCACCTGTATCCGATCAGACCAGGTACTATGTAATACCCCCCCCGCCCCCCCCTCTATCAGACCAGATACTATGTAATACTCCCCCACCTGTATCCGATCAGACCAGGTACTATGTAATACTCCCCCACCTGTATCCGATCAGACCAGATACTATGTAAAACTCCCCCACCTGTATCCGATCAGACCAGGTACTTTGTAATAGACCCCACCTGTATCCGATCAGACCAGGTACTTTGCAAAACTCCCCCACCTGTATCCGATCAGACCAGGTACTATGTAATACTACCCCACCTGTATCTGATCAGACCAGGTACTATGTAATACTCCCCCACCTGTATAAGACCAGGGACTATGTAATACCCCCACCTGTATCCGATTAGACCAGGTACTATATAATACTCCCCCACCTGTATACGATCAGACCAGGCACTATGTAATAAAACCCCACCTGTATCCGATCAGACCAGGTAGTATGTAATAATCCCCCACCTGTATCCGATCAGACCAGGTACTTTGTAATATACCCCCACCTGTATCCGATCAGACCAGGTATTATGTAATAATGCCTCACATGTATCCGATCAGACCAGGCACTATGTAATACTCCCCCACCTGTATCCGATCAGACTAGGTACTATGCAATACTCCCCCGCCTGTATCAGACCAGGTACTATGTAATACTCCCCCACCTGTATCAGACCAGGTACTATGTAATACTCCCCGACCTGTATCAGACCAGGTACTATGTAATACTCCCCCACCTGTATCCGATCAGACTAGGTACTATGCAATACTCCCCTGACTGTATCCGAACACAGACCAGGTACTATATAATACTCTCACCTGTATCTGATCAGACCAGGTACTATTTAATACTCCCTCACCTGTATCCGATCAGACCAGGTACTATGTAATACTCCCCCACCTGTATCTGATCAGACCAGGTACTTTGTAATAGACCCCCACCTGTATCAGATCAGACCTGGTAATACTGCCCCACATGTATCTGATCAGACCAGGCACTATGTAATAAAACCCCACCTATATCCGATCAGACCAGGTAGTATGTAATAATCCCCCACCTGTATCCGATCAGACCAGGTACTTTGTAATATACCCCCACCTGTATCCGATCAGACCAGGTATTATGTAATAATGCCTCACATGTATCCAATCAGACCAGGCACTATGTAATACTCCCCCACCTGTATCCGATCAGACTAGGTACTATGCAATACTCCCCCGCCTGTATCCGATCAGACCAGGTACTATGTAATACTCCCCCACCTGTATCAGACCAGGTACTATGTAATACTCCCCCACCAGTATCAGACCAGGTACTATGTAAAACTCCCCCACCTGTATCCGATCAGACTAGGTACTATGCAATACTCCCCTGACTGTATCCGATCAGACCAGGTACTATATAATACTCTCACCTGTATCTGATCAGACCAGGTACTATTTAATACTCCCTCACCTGTATCCGATCAGACCAGGTACTATGTAATACTCCCCCACCTGTATCTGATCAGACCAGGTACTTTGTAATAGACCCCCACCTGTATCCGATCAGACCAGGTAATACTGCCCCACATGTATCTAATCAGACCAGGTACTATGCAATACTCCCCCACCTGTATCCGATCAGACCAGGTACTATGTAATACTCCCCCACCTGTATCAGACCAGGTACTATGTAATACTCCCCCACCTGTATCTGATCAGCCCAGGTACTATGTAATACTCCCCCACCTGTATCCGATCAGACCAGGTAATATGTAATACTCCCCCACCTGTATCCGATCAGACCAGGTACTGTAATACTCCCCCACCTGTATCCGATCAGACCAGCTACTATTTAATACTCCCCGACCTGTATCCGATTAGACCAGGTACTATGTAACACTCCCCCAGCTCTATCAGACCAGGTACTATGTAATACTCCCCCACCTGTATCCGATCAGACCAGGTACTATGTAATACTCCCCGACCTGTATCCGATCAGACCAGATACTATTTTATACTACCCCACCTGTATCCGATCAGACCAGGTACTATGTAATACTCCCCCACCTGTATCAGACCAGGTACTATATAATACTCCCCCACCTGTATCCGATCAGACCAGGTACTATATAATACTCCCCCAACTGTATCAGACCAGGTACTATGCAATACTCCCCCGCCTGTATCCGGTCAGACCAGGACCTATGTAATACACCCCCACCTGTATCCGATCAGACCAGGTACTATGTAATACTCCCCCACCTGTATCAGACCAGGTATTATGTAAAACGGCCACCTGTATCCGATCAGACCAGGTACTATGTAATACTCCCCCACCTGTATCCGATCAGACCAAGTACTATGTAATACTCCCCCACCTGTATCTGATCAGACCAGGTACTATGTAATACTCCCCCACCTGTATCCGATAAGACCAGATACTATGTAATACTCCCCGACCTGTATCAGACCAGGTGTTATGTAATACCCCCACCTGTATCCGATCAGACCAGGTACCACGTAATACTCCCCCACCTGTATCCGATCAGACCAGGACCTATGTAATACTCCCCCACCTGTATCCGAACAGGCCAGGTACTATGTAATACTCCCCCACCTGTATCCGATCAGACCAGGTACTATGTAATACTCCCCCACCTGTATCCGATCAGACCAGATACTATGTAATAGTCCCCCACCTGTATCAGACCAGGTACTATGTAATATTCCCCCTCTTTATCAGACCAGGTACTATGTCATACTCCCCCACATGTATCCGATTAGACCAGGTACTATGTAATACTCTCACCTGAATCTGACCAGATCAGGTACTATTTAATACTCCCTCACCTGTATTCGATCAGACCAGGTACTATGTAATACTTCCCCACCCGTATCCAATCAGACCAGGTACTATTTAATACTCCCCGACCTGTATCCGATCAGACCAGGTACTATGTAATACTCCCCCACCTGTATCCGATCAGACCAGATACTATGTAATAATCCCCCACCTGTATCAGACCAGATACTATGTAATACCCCCAAATGTATCTGATCAGACCAGGTACTTTGTAATACTCCCCGACCTGCATCTGATTAGACCAGGTACTGTGTAATACTCCCCCGCCTGTATCCGATCAGACCAGGCACTATGTAATACTCCCCCACCTGTATCTGATCAGACCAGGTACTATGTAATACTCCCTCACCTGTATCCGATCAGACCAGGTACTATGTAATACTCCCTCACCTGTATCCGATCAGACCAGATACTTTGTAATACTCCCCGACCTGTATCCGATTAGACCAGGTACTGTGTAATACTCCCCCAGCTCTATCAGACCAGGTACTATGTAATACTCCCCCACCTGTATCCGATAAGACCAGGTACTATGTAATACTCCCCGACCTGTATCAGACCAGGTGTTATGTAATACCCCCACCTGTATCCGATCAGACCAGGTACCATGTAATACTCCCCCACCTGTATCCGATCAGACCAGGACCTATGTAATACTCCCCCACCTGTATCCGATCAGACCAGGACCTATGTAATACTCCCCCACCTGTATCCGAACAGGCCAGGTACTATGTAATACTCCCCCACCTGTATCCGATCAGACCAGGTACTATGTAATACTCCCCCACCTGTATCCGATCAGACCAGGTAATATATACTACTCCCCCACCTGTATCCGATCAGACCAGGTACTATGTAAGACTGCCCCACATGTATCCGATTAGACCAGGTACTGTGTAATACTCCCCCAGCTCTATCAGACCAGGTACTATATAATACTCCCCCACATGTATCCGATCAGACCAGGTACTTTGTAATAGACCCCCACCTGTATCCGATCAGACCGGGTAAAATGTAATACTCCCCCACCTGTATCTGATCAGACCAGGTACTATGTAAGACTGCCCCACATGTATCCGATCAGACCAGGTACTATGTAATACTCCCCCTCCCCCCTCTACCAGACCAGATACTATGTAATACTCCCCCACCTGTATCCGATCAGACCAGGCACTATGTAATACTCCCCCACCTGTATCCGATCAGACCAGGTAATACTGCCCCACATGTATCTAATCAGACCAGGTACTATGCAATACTCCCCCACCTGTATCCGATCAGACCAGGTACTATGTAATACTCCCCCACCTGTATCAGACCAGGTACTATGTAATACTCCCCCACCTGTATCTGATCAGCCCAGGTACTATGTAATACTCCCCCACCTGTATCCGATCAGACCAGGTAATATGTAATACTCCCCCACCTGTATCCGATCAGACCAGGTACTGTAATACTCCCCCACCTGTATCCGATCAGACCAGCTACTATTTAATACTCCCCGACCTGTATCCGATTAGACCAGGTACTATGTAACACTCCCCCAGCTCTATCAGACCAGGTACTATGTAATACTCCCCCACCTGTATCCGATCAGACCAGGTACTATGTAATACTCCCCGACCTGTATCCGATCAGACCAGATACTATTTTATACTACCCCAACTGTATCCGATCAGACCAGGTACTATGTAATACTCCCCCACCTGTATCAGACCAGGTACTATATAATACTCCCCCACCTGTATCCGATCAGACCAGGTACTATATAATACTCCCCCAACTGTATCAGACCAGGTACTATGCAATACTCCCCCGCCTGTATCCGGTCAGACCAGGACCTATGTAATACACCCCCACCTGTATCCGATCAGACCAGGTACTATGTAATACTCCCCCACCTGTATCAGACCAGGTATTATGTAAAACGGCCACCTGTATCCGATCAGACCAGGTACTATGTAATACTCCCCCACCTGTATCCGATCAGACCAAGTACTATGTAATACTCCCCCACCTGTATCTGATCAGACCAGGTACTATGTAATACTCCCCCACCTGTATCCGATAAGACCAGATACTATGTAATACTCCCCGACCTGTATCAGACCAGGTGTTATGTAATACCCCCACCTGTATCCGATCAGACCAGGTACCACGTAATACTCCCCCACCTGTATCCGATCAGACCAGGACCTATGTAATACTCCCCCACCTGTATCCGATCAGACCAGGTATTATGTAATAATGCCTCACATGTATCCGATCAGACCAGGCACTATGTAATACTCCCCCACCTGTATCCGATCAGACTAGGTACTATGCAATACTCCCCCGCCTGTATCCGATCAGACCAGGTACTATGTAATACTACCCCACCTGTATCAGACCAGGTACTATGTAATACTCCCCCACCAGTATCAGACCAGGTACTATGTAATACTCCCCCACCTGTATCCGATCAGACTAGGTACTATGCAATACTCCCCTGACTGTATCCGATCAGACCAGGTACTATATAATACTCTCACCTGTATCTGATCAGACCAGGTACTATTTAATACTCCCTCACCTGTATCCGATCAGACCAGGTACTATATAATAATCTCACCTGTTTCTGTTCAGACCAGGTACTATGTAATACTCCCCCACCTGTATCCGATCAGACCAGGTACTATGTAAGACCCCCCCCCCCCCCCCTCTATCAGACCAGATACTATGTAATACTCCCCCACCTGTATCCGATCAGACCAGGTACTATGTAATACTCCCCCACCTGTATCCGATCAGACCAGATACTATGTAAAACTCCCCCACCTGTATCCGATCAGACCAGGTACTTTGTAATAGACCCCACCTGTATCCGATCAGACCAGGTACTTTGCAAAACTCCCCCACCTGTATCCGATCAGACCAGGTACTATGTAATACTACCCCACCTGTATCTGATCAGACCAGGTACTATGTAATACTCCCCCACCTGTATAAGACCAGGGACTATGTAATACCCCCACCTGTATCCGATTAGACCAGGTACTATATAATACTCCCCCACCTGTATACGATCAGACCAGGCACTATGTAATAAAACCCCACCTGTATCCGATCAGACCAGGTAGTATGTAATAATCCCCCACCTGTATCCGATCAGACCAGGTACTTTGTAATATACCCCCACCTGTATCCGATCAGACCAGGTATTATGTAATAATGCCTCACATGTATCCGATCAGACCAGGCACTATGTAATACTCCCCCACCTGTATCCGATCAGACTAGGTACTATGCAATACTCCCCCGCCTGTATCAGACCAGGTACTATGTAATACTCCCCCACCTGTATCAGACCAGGTACTATGTAATACTCCCCCACCTGTATCAGACCAGGTACTATGTAATACTCCCCCACCTGTATCCGATCAGACTAGGTACTATGCAATACTCCCCTGACTGTATCCGAACACAGACCAGGTACTATATAATACTCTCACCTGTATCTGATCAGACCAGGTACTATTTAATACTCCCTCACCTGTATCCGATCAGACCAGGTACTATGTAATACTCCCCCACCTGTATCTGATCAGACCAGGTACTTTGTAATAGACCCCCACCTGTATCAGATCAGACCTGGTAATACTGCCCCACATGTATCTGATCAGACCAGACACTATGTAATAAAACCCCACCTATATCCGATCAGACCAGGTAGTATGTAATAATCCCCCACCTGTATCCGATCAGACCAGGTACTTTGTAATATACCCCCACCTGTATCCGATCAGACCAGGTATTATGTAATAATGCCTCACATGTATCCAATCAGACCAGGCACTATGTAATACTCCCCCACCTGTATCCGATCAGACTAGGTACTATGCAATACTCCCCCGCCTGTATCCGATCAGACCAGGTACTATGTAATACTCCCCCACCTGTATCAGACCAGGTACTATGTAATACTCCCCCACCAGTATCAGACCAGGTACTATGTAATACTCCCCCACCTGTATCCGATCAGACTAGGTACTATGCAATACTCCCCTGACTGTATCCGATCAGACCAGGTACTATATAATACTCTCACCTGTATCCGATCAGACCAGGTACTATATAATAATCTCACCTGTTTCTGTTCAGACCAGGTACTATGTAATACTCCCCCACCTGTATCCGATCAGACCAGGTACTATGTAATACCCCCCCCCCCCCCCCCCCCCTCTATCAGACCAGATACTATGTAATACTCCCCCACCTGTATCCGATCAGACCAGGTACTATGTAATACTCCCCCACCTGTATCCGATCAGACCAGATACTATGTAAAACTCCCCCACCTGTATCCGATCAGACCAGGTACTTTGTAATAGACCCCACCTGTATCCGATCAGACCAGGTACTTTGCAAAACTCCCCCACCTGTATCCGATCAGACCAGGTACTATGTAATACTACCCCACCTGTATCTGATCAGACCAGGTACTATGTAATACTCCCCCACCTGTATAAGACCAGGGACTATGTAATACTCCCCCACCTGTATCCGATTAGACCAGGTACTATGTAATACTCCCCCACCTGTATACGATCAGACCAGGCACTATGTAATAAAACCCCACCTGTATCCGATCAGACCAGGTAGTATGTAATAATCCCCCACCTGTATCCGATCAGACCAGGTACTTTGTAATATACCCCCACCTGTATCCGATCAGACCAGGTATTATGTAATAATGCCTCACATGTATCCGATCAGACCAGGCACTATGTAATACTCCCCCACCTGTATCCGATCAGACTAGGTACTATGCAATACTCCCCCGCCTGTATCAGACCAGGTACTATGTAATACTCCCCCACCTGTATCAGACCAGGTACTATGTAATACTCCCCCACCTGTATCAGACCAGGTACTATGTAATACTCCCCCACCTGTATCCGATCAGACTAGGTACTATGCAATACTCCCCTGACTGTATCCGAACACAGACCAGGTACTATATAATACTCTCACCTGTATCTGATCAGACCAGGTACTATTTAATACTCCCTCACCTGTATCCGATCAGACCAGGTACTATGTAATACTCCCCCACCTGTATCTGATCAGACCAGGTACTTTGTAATAGACCCCCACCTGTATCAGATCAGACCTGGTAATACTGCCCCACATGTATCTGATCAGACCAGGCACTATGTAATAAAACCCCACCTATATCCGATCAGACCAGGTAGTATGTAATAATCCCCCACCTGTATCCGATCAGACCAGGTACTTTGTAATATACCCCCACCTGTATCCGATCAGACCAGGTATTATGTAATAATGCCTCACATGTATCCAATCAGACCAGGCACTATGTAATACTCCCCCACCTGTATCCGATCAGACTAGGTACTATGCAATACTCCCCCGCCTGTATCCGATCAGACCAGGTACTATGTAATACTCCCCCACCTGTATCAGACCAGGTACTATGTAATACTCCCCCACCAGTATCAGACCAGGTACTATGTAATACTCCCCCACCTGTATCCGATCAGACTAGGTACTATGCAATACTCCCCTGACTGTATCCGATCAGACCAGATACTATATAATACTCTCACCTGTATCTGATCAGACCAGGTACTATTTAATACTCCCTCACCTGTATCCGATCAGACCAGGTACTATGTAATACTCCCCCACCTGTATCTGATCAGACCAGGTACTTTGTAATAGACCCCCACCTGTATCCGATCAGACCAGGTAATACTGCCCCACATGTATCTAATCAGACCAGGTACTATGCAATACTCCCCCACCTGTATCCGATCAGACCAGGTACTATGTAATACTCCCCCACCTGTATCAGACCAGGTACTATGTAATACTCCCCCACCTGTATCTGATCAGCCCAGGTACTATGTAATACTCCCCCACCTGTATCCGATCAGACCAGGTAATATGTAATACTCCCCCACCTGTATCCGATCAGACCAGGTACTGTAATACTCCCCCACCTGTATCCGATCAGACCAGCTACTATTTAATACTCCCCGACCTGTATCCGATTAGACCAGGTACTATGTAACACTCCCCCAGCTCTATCAGACCAGGTACTATGTAATACTCCCCCACCTGTATCCGATCAGACCAGGTACTATGTAATACTCCCCGACCTGTATCCGATCAGACCAGATACTATTTTATACTACCCCACCTGTATCCGATCAGACCAGGTACTATGTAATACTCCCCCACCTGTATCAGACCAGGTACTATATAATACTCCCCCACCTGTATCCGATCAGACCAGGTACTATATAATACTCCCCCAACTGTATCAGACCAGGTACTATGCAATACTCCCCCGCCTGTATCCGGTCAGACCAGGACCTATGTAATACACCCCCACCTGTATCCGATCAGACCAGGTACTATGTAATACTCCCCCACCTGTATCAGACCAGGTATTATGTAAAACGGCCACCTGTATCCGATCAGACCAGGTACTATGTAATACTCCCCCACCTGTATCCGATCAGACCAAGTACTATGTAATACTCCCCCACCTGTATCTGATCAGACCAGGTACTATGTAATACTCCCCCACCTGTATCCGATAAGACCAGATACTATGTAATACTCCCCGACCTGTATCAGACCAGGTGTTATGTAATACCCCCACCTGTATCCGATCAGACCAGGTACCACGTAATACTCCCCCACCTGTATCCGATCAGACCAGGACCTATGTAATACTCCCCCACCTGTATCCGAACAGGCCAGGTACTATGTAATACTCCCCCACCTGTATCCGATCAGACCAGGTACTATGTAATACTCCCCCACCTGTATCCGATCAGACCAGATACTATGTAATAGTCCCCCACCTGTATCAGACCAGGTACTATGTAATATTCCCCCTCTTTATCAGACCAGGTACTATGTCATACTCCCCCACATGTATCCGATTAGACCAGGTACTATGTAATACTCTCACCTGAATCTGACCAGATCAGGTACTATTTAATACTCCCTCACCTGTATTCGATCAGACCAGGTACTATGTAATACTTCCCCACCCGTATCCAATCAGACCAGGTACTATTTAATACTCCCCGACCTGTATCCGATCAGACCAGGTACTATGTAATACTCCCCCACCTGTATCCGATCAGACCAGATACTATGTAATAATCCCCCACCTGTATCAGACCAGATACTATGTAATACCCCCAAATGTATCCGATAAGACCAGGTACTTTGTAATACTCCCCGACCTGCATCTGATTAGACCAGGTACTGTGTAATACTCCCCCGCCTGTATCCGATCAGACCAGGCACTATGTAATACTCCCCCACCTGTATCTGATCAGACCAGGTACTATGTAATACTCCCTCACCTGTATCCGATCAGACCAGGTACTATGTAATACTCCCTCACCTGTATCCGATCAGACCAGATACTTTGTAATACTCCCCGACCTGTATCCGATTAGACCAGGTACTGTGTAATACTCCCCCAGCTCTATCAGACCAGGTACTATGTAATACTCCCCCACCTGTATCCGATAAGACCAGGTACTATGTAATACTCCCCGACCTGTATCAGACCAGGTGTTATGTAATACCCCCACCTGTATCCGATCAGACCAGGTACCATGTAATACTCCCCCACCTGTATCCGATCAGACCAGGACCTATGTAATACTCCCCCACCTGTATCCGATCAGACCAGGACCTATGTAATACTCCCCCACCTGTATCCGAACAGGCCAGGTACTATGTAATACTCCCCCACCTGTATCCGATCAGACCAGGTACTATGTAATACTCCCCCACCTGTATCCGATCAGACCAGGTAATATATACTACTCCCCCACCTGTATCCGATCAGACCAGGTACTATGTAAGACTGCCCCACATGTATCCGATTAGACCAGGTACTGTGTAATACACCCCCAGCTCTATCAGACCAGGTACTATATAATACTCCCCCACATGTATCCGATCAGACCAGGTACTTTGTAATAGACCCCCACCTGTATCCGATCAGACCGGGTAAAATGTAATACTCCCCCACCTGTATCTGATCAGACCAGGTACTATGTAAGACTGCCCCACATGTATCCGATCAGACCAGGTACTATGTAATACTCCCCCTCCCCCCCTCTACCAGACCAGATACTATGTAATACTCCCCCACCTGTATCCGATCAGACCAGGCACTATGTAATACTCCCCCACCTGTATCCGATCAGACCAGGTAATACTGCCCCACATGTATCTAATCAGACCAGGTACTATGCAATACTCCCCCACCTGTATCCGATCAGACCAGGTACTATGTAATACTCCCCCACCTGTATCAGACCAGGTACTATGTAATACTCCCCCACCTGTATCTGATCAGCCCAGGTACTATGTAATACTCCCCCACCTGTATCCGATCAGACCAGGTAATATGTAATACTCCCCCACCTGTATCCGATCAGACCAGGTACTGTAATACTCCCCCACCTGTATCCGATCAGACCAGCTACTATTTAATACTCCCCGACCTGTATCCGATTAGACCAGGTACTATGTAACACTCCCCCAGCTCTATCAGACCAGGTACTATGTAATACTCCCCCACCTGTATCCGATCAGACCAGGTACTATGTAATACTCCCCGACCTGTATCCGATCAGACCAGATACTATTTTATACTACCCCACCTGTATCCGATCAGACCAGGTACTATATAATACTCCCCCAACTGTATCAGACCAGGTACTATGCAATACTCCCCCGCCTGTATCCGGTCAGACCAGGACCTATGTAATACACCCCCACCTGTATCCGATCAGACCAGGTACTATGTAATACTCCCCCACCTGTATCAGACCAGGTATTATGTAAAACGGCCACCTGTATCCGATCAGACCAGGTACTATGTAATACTCCCCCACCTGTATCCGATCAGACCAAGTACTATGTAATACTCCCCCACCTGTATCTGATCAGACCAGGTACTATGTAATACTCCCCCACCTGTATCCGATAAGACCAGATACTATGTAATACTCCCCGACCTGTATCAGACCAGGTGTTATGTAATACCCCCACCTGTATCCGATCAGACCAGGTACCATGTAATACTCCCCCACCTGTATCCGATCAGACCAGGACCTATGTAATACTCCCCCACCTGTATCCGAACAGGCCAGGTACTATGTAATACTCCCCCACCTGTATCCGATCAGACCAGGTACTATGTAATACTCCCCCACCTGTATCCGATCAGACCAGATACTATGTAATAGTCCCCCACCTGTATCAGACCAGGTACTATGTAATATTCCCCCTCTTTATCAGACCAGGTACTATGTCATACTCCCCCACATGTATCCGATTAGACCAGGTACTATGTAATACTCTCACCTGAATCTGACCAGATCAGGTACTATTTAATACTCCCTCACCTGTATTCGATCAGACCAGGTACTATGTAATACTTCCCCACCCGTATCCAATCAGACCAGGTACTATTTAATACTCCCCGACCTGTATCCGATCAGACCAGGTACTATGTAATACTCCCCCACCTGTATCCGATCAGACCAGATACTATGTAATAATCCCCCACCTGTATCAGACCAGATACAATGTAATACCCCCAAATGTATCCGATCAGACCAGGTACTTTGTAATACTCCCCGACCTGCATCTGATTAGACCAGGTACTGTGTAATACTCCCCCGCCTGTATCCGATCAGACCAGGCACTATGTAATACTCCCCCACCTGTATCTGATCAGACCAGGTACTATGTAATACTCCCTCACCTGTATCCGATCAGACCAGGTACTATGTAATACTCCCTCACCTGTATCCGATCAGACCAGATACTTTGTAATACTCCCCGACCTGTATCCGATTAGACCAGGTACTGTGTAATACTCCCCCAGCTCTATCAGACCAGGTACTATGTAATACTCCCCCACCTGTATCCGATAAGACCAGGTACTATGTAATACTCCCCGACCTGTATCAGACCAGGTGTTATGTAATACCCCCACCTGTATCCGATCAGACCAGGTACCATGTAATACTCCCCCACCTGTATCCGATCAGACCAGGACCTATGTAATACTCCCCCACCTGTATCCGATCAGACCAGGACCTATGTAATACTCCCCCACCTGTATCCGAACAGGCCAGGTACTATGTAATACTCCCCCACCTGTATCCGATCAGACCAGGTACTATGTAATACTCCCCCACCTGTATCCGATCAGACCAGGTAATATATACTACTCCCCCACCTGTATCCGATCAGACCAGGTACTATGTAAGACTGCCCCACATGTATCCGATTAGACCAGGTACTGTGTAATACTCCCCCAGCTCTATCAGACCAGGTACTATGTAATACTCCCCCACATGTATCCGATCAGACCAGGTACTTTGTAATAGACCCCCACCTGTATCCGATCAGACCGGGTAAAATGTAATACTCCCCCACCTGTATCTGATCAGACCAGGTACTATGTAAGACTGCCCCACATGTATCCGATCAGACCAGGTACTATGTAATACTCCCCCTCCCCCCCTCTACCAGACCAGATACTATGTAATACTCCCCCACCTGTATCCGATCAGACCAGGCACTATGTAATACTCCCCCACCTGTATCCGATCAGACCAGGTACTATGTAATACTCCCCCACATGTATCCGATCAGACCAGGTACTATGTAATACTCCCCCCCCCCCCTCTACCAGACCAGGTACTATGTAATACTCCCCCACCTGTATCCGATCAGACCAGGCACTATGTAATACTCCCCCACCTGTATCCGATCAGACCAGGTACTATGTAATACTCCCCCACATGTATCCGATCAGACCAGGTACTATGTAAGACTGCCCCACATGTATCCGATCAGACCAGGTACTTTGTAATACTCCGCGACCTCTATCCGATTAGACCAGGTACTGTGTAATACTCCCCCAGCTCTATCAGACCAGGTACTATGTAATACTCCCCCACCTGTATCCGATCAGACCGGGTACTATGTAATACTCCCCAACCTGTATCCGGCCAGACCAGGTACTGTGTAATACTCCCCGCCTGTGTCCGATCAGACCAGGTACTATGTAATACTCCCCGCCTGTATCCGATCAGACCAGGTACTATATAATAATCTCACCTGTATCTGATCAGACCAGGTACTATGTAAGACTCCCCCCCACCTGTATCCGATCAGACCAGGTACTATGTAATACCCCCCCCCCCCTCTATCAGACCAGATACTATGTAATACTCCCCCACCTGTGTCCGAACAGGCCAGGTACTATGTAATACTCCCCCACCTGTATCCGATCAGACCAGGTACTATGTAATACTCCCCCACCTGTATCCGATCAGACCAGATACTATGTAATACTCCCCCACCTGTATCCGATCAGACCAGATACTATGTAATACTCCCCCACCTGTATCAGACCAGGTACTATGTAATATTCCCCCTTTTTATCAGACCAGGTACTATGTAATACTCCCCCACCTGTATCCGATCAGACCAGGTACTATATAATAATCTCACCTGTATCTGATCAGACCAAGTACTATGTAAGACTCCCCCCACCTGTATCCGATCAGACCAGGTACTATGTAATACCCCCCCCCCCTCTATCAGACCAGATACTATGTAATACTCCCCCACCTGTATCCGATCAGATCAGGTACTATGTAATACTCCCCCGACCTGTATCCGATCAGACCAGATACTATGTAATACTCCCCCACCTGTATCCGATCAGACCAGGTACTATGTAATACTCCCCCACCTGTATCCGATCAGACCAGATACTATGTAATACTCCCCCACCTGTATCCGATCAGACCAGGTACTATGTAATACTCCCCCACCTGTATCCGATCAGACCAGATACTATGTAATACTCCCCCACCTGTATCCGATCAGACCAGGTACTTTGTAATAGACCCCACCTGTATCCGATCAGACCAGGTACTTTGCAAAACTCCCCCACCTGTATCCGATCAGACCAGGCACTATGTAATACTCCCCCACCTGTATCCGATCAGAACAGGTACTATATAATACTCCCCCACCTGTATCCGATCAGACCAGCTACTATTTAATACTCCCCGACCTGTATCCGATTAGACCAGGTACTATGTAACACTCCCCCAGCTCTATCAGACCAGGTACTATGTAATACTCCCCCACCTGTATCCGATAAGACCAGATACTATGTAATACTCCCCGACCTGTATCAGACCAGGTGTTATGTAATACCCCCACCTGTATCCGATCAGACCAGGTACCATGTAATACTCCCCCACCTGTATCCGATCAGACCAGGACCTATGTAATACTCCCCCACATGTATCCGAACAGGCCAGGTACTATGTAATACTCCCCCACCTGTATCCGATCAGACCAGGTACTATGTAATACTCCCCCACCTGTATCCGATCAGACCAGATACTATGTAATACTCCCCCACCTGTATCCGATCAGACCAGATACTATGTAATACTCCCCCACCTGTATCAGACCAGGTACTATGTAATATTCCCCCTTTTTATCAGACCAGGTACTATGTCATACTCCCCCACATGTATCCGATTAGACCATGTACTATGTAATACTCTCACCTGAATCTGACCAGATCAGGTACTATGTAATACTCTCACCTGAATCTGACCAGACCAGGTACTATTTAATACTCCTTCACCTGTATTCGATCAGACCAGGTACTATGTAATACTTCCCCACCCGTATCCAATCAGACCAGGTACTATTTAATACTCCCCGACCTGTATCCGATCAGACCAGGTACTATGTAATACTCCCCCACATGTATCCGATCAGACCAGGTACTATGTAATACTCCCCCTCCCCCCCTCTACCAGACCAGGTACTATGTAATACTCCCCCACCTGTATCCGATCAGACCAGGCACTATGTAATACTCCCCCACCTGTATCAGACCAGATACTATGTAATACCCCCAAATGTATCCGATCAGACCAGGCACTATGTAATTCTCCCCCACATGTATCTGATCAGCCAAGGCGCTATGTAATACTCCCTCACCTGTATCCGATCAGACCAGGTACAGTGTAATACCCCCCACACCTGTATCTGATCAGACCAGATACTTTGTAATACTCCCCGACCTTTATCCGATTAGACCAGGTACTGTGTAATACTCCCCCAGCTCTATCAGACCAGGTACTATGTAATACTCCCCCACCTGTATCCGATAAGACCAGGTACTCTGTAATACTCCCCCACCTGTATCTGATCAGACCAGGTACTATGTAATACTCCCCCACCTGTATCCGATCAGACCAGATACTATGAAATACAATGCCACCTGTATCCGATCAGACCAGATACTAAATAATACTCCCCCATCTGTATACGATCAGACCAGGTACAATGTAATACTCCCCCACATGTATCCGATCAGACCAGATACTATGAAATACAATGCCACCTGTATCCGATCAGACCACCTACTAAATAATACTCCCCCACCTGTATCCGATCAGACCAGGTAATATATAATACTCCCCCACCTGTATCCGATCAGACCAGGCACTATGTAATACTCCCCCACCTGTATCCGATCAGAACAGGTACTATATAATACTCCCCCACCTGTATCCGATCAGACCAGCTACTATTTAATACTCCCCGACCTGTATCCGATTAGACCAGGTACTATGTAACACTCCCCCAGCTCTATCAGACCAGGTACTATGTAATACTCCCCCACCTGTATCCGATAAGACCAGATACTATGTAATACTCCCCGACCTGTATCAGACCAGGTGTTATGTAATACCCCCACCTGTATCCGATCAGACCAGGTACCATGTAATACTCCCCCACCTGTATCCGATCAGACCAGGACCTATGTAATACTCCCCCACCTGTATCCGAACAGGCCAGGTACTATATAATACTCCCCCACCTGTATCCGATCAGACCAGGTACTATGTAATACTCCCCCACCTGTATCCGATCAGACCAGGTACTGTGTAATACTCCCCCAGCTCTATCAGACCAGGTACTATGTAATACTCCCCCACCTGTATCCGATAAGACCAGGTACTCTGTAATACTCCCCCACCTGTATCCGATCAGACCAGGTACTATGTAATACTCCCCCACCTGTATCCGATCAGACCAGATACTATGAAATACAATGCCACCTGTATCCGATCAGACCACCTACTAAATAATACTCCCCCACCTGTATCCGATCAGACCAGGTACTATGTAAGACTGCCCCACATGTATCCGATTAGACCAGGTACTGTGTAATACTCCCCCAGCTCTATCAGACCAGGTACTATGTAATACTCCCCCACATGTATCCGATCAGACCAGATACTATGAAATACAATGCCACCTGTAGCCGATCAGACCACCTACTAAATAATACTCCCCCACCTGTATCCGATCAGACCAGGTAATATATAATACTCCCCGACCTGTATCCGATCAGACCAGGTACTTTGTAATAGACCCCCACCTGTATCCGATCAGACCGGGTACTATGTAATACTCCCCCACCTGTATCTGATCAGACCAGGTACTATGTAAGACTGCCCCACATGTATCCGATCAGACCTGAACTTTGTAATACTCCGCGACCTGTTTCCGATTAGACCAGGTACTGGGTGATACTCCCCCAGCTCTATCAGACCAGGTACTATGTAATACTCCCCCACCTGTATCCGGCCAGACCAGGAACTATGTAATACTCCCCCACCTGTGTCCGATCAGACCAGGTACTATGTAATACTCCCCCACCTGTATCCGGCCAGACCAGGAACTATGTAATACTCCCCCACCTGTGTCCGATCAGATCAGGTACTATGTAATACTCCCCCTCCCCCCCTCTACCAGACCAGATACTATGTAATACTCCCCCACCTGTATCCGATCAGACCAGGCACTATGTAATACTCCCCCACCTGTATCCGATCAGACCAGGTACTATGTAATATTCCCCCACCTGTATCCGATCAGACCAGATACTATGTAATAGTCCCCCACCTGTATCAGACCAGGTACTATGTAATATTCCCCCTCTTTATCAGACCAGGTACTATGTCATACTCCCCCACATGTATCCGATTAGACCAGGTACTATGTAATACTCTCACCTGAATCTGACCAGATCAGGTACTATTTAATACTCCCTCACCTGTATTCGATCAGACCAGGTACTATGTAATACTTCCCCACCCGTATCCAATCAGACCAGGTACTATTTAATACTCCCCGACCTGTATCCGATCAGACCAGGTACTATGTAATACTCCCCCACCTGTATCCGATCAGACCAGATACTATGTAATAATCCCCCACCTGTATCAGACCAGATACAATGTAATACCCCCAAATGTATCCGATCAGACCAGGTACTTTGTAATACTCCCCGACCTGCATCTGATTAGACCAGGTACTGTGTAATACTCCCCCGCCTGTATCCGATCAGACCAGGCACTATGTAATACTCCCCCACCTGTATCTGATCAGACCAGGTACTATGTAATACTCCCTCACCTGTATCCGATCAGACCAGGTACTATGTAATACTCCCTCACCTGTATCCGATCAGACCAGATACTTTGTAATACTCCCCGACCTGTATCCGATTAGACCAGGTACTGTGTAATACTCCCCCAGCTCTATCAGACCAGGTACTATGTAATACTCCCCCACCTGTATCCGATAAGACCAGGTACTATGTAATACTCCCCGACCTGTATCAGACCAGGTGTTATGTAATACCCCCACCTGTATCCGATCAGACCAGGTACCATGTAATACTCCCCCACCTGTATCCGATCAGACCAGGACCTATGTAATACTCCCCCACCTGTATCCGATCAGACCAGGACCTATGTAATACTCCCCCACCTGTATCCGAACAGGCCAGGTACTATGTAATACTCCCCCACCTGTATCCGATCAGACCAGGTACTATGTAATACTCCCCCACCTGTATCCGATCAGACCAGGTAATATATACTACTCCCCCACCTGTATCCGATCAGACCAGGTACTATGTAAGACTGCCCCACATGTATCCGATTAGACCAGGTACTGTGTAATACTCCCCCAGCTCTATCAGACCAGGTACTATGTAATACTCCCCCACATGTATCCGATCAGACCAGGTACTTTGTAATAGACCCCCACCTGTATCCGATCAGACCGGGTAAAATGTAATACTCCCCCACCTGTATCTGATCAGACCAGGTACTATGTAAGACTGCCCCACATGTATCCGATCAGACCAGGTACTATGTAATACTCCCCCTCCCCCCCTCTACCAGACCAGATACTATGTAATACTCCCCCACCTGTATCCGATCAGACCAGGCACTATGTAATACTCCCCCACCTGTATCCGATCAGACCAGGTACTATGTAATACTCCCCCACATGTATCCGATCAGACCAGGTACTATGTAATACTCCCCCCCCCCCCCCTCTACCAGACCAGGTACTATGTAATACTCCCCCACCTGTATCCGATCAGACCAGGCACTATGTAATACTCCCCCACCTGTATCCGATCAGACCAGGTACTATGTAATACTCCCCCACATGTATCCGATCAGACCAGGTACTATGTAAGACTGCCCCACATGTATCCGATCAGACCAGGTACTTTGTAATACTCCGCGACCTCTATCCGATTAGACCAGGTACTGTGTAATACTCCCCCAGCTCTATCAGACCAGGTACTATGTAATACTCCCCCACCTGTATCCGATCAGACCGGGTACTATGTAATACTCCCCAACCTGTATCCGGCCAGACCAGGTACTGTGTAATACTCCCCGCCTGTGTCCGATCAGACCAGGTACTATGTAATACTCCCCGCCTGTATCCGATCAGACCAGGTACTATATAATAATCTCACCTGTATCTGATCAGACCAGGTACTATGTAAGACTCCCCCCCACCTGTATCCGATCAGACCAGGTACTATGTAATACCCCCCCCCCCCTCTATCAGACCAGATACTATGTAATACTCCCCCACCTGTGTCCGAACAGGCCAGGTACTATGTAATACTCCCCCACCTGTATCCGATCAGACCAGGTACTATGTAATACTCCCCCACCTGTATCCGATCAGACCAGATACTATGTAATACTCCCCCACCTGTATCCGATCAGACCAGATACTATGTAATACTCCCCCACCTGTATCAGACCAGGTACTATGTAATATTCCCCCTTTTTATCAGACCAGGTACTATGTAATACTCCCCCACCTGTATCCGATCAGACCAGGTACTATATAATAATCTCACCTGTATCTGATCAGACCAAGTACTATGTAAGACTCCCCCCACCTGTATCCGATCAGACCAGGTACTATGTAATACCCCCCCCCCCTCTATCAGACCAGATACTATGTAATACTCCCCCACCTGTATCCGATCAGATCAGGTACTATGTAATACTCCCCCGACCTGTATCCGATCAGACCAGATACTATGTAATACTCCCCCACCTGTATCCGATCAGACCAGGTACTATGTAATACTCCCCCACCTGTATCCGATCAGACCAGATACTATGTAATACTCCCCCACCTGTATCCGATCAGACCAGGTACTATGTAATACTCCCCCACCTGTATCCGATCAGACCAGATACTATGTAATACTCCCCCACCTGTATCCGATCAGACCAGGTACTTTGTAATAGACCCCACCTGTATCCGATCAGACCAGGTACTTTGCAAAACTCCCCCACCTGTATCCGATCAGACCAGGCACTATGTAATACTCCCCCACCTGTATCCGATCAGAACAGGTACTATATAATACTCCCCCACCTGTATCCGATCAGACCAGCTACTATTTAATACTCCCCGACCTGTATCCGATTAGACCAGGTACTATGTAACACTCCCCCAGCTCTATCAGACCAGGTACTATGTAATACTCCCCCACCTGTATCCGATAAGACCAGATACTATGTAATACTCCCCGACCTGTATCAGACCAGGTGTTATGTAATACCCCCACCTGTATCCGATCAGACCAGGTACCATGTAATACTCCCCCACCTGTATCCGATCAGACCAGGACCTATGTAATACTCCCCCACCTGTATCCGAACAGGCCAGGTACTATGTAATACTCCCCCACCTGTATCCGATCAGACCAGGTACTATGTAATACTCCCCCACCTGTATCCGATCAGACCAGATACTATGTAATACTCCCCCACCTGTATCCGATCAGACCAGATACTATGTAATACTCCCCCACCTGTATCAGACCAGGTACTATGTAATATTCCCCCTTTTTATCAGACCAGGTACTATGTCATACTCCCCCACATGTATCCGATTAGACCATGTACTATGTAATACTCTCACCTGAATCTGACCAGATCAGGTACTATGTAATACTCTCACCTGAATCTGACCAGACCAGGTACTATTTAATACTCCTTCACCTGTATTCGATCAGACCAGGTACTATGTAATACTTCCCCACCCGTATCCAATCAGACCAGGTACTATTTAATACTCCCCGACCTGTATCCGATCAGACCAGGTACTATGTAATACTCCCCCACATGTATCCGATCAGACCAGGTACTATGTAATACTCCCCCTCCCCCCTCTACCAGACCAGGTACTATGTAATACTCCCCCACCTGTATCCGATCAGACCAGGCACTATGTAATACTCCCCCACCTGTATCAGACCAGATACTATGTAATACCCCCAAATGTATCCGATCAGACCAGGCACTATGTAATTCTCCCCCACATGTATCTGATCAGCCAAGGCGCTATGTAATACTCCCTCACCTGTATCCGATCAGACCAGGTACAGTGTAATACCCCCCACACCTGTATCTGATCAGACCAGATACTTTGTAATACTCCCCGACCTTTATCCGATTAGACCAGGTACTGTGTAATACTCCCCCAGCTCTATCAGACCAGGTACTATGTAATACTCCCCCACCTGTATCCGATAAGACCAGGTACTCTGTAATACTCCCCCACCTGTATCTGATCAGACCAGGTACTATGTAATACTCCCCCACCTGTATCCGATCAGACCAGATACTATGAAATACAATGCCACCTGTATCCGATCAGACCAGATACTAAATAATACTCCCCCATCTGTATACGATCAGACCAGGTACAATGTAATACTCCCCCACATGTATCCGATCAGACCAGATACTATGAAATACAATGCCACCTGTATCCGATCAGACCACCTACTAAATAATACTCCCCCACCTGTATCCGATCAGACCAGGTAATATATAATACTCCCCCACCTGTATCCGATCAGACCAGGCACTATGTAATACTCCCCCACCTGTATCCGATCAGAACAGGTACTATATAATACTCCCCCACCTGTATCCGATCAGACCAGCTACTATTTAATACTCCCCGACCTGTATCCGATTAGACCAGGTACTATGTAACACTCCCCCAGCTCTATCAGACCAGGTACTATGTAATACTCCCCCACCTGTATCCGATAAGACCAGATACTATGTAATACTCCCCGACCTGTATCAGACCAGGTGTTATGTAATACCCCCACCTGTATCCGATCAGACCAGGTACCATGTAATACTCCCCCACCTGTATCCGATCAGACCAGGACCTATGTAATACTCCCCCACCTGTATCCGAACAGGCCAGGTACTATATAATACTCCCCCACCTGTATCCGATCAGACCAGGTACTATGTAATACTCCCCCACCTGTATCCGATCAGACCAGGTACTGTGTAATACTCCCCCAGCTCTATCAGACCAGGTACTATGTAATACTCCCCCACCTGTATCCGATAAGACCAGGTACTCTGTAATACTCCCCCACCTGTATCCGATCAGACCAGGTACTATGTAATACTCCCCCACCTGTATCCGATCAGACCAGATACTATGAAATACAATGCCACCTGTATCCGATCAGACCACCTACTAAATAATACTCCCCCACCTGTATCCGATCAGACCAGGTACTATGTAAGACTGCCCCACATGTATCCGATTAGACCAGGTACTGTGTAATACTCCCCCAGCTCTATCAGACCAGGTACTATGTAATACTCCCCCACATGTATCCGATCAGACCAGATACTATGAAATACAATGCCACCTGTAGCCGATCAGACCACCTACTAAATAATACTCCCCCACCTGTATCCGATCAGACCAGGTAATATATAATACTCCCCGACCTGTATCCGATCAGACCAGGTACTTTGTAATAGACCCCCACCTGTATCCGATCAGACCGGGTACTATGTAATACTCCCCCACCTGTATCTGATCAGACCAGGTACTATGTAAGACTGCCCCACATGTATCCGATCAGACCTGAACTTTGTAATACTCCGCGACCTGTTTCCGATTAGACCAGGTACTGGGTGATACTCCCCCAGCTCTATCAGACCAGGTACTATGTAATACTCCCCCACCTGTATCCGGCCAGACCAGGAACTATGTAATACTCCCCCACCTGTGTCCGATCAGACCAGGTACTATGTAATACTCCCCCACCTGTATCCGGCCAGACCAGGAACTATGTAATACTCCCCCACCTGTATCCGATCAGACCAGGCACTATGTAATACTCCCCCTCCCCCCCTCTACCAGACCAGATACTATGTAATACTCCCCCACCTGTATCCGATCAGACCAGGCACTATGTAATACTCCCCCACCTGTATCCGATCAGACCAGGTACTATGTAATATTCCCCCACATGTATCCGATCAGACCAGGTACTATGTAATACTCCCCCTCCCCCCCTCTACCAGACCAGGTACTATGTAATACTCCCCCACCTGTATCCGATCAGACCAGGCACTATGTAATACTCCCTCACCTGTATCCGATCAGACCAGGTACTATGTAAAACTCCCCCACATGTATCCGATCAGACCAGGTACTATGTAAGACTGCCCCACATGTATCCGATCAGACCAGGTACTTTTTAATACTCCGCGACCTCTATCCGATTAGACCAGGTACTGTGTAATACTCCCCCAGCTCTATCAGACTAGGTACTATGTAATACTCCCCCACCTGTATCCGATCAGACCGGGTACTATGTAATACTCCCCAACCTGTATCCGGCCAGACCAGGTACTACGTAATAATCCGCCACCTGTATCCGGCCAGACCAGGTACTACGTAATACTCCCCCACCTGTATCCGGCCAGACCAGGTACTATGTAATACTCCCCCAACTGTGTCCGATCAGACCAGGTACTATGTAATAATCCCCCCCCCCTCTCTATCAGACTAGGTACTATGTAATACTCCCCCACCTGTATCCGGCCAGACCAGGTACTATGTAATACTCCCTCACCTGTATCCGATCAGACCAGGCACTATGTAATACTCCCCCACCTGTATCCAATCAGACCAGGTACTATGTAATACTCCCCCACCTGTATCCGATCAGACCAGGGACTATGTAATACTCCCCCATCTGTATCCGATCAGACCAGGTACTATATAATAAGCTCACCTGTATCTGATCAGACCAGGTACTATGTAATACTCCCCCACCTGTATCTGATCAGACCAGGTACTATGTAATACTCCCCCACCTGTATCCGATCAGACCAGGTACTATGTAATACTCCCCCACATGTATCCGATCAGACCAGGTACTATGCAATACCCCCCATCTCTATCAGACAAGGTACTATGTAATACTCCCCCACCTGTATCCGATCAGACCAGATACTATGAAATACAATGCCACCTGTATCCGATCAGACCACCTACTAAATAATACTCCCTTACCTGTATCCGATCAGACCAGGTAATATATAATACTCCCCCACCTGTATCCGATCAGACCAGATACTAAATAAAACTCCCCCATCTGTATCCGATCAGACCAGGTACAATGTAATTCTCCCCCACCTGTATCCGATCAGACCAGATACTTTGAAATACTCCCCGACCTTTATCCAATTAGACCAGGTACTGTGTGATACTCCCCCAGCTCTATCAGAACAGGTACTTTGTAATACTCCCCCACCTGTATCCGATCAGACCGGGTACTATGTAATACTCCCCAACTTGTATCCAGCCAGACCAGGTACTATGTAATACTCCCCGCCTGTGTCCGATCAGACCAGGTACTATGTAATACTCCCCCCCCCCCCTCTATCAGACCAGGTACTATGTAATTCTCCCCACCTGTGTCCGATCAGACCAGGTACTATGTAATACTCCCCCACCTGTATCCGATCAGACCAGGTACTATATAATAATCTCACCTGTATCTGATCAGACCAGGTACTATGTAAGACTCCCCCACCTGTATCCGATCAGACCAGGTACTATGTAATACCCCCCCCCCCCCCCCCTCTATCAGACCAGATACTATGTAATACTCCCCCACCTGTATCCGATCAGATCAGGTACTATGTAATACTCCCCCGACCTGTATCCGAATCAGACCAGATACTATGTAATACTCCCCCACCTGTATCCGATCAGACCAGGTACTATGTAATACTCCCCCACCTGTATCCGATCAGACCAGATACTATGTAATACTCCCCCACCTGTATCCGATCAGACCAGGTACTTTGTAATAGACCCCACCTGTATCCGATCAGACCAGGTACTTTGCAAAACTCCCCCACCTGTATCCGATCAGACCAGGCACTATGTAATACTCCCCCACCTGTATCCGATCAGAACAGGTACTATATAATACTCCCCCACATGTATCCTATCAGACCAGATACTAAATAATACTACCCCACCTGTATCCGATCAGACCAGGTACTGCGTAATACTCCCCCACCTGTGTCCGATCAGCCCAGGTACTATGCAATACTCCCCCACCTGTATCCGATCAGACCAGGCACTATGTAATACTCCCCCACCTGTATCCAATCAGACCAGGTACTATGTAATACTCCCCCACCTGTATCCGATCAGACTAGGTACTATGCAATACTCCCCCACCTGTATCCGATCAGACCAGGTACTATGTAATACTGCCCCACATGTATCTGATCAGACCAGGTACTATGCAATACTCCCCCACCTGTATCCGATCAGACCAGAACTATGTAATACTCCCCCACCTGTATCCGATCAGACCAGGTACTATGTAATACTCCCCCACCTGTATCAGACCAGGCACTATGTAATACTCCCCCACCTGTATCTGATCAGCCCAGGTACTATGTAATACTCCCCCACCTGTATCAGATCAGACCAGGTACTGTAATACTCCCCCACCTGTATCCGATCAGACCAGCTACTATTTAATACTCCTCGACCTGTATCCGATTAGACCAGGTACTATGTAACACTCCCCCAGCTCTATCAGACCAGGTAATATGTAATACTCCCCCACCTGTATCCTTTCAGACCAGGTACTACGTAATACTAGCCGACCTGTATCAGACCAGGTACTATGTAATACTCCCCCACCTGTATCCGATCAGACCAGATACTATGTAATACTCCCCCACCTGTATCCGATCAGACCAGGTACTATGTAATACTCCCCCACCTGTATCCGATCAGACCAGGTACTATGTAATACACCCCCATATGTATCCGATCAGACCAGGTACTATGTAATACACCCCCATATGTATCCGATCAGACCAGGTACTATGTAATACTCCCCCACCTGTATCAGACCAGGTACTATATAATACTCCCCCACCTGTATCCGATCAGACCAGGTACTATGTAATACTCCCCCACCTGTATCAGACCAGGTACTATGTAATACTCCTCCAACTGTATCCGATCAGACCAGGTACTCTGTAATACTCCCCCACCTGTATCTGATCAGACCAGGTACTCTGTAATTCTTCCCCACCTGTATCCGATCAGACCAGGTACTATGTAATACTCCCCCACCCTTATCCGATGAGACCAGGTACAATGTTATACACCCCATACCTGTATCCGATCAGACCAGATACAATGTAATACTCCCCCACATGTGTCCGATCAGACCAGGTACTATATAATACTCCCCCACCTGTATCCGATCAGACCAGATACTAAATAATACTCCCCCACCTGTTTCCGATCAGACCAGGTACTATGTAATACTCCCCCACCTGTATCAGACCAGGTACTATGTAATACTCCCCCACCTGTATCCGATCAGACCAGATACTTTGAAATACTCCCCGACCTTTATCCAATTAGACCAGGTACTGTGTGATACTCCCCCAGCTCTATCAGAACAGGTACTTTGTAATACTCCCCCACCTGTATCCGATCAGACCGGGTACTATGTAATACTCCCCCACCTGTATCCGATCAGACCAGATACTATGTAATACTCCCCCACCTGTATCCGATCAGACCAGGTACTTTGTAATAGACCCCACCTGTATCCGATCAGACCAGGTACTTTGCAAAACTCCCCCATCTGTATCCGATCAGACCAGGCACTATGTAATACTCCCCCACCTGTATCTGATCAGCCCAGGTACTATGTAATCCTCCCCCACCTGTATCCGATCTGACCAGGTAATATGTAATTCTCCCCCACCTGTATCCGATCAGACCAGGTACTGTAATACTCCCCCACCTGTATCCGATCAGACCAGCTACTATTTAATACTCCCCGACCTGTATCCGATTAGACCAGGTACTATGTAACACTCCCCCAGCTCTATCAGACCAGGTAATATGTAATACTCCCCCACCTGTATCCGATCAGACCAGGTACTATGTAATACTAGCCGACCTGTATTAGACCAGGTACTATGTAATACTCCCCCACCTGTATCCGATCAGACCAGATACTATGTAATACTCCCCCACCTGTATCCGATCAGACCAGGTACTATGTAATACTCCCCCACCTGTATCCGATCAGACCAGGTACTATGTAATACACCCCCATATGTATCCGATCAGACCAGGTACTATGTAATACTCCCCCACCTGTATCAGACCAGGTACTATATAATACTCCCCCACCTGTATCAGACCAGGGAACTATATAATACTCCCCCACCTGTATCCGATCAGACCAGGTACTATGTAATACTCCCCCACCTGTATCAGACCAGGTACTATGTAATACTCCTAAAACTGTATCCGATCAGACCAGGTACTCTGTAATACTCCCCCACCTGTATCTGATCAGACCAGGTACTCTGTAATTCTTCCCCACCTGTATCCGATCAGACCAGATACTATGTAATACTCCCCAACCCTTATCCGATGAGACCAGGTACAATGTTATACACCCCATACCTGTATCCGATCAGACCAGATACAATGTAATACTCCCCCACATGTGTCCGATCAGACCAGGTACTATATAATACTCCCCCACCTGTATCCGATCAGACCAGATACTAAATAATACTCCCCCACCTGTATCAGACCAGGTACTATGTAATACCCCCACCTGTATCCGATCAGACCAGATACTTTGAAATACTCCCCGACCTTTATCCAATTAGACCAGGTACTGTGTGATACTCCCCCAGCTCTATCAGAACAGGTACTTTGTAATACTCCCCCACCTGTATCCGATCAGACCGGGTACTATGTAATACTCCCCAACCTGTATCCGGCCAGACCAGGTACTATGTAATACTCCCCGCCTGTGTCCGATCAGACCAGGTACTATGTAATACTCCCCCCCCCCCTCTATCAGACCAGGTACTATGTAATTCTCCCCACCTGTGTCCGATCAGACCAGGTACTATGTAATACTCCCCCACCTGTATCCGATCAGACCAGGTACTATATAATAATCTCACCTGTATCTGATCAGACCAGGTACTATGTAAGACTCCCCCACCTGTATCCGATCAGACCAGGTACTATGTAATACCCCCCCCCCCCCCCCGCCTCTATCAGACCAGATACTATGTAATACTCCCCCACCTGTATCCGATCAGATCAGGTACTATGTAATACTCCCCCGACCTGTATCCGATCAGACCAGATACTATGTAATACTCCCCCACCTGTATCCGATCAGACCAGGTACTATGTAATACTCCCCCACCTGTATCCGATCAGACCAGATACTATGTAATACTCCCCCACCTGTATCCGATCAGACCAGGTACTTTGTAATAGACCCCACCTGTATCCGATCAGACCAGGTACTATGTAATACTCCCCCACCTGTATCCGATCAGCCCAGGTACTATGTAATACTCCCCCACCTGTATCCGATCAGACCAGGTACTGTAATACTCCCCCACCTGTATCCGGTCAGACCAGGTAATATATAATACTCCCCCACCTGTATCCGATCAGACCAGGCACTATGTAATACTCCCCCACCTGTATCCGATCAGAACAGGTACTATATAATACTCCCCCACATGTATCCTATCAGACCAGATACTAAATAATACTACCCCACCTGTATCCGATCAGACCAGGTACTGCGTAATACTCCCCCACCTGTGTCCGATCAGCCCAGGTACTATGCAATACTCCCCCACCTGTATCCGATCAGACCAGGCACTATGTAATACTCCCCCACCTGTATCCAATCAGACCAGGTACTATGTAATACTCCCCCACCTGTATCCGATCAGACTAGGTACTATGCAATACTCCCCCACCTGTATCCGATCAGACCAGGTACTATGTAATACTGCCCCACATGTATCTGATCAGACCAGGTACTATGCAATACTCCCCCACCTGTATCCGATCAGACCAGAACTATGTAATACTCCCCCACCTGTATCCGATCAGACCAGGTACTATGTAATACTCCCCCACCTGTATCAGACCAGGCACTATGTAATACTCCCCCACCTGTATCTGATCAGCCCAGGTACTATGTAATACTCCCCCACCTGTATCAGATCAGACCAGGTACTGTAATACTCCCCCACCTGTATCCGATCAGACCAGCTACTATTTAATACTCCTCGACCTGTATCCGATTAGACCAGGTACTATGTAACACTCCCCCAGCTCTATCAGACCAGGTAATATGTAATACTCCCCCACCTGTATCCTTTCAGACCAGGTACTACGTAATACTAGCCGACCTGTATCAGACCAGGTACTATGTAATACTCCCCCACCTGTATCCGATCAGACCAGATACTATGTAATACTCCCCCACCTGTATCCGATCAGACCAGGTACTATGTAATACTCCCCCACCTGTATCCGATCAGACCAGGTACTATGTAATACACCCCCATATGTATCCGATCAGACCAGGTACTATGTAATACACCCCCATATGTATCCGATCAGACCAGGTACTATGTAATACTCCCCCACCTGTATCAGACCAGGTACTATATAATACTCCCCCACCTGTATCCGATCAGACCAGGTACTATGTAATACTCCCCCACCTGTATCAGACCAGGTACTATGTAATACTCCTCCAACTGTATCCGATCAGACCAGGTACTCTGTAATACTCCCCCACCTGTATCTGATCAGACCAGGTACTCTGTAATTCTTCCCCACCTGTATCCGATCAGACCAGGTACTATGTAATACTCCCCCACCCTTATCCGATGAGACCAGGTACAATGTTATACACCCCATACCTGTATCCGATCAGACCAGATACAATGTAATACTCCCCCACATGTGTCCGATCAGACCAGGTACTATATAATACTCCCCCACCTGTATCCGATCAGACCAGATACTAAATAATACTCCCCCACCTGTTTCCGATCAGACCAGGTACTATGTAATACTCCCCCACCTGTATCAGACCAGGTACTATGTAATACCCCCACCTGTATCCGATCAGACCAGGTACTATGTAATACTCCCCCACCTGTATCCGATCAGACCAGATACTTTGAAATACTCCCCGACCTTTATCCAATTAGACCAGGTACTGTGTGATACTCCCCCAGCTCTATCAGAACAGGTACTTTGTAATACTCCCCCACCTGTATCCGATCAGACCGGGTACTATGTAATACTCCCCCACCTGTATCCGATCAGACCAGATACTATGTAATACTCCCCCACCTGTATCCGATCAGACCAGGTACTTTGTAATAGACCCCACCTGTATCCGATCAGACCAGGTACTTTGCAAAACTCCCCCATCTGTATCCGATCAGACCAGGCACTATGTAATACTCCCCCACCTGTATCTGATCAGCCCAGGTACTATGTAATCCTCCCCCACCTGTATCCGATCTGACCAGGTAATATGTAATTCTCCCCCACCTGTATCCGATCAGACCAGGTACTGTAATACTCCCCCACCTGTATCCGATCAGACCAGCTACTGTTTAATACTCCCCGACCTGTATCCGATTAGACCAGGTACTATGTAACACTCCCCCAGCTCTATCAGACCAGGTAATATGTAATACTCCCCCACCTGTATCCGATCAGACCAGGTACTATGTAATACTAGCCGACCTGTATTAGACCAGGTACTATGTAATACTCCCCCACCTGTATCCGATCAGACCAGATACTATGTAATACTCCCCCACCTGTATCCGATCAGACCAGGTACTATGTAATACTCCCCCACCTGTATCCGATCAGACCAGGTACTATGTAATACACCCCCATATGTATCCGATCAGACCAGGTACTATGTAATACTCCCCCACCTGTATCAGACCAGGTACTATATAATACTCCCCCACCTGTATCAGACCAGAGAACTATATAATACTCCCCCACCTGTATCCGATCAGACCAGGTACTATGTAATACTCCCCCACCTGTATCAGACCAGGTACTATGTAATACTCCTAAAACTGTATCCGATCAGACCAGGTACTCTGTAATACTCCCCCACCTGTATCTGATCAGACCAGGTACTCTGTAATTCTTCCCCACCTGTATCCGATCAGACCAGATACTATGTAATACTCCCCAACCCTTATCCGATGAGACCAGGTACAATGTTATACACCCCATACCTGTATCCGATCAGACCAGATACAATGTAATACTCCCCCACATGTGTCCGATCAGACCA
The DNA here is from genome assembly GCF_045679555.1 of Salvelinus alpinus. Lineage (NCBI taxonomy): Eukaryota > Metazoa > Chordata > Actinopteri > Salmoniformes > Salmonidae > Salvelinus > Salvelinus alpinus. Next base: position 4,490,247 of record NC_092114.1, read on the forward strand.
GGTACTATATAATACTCCCCCACCTGTATCCGATCAGACCAGATACTAAATAATACTCCCCCACCTGTATCAGACCAGGTACTATGTAATACCCCCACCTGTATCCGATCAGACCAGATACTTTGAAATACTCCCCGACCTTTATCCAATTAGACCAGGTACTGTGTGATACTCCCCCAGCTCTATCAGAACAGGTACTTTGTAATACTCCCCCACCTGTATCCGATCAGACCGGGTACTATGTAATACTCCCCAACCTGTATCCGGCCAGACCAGGTACTATGTAATACTCCCCGCCTGTGTCCGATCAGACCAGGTACTATGTAATACTCCCCCCCCCCCTCTATCAGACCAGGTACTATGTAATTCTCCCCACCTGTGTCCGATCAGACCAGGTACTATGTAAGACTGCCCCACATGTATCCGATCAGACCAGGTACTATGTAATACTCCCCCTCCCCCCCTCTACCAGACCAGATACTATGTAATACTCCCCCACCTGTATCCGATCAGACCAGGCACTATGTAATACTCCCCCACCTGTATCCGATCAGACCAGGTACTATGTAATACTCCCCCACATGTATCCGATCAGACCAGGTACTATGTAATACTCCCCCCCCCCCCCTCTACCAGACCAGGTACTATGTAATACTCCCCCACCTGTATCCGATCAGACCAGGCACTATGTAATACTCCCCCACCTGTATCCGATCAGACCAGGTACTATGTAATACTCCCCCACATGTATCCGATCAGACCAGGTACTATGTAAGACTGCCCCACATGTATCCGATCAGACCAGGTACTTTGTAATACTCCGCGACCTCTATCCGATTAGACCAGGTACTGTGTAATACTCCCCCAGCTCTATCAGACCAGGTACTATGTAATACTCCCCCACCTGTATCCGATCAGACCGGGTACTATGTAATACTCCCCAACCTGTATCCGGCCAGACCAGGTACTGTGTAATACTCCCCGCCTGTGTCCGATCAGACCAGGTACTATGTAATACTCCCCGCCTGTATCCGATCAGACCAGGTACTATATAATAATCTCACCTGTATCTGATCAGACCAGGTACTATGTAAGACTCCCCCCCACCTGTATCCGATCAGACCAGGTACTATGTAATACCCCCCCCCCCCTCTATCAGACCAGATACTATGTAATACTCCCCCACCTGTGTCCGAACAGGCCAGGTACTATGTAATACTCCCCCACCTGTATCCGATCAGACCAGGTACTATGTAATACTCCCCCACCTGTATCCGATCAGACCAGATACTATGTAATACTCCCCCACCTGTATCCGATCAGACCAGATACTATGTAATACTCCCCCACCTGTATCAGACCAGGTACTATGTAATATTCCCCCTTTTTATCAGACCAGGTACTATGTAATACTCCCCCACCTGTATCCGATCAGACCAGGTACTATATAATAATCTCACCTGTATCTGATCAGACCAAGTACTATGTAAGACTCCCCCCACCTGTATCCGATCAGACCAGGTACTATGTAATACCCCCCCCCCCTCTATCAGACCAGATACTATGTAATACTCCCCCACCTGTATCCGATCAGATCAGGTACTATGTAATACTCCCCCGACCTGTATCCGATCAGACCAGATACTATGTAATACTCCCCCACCTGTATCCGATCAGACCAGGTACTATGTAATACTCCCCCACCTGTATCCGATCAGACCAGATACTATGTAATACTCCCCCACCTGTATCCGATCAGACCAGGTACTATGTAATACTCCCCCACCTGTATCCGATCAGACCAGATACTATGTAATACTCCCCCACCTGTATCCGATCAGACCAGGTACTTTGTAATAGACCCCACCTGTATCCGATCAGACCAGGTACTTTGCAAAACTCCCCCACCTGTATCCGATCAGACCAGGCACTATGTAATACTCCCCCACCTGTATCCGATCAGAACAGGTACTATATAATACTCCCCCACCTGTATCCGATCAGACCAGCTACTATTTAATACTCCCCGACCTGTATCCGATTAGACCAGGTACTATGTAACACTCCCCCAGCTCTATCAGACCAGGTACTATGTAATACTCCCCCACCTGTATCCGATAAGACCAGATACTATGTAATACTCCCCGACCTGTATCAGACCAGGTGTTATGTAATACCCCCACCTGTATCCGATCAGACCAGGTACCATGTAATACTCCCCCACCTGTATCCGATCAGACCAGGACCTATGTAATACTCCCCCACCTGTATCCGAACAGGCCAGGTACTATGTAATACTCCCCCACCTGTATCCGATCAGACCAGGTACTATGTAATACTCCCCCACCTGTATCCGATCAGACCAGATACTATGTAATACTCCCCCACCTGTATCCGATCAGACCAGATACTATGTAATACTCCCCCACCTGTATCAGACCAGGTACTATGTAATATTCCCCCTTTTTATCAGACCAGGTACTATGTCATACTCCCCCACATGTATCCGATTAGACCATGTACTATGTAATACTCTCACCTGAATCTGACCAGATCAGGTACTATGTAATACTCTCACCTGAATCTGACCAGACCAGGTACTATTTAATACTCCTTCACCTGTATTCGATCAGACCAGGTACTATGTAATACTTCCCCACCCGTATCCAATCAGACCAGGTACTATTTAATACTCCCCGACCTGTATCCGATCAGACCAGGTACTATGTAATACTCCCCCACATGTATCCGATCAGACCAGGTACTATGTAATACTCCCCCTCCCCCCTCTACCAGACCAGGTACTATGTAATACTCCCCCACCTGTATCCGATCAGACCAGGCACTATGTAATACTCCCCCACCTGTATCAGACCAGATACTATGTAATACCCCCAAATGTATCCGATCAGACCAGGCACTATGTAATTCTCCCCCACATGTATCTGATCAGCCAAGGCGCTATGTAATACTCCCTCACCTGTATCCGATCAGACCAGGTACAGTGTAATACCCCCCACACCTGTATCTGATCAGACCAGATACTTTGTAATACTCCCCGACCTTTATCCGATTAGACCAGGTACTGTGTAATACTCCCCCAGCTCTATCAGACCAGGTACTATGTAATACTCCCCCACCTGTATCCGATAAGACCAGGTACTCTGTAATACTCCCCCACCTGTATCTGATCAGACCAGGTACTATGTAATACTCCCCCACCTGTATCCGATCAGACCAGATACTATGAAATACAATGCCACCTGTATCCGATCAGACCAGATACTAAATAATACTCCCCCATCTGTATACGATCAGACCAGGTACAATGTAATACTCCCCCACATGTATCCGATCAGACCAGATACTATGAAATACAATGCCACCTGTATCCGATCAGACCACCTACTAAATAATACTCCCCCACCTGTATCCGATCAGACCAGGTAATATATAATACTCCCCCACCTGTATCCGATCAGACCAGGCACTATGTAATACTCCCCCACCTGTATCCGATCAGAACAGGTACTATATAATACTCCCCCACCTGTATCCGATCAGACCAGCTACTATTTAATACTCCCCGACCTGTATCCGATTAGACCAGGTACTATGTAACACTCCCCCAGCTCTATCAGACCAGGTACTATGTAATACTCCCCCACCTGTATCCGATAAGACCAGATACTATGTAATACTCCCCGACCTGTATCAGACCAGGTGTTATGTAATACCCCCACCTGTATCCGATCAGACCAGGTACCATGTAATACTCCCCCACCTGTATCCGATCAGACCAGGACCTATGTAATACTCCCCCACCTGTATCCGAACAGGCCAGGTACTATATAATACTCCCCCACCTGTATCCGATCAGACCAGGTACTATGTAATACTCCCCCACCTGTATCCGATCAGACCAGGTACTGTGTAATACTCCCCCAGCTCTATCAGACCAGGTACTATGTAATACTCCCCCACCTGTATCCGATAAGACCAGGTACTCTGTAATACTCCCCCACCTGTATCCGATCAGACCAGGTACTATGTAATACTCCCCCACCTGTATCCGATCAGACCAGATACTATGAAATACAATGCCACCTGTATCCGATCAGACCACCTACTAAATAATACTCCCCCACCTGTATCCGATCAGACCAGGTACTATGTAAGACTGCCCCACATGTATCCGATTAGACCAGGTACTGTGTAATACTCCCCCAGCTCTATCAGACCAGGTACTATGTAATACTCCCCCACATGTATCCGATCAGACCAGATACTATGAAATACAATGCCACCTGTAGCCGATCAGACCACCTACTAAATAATACTCCCCCACCTGTATCCGATCAGACCAGGTAATATATAATACTCCCCGACCTGTATCCGATCAGACCAGGTACTTTGTAATAGACCCCCACCTGTATCCGATCAGACCGGGTACTATGTAATACTCCCCCACCTGTATCTGATCAGACCAGGTACTATGTAAGACTGCCCCACATGTATCCGATCAGACCTGAACTTTGTAATACTCCGCGACCTGTTTCCGATTAGACCAGGTACTGGGTGATACTCCCCCAGCTCTATCAGACCAGGTACTATGTAATACTCCCCCACCTGTATCCGGCCAGACCAGGAACTATGTAATACTCCCCCACCTGTGTCCGATCAGACCAGGTACTATGTAATACTCCCCCACCTGTATCCGGCCAGACCAGGAACTATGTAATACTCCCCCACCTGTGTCCGATCAGATCAGGTACTATGTAATACTCCCCCTCCCCCCTCTACCAGACCAGATACTATGTAATACTCCCCCACCTGTATCCGATCAGACCAGGCACTATGTAATACTCCCCCACCTGTATCCGATCAGACCAGGTACTATGTAATATTCCCCCACATGTATCCGATCAGACCAGGTACTATGTAATACTCCCCCTCCCCCCTCTACCAGACCAGGTACTATGTAATACTCCCCCACCTGTATCCGATCAGACCAGGCACTATGTAATACTCCCTCACCTGTATCCGATCAGACCAGGTACTATGTAAAACTCCCCCACATGTATCCGATCAGACCAGGTACTATGTAAGACTGCCCCACATGTATCCGATCAGACCAGGTACTTTTTAATACTCCGCGACCTCTATCCGATTAGACCAGGTACTGTGTAATACTCCCCCAGCTCTATCAGACTAGGTACTATGTAATACTCCCCCACCTGTATCCGATCAGACCGGGTACTATGTAATACTCCCCAACCTGTATCCGGCCAGACCAGGTACTACGTAATAATCCGCCACCTGTATCCGGCCAGACCAGGTACTACGTAATACTCCCCCACCTGTATCCGGCCAGACCAGGTACTATGTAATACTCCCCCAACTGTGTCCGATCAGACCAGGTACTATGTAATAATCCCCCCCCCCTCTCTATCAGACTAGGTACTATGTAATACTCCCCCACCTGTATCCGGCCAGACCAGGTACTATGTAATACTCCCTCACCTGTATCCGATCAGACCAGGCACTATGTAATACTCCCCCACCTGTATCCAATCAGACCAGGTACTATGTAATACTCCCCCACCTGTATCCGATCAGACCAGGGACTATGTAATACTCCCCCACCTGTATCCGATCAGACCAGGTACTATGTAATACTCCCCCACCTGTATCCGATCAGACCAGGTACTATGTAATACTCCCCCACCTGTATCTGATCAGACCAGGTACTATGTAATACTCCCCCACCTGTATCCGATCAGACCAGGTACTATGTAATACTCCCCCACATGTATCCGATCAGACCAGGTACTATGCAATACCCCCCATCTCTATCAGACAAGGTACTATGTAATACTCCCCCACCTGTATCCGATCAGACCAGATACTATGAAATACAATGCCACCTGTATCCGATCAGACCACCTACTAAATAATACTCCCTTACCTGTATCCGATCAGACCAGGTAATATATAATACTCCCCCACCTGTATCCGATCAGACCAGATACTAAATAAAACTCCCCCATCTGTATCCGATCAGACCAGGTACAATGTAATTCTCCCCCACCTGTATCCGATCAGACCAGATACTTTGAAATACTCCCCGACCTTTATCCAATTAGACCAGGTACTGTGTGATACTCCCCCAGCTCTATCAGAACAGGTACTTTGTAATACTCCCCCACCTGTATCCGATCAGACCGGGTACTATGTAATACTCCCCAACTTGTATCCAGCCAGACCAGGTACTATGTAATACTCCCCGCCTGTGTCCGATCAGACCAGGTACTATGTAATACTCCCCCCCCCCCTCTATCAGACCAGGTACTATGTAATTCTCCCCACCTGTGTCCGATCAGACCAGGTACTATGTAATACTCCCCCACCTGTATCCGATCAGACCAGGTACTATATAATAATCTCACCTGTATCTGATCAGACCAGGTACTATGTAAGACTCCCCCACCTGTATCCGATCAGACCAGGTACTATGTAATACCCCCCCCCCCCCCCTCTATCAGACCAGATACTATGTAATACTCCCCCACCTGTATCCGATCAGATCAGGTACTATGTAATACTCCCCCGACCTGTATCCGAATCAGACCAGATACTATGTAATACTCCCCCACCTGTATCCGATCAGACCAGGTACTATGTAATACTCCCCCACCTGTATCCGATCAGACCAGATACTATGTAATACTCCCCCACCTGTATCCGATCAGACCAGGTACTTTGTAATAGACCCCACCTGTATCCGATCAGACCAGGTACTTTGCAAAACTCCCCCACCTGTATCCGATCAGACCAGGCACTATGTAATACTCCCCCACCTGTATCCGATCAGAACAGGTACTATATAATACTCCCCCACATGTATCCTATCAGACCAGATACTAAATAATACTACCCCACCTGTATCCGATCAGACCAGGTACTGCGTAATACTCCCCCACCTGTGTCCGATCAGCCCAGGTACTATGCAATACTCCCCCACCTGTATCCGATCAGACCAGGCACTATGTAATACTCCCCCACCTGTATCCAATCAGACCAGGTACTATGTAATACTCCCCCACCTGTATCCGATCAGACTAGGTACTATGCAATACTCCCCCACCTGTATCCGATCAGACCAGGTACTATGTAATACTGCCCCACATGTATCTGATCAGACCAGGTACTATGCAATACTCCCCCACCTGTATCCGATCAGACCAGAACTATGTAATACTCCCCCACCTGTATCCGATCAGACCAGGTACTATGTAATACTCCCCCACCTGTATCAGACCAGGCACTATGTAATACTCCCCCACCTGTATCTGATCAGCCCAGGTACTATGTAATACTCCCCCACCTGTATCAGATCAGACCAGGTACTGTAATACTCCCCCACCTGTATCCGATCAGACCAGCTACTATTTAATACTCCTCGACCTGTATCCGATTAGACCAGGTACTATGTAACACTCCCCCAGCTCTATCAGACCAGGTAATATGTAATACTCCCCCACCTGTATCCTTTCAGACCAGGTACTACGTAATACTAGCCGACCTGTATCAGACCAGGTACTATGTAATACTCCCCCACCTGTATCCGATCAGACCAGATACTATGTAATACTCCCCCACCTGTATCCGATCAGACCAGGTACTATGTAATACTCCCCCACCTGTATCCGATCAGACCAGGTACTATGTAATACACCCCCATATGTATCCGATCAGACCAGGTACTATGTAATACACCCCCATATGTATCCGATCAGACCAGGTACTATGTAATACTCCCCCACCTGTATCAGACCAGGTACTATATAATACTCCCCCACCTGTATCCGATCAGACCAGGTACTATGTAATACTCCCCCACCTGTATCAGACCAGGTACTATGTAATACTCCTCCAACTGTATCCGATCAGACCAGGTACTCTGTAATACTCCCCCACCTGTATCTGATCAGACCAGGTACTCTGTAATTCTTCCCCACCTGTATCCGATCAGACCAGGTACTATGTAATACTCCCCCACCCTTATCCGATGAGACCAGGTACAATGTTATACACCCCATACCTGTATCCGATCAGACCAGATACAATGTAATACTCCCCCACATGTGTCCGATCAGACCAGGTACTATATAATACTCCCCCACCTGTATCCGATCAGACCAGATACTAAATAATACTCCCCCACCTGTTTCCGATCAGACCAGGTACTATGTAATACTCCCCCACCTGTATCAGACCAGGTACTATGTAATACTCCCCCACCTGTATCCGATCAGACCAGATACTTTGAAATACTCCCCGACCTTTATCCAATTAGACCAGGTACTGTGTGATACTCCCCCAGCTCTATCAGAACAGGTACTTTGTAATACTCCCCCACCTGTATCCGATCAGACCGGGTACTATGTAATACTCCCCCACCTGTATCCGATCAGACCAGATACTATGTAATACTCCCCCACCTGTATCCGATCAGACCAGGTACTTTGTAATAGACCCCACCTGTATCCGATCAGACCAGGTACTTTGCAAAACTCCCCCATCTGTATCCGATCAGACCAGGCACTATGTAATACTCCCCCACCTGTATCTGATCAGCCCAGGTACTATGTAATCCTCCCCCACCTGTATCCGATCTGACCAGGTAATATGTAATTCTCCCCCACCTGTATCCGATCAGACCAGGTACTGTAATACTCCCCCACCTGTATCCGATCAGACCAGCTACTATTTAATACTCCCCGACCTGTATCCGATTAGACCAGGTACTATGTAACACTCCCCCAGCTCTATCAGACCAGGTAATATGTAATACTCCCCCACCTGTATCCGATCAGACCAGGTACTATGTAATACTAGCCGACCTGTATTAGACCAGGTACTATGTAATACTCCCCCACCTGTATCCGATCAGACCAGATACTATGTAATACTCCCCCACCTGTATCCGATCAGACCAGGTACTATGTAATACTCCCCCACCTGTATCCGATCAGACCAGGTACTATGTAATACACCCCCATATGTATCCGATCAGACCAGGTACTATGTAATACTCCCCCACCTGTATCAGACCAGGTACTATATAATACTCCCCCACCTGTATCAGACCAGGGAACTATATAATACTCCCCCACCTGTATCCGATCAGACCAGGTACTATGTAATACTCCCCCACCTGTATCAGACCAGGTACTATGTAATACTCCTAAAACTGTATCCGATCAGACCAGGTACTCTGTAATACTCCCCCACCTGTATCTGATCAGACCAGGTACTCTGTAATTCTTCCCCACCTGTATCCGATCAGACCAGATACTATGTAATACTCCCCAACCCTTATCCGATGAGACCAGGTACAATGTTATACACCCCATACCTGTATCCGATCAGACCAGATACAATGTAATACTCCCCCACATGTGTCCGATCAGACCAGGTACTATATAATACTCCCCCACCTGTATCCGATCAGACCAGATACTAAATAATACTCCCCCACCTGTATCAGACCAGGTACTATGTAATACCCCCACCTGTATCCGATCAGACCAGATACTTTGAAATACTCCCCGACCTTTATCCAATTAGACCAGGTACTGTGTGATACTCCCCCAGCTCTATCAGAACAGGTACTTTGTAATACTCCCCCACCTGTATCCGATCAGACCGGGTACTATGTAATACTCCCCAACCTGTATCCGGCCAGACCAGGTACTATGTAATACTCCCCGCCTGTGTCCGATCAGACCAGGTACTATGTAATACTCCCCCCCCCCTCTATCAGACCAGGTACTATGTAATTCTCCCCACCTGTGTCCGATCAGACCAGGTACTATGTAATACTCCCCCACCTGTATCCGATCAGACCAGGTACTATATAATAATCTCACCTGTATCTGATCAGACCAGGTACTATGTAAGACTCCCCCACCTGTATCCGATCAGACCAGGTACTATGTAATACCCCCCCCCCCCCCCCGCCTCTATCAGACCAGATACTATGTAATACTCCCCCACCTGTATCCGATCAGATCAGGTACTATGTAATACTCCCCCGACCTGTATCCGATCAGACCAGATACTATGTAATACTCCCCCACCTGTATCCGATCAGACCAGGTACTATGTAATACTCCCCCACCTGTATCCGATCAGACCAGATACTATGTAATACTCCCCCACCTGTATCCGATCAGACCAGGTACTTTGTAATAGACCCCACCTGTATCCGATCAGACCAGGTACTTTGCAAAACTCCCCCACCTGTATCCGATCAGCCCAGGTACTATGTAATACTCCCCCACCTGTATCAGATCAGACCAGGTACTGTAATACTCCCCCACCTGTATCCGGTCAGACCAGGTAATATATAATACTCCCCCACCTGTATCCGATCAGACCAGGCACTATGTAATACTCCCCCACCTGTATCCGATCAGAACAGGTACTATATAATACTCCCCCACATGTATCCTATCAGACCAGATACTAAATAATACTACCCCACCTGTATCCGATCAGACCAGGTACTGCGTAATACTCCCCCACCTGTGTCCGATCAGCCCAGGTACTATGCAATACTCCCCCACCTGTATCCGATCAGACCAGGCACTATGTAATACTCCCCCACCTGTATCCAATCAGACCAGGTACTATGTAATACTCCCCCACCTGTATCCGATCAGACTAGGTACTATGCAATACTCCCCCACCTGTATCCGATCAGACCAGGTACTATGTAATACTGCCCCACATGTATCTGATCAGACCAGGTACTATGCAATACTCCCCCACCTGTATCCGATCAGACCAGAACTATGTAATACTCCCCCACCTGTATCCGATCAGACCAGGTACTATGTAATACTCCCCCACCTGTATCAGACCAGGCACTATGTAATACTCCCCCACCTGTATCTGATCAGCCCAGGTACTATGTAATACTCCCCCACCTGTATCAGATCAGACCAGGTACTGTAATACTCCCCCACCTGTATCCGATCAGACCAGCTACTATTTAATACTCCTCGACCTGTATCCGATTAGACCAGGTACTATGTAACACTCCCCCAGCTCTATCAGACCAGGTAATATGTAATACTCCCCCACCTGTATCCTTTCAGACCAGGTACTACGTAATACTAGCCGACCTGTATCAGACCAGGTACTATGTAATACTCCCCCACCTGTATCCGATCAGACCAGATACTATGTAATACTCCCCCACCTGTATCCGATCAGACCAGGTACTATGTAATACTCCCCCACCTGTATCCGATCAGACCAGGTACTATGTAATACACCCCCATATGTATCCGATCAGACCAGGTACTATGTAATACACCCCCATATGTATCCGATCAGACCAGGTACTATGTAATACTCCCCCACCTGTATCAGACCAGGTACTATATAATACTCCCCCACCTGTATCCGATCAGACCAGGTACTATGTAATACTCCCCCACCTGTATCAGACCAGGTACTATGTAATACTCCTCCAACTGTATCCGATCAGACCAGGTACTCTGTAATACTCCCCCACCTGTATCTGATCAGACCAGGTACTCTGTAATTCTTCCCCACCTGTATCCGATCAGACCAGGTACTATGTAATACTCCCCCACCCTTATCCGATGAGACCAGGTACAATGTTATACACCCCATACCTGTATCCGATCAGACCAGATACAATGTAATACTCCCCCACATGTGTCCGATCAGACCAGGTACTATATAATACTCCCCCACCTGTATCCGATCAGACCAGATACTAAATAATACTCCCCCACCTGTTTCCGATCAGACCAGGTACTATGTAATACTCCCCCACCTGTATCAGACCAGGTACTATGTAATACCCCCACCTGTATCCGATCAGACCAGGTACTATGTAATACTCCCCCACCTGTATCCGATCAGACCAGATACTTTGAAATACTCCCCGACCTTTATCCAATTAGACCAGGTACTGTGTGATACTCCCCCAGCTCTATCAGAACAGGTACTTTGTAATACTCCCCCACCTGTATCCGATCAGACCGGGTACTATGTAATACTCCCCCACCTGTATCCGATCAGACCAGATACTATGTAATACTCCCCCACCTGTATCCGATCAGACCAGGTACTTTGTAATAGACCCCACCTGTATCCGATCAGACCAGGTACTTTGCAAAACTCCCCCATCTGTATCCGATCAGACCAGGCACTATGTAATACTCCCCCACCTGTATCTGATCAGCCCAGGTACTATGTAATCCTCCCCCACCTGTATCCGATCTGACCAGGTAATATGTAATTCTCCCCCACCTGTATCCGATCAGACCAGGTACTGTAATACTCCCCCACCTGTATCCGATCAGACCAGCTACTGTTTAATACTCCCCGACCTGTATCCGATTAGACCAGGTACTATGTAACACTCCCCCAGCTCTATCAGACCAGGTAATATGTAATACTCCCCCACCTGTATCCGATCAGACCAGGTACTATGTAATACTAGCCGACCTGTATTAGACCAGGTACTATGTAATACTCCCCCACCTGTATCCGATCAGACCAGATACTATGTAATACTCCCCCACCTGTATCCGATCAGACCAGGTACTATGTAATACTCCCCCACCTGTATCCGATCAGACCAGGTACTATGTAATACACCCCCATATGTATCCGATCAGACCAGGTACTATGTAATACTCCCCCACCTGTATCAGACCAGGTACTATATAATACTCCCCCACCTGTATCAGACCAGAGAACTATATAATACTCCCCCACCTGTATCCGATCAGACCAGGTACTATGTAATACTCCCCCACCTGTATCAGACCAGGTACTATGTAATACTCCTAAAACTGTATCCGATCAGACCAGGTACTCTGTAATACTCCCCCACCTGTATCTGATCAGACCAGGTACTCTGTAATTCTTCCCCACCTGTATCCGATCAGACCAGATACTATGTAATACTCCCCAACCCTTATCCGATGAGACCAGGTACAATGTTATACACCCCATACCTGTATCCGATCAGACCAGATACAATGTAATACTCCCCCACATGTGTCCGATCAGACCAGGTACTATATAATACTCCCCCACCTGTATCCGATCAGACCAGATACTAAATAATACTCCCCCACCTGTATCAGACCAGGTACTATGTAATACCCCCACCTGTATCCGATCAGACCAGATACTTTGAAATACTCCCCGACCTTTATCCAATTAGACCAGGTACTGTGTGATACTCCCCCAGCTCTATCAGAACAGGTACTTTGTAATACTCCCCCACCTGTATCCGATCAGACCGGGTACTATGTAATACTCCCCAACCTGTATCCGGCCAGACCAGGTACTATGTAATACTCCCCGCCTGTGTCCGATCAGACCAGGTACTATGTAATACTCCCCCCCCCCTCTATCAGACCAGGTACTATGTAATTCTCCCCACCTGTGTCCGATCAGACCAGGTACTATGTAATACTCCCCCACCTGTATCCGATCAGACCAGGTACTATATAATAATCTCACCTGTATCTGATCAGACCAGGTACTATGTAAGACTCCCCCACCTGTATCCGATCAGACCAGGTACTATGTAATACCCCCCCCCCCCGCCTCTATCAGACCAGATACTATGTAATACTCCCCCACCTGTATCCGATCAGATCAGGTACTATGTAATACTCCCCCGACCTGTATCCGATCAGACCAGATACTATGTAATACTCCCCCACCTGTATCCGATCAGACCAGGTACTATGTAATACTCCCCCACCTGTATCCGATCAGACCAGATACTATGTAATACTCCCCCACCTGTATCCGATCAGACCAGGTACTTTGTAATAGACCCCACCTGTATCCGATCAGACCAGGTACTTTGCAAAACTCCCCCACCTGTATCCGATCAGCCCAGGTACTATGTAATACTCCCCCACCTGTATCAGATCAGACCAGGTACTGTAATACTCCCCCACCTGTATCTGATCAGCCCAGGTACTATGTAATACTCCCCCACCTGTATCAGATCAGACCAGGTACTGTAATACTCCCCCACCTGTATCCGATCAGACCAGCTACTATTTAATACTCCTCGACCTGTATCCGATTAGACCAGGTACTATGTAACACTCCCCCAGCTCTATCAGACCAGGTAATATGTAATACTCCCCCACCTGTATCCTTTCAAACCAGGTACTATGTAATACTAGCCGACCTGTATCAGACCCGGTACTATGTAATACTCCCCCACCTGTATCCGATCAGACCAGATACTATGTAATACTCCCCCACCTGTATCCGATCAGACCAGGTACTATGTAATACTCCCCCACCTGTATCCGATCAGACCAGGTACTATGTAATACACCCCCATATGTATCCGATCAGACCAGGTACTATGTAATACACCCCCATATGTATCCGATCAGACCAGGTACTATGTAATACTCCCCCACCTGTATCAGACCAGGTACTATATAATACTCCCCCACCTGTATCCGATCAGACCAGGTACTATGTAATACTCCCCCACCTGTATCAGACCAGGTACTATGTAATACCCCCACCTGTATCCGATCAGACCAGGTACTATGTAATACCCCCACCTGTATCCGATCAGACCAGGTACTTTGCAAAACTCCCCCACCTGTATCCGATCAGACCAGGCACTAAGTAATACTCCCCCACCTGTATCCGATCAGAACAGGTACTATATAATACTCCCCCACATGTATCCTATCAGAACAGATACTAAATAATACTACCCCACCTGTATCCGATCAGACCAGGTACTGCGTAATACTCCCCCACCTGTGTCTGATCAGCCCAGGTACTATGCAATACTCCCCCACCTGTATCCGATCAGACCAAGCACTATGTAATACTCCCCCACCTGTATCCGATCTGACTAGGTACTATGCAATACTCCCCCACCTGTATCCGATCAGACCAGGTACTATGTAATACTGCCCCACATGTATCTGATCAGACCAGGTACTATGCAATACTCCCCCACCTGTATCCGATCAGACCAGAACTATGTAATACTCCCCCACCTGTATCCGATCAGCCCAGGTACTATGTAATACTCCCCCACCTGTATCCGATCTGACCAGGTAATATGTAATACTCCCCCACCTGTATCCGATCAGACCAGGTACTGTAATACTCCCCCACTTGTATCCGATCAGACCAGCTACTATTTAATACTCCCCGACCTGTATCCGATTAGACCAGGTACTATGTAACACTCCCCCAGCTCTATCAGACCAGGTACTATGTAATACTAGCCGACCTGTATCAGACCAGGTACTATGTAATACACCCCCACCTGTATCCGATCAGCCCAGGTACTATGTAATACTCCCCCACCTGTATCCGATCTGACCAGGTAATATGTAATACTCCCCCACCTGTATCCGATCAGACCAGGTACTGTAATACTCCCCCACCTGTATCCGATCAGACCAGATACTATGTAATACTCCCCCACCTGTATCCGATCAGACCAGGTACTATGTAATACTCCCCCACCTGTATCCGATCAGACCAGGTACTATGTAATACACCCCCATATGTATCCGATCAGACCAGGTACTATGTAATACACCCCCATATGTATCAGACCAGGTACTATATAATACTCCCCCACCTGTATCAGACCAGGTACTATGTAATACTCCCCCACCTGTATCAGACCAGGTACTATGTAATACTCCTCCAACTGTATCCGATCAGACCAGATACAATGTAATACTCCCCCACATGTGTCCGATCAGACCAGGTACTATATAATACTCCCCCACCTGTATCCGATCAGACCAGATACTAAATAATACTCCCCCACCTGTTTCCGATCAGACCAGGTACTATGTAATACTCCCCAACCTGTATCAGACCAGGTACTATGTAATACCCCCACCTGTATCAGATCAGACCAGGTACTATGTAATACTCCCCCACCTGTATCGTATCAGACCAGATACTAAATAATACTCCCCCACCTGTATCCGATCAGACCAGATACTATGTAATACTCCCCCACCTGTTTCCGATCAGACCAGGAACTATGTAATACTCCCCGACCTGTATACGATCAGACCAGGTACTATGTAATACTCCCCCACCTGTATCCGATCAGACCAGGTACTATGTAATACTCCGCGACCTGTATCCGATCAGACCAGGTACTATGTAATACTCCCTATCTCTATCAGACTAGGTACTATGTAATACTCCCCCACCTGTATCAGACCAGGTACTATGTAATACTCCCCCACCTGTATCCGATCAGACCAGATACTATGAAATACAATGCCACCTGTATCCGATCAGACCACCTACTAAATAATACTCCCTCACCTGTATCCGATCATACCAGGTAATATATAATACTACCCCAAATGTATCCGATCAGACCAGGTACTATGTAATACTCCCCCACCTGTATCAGACCAGGTAATATGTAATACTCCCCCACCTGTATCTGAACAGACCAGGGACTATGTAATTCTCCCCCACTTGTATCCGATCAGACCAGGTACTATGTATTACTCCCCCACCTGTATCCGATCAGACCAGGTACTATGTAGTACTACCCCAGCTCCATCAGACCAGGTACTATGTAATACTCCCTCACCTGTATCAGATCAGACCAGGTACTATGTAATACTTCCCCACCTGTATCCGATCAGACCAGGTACTATGTAATACTCCCCCACCTGTATCCGATCAGACCAGGTACTATGTAATACTTCCCCACCTGTATCCGATCAGACCAGGTACTATGTAATACTCCCCGACCTGTATCCGATCAGACCAGGTACTATGTAATACTCCCCCACCTGTTTCCGATCAGACCAGATACTATGTAATAACCCCCGACCTGTATCAGACCAGATACTATGTAATACCCCCACCTGTATCCGATCAGACCAGGTACTATGTAATACTCCCCCACCTGTATCCGATCAGACCAGGTACAATTTTATACTCCCCCACCTGTATCCGATCAGACCAGATACTTTGTAATACTCCCCCACCTGTATCTGATCAGACCAGGTACTATGCAATACTCCCCCACATGTATCCGATCAGACCAGAACTTTGTAATACTCCCCCGCCTGTATCCGATCAGACCAGGTACTATGTAATACTCCCCCACATGTATCAGACCAGGTACTATGTAATACTCCCCCACATGTATCAGACCAGGTACTATGTAATACTCCCCCACCTGTATCCGATCAGACCAGGTAATATGTAATACTCCCCCACCTGTATCCGATCAGACCAGGTACTATGTAATACTCCCCCACCTGTATCCGATCAGACCAGCTACTATTTAATACTCCCCGACCTGTATCCGATTAGACCAGGTACTATGTAACACTCGCCCAGCTCTATCAGACCAGGTAATATGTAATACTCCCCCACCTGTATCCGATCAGACCAGGTACTATGTAATACTCCCCCACCTGTATCCGATCAGACCAGGTACTATGTAATACTCCCCCACCTGTATCCGATCAGACCAGATACTATGTAATACTCCCCCACCTGTATCCGATCAGACCAGGTACTATGTAATACTCCCCCACCTGTATCCGATCAGACCAGGTACTATGTAATACACCCCCATATGTATCCGATCAGACCAGGTACTATGTAATACTCCCCCACCTGTATCAGACCAGTTACTATATAATACTCCCTCACCTGTATCCGATCAGACCAGGTACTATGTAATACTCCCCCACCTGTATCAGACCAGGTACTATGTAATACTCCTCCAACTGTATCCGATCAGACCAGGTACTATGTAATACTCCCCCACCTGTATCCGATCAGACCAGGTACTCTGTAATTCTTCCCCACCTGTATCCGATCAGACCAGATACTATGTAATACTCCCCCACCCTTATCCGATGAGACCAGGTACAATGTTATACACCCCATACCTGTATCCGATCAGACCAGATACAATGTAATACTCCCCCACATGTGTCCGATCAGACCAGGTACTATATAATACTCCCCCACCCGTATCCGATCAGACCAGGCACTATATAATACTCCCCCACCTGTATCAGACCAGGTACTATGTAATACCCCCACCTGTATCTGATCAGAACAGGTACTATATAATACTCCCCCACCTGTATCCGATCAGACCAGATACTAAATAATACTCCCCCACCTGTTTCCGATCAGACCAGGTACTATGTAATACTCCCCCACCTGTATCAGACCAGGTACTATGTAATACCCCCACCTGTATCCGATCAGACCAGGTACTATGTAATACTCCCCCACCTGTATCAGACCAGGAACTATGTAATACCCCCACCTGTATCCGATCAGACCAGGTACTATATAATACTCCCCCACCTGTATCGTATCAGACCAGATACTAAATAATACTCCCCCACCTGTATCCGATCAGACCAGATACTATGTAATACTCCCCCACCTGTATCCGATCAGACCATGAACTATGTAATACTCCCCGACCGGTATCCGATCAGACAGGGTACTATGTAATACTCCCCACCTGAACCCGATCAGACCAGGTACTATGTAATACTCCCCGACCTGTATCCGATCAGACCAGGTACTATGTAATACTCCCTATCTCTATCAGACCAGGTACTATGTAATACTCCCCCACCTGTATCAGACCAGGTACTATGTAATACTCCCCCACCTGTATCCGATCAGACCAGATACTATGAAATACAATGCCACCTGTATCCGATCAGACCACCTACTAAATAATACTCCCCCACCTGTATCCGATCATACCAGGTAATATATAATACTCCCCCAAATGTATCCGATCAGACCAGGTACTATGTAATACTCCCCCACCTGTATCTGAACAGACCAGGGACTATGTAATTCTCCCCCACTTGTATCCGATCAGACCAGGTACTATGTATTACTCCCCCACCTGTATCCGATCAGACCAGGTACTATGTAGTACTACCCCAGCTCCATCAGACCAGGTACTATGTAATACTCCCTCACCTGTATCCGATCAGACCAGGTACTATGTAATACTTCCCCACCTGTATCCGGTCAGACCAGGTACTATGTAATACTCCCCGACCTGTATCCGATAAGACCAGGTACTATGTAATACTCCCCCACCTGTATCCGATCAGACCATATACTATGTAATAACCCCCCACCTGTATCAGACCAGATACTATGTAATACCCCCACCTGTATCCGATCAGACCAGGTACTATGTAATACTCCCCCACCTGTATCCGATCAGACCAGGTACAATTTTATACTCCCACCTGTATCCGATCAGACCAGATACTTTGTAATACTCCCTATCTCTATCAGACCAGGTACTATGTAATACTCCGCGACCTGTATCCGATCAGACCAGGTACTATGTAATACTCCCTATCTCTATCAGACTAGGTACTATGTAATACTCCCCCACCTGTATCAGACCAGGTACTATGTAATACTCCCCCACCTGTATCCGATCAGACCAGATACTATGAAATACAATGCCACCTGTATCCGATCAGACCACCTACTAAATAATACTCCCTCACCTGTATCCGATCATACCAGGTAATATATAATACTACCCCAAATGTATCCGATCAGACCAGGTACTATGTAATACTCCCCCACCTGTATCAGACCAGGTAATATGTAATACTCCCCCACCTGTATCTGAACAGACCAGGGACTATGTAATTCTCCCCCACTTGTATCCGATCAGACCAGGTACTATGTATTACTCCCCCACCTGTATCCGATCAGACCAGGTACTATGTAGTACTACCCCAGCTCCATCAGACCAGGTACTATGTAATACTCCCTCACCTGTATCAGATCAGACCAGGTACTATGTAATACTCCCCCACCTGTATCGTATCAGACCAGATACTAAATAATACTCCCCCACCTGTATCCGATCAGACCAGGTACTATGTAATACTTCCCCACCTGTATCCGATCAGACCAGGTACTATGTAATACTCCCCGACCTGTATCCGATCAGACCAGGTACTATGTAATACTCCCCCACCTGTTTCCGATCAGACCAGATACTATGTAATAACCCCCGACCTGTATCAGACCAGATACTATGTAATACCCCCACCTGTATCCGATCAGACCAGGTACTATGTAATACTCCCCCACCTGTATCCGATCAGACCAGGTACAATTTTATACTCCCCCACCTGTATCCGATCAGACCAGATACTTTGTAATACTCCCCCACCTGTATCTGATCAGACCAGGTACTATGCAATACTCCCCCACATGTATCCGATCAGACCAGAACTTTGTAATACTCCCCCGCCTGTATCCGATCAGACCAGGTACTATGTAATACTCCCCCACATGTATCAGACCAGGTACTATGTAATACTCCCCCACATGTATCAGACCAGGTACTATGTAATACTCCCCCACCTGTATCCGATCAGACCAGGTAATATGTAATACTCCCCCACCTGTATCCGATCAGACCAGGTACTATGTAATACTCCCCCACCTGTATCCGATCAGACCAGCTACTATTTAATACTCCCCGACCTGTATCCGATTAGACCAGGTACTATGTAACACTCGCCCAGCTCTATCAGACCAGGTAATATGTAATACTCCCCCACCTGTATCCGATCAGACCAGGTACTATGTAATACTCCCCCACCTGTATCCGATCAGACCAGGTACTATGTAATACTCCCCCACCTGTATCCGATCAGACCAGATACTATGTAATACTCCCCCACCTGTATCCGATCAGACCAGGTACTATGTAATACTCCCCCACCTGTATCCGATCAGACCAGGTACTATGTAATACACCCCCATATGTATCCGATCAGACCAGGTACTATGTAATACTCCCCCACCTGTATCAGACCAGTTACTATATAATACTCCCTCACCTGTATCCGATCAGACCAGGTACTATGTAATACTCCCCCACCTGTATCAGACCAGGTACTATGTAATACTCCTCCAACTGTATCCGATCAGACCAGGTACTATGTAATACTCCCCCACCTGTATCCGATCAGACCAGGTACTCTGTAATTCTTCCCCACCTGTATCCGATCAGACCAGATACTATGTAATACTCCCCCACCCTTATCCGATGAGACCAGGTACAATGTTATACACCCCATACCTGTATCCGATCAGACCAGATACAATGTAATACTCCCCCACATGTGTCCGATCAGACCAGGTACTATATAATACTCCCCCACCCGTATCCGATCAGACCAGGCACTATATAATACTCCCCAACATGTATCAGACCAGGTACTATGTAATACCCCCACCTGTATCTGATCAGAACAGGTACTATATAATACTCCCCCACCTGTATCCGATCAGACCAGATACTAAATAATACTCCCCCACCTGTTTCCGATCAGACCAGGTACTATGTAATACTCCCCCACCTGTATCAGACCAGGTACTATGTAATACCCCCACCTGTATCCGATCAGACCAGGTACTATGTAATACTCCCCCACCTGTATCAGACCAGGAACTATGTAATACCCCCACCTGTATCCGATCAGACCAGGTACTATATAATACTCCCCCACCTGTATCGTATCAGACCAGATACTAAATAATACTCCCCCACCTGTATCCGATCAGACCAGATACTATGTAATACTCCCCCACCTGTATCCGATCAGACCATGAACTATGTAATACTCCCCGACCGGTATCCGATCAGACAGGGTACTATGTAATACTCCCCACCTGAACCCGATCAGACCAGGTACTATGTAATACTCCCCGACCTGTATCCGATCAGACCAGGTACTATGTAATACTCCCTATCTCTATCAGACCAGGTACTATGTAATACTCCCCCACCTGTATCAGACCAGGTACTATGTAATACTCCCCCACCTGTATCCGATCAGACCAGATACTATGAAATACAATGCCACCTGTATCCGATCAGACCACCTACTAAATAATACTCCCCCACCTGTATCCGATCATACCAGGTAATATATAATACTCCCCCAAATGTATCCGATCAGACCAGGTACTATGTAATACTCCCCCACCTGTATCTGAACAGACCAGGGACTATGTAATTCTCCCCCACTTGTATCCGATCAGACCAGGTACTATGTATTACTCCCCCACCTGTATCCGATCAGACCAGGTACTATGTAGTACTACCCCAGCTCCATCAGACCAGGTACTATGTAATACTCCCTCACCTGTATCCGATCAGACCAGGTACTATGTAATACTTCCCCACCTGTATCCGGTCAGACCAGGTACTATGTAATACTCCCCGACCTGTATCCGATAAGACCAGGTACTATGTAATACTCCCCCACCTGTATCCGATCAGACCATATACTATGTAATAACCCCCCACCTGTATCAGACCAGATACTATGTAATACCCCCACCTGTATCCGATCAGACCAGGTACTATGTAATACTCCCCCACCTGTATCCGATCAGACCAGGTACAATTTTATACTCCCACCTGTATCCGATCAGACCAGATACTTTGTAATACTCCCTATCTCTATCAGACCAGGTACTATGTAATACTCCCCCACCTGTATCAGACCAGGTACTATGTAATACTCCCCCACCTGTATCCGATCAGACCAGATACTATGAAATACAATGCCACCTGTATCCGATCAGACCACCTACTAAATAATACTCCCCCACCTGTATCCGATCATACCAGGTAATATATAATACTCCCCCAAATGTATCAGATCAGACCAGGTACTATGTAATACTCCCCTACCTGTATCAGACCAGGTAATATGTAATACTCCCCCAACTGTATCTGAACAGACCAGGGACTATGTAATTCTCCCCCACTTGTATCCGATCAGACCAGGTACTATGTATTACTCCCCCACCTGTATCCGATCAGACCAGGTACTATGTAGTACTACCCCAGCTCCATCAGACCAGGTACTATGTAATACTCCCCCACCTGTATCCGATCAGACCAGGTACTATGTAATACTCCCCCACCTGTATCCGATCAGACCAGGTACTATGTAATACTCCCCCACCTGTATCCGATCAGACCAGATACTATGTAATAACCCCCCACCTGTATCAGACCAGATACTATGTAATACCCCCACCTGTATCCGATCAGACCAGGTACTATGTAATACTCCCCCACCTGTATCCGATCAGACCAGGTACAATTTTATACTCCCCCACCTGTATCCAATCAGACCAGAACTTTGTAATACTCCCCCACCTGTATCCGATCAGACCAGGTACTATGTAATACTCCCCCACATGTATCAGACCAGGTACTATGTAATACTCCCCCACCTGTATACGATCAGCCCAGGTATTATGTAATACTCCCCCACCTGTATCCGATCAGACCAGGTACTATGTAATACTCCCCCACCTGTATCCGACCAGACCAGATAATTTGTAATACTCCCCCACATGTATCCGATCAGACCAGGTACTATGTAATACTCCCCCACTTGTATCCGATCAGACCAGGTACTATGTAATACTCCCCCACCTGTATCCGATCAGACCAGGTACTATGTAATACTCCCCCACCTGTATCAGACCAGGTACTATGTAATACTCCTCCAACTGTATCCGATCAGACCAGGTACTATGTAATACTCCCCCACCTGTATCAGACCAGGTACTATATAATACTCCCCCACCTGTATCCGATCAGACCAGGTACTATGTAATACTCCCCCACCTGTATCAGACCAGGTACTATGTAATACTCCTCCAACTGTATCCGATCAGACCAGGTACTATGTAATACTCCCCCACCTGTATCCAATCAGACCAGGGACTATGTAATTCTCCCCCACTTGTATCCGATCAGACCAGGTACTGTGTATTACTCCCCCACCTGTATCCGATCAGACCAGCTACTATGTATTACTCCCCCACCTGTATCCGATCAGACCAGGTACTATGTAGTGCTACCCCAGCTCCATCAGACCAGGTACTATGTAATACTCCCCCACCTGTATCCGATCAGACCAGGTACTTTGTAATACTTCCCCACCTGTATCCGATCAGACCAGGTACTATGTAATACTCCCCGACCTGTATCCGATCAGACCAGGTACTATGTAATACTCCCCCACCTGTATCCGATCAGACCAGATACTATGTAATAATCCCCCACCTGTATCAGACCAGATACTAAGTAATACCCCCACCTGTATCCGATCAGACCAGGTACTGTGTAATACTCCCCCACCTGTATCCGATCAGACCGGGTACTATGAAATACTCCCCAACCTGTATCTGATCAGCCCAGGTACTATGTAATACTCCCCCACCTGTATCCGATCAGACCAGGTACAATGTAATACTCCCCCAGCTCTATCAGACCGGGTACTATGTAATACTCCCCAACCTGTATCCGATCAGACCAGGTACTATGTGATACAACCCCACCTGTATCCGATCAGACCAGGTACTATGTAATAATCCCCCACCTGTATCCGATCAGACCAGGTACTTTGTAATATACCCCCACCTGTATCCGATCAGACCAGGTACTTTGTAATATACCCCCACCTGTATCCGATCAGACCAGGCACTATGTAATAATCACCCACCTGTATCCGATCAGACCAGGTACTTTGTAATATACCCCCACCTGTATCCGATCAGACCAGGCACTATGAAATACTCCCCCACCTGTATCCGATCAGACCAGGTACTATGTAATACTCCCCCACCTGTATCAGACCAGGTACTATGTAATACTCCCCCACCTGTATACGATCAGACCAGGCACTATGTAATAAAACCCCACCTGTATCCGATCAGACCAGGTACTATGTAATACTCCCCCACCTGTATCTGATCAGACGAGGTACTATGTAATACTCCCCCACCTGTATACGATCAGACCAGGCACTATGTAATAATCCCCCACCTGTATCCGATCAGACCAGGTACTTTGTAATATACCCCCACCTGTATCCGATCAGAGCAGGCACTATGAAATACTCCCCCACCTGTATCCGATCAGACCAGGTACTATGTAATACTCCCCCACCTGTATCAGACCAGGTACTATGTAATACTCCCCCACCTGTATCCGATCAGACTAGGTACTATGCAATACTCCCCCGCCTGTATCCGATCAGACCAGATACGATGTAATTCTCCCCCATCTATATCAGACCAGGTACTATGTCATACTCCCCCACCTGTATCCGATTAGACCAGGTACTATATAATACTCTCACCTGTATCTGATCAGACCAAGTACTATTTAATACTGCCCCACATGTATCTGATCAGACCAGGTACTATGCAATACTCCCCCACCTGTATCCGATCAGAACAGAACTTTGTAATACTCCCCCACCTGTATCCGATCAGACCAGGTACTATGTAATACTCCCCCACATGTATCCGATCAGACCAGGTAATATGTAATACTCCCCCACCTGTATCCGATCAGACCAGGTACTATGTAATACTCCCACACCTGTATCCGATCAGACCGGCTACTATTTAATACTCCCCGACCTGTATCCGATTAGACCAGGTACTATGTAATACTCCCCAGCTCTATCAGACCAGGTAATATGTAATACTCCCCTGCCTGTATCCTTTCAGACCAGGTACTATGTAATACTCCCCCACCTGTATCCGATCAGACCACATAATTTGTAATACTCCCCCACCTGTATCCGATCAGACCAGGTACTATGTAAAACTCCCCCACCTGTATCCGATCAGACCAGGTACTATGTAATACATGTATCCGATCAGACCAGGTACTATGTAATACTCCCCCACCTGTATCAGACCAGGTACTATATAATACTCCCCCACCTGTATCCGATCAGACCAGGTACTATGTAATACTCCCCCACCTGTATCAGACCAGGTACTATGTAATACTCCTCCAACTGTATCCGATCAGACCAGGTACTATGTAATACTCCCCCACCTGTATCCGATCAGACCAGGTACTATGTAATTCTTCCCCACCTGTATCCGATCAGACCATATACTATGTAATACTACCCCACCCTTATCCGATGAGACCAGGTACAATGTTATACACCCCATACCTGTATCCGATCAGACCAGATTCTATGTAATTCTTCCCCACCTGTATCCGATCAGACCAGATACTATGTAATACTACCCCACCCTTATCCGATGAGACCAGGTACTATTTAATACTCCCCCACCTGTATCCGATCAGACCAGGTACTATGTAATACTCCCCCACATGTGTCCGATCAGACCAGGAACTATATAATACTCCCCCACCTGTATCCGATCAGACCAGGTACTATATATTACTCCCCCACCTGTTTCCGATCAGACCAGGTACTATATAATACTCCCCAACATGTATCAGACCAGGTACTATGTAATACCCCCACCTGTATCCGATCAGACCAGGGACTATATAATACTCCCCCACCTGTATCCGATCAGACCAGATACTAAATAATACTCCCCCACCTGTATCCGATCAGACCAGGTACTATGTAATACTCCCCCACCTGTATCAGACCAGGTACTATGTAATACCCCCACCTGTATCCGATGAGACCAGGTACTAAATAATATTCCCCCACCTGTATCTGATAAGACCAGATACTATGTAATACTCCCCCACCTGTATCCGATCAGACCAGGAACTATGTAATACTCCCCCACCTGTATCCGATCAGACCAGGTACTATGTAATACTCCCCCACCTGTATCCGATCAGACCAGGTACTATGTAATACTCCCCGACCTGTATCCGATCAGACCAGGTACTATGTAATACTCCCCATCTCTATCAGACCAGGAACTATGTAATACTCCCCCACCTGTATCAGACCAGGTACTATGTAATACTCCCCCACCTGTATCCGATCAGACCACCTACTAAATAATACTCCCCCACCTGTATCCGATCATACCAGGTAATATATAATACTCCCCCAAATGTATCCGATCAGACCAGGTACTATGTAATACTCCCCCACCTGTATCAGACCAGGTAATATGTAATACTCCCCCACCTGTATCTGAACAGACCAGGGACTATGTAATTCTCCCCCACTTGTATCCGATCAGACCAGCTACTATGTATTACTACCCCAGCTCCATCAGACCAGGTACTATGTAATACTCCCCCACCTGTATCCGATCAGACCAGGTACTATGTAATACTCCCCCACCTGTATCCGATCAGACCAGGTATTATGTAATACTCCCCGAAATGTTTCCGATCAGACCAGGTACTATGTAATACTTCCCCACCTGTATCCGATCAGACCAGGTACTATGTAATACTCCCCGACCTGTATCCGATCAGACCAGGTACTATGTAATACTCCCCCACCTGTATCCGATCAGACCAGATACTATGTAATAATCCCCCACCTGTATCAGACCAGATACTATGTAATACCCCCACCTGTATCCGATCAGACCAGGTACTATGTAATACTCCCCCACCTGTATCCGATCAGACCAGGTACAATTTTATACTCCCCCACCTGTATCTGATCAGACCAGGTACTTTTTAATACTGCCCCACATGTATCTGATCAGACCAGGTACTATGCAATACTCCCCCACCTGTATCCGATCAGACCAGAACTTTGTAATACTCCCCCACCTGTATCCGATCAGACCAGGTACTATGTAATACTCCCCCACCTGTATCAGACCAGGTACTATGTAATACTCCCCCACCTGTATCTGATCAGCCCAGGTACTATGTAATACTCCCCCAGCTCTATCAGACCAGGTACTATGTAATACTCCCCTGCATGTATCCTTTCAGACCAGGTACTGTGTAATACTCCCCCAGCTCTATCAGACCAAGTACTATGTAATACTCCCCTGCCTGTATCCTTTCAGACCAGGTACTATGTAATACTCCCCCACCTGTATCCGATCAGACCAGGTACTATGTAATACTCCCCCACCTGTATCCGATCAGACCAGGTACAATGTAATACTCCCCCACCTGTATCCGATCAGACCAGGTACTATGTAAAACTCCCCCACCT
Source organism: Salvelinus alpinus (assembly GCF_045679555.1). Lineage (NCBI taxonomy): Eukaryota > Metazoa > Chordata > Actinopteri > Salmoniformes > Salmonidae > Salvelinus > Salvelinus alpinus. The sequence continues at coordinate 4,518,362 of NC_092114.1, forward strand.
GTATCCGATCAGACCAGGTACTATGTAATACTCCCCAACCTGTATCTGATCAGCCCAGGTACTATGTAATACTCCCCCACCTGTATCCGATCAGACCAGGTACAATGTAATACTCCCCCAGCTCTATCAGACCGGGTACTATGTAATACTCCCCAACCTGTATCCGATCAGACCAGGTACTATGTGATACAACCCCACCTGTATCCGATCAGACCAGGTACTATGTAATAATCCCCCACCTGTATCCGATCAGACCAGGTACTTTGTAATATACCCCCACCTGTATCCGATCAGACCAGGTACTTTGTAATATACCCCCACCTGTATCCGATCAGACCAGGCACTATGTAATAATCACCCACCTGTATCCGATCAGACCAGGTACTTTGTAATATACCCCCACCTGTATCCGATCAGACCAGGCACTATGAAATACTCCCCCACCTGTATCCGATCAGACCAGGTACTATGTAATACTCCCCCACCTGTATCAGACCAGGTACTATGTAATACTCCCCCACCTGTATACGATCAGACCAGGCACTATGTAATAAAACCCCACCTGTATCCGATCAGACCAGGTACTATGTAATACTCCCCCACCTGTATCTGATCAGACGAGGTACTATGTAATACTCCCCCACCTGTATACGATCAGACCAGGCACTATGTAATAATCCCCCACCTGTATCCGATCAGACCAGGTACTTTGTAATATACCCCCACCTGTATCCGATCAGACCAGGCACTATGAAATACTCCCCCACCTGTATCCGATCAGTCCAGGTACAATTTTATACTCCCCCACCTGTATCCGATCAGACCAGGTACTATATAATACTCCCCCACCTGTATCCGATCAGACCAGGTACTATATAATACTCCCCAACATGTATCAGACCAGGTACTATGTAATACCCCCACCTGTATCCGATCAGACCAGGGACTATGTAATACTCCCTGACCTGTATCCGATCAGACCAGGTACTATGTAATACTCCCCATCTCTATCAGACCAGGTACTATGTAATACTCCCCCACCTGTATCCGATCAGACCAGATACTATGAAATACAATGCCACCTGTATCCGATCAGACCACCTACTAAATAATACTCCCCCACCTGTATCCGATCATACCAGGTAATATATAATACCCCCCCAAATGTATCCGATCAGACCAGGTACTATGTAATACTCCCCCACCTGTATCAGACCAGGTAATATGTAATACTCCCCCACCTGTATCTGAACAGACCAGGGACTATGTAATTCTCCCCCACTTGTATCCGATCAGACCAGCTACTATGTAATACTCCCCCACCTGTATCCAATCAGACCAGGTACTATGTAATATTCCCCGACCTGTATCCGATCAGACCAGGTACTATGTAATACTCCCCCACCTGTGTCCGATCAGACCAGGTACTATGTAATACTCCCCCACCTGTATCCGATCAGACCAGGTACTATGTAATACTCCCCCACCTGTATCCGATCAGACCAGGTACTATGTAATACTCCCCCACCTGTATCAGACCAGGTACTATGTAATACTCCTCCAACTGTATCCGATCAGACCAGGTACTATGTAATTCTTCCCCACCTGTATCCTATCAGACCAGATACTATGTAATACTACCCCACCCTTATCCGATGAGACCAGGTACAATGTTATACACCCCATACCTGTATCCGATCAGACCAGATACTATGTAATTCTTCCCCACCTGTATCCGATCAGACCAGATACTATGTAATACTCCTCCACCTGTATCCGATCAGACCAGATACAATGTAATAATCCCCCACCTGTATCAGACCAGATACTATGTAATACCCCCACCTGTATCCGATCAGACATGGTACTATGTAATACTCCCCCACCTGTATCCGATCAGACCAGGTACAATTTTATACTCCCCCACCTGTATCCGATTAGACCAGATACTTTGTAATACTCCCCCACCTGTATCTGATCAGACCAAGTACTTTTTAATACTGCCCCACATGTATCTGATCAGACCAGGTACTATGCAATACTCCCCCACCTGTATCCGATCAGACCAGAACTTTGTAATACTCCCCCACCTGTATCCGATCAGACCAGGTACTATGTAATACTCCCCCACCTGTATCAGACCAGGTACTATGTAATACTCCCCCACCTGTATCTGATCAGCCCAGGTACTATGTAATACTCCCCCACCTGTATCCGATCAGACCAGGTAATATGTAATACTCCCCCACCTGTATCCGATCAGACCAGGTACTATGTAATACTCCCACACCTGTATCCGATCAGACCAGCTACTATTTAATACTCCCCGACCTGTATCCGATTAGACCAGGTACTATGTAATACTCCCCCAGCTCTATCAGACCAGGTAATATATAATACTCCCCTGCCTGTATCCTTTCAGACCAGGTAATATGTAATACTCCCCGACCTGTATCCGATCAGACCAGGTACTATGTAATACTCCCCCACCTGTATCCGATCAGACCAGATACTATGAAATACAATGCCACCTGTATCCGATCAGACCACCTACTAAATAATACTCCCCCACCTGTATCCGATCATACCAGGTAATATATAATACCCCCCCAAATGTATCCGATCAGACCAGGTACTATGTAATACTCCCCCACCTGTATCAGACCAGGTAATATGTAATACTCCCCCACCTGTATCTGAACAGACCAGGGACTATGTAATTCTCCCCCACTTGTATCCGATCAGACCAGCTACTATGTAATACTCCCCCACCTGTATCCAATCAGACCAGGTACTATGTAATATTCCCCGACCTGTATCCGATCAGACCAGGTACTATGTAATACTCCCCCACCTGTGTCCGATCAGACCAGGTACTATGTAATACTCCCCCACCTGTATCCGATCAGACCAGGTACTATGTAATACTCCCCCACCTGTATCAGACCAGGTACTATGTAATACTCCTCCAACTGTATCCGATCAGACCAGGTACTATGTAATTCTTCCCCACCTGTATCCTATCAGACCAGATACTATGTAATACTACCCCACCCTTATCCGATGAGACCAGGTACAATGTTATACACCCCATACCTGTATCCGATCAGACCAGATACTATGTAATTCTTCCCCACCTGTATCCGATCAGACCAGATACTATGTAATACTCCCCCACCTGTATCCGATCAGACCAGATACAATGTAATAATCCCCCACCTGTATCAGACCAGATACTATGTAATACCCCCACCTGTATCCGATCAGACCTGGTACTATGTAATACTCCCCCACCTGTATCCGATCAGACCAGGTACAATTTTATACTCCCCCACCTGTATCCGATTAGACCAGATACTTTGTAATACTCCCCCACCTGTATCTGATCAGACCAGGTACTATGCAATACTCCCCCACCTGTATCCGATCAGACCAGAACTTTGTAATACTCCCCCACCTGTATCCGATCAGACCAGGTACTATGTAATACTCCCCCACCTGTATCAGACCAGGTACTATGTAATACTCCCCCACCTGTATCCGATCAGACCAGGTAATATGTAATACTCCCCCACCTGTATCCGATCAGACCAGGTACTATGTAATACTCCCACACCTGTATCCGATCAGACCAGCTACTATTTAATACTCCCCGACCTGTATCCGATTAGACCAGGTACTATGTAATACTCCCCCAGCTCTATCAGACCAGGTAATATGTAATACTCCCCTGCCTCTATCCTTTCAGACCAGGTACTATGTAATACTCCCCGACCTGTATCCGATCAGACCAGGTACTATGTAATACTCCCCCACCTGTATCCGATCAGACCAGATACTATGAAATACAATGCCACCTGTATCCGATCAGACCACCTACTAAATAATACTCCCCCACCTGTATCCGATCATACCAGGTAATATATAATACCCCCCCAAATGTATCCGATCAGACCAGGTACTATGTAATACTCCCCCACCTGTATCAGACCAGGTAATATGTAATACTCCCCCACCTGTATCTGAACAGACCAGGGACTATGTAATTCTCCCCCACTTGTATCCGATCAGACCAGCTACTATGTAATACTCCCCCACCTGTATCCAATCAGACCAGGTACTATGTAATATTCCCCGACCTGTATCCGATCAGACCAGGTACTATGTAATACTCCCCCACCTGTGTCCGATCAGACCAGGTACTATGTAATACTCCCCCACCTGTATCCGATCAGACCAGGTACTATGTAATACTCCCCCACCTGTATCCAATCAGACCAGGTACTATGTAATACTCCCCCACCTGTATCAGACCAGGTACTATGTAATACTCCTCCAACTGTATCCGATCAGACCAGGTACTATGTAATTCTTCCCCACCTGTATCCTATCAGACCAGATACTATGTAATACTACCCCACCCTTATCCGATGAGACCAGGTACAATGTTATACACCCCATACCTGTATCCGATCAGACCAGATACTATGTAATTCTTCCCCACCTGTATCCGATCAGACCAGATACTATGTAATACTCCCCCACCTGTATCCGATCAGACCAGATACAATGTAATAATCCCCCACCTGTATCAGACCAGATACTATGTAATACCCCCACCTGTATCCGATCAGACCTGGTACTATGTAATACTCCCCCACCTGTATCCGATCAGACCAGGTACAATTTTATACTCCCCCACCTGTATCCGATTAGACCAGATACTTTGTAATACTCCCCCACCTGTATCTGATCAGACCAAGTACTTTTTAATACTGCCCCACATGTATCTGATCAGACCAGGTACTATGCAATACTCCCCCACCTGTATCCGATCAGACCAGAACTTTGTAATACTCCCCCGCCTGTATCCGATCAGACCAGGTACTATGTAATACTCCCCCACCTGTATCAGACCAGGTACTATGTAATACTCCCCCACCTGTATCTGATCAGCCCAGGTACTATGTAATACTCCCCCACCTGTATCCGATCAGACCAGGTAATATGTAATACTCCCCCACCTGTATCCGATCAGACCAGGTACTATGTAATACTCCCACACCTGTATCCGATCAGACCAGCTACTATTTAATACTCCCCGACCTGTATCCGATTAGACCAGGTACTATGTAATACTCCCCCAGCTCTATCAGACCAGGTAATACGTAATACTCCCCTGCCTGTATCCTTTCAGACCAGGTACTATGTAATACTCCCCGACCTGTATCCGATCAGACCAGGTACTATGTAATACTCCCCCACCTGTATCCGACCAGACCAGGTACTATGTAATACTCCCCCACCTGTATCCGATCAGACCAGATAATTTGTAATACTCCCCCACCTGTATCCGATCAGACCAGGTACTATGTAATACTCCCCCACCTGTATCCGATCAGACCAGGTACTATGTAATACACCCCCATATGTATCCGATCAGACCAGGTACTATTTAATACTCCCCGACCTGTATCCGATTAGACCAGGTACTATGTAATACTCCCCCACCTGTATCAGACAAGGTACTATATAATACTCCCCCACCTGTATCCGATCAGACCAGGTACTGTGTAATACTCCCCCACCTGTATCAGACCAGGTACTATGTAATACTCCTCCAACTGTATCCGATCAGACCAGGTACTATGTAATACTCCCCCACCTGTATCCGATCAGACCAGATAATTTGTAATACTCCCCCACCTGTATCCGATCAGACCAGGTACTATGTAATACTCCCCCACCTGTATCCGATCAGACCAGGTACTATGTAATACACCCCCATATGTATCCGATCAGACCAGGTACTATTTAATACTCCCCGACCTGTATCCGATTAGACCAGGTACTATGTAATACTCCCCCACCTGTATCCGACCAGACCAGGTACTATGTAATACTCCCCCACCTGTATCCGATCAGACCAGATAATTTGTAATACTCCCCCACCTGTATCCGATCAGACCAGGTACTATGTAATACTCCCCCACCTGTATCCGATCAGACCAGGTACTATGTAATACACCCCCATATGTATCCGATCAGACCAGGTACTATTTAATACTCCCCGACCTGTATCCGATTAGACCAGGTACTATGTAATACTCCCCCACCTGTATCAGACCAGGTACTATATAATACTCCCCCACCTGTATCCGATCAGACCAGGTACTATGTAATACTCCCCCACCTGTATCAGACCAGGTACTATGTAATACTCCTCCAACTGTATCCGATCAGACCAGGTACTATGTAATACTCCCCCACCTGTATCCGATCAGACCAGGTACTATATAATACTCCCCCACATGTGTCCGATCAGACCAGGTACTATATAATACTCCCCCACCTGTATCCGATCAGACCAGGTACTATATAATACTCCCCCACCTGTATCCGATCAGACCAGGTACTATATAATACTCCCCAACATGTATCAGACCAGGTACTATGTAATACCCCCACCTGTATCCGATCAGACCAGGTACTATGTAATACTCCCCCACCTGTATCCGATAAGACCAGATACTAAATAATACTCCCCCACCTGTATCCGATCAGACCAGATACAATGTAATAATCCCCCACCTGTATCAGACCAGATACTATGTAATACCCCCACCTGTATCCGATTAGACCAGATACTTTGTAATACTCCCCCACCTGTATCTGATCAGACCAAGTACTTTTTAATACTGCCCCACATGTATCTGATCAGACCAGGTACTATGCAATACTCCCCCACCTGTATCCGATCAGACCAGAACTTTGTAATACTCCCCCACCTGTATCCGATCAGACCAGGTACTATGTAATACTCCCCCACCTGTATCAGACCAGGTACTATGTAATACTCCCCCACCTGTATCTGATCAGCCCAGGTACTATGTAATACTCCCCCACCTGTATCCGATCAGGCCAGGTAATATGTAATACTCCCCCACCTGTATCCGATCAGACGAGGTACTATGTAATACTCCCACACCTGTATCCGATCAGACCAGCTACTATTTAATACTCCCCGACCTGTATCCGATCAGACCAGATAATTTGTAATACTCCCCCACCTGTATGCGATCAGACCAGGTACTATGTAATACTCCCCCACCTGTATCCGATCAGACCAGGTACTATGTAATACACCCCCATATGTATCCGATCAGACCAGGTACTATTTAATACTCCCCGACCTGTATCCGATTAGACCAGGTACTATGTAATACTCCCCCACCTGTATCAGACCAGGTACTATATAATACTCCCCCACCTGTATCCGATCAGACCAGGTACTATGTAATACTCCCCCACCTGTATCAGACCAGGTACTATGTAATACTCCTCCAACTGTATCCGATCAGACCAGGTACTATGTAATACTCCCCCACCTGTATCCGATCAGACCAGGTACTATGTAATTCTTCCCCACCTGTATCCGATCAGACCAGATACTATGTAATACTCCCCAACCCTTATCCGATGAGACCAGGTACAATATAATACTCCCCCACCTGTATCCGATCAGACCAGGTACTATATAATACTCCCCCACATGTGTCCGATCAGACCAGGTACTATATAATACTCCCCCACCTGTATCCGATCAGACCAGGTACTATATAATACTCCCCCACCTGTATCCGATCAGACCAGGTACTATATAATACTCCCCAACATGTATCAGACCAGGTACTATGTAATACACCCACCTGTATCCGATCAGACCAGGTACTATGTAATACTCCCCCACCTGTATCCGATAAGACCAGATACTAAATAATACTCCCCCACATGTATCCGATCAGACCAGGTACTAGGTAATACTCCCCCACCTGTATCAGACCAGGTACTATGTAATACCCCCACCTGTATCCGATCAGACCAGGTACTATATAATACTCCCCCACCTGTATCCTATCAGACCAGATACTAAATAATACTCCCCCACCTGTATCCGATCAGACCAGATACAATGTAATAATCCCCCACCTGTATCAGACCAGATACTATGTAATACCCCCACCTGTATCCGATCAGACATGGTACTATGTAATACTCCCCCACCTGTATCCGATCAGACCAGGTACAATTTTATACTCCCCCACCTGTATCCGATTAGACCAGATACTTTGTAATACTCCCCCACCTGTATCTGATCAGACCAAGTACTTTTTAATACTGCCCCACATGTATCTGATCAGACCAGGTACTATGCAATACTCCCCCACCTGTATCCGATCAGACCCGAACTTTGTAATACTCCCCCACCTGTATCCGATCAGACCAGGTACTATGTAATACTCCCCCACCTGTATCAGACCAGGTACTATGTAATACTCCCCCACCTGTATCTGATCAGCCCAGGTACTATGTAATACTCCCCCACCTGTATCCGATCAGACCAGGTAATATGTAATACTCCCCCACCTGTATCCGATCAGACCAGGTACTATGTAATACTCCCACACCTGTATCCGATCAGACCAGCTACTATTTAATACTCCCCGACCTGTATCCGATTAGACCAGGTACTATGTAATACTCCCCCAGCTCTATCAGACCAGGTAATATATAATACTCCCCTGCCTGTATCCTTTCAGACCAGGTACTATGTAATACTCCCCGACCTGTATCCGATCAGACCAGGTACTATGTAATACTCCCCCACCTGTATCCGATCAGACCAGATACTATGAAATACAATGCCACCTGTATCCGATCAGACCACCTACTAAATAATACTCCCCCACCTGTATCCGATCATACCAGGTAATATATAATACCCCCCCAAATGTATCCGATCAGACCAGGTACTATGTAATACTCCCCCACCTGTATCAGACCAGGTAATATGTAATACTCCCCCACCTGTATCTGAACAGACCAGGGACTATGTAATTCTCCCCCACTTGTATCCGATCAGACCAGCTACTATGTAATACTCCCCCACCTGTATCCAATCAGACCAGGTACTATGTAATATTCCCCGACCTGTATCCGATCAGACCAGGTACTATGTAATACTCCCCCACCTGTGTCCGATCAGACCAGGTACTATGTAATACTCCCCCACCTGTATCCGATCAGACCAGGTACTATGTAATACTCCCCCACCTGTATCAGACCAGGTACTATGTAATACTCCTCCAACTGTATCCGATCAGACCAGGTACTATGTAATTCTTCCCCACCTGTATCCTATCAGACCAGATACTATGTAATACTACCCCACCCTTATCCGATGAGACCAGGTACAATGTTATACACCCCATACCTGTATCCGATCAGACCAGATACTATGTAATTCTTCCCCACCTGTATCCGATCAGACCAGATACTATGTAATACTCCCCCACCTGTATCCGATCAGACCAGATACAATGTAATAATCCCCCACCTGTATCAGACCAGATACTATGTAATACCCCCACCTGTATCCGATCAGACCTGGTACTATGTAATACTCCCCCACCTGTATCCGATCAGACCAGGTACAATTTTATACTCCCCCACCTGTATCCGATTAGACCAGATACTTTGTAATACTCCCCCACCTGTATCTGATCAGACCAGGTACTATGCAATACTCCCCCACCTGTATCCGATCAGACCAGAACTTTGTAATACTCCCCCACCTGTATCCGATCAGACCAGGTACTATGTAATACTCCCCCACCTGTATCAGACCAGGTACTATGTAATACTCCCCCACCTGTATCCGATCAGACCAGGTAATATGTAATACTCCCCCACCTGTATCCGATCAGACCAGGTACTATGTAATACTCCCACACCTGTATCCGATCAGACCAGCTACTATTTAATACTCCCCGACCTGTATCCGATTAGACCAGGTACTATGTAATACTCCCCCAGCTCTATCAGACCAGGTAATATGTAATACTCCCCTGCCTCTATCCTTTCAGACCAGGTACTATGTAATACTCCCCGACCTGTATCCGATCAGACCAGGTACTATGTAATACTCCCCCACCTGTGTCCGATCAGACCAGATACTATGAAATACAATGCCACCTGTATCCGATCAGACCACCTACTAAATAATACTCCCCCACCTGTATCCGATCATACCAGGTAATATATAATACCCCCCCAAATGTATCCGATCAGACCAGGTACTATGTAATACTCCCCCACCTGTATCAGACCAGGTAATATGTAATACTCCCCCACCTGTATCTGAACAGACCAGGGACTATGTAATTCTCCCCCACTTGTATCCGATCAGACCAGCTACTATGTAATACTCCCCCACCTGTATCCAATCAGACCAGGTACTATGTAATATTCCCCGACCTGTATCCGATCAGACCAGGTACTATGTAATACTCCCCCACCTGTGTCCGATCAGACCAGGTACTATGTAATACTCCCCCACCTGTATCCGATCAGACCAGGTACTATGTAATACTCCCCCACCTGTATCCGATCAGACCAGGTACTATGTAATACTCCCCCACCTGTATCAGACCAGGTACTATGTAATACTCCTCCAACTGTATCCGATCAGACCAGGTACTATGTAATTCTTCCCCACCTGTATCCTATCAGACCAGATACTATGTAATACTACCCCACCCTTATCCGATGAGACCAGGTACAATGTTATACACCCCATACCTGTATCCGATCAGACCAGATACTATGTAATTCTTCCCCACCTGTATCCGATCAGACCAGATACTATGTAATACTCCCCCACCTGTATCCGATCAGACCAGATACAATGTAATAATCCCCCACCTGTATCAGACCAGATACTATGTAATACCCCCACCTGTATCCGATCAGACCTGGTACTATGTAATACTCCCCCACCTGTATCCGATCAGACCAGGTACAATTTTATACTCCCCCACCTGTATCCGATTAGACCAGATACTTTGTAATACTCCCCCACCTGTATCTGATCAGACCAAGTACTTTTTAATACTGCCCCACATGTATCTGATCAGACCAGGTACTATGCAATACTCCCCCACCTGTATCCGATCAGACCAGAACTTTGTAATACTCCCCCGCCTGTATCCGATCAGACCAGGTACTATGTAATACTCCCCCACCTGTATCAGACCAGGTACTATGTAATACTCCCCCACCTGTATCTGATCAGCCCAGGTACTATGTAATACTCCCCCACCTGTATCCGATCAGACCAGGTAATATGTAATACTCCCCCACCTGTATCCGATCAGACCAGGTACTATGTAATACTCCCACACCTGTATCCGATCAGACCAGCTACTATTTAATACTCCCCGACCTGTATCCGATTAGACCAGGTACTATGTAATACTCCCCCAGCTCTATCAGACCAGGTAATACGTAATACTCCCCTGCCTGTATCCTTTCAGACCAGGTACTATGTAATACTCCCCGACCTGTATCCGATCAGACCAGGTACTATGTAATACTCCCCCACCTGTATCCGACCAGACCAGGTACTATGTAATACTCCCCCACCTGTATCCGATCAGACCAGATAATTTGTAATACTCCCCCACCTGTATCCGATCAGACCAGGTACTATGTAATACTCCCCCACCTGTATCCGATCAGACCAGGTACTATGTAATACACCCCCATATGTATCCGATCAGACCAGGTACTATTTAATACTCCCCGACCTGTATCCGATTAGACCAGGTACTATGTAATACTCCCCCACCTGTATCAGACAAGGTACTATATAATACTCCCCCACCTGTATCCGATCAGACCAGGTACTGTGTAATACTCCCCCACCTGTATCAGACCAGGTACTATGTAATACTCCTCCAACTGTATCCGATCAGACCAGGTACTATGTAATACTCCCCCACCTGTATCCGATCAGACCAGATAATTTGTAATACTCCCCCACCTGTATCCGATCAGACCAGGTACTATGTAATACTCCCCCACCTGTATCCGATCAGACCAGGTACTATGTAATACACCCCCATATGTATCCGATCAGACCAGGTACTATTTAATACTCCCCGACCTGTATCCGATTAGACCAGGTACTATGTAATACTCCCCCACCTGTATCCGACCAGACCAGGTACTATGTAATACTCCCCCACCTGTATCCGATCAGACCAGATAATTTGTAATACTCCCCCACCTGTATCCGATCAGACCAGGTACTATGTAATACTCCCCCACCTGTATCCGATCAGACCAGGTACTATGTAATACACCCCCATATGTATCCGATCAGACCAGGTACTATTTAATACTCCCCGACCTGTATCCGATTAGACCAGGTACTATGTAATACTCCCCCACCTGTATCAGACCAGGTACTATATAATACTCCCCCACCTGTATCCGATCAGACCAGGTACTATGTAATACTCCCCCACCTGTATCAGACCAGGTACTATGTAATACTCCTCCAACTGTATCCGATCAGACCAGGTACTATGTAATACTCCCCCACCTGTATCCGATCAGACCAGGTACTATATAATACTCCCCCACATGTGTCCGATCAGACCAGGTACTATATAATACTCCCCCACCTGTATCCGATCAGACCAGGTACTATATAATACTCCCCCACCTGTATCCGATCAGACCAGGTACTATATAATACTCCCCAACATGTATCAGACCAGGTACTATGTAATACCCCCACCTGTATCCGATCAGACCAGGTACTATGTAATACTCCCCCACCTGTATCCGATAAGACCAGATACTAAATAATACTCCCCCACCTGTATCCGATCAGACCAGATACATTGTAATAATCCCCCACCTGTATCAGACCAGATACTATGTAATACCCCCACCTGTATCCGATTAGACCAGATACTTTGTAATACTCCCCCACCTGTATCTGATCAGACCAAGTACTTTTTAATACTGCCCCACATGTATCTGATCAGACCAGGTACTATGCAATACTCCCCCACCTGTATCCGATCAGACCAGAACTTTGTAATACTCCCCCACCTGTATCCGATCAGACCAGGTACTATGTAATACTCCCCCACCTGTATCAGACCAGGTACTATGTAATACTCCCCCACCTGTATCTGATCAGCCCAGGTACTATGTAATACTCCCCCACCTGTATCCGATCAGGCCAGGTAATATGTAATACTCCCCCACCTGTATCCGATCAGACGAGGTACTATGTAATACTCCCACACCTGTATCCGATCAGACCAGCTACTATTTAATACTCCCCGACCTGTATCCGATCAGACCAGATAATTTGTAATACTCCCCCACCTGTATGCGATCAGACCAGGTACTATGTAATACTCCCCCACCTGTATCCGATCAGACCAGGTACTATGTAATACACCCCCATATGTATCCGATCAGACCAGGTACTATTTAATACTCCCCGACCTGTATCCGATTAGACCAGGTACTATGTAATACTCCCCCACCTGTATCAGACCAGGTACTATATAATACTCCCCCACCTGTATCCGATCAGACCAGGTACTATGTAATACTCCCCCACCTGTATCAGACCAGGTACTATGTAATACTCCTCCAACTGTATCCGATCAGACCAGGTACTATGTAATACTCCCCCACCTGTATCCGATCAGACCAGGTACTATGTAATTCTTCCCCACCTGTATCCGATCAGACCAGATACTATGTAATACTCCCCAACCCTTATCCGATGAGACCAGGTACAATATAATACTCCCCCACCTGTATCCGATCAGACCAGGTACTATATAATACTCCCCCACATGTGTCCGATCAGACCAGGTACTATATAATACTCCCCCACCTGTATCCGATCAGACCAGGTACTATATAATACTCCCCCACCTGTATCCGATCAGACCAGGTACTATATAATACTCCCCAACATGTATCAGACCAGGTACTATGTAATACACCCACCTGTATCCGATCAGACCAGGTACTATGTAATACTCCCCCACCTGTATCCGATAAGACCAGATACTAAATAATACTCCCCCACCTGTATCCGATCAGACCAGGTACTAGGTAATACTCCCCCACCTGTATCAGACCAGGTACTATGTAATACCCCCACCTGTATCCGATCAGACCAGGTACTATATAATACTCCCCCACCTGTATCCTATCAGACCAGATACAAAATAATACTCCCCCACCTGTATCCGATCAGACCAGATAATTTGTAATACTCCCCCACCTGTATCCGATCAGACCAGGTACTATGTAATACTCCCCCACCTGTATCCGATCAGACCAGGTACTATGTAATACACCCCCATATGTATCCGATCAGACCAGGTACTATTTTATACTCCCCGACCTGTATCCGATTAGACCAGGTACTATGTAATACTCCCCCACCTGTATCCGACCAGACCAGGTACTATGTAATACTCCCCCACCTGTATCCGATCAGACCAGATAATTTGTAATACTCCCCCACCTGTATCCGATCAGACCAGGTACTATGTAATACTCCCCCACCTGTATCCGATCAGACCAGGTACTATGTAATACACCCCCATATGTATCCGATCAGACCAGGTACTATATAATACTCCCCCACCTGTATCCGATCAGACCAGGTACTATGTAATACTCCCCCACCTGTATCAGACCAGGTACTATGTAATACTCCTCCAACTGTATCAGATCAGACCAGGTACTATGTAATACTCCCCCACCTGTATCCGATCAGACCAGGTACTATATAATACTCCCCCACATGTGTCCGATCAGACCAGGTACTATATAATACTCCCCCACCTGTATCCGATCAGACCAGGTACTATGTAATACTCCCCCACCTGTATCCGATCAGACCAGGTACTATGTAATACTCCCCCACCTGTATCAGACCAGGTACTATGTAATACTCCTCCAACTGTATCCGATCAGACCAGGTACTATGTAATTCTTCCCCACCTGTATCCTATCAGACCAGATACTATGTAATACTACCCCACCCTTATCCGATGAGACCAGGTACAATGTTATACACCCCATACCTGTATCCGATGAGACCAGATACTATGTAATTCTTCCCCACCTGTATCCGATCAGACCAAGTACTTTTTAATACTCCCCCACCTGTATCTGATCAGACCAGGTACTATGCAATACTCCCCCACCTGTATCCGATCAGACCAGAACTTTGTAATACTCCCCCGCCTGTATCCGATCAGACCAGGTACTATGTAATACTCCCCCACCTGTATCAGACCAGGTACTATGTAATACTCCCCCACCTGTATCTGATCAGCCCAGGTACTATGTAATACTCCCCCACCTGTATCCGATCAGACCAGGTAATATGTAATACTCCCCCACCTGTATCCGATCAGACCAGGTACTATGTAATACTCCCACACCTGTATCCGATCAGACCAGCTACTATTTAATACTCCCCGACCTGTATCCGATTAGACCAGGTACTATGTAATACTCCCCCAGCTCTATCAGACCAGGTAATACGTAATACTCCCCTGCCTGTATCCTTTCAGACCAGGTACTATGTAATACTCCCCGACCTGTATCCGATCAGACCAGGTACTATGTAATACTCCCCCACCTGTATCCGACCAGACCAGGTACTATGTAATACTCCCCCACCTGTATCCGATCAGACCAGATAATTTGTAATACTCCCCCACCTGTATCCGATCAGACCAGGTACTATGTAATACTCCCCCACCTGTATCCGATCAGACCAGGTACTATGTAATACACCCCCATATGTATCCGATCAGACCAGGTACTATTTAATACTCCCCGACCTGTATCCGATTAGACCAGGTACTATGTAATACTCCCCCACCTGTATCAGACAAGGTACTATATAATACTCCCCCACCTGTATCCGATCAGACCAGGTACTATATAATACTCCCCAACATGTATCAGACCAGGTACTATGTAATACCCCCACCTGTATCCGATAAGACCAGATACTAAATAATACTCCCCCACCTGTATCCGATCAGACCAGATACATTGTAATAATCCCCCACCTGTATCAGACCAGATACTATGTAATACCCCCACCTGTATCCGATTAGACCAGATACTTTGTAATACTCCCCCACCTGTATCTGATCAGACCAAGTACTTTTTAATACTGCCCCACATGTATCTGATCAGACCAGGTACTATGCAATACTCCCCCACCTGTATCCGATCAGACCAGAACTTTGTAATACTCCCCCACCTGTATCCGATCAGACCAGGTACTATGTAATACTCCCCCACCTGTATCAGACCAGGTACTATGTAATACTCCCCCACCTGTATCTGATCAGCCCAGGTACTATGTAATACTCCCCCACCTGTATCCGATCAGGCCAGGTAATATGTAATACTCCCCCACCTGTATCCGATCAGACGAGGTACTATGTAATACTCCCACACCTGTATCCGATCAGACCAGCTACTATTTAATACTCCCCGACCTGTATCCGATCAGACCAGATAATTTGTAATACTCCCCCACCTGTATGCGATCAGACCAGGTACTATGTAATACTCCCCCACCTGTATCCGATCAGACCAGGTACTATGTAATACACCCCCATATGTATCCGATCAGACCAGGTACTATTTAATACTCCCCGACCTGTATCCGATTAGACCAGGTACTATGTAATACTCCCCCACCTGTATCAGACCAGGTACTATATAATACTCCCCCACCTGTATCCGATCAGACCAGGTACTATGTAATACTCCCCCACCTGTATCAGACCAGGTACTATGTAATACTCCTCCAACTGTATCCGATCAGACCAGGTACTATGTAATACTCCCCCACCTGTATCCGATCAGACCAGGTACTATGTAATTCTTCCCCACCTGTATCCGATCAGACCAGATACTATGTAATACTCCCCAACCCTTATCCGATGAGACCAGGTACAATATAATACTCCCCCACCTGTATCCGATCAGACCAGGTACTATATAATACTCCCCCACATGTGTCCGATCAGACCAGGTACTATATAATACTCCCCCACCTGTATCCGATCAGACCAGGTACTATATAATACTCCCCCACCTGTATCCGATCAGACCAGGTACTATATAATACTCCCCAACATGTATCAGACCAGGTACTATGTAATACACCCACCTGTATCCGATCAGACCAGGTACTATGTAATACTCCCCCACCTGTATCCGATAAGACCAGATACTAAATAATACTCCCCCACCTGTATCCGATCAGACCAGGTACTAGGTAATACTCCCCCACCTGTATCCGATCAGACCAGGTACTGTGTAATACCCCCACCTGTATCCGATCAGACCAGGTACTATATAATACTCCCCCACCTGTATCCTATCAGACCAGATACAAAATAATACTCCCCCACCTGTATCCGATCAGACCAGATAATTTGTAATACTCCCCCACCTGTATCCGATCAGACCAGGTACTATGTAATACTCCCCCACCTGTATCCGATCAGACCAGGTACTATGTAATACACCCCCATATGTATCCGATCAGACCAGGTACTATTTAATACTCCCCGACCTGTATCCGATTAGACCAGGTACTATGTAATACTCCCCCACCTGTATCCGACCAGACCAGGTACTATGTAATACTCCCCCACCTGTATCCGATCAGACCAGATAATTTGTAATACTCCCCCACCTGTATCCGATCAGACCAGGTACTATGTAATACTCCCCCACCTGTATCCGATCAGACCAGGTACTATGTAATACACCCCCATATGTATCCGATCAGACCAGGTACTATATAATACTCCCCCACCTGTATCCGATCAGACCAGGTACTATGTAATACTCCCCCACCTGTATCAGACCAGGTACTATGTAATACTCCTCCAACTGTATCAGATCAGACCAGGTACTATGTAATACTCCCCCACCTGTATCCGATCAGACCAGGTACTATATAATACTCCCCCACATGTTTCCGATCAGACCAGGTACTATATAATACTCCCCCACCTGTATCCGATCAGACCAGGTACTATGTAATACTCCCCCACCTGTATCCGATCAGACCAGGTACTATGTAATACTCCCCCACCTGTATCAGACCAGGTACTATGTAATACTCCTCCAACTGTATCCGATCAGACCAGGTACTATGTAATTCTTCCCCACCTGTATCCTATCAGACCAGATACTATGTAATACTACCCCACCCTTATCCGATGAGACCAGGTACAATGTTATACACCCCATACCTGTATCCGATGAGACCAGATACTATGTAATTCTTCCCCACCTGTATCCGATCAGACCAAGTACTTTTTAATACTCCCCCACCTGTATCTGATCAGACCAGGTACTATGCAATACTCCCCCACCTGTATCCGATCAGACCAGGTACTATGTAATACTCCCCCGCCTGTATCCGATCAGACCAGGTACTATGTAATACTCCCCCACCTGTATCAGACCAGGTACTATGTAATACTCCCCCACCTGTATCTGATCAGCCCAGGTACTATGTAATACTCCCCCACCTGTATCCGATCAGACCAGGTAATATGTAATACTCCCCCACCTGTATCCGATCAGACCAGGTACTATGTAATACTCCCACACCTGTATCCGATCAGACCAGCTACTATTTAATACTCCCCGACCTGTATCCGATTAGACCAGGTACTATGTAATACTCCCCCAGCTCTATCAGACCAGGTAATACGTAATACTCCCCTGCCTGTATCCTTTCAGACCAGGTACTATGTAATACTCCCCGACCTGTATCCGATCAGACCAGGTACTATGTAATACTCCCCCACCTGTATCCGACCAGACCAGGTACTATGTAATACTCCCCCACCTGTATCCGATCAGACCAGATAATTTGTAATACTCCCCCACCTGTATCCGATCAGACCAGGTACTATGTAATACTCCCCCACCTGTATCCGATCAGACCAGGTACTATGTAATACACCCCCATATGTATCCGATCAGACCAGGTACTATTTAATACTCCCCGACCTGTATCCGATTAGACCAGGTACTATGTAATACTCCCCCACCTGTATCAGACAAGGTACTATATAATACTCCCCCACCTGTATCCGATCAGACCAGGTACTGTGTAATACTCCCCCACCTGTATCAGACCAGGTACTATGTAATACTCCTCCAACTGTATCCGATCAGACCAGGTACTATGTAATACTCCCCCACCTGTATCCGATCAGACCAGATAATTTGTAATACTCCCCCACCTGTATCCGATCAGACCAGGTACTATGTAATACTCCCCCACCTGTATCCGATCAGACCAGGTACTATGTAATACACCCCCATATGTATCCGATCAGACCAGGTACTATTTAATACTCCCCGACCTGTATCCGATTAGACCAGGTACTATGTAATACTCCCCCACCTGTATCCGACCAGACCAGGTACTATGTAATACTCCCCCACCTGTATCCGATCAGACCAGATAATTTGTAATACTCCCCCACCTGTATCCGATCAGACCAGGTACTATGTAATACTCCCCCACCTGTATCCGATCAGACCAGGTACTATGTAATACACCCCCATATGTATCCGATCAGACCAGGTACTATTTAATACTCCCCGACCTGTATCCGATTAGACCAGGTACTATGTAATACTCCCCCACCTGTATCAGACCAGGTACTATATAATACTCCCCCACCTGTATCCGATCAGACCAGGTACTATGTAATACTCCCCCACCTGTATCAGACCAGGTACTATGTAATACTCCTCCAACTGTATCCGATCAGACCAGGTACTATGTAATACTCCCCCACCTGTATCCGATCAGACCAGGTACTATATAATACTCCCCCACATGTGTCCGATCAGACCAGGTACTATATAATACTCCCCCACCTGTATCCGATCAGACCAGGTACTATATAATACTCCCCCACCTGTATCCGATCAGACCAGGTACTATATAATACTCCCCAACATGTATCAGACCAGGTACTATGTAATACCCCCACCTGTATCCGATCAGACCAGGTACTATGTAATACTCCCCCACCTGTATCCGATAAGACCAGATACTAAATAATACTCCCCCACCTGTATCCGATCAGACCAGATACAATGTAATAATCCCCCACCTGTATCAGACCAGATACTATGTAATACCCCCACCTGTATCCGATTAGACCAGATACTTTGTAATACTCCCCCACCTGTATCTGATCAGACCAAGTACTTTTTAATACTGCCCCACATGTATCTGATCAGACCAGGTACTATGCAATACTCCCCCACCTGTATCCGATCAGACCAGAACTTTGTAATACTCCCCCACCTGTATCCGATCAGACCAGGTACTATGTAATACTCCCCCACCTGTATCAGACCAGGTACTATGTAATACTCCCCCACCTGTATCTGATCAGCCCAGGTACTATGTAATACTCCCCCACCTGTATCCGATCAGGCCAGGTAATATGTAATACTCCCCCACCTGTATCCGATCAGACGAGGTACTATGTAATACTCCCACACCTGTATCCGATCAGACCAGCTACTATTTAATACTCCCCGACCTGTATCCGATCAGACCAGATAATTTGTAATACTCCCCCACCTGTATGCGATCAGACCAGATACTATGTAATACTCCCCCACCTGTATCCGATCAGACCAGGTACTATGTAATACACCCCCATATGTATCCGATCAGACCAGGTACTATTTAATACTCCCCGACCTGTATCCGATTAGACCAGGTACTATGTAATACTCCCCCACCTGTATCAGACCAGGTACTATATAATACTCCCCCACCTGTATCCGATCAGACCAGGTACTATGTAATACTCCCCCACCTGTATCAGACCAGGTACTATGTAATACTCCTCCAACTGTATCCGATCAGACCAGGTACTATGTAATACTCCCCCACCTGTATCCGATCAGACCAGGTACTATGTAATTCTTCCCCCTTCTGTATCCGATCAGACCAGATACTATGTAATACTCCCCAACCCTTATCCGATGAGACCAGGTACAATATAATACTCCCCCACCTGTATCCGATCAGACCAGGTACTATATAATACTCCCCCACATGTGTCCGATCAGACCAGGTACTATATAATACTCCCCCACCTGTATCCGATCAGACCAGGTACTATATAATACTCCCCCACCTGTATCCGATCAGACCAGGTACTATATAATACTCCCCAACATGTATCAGACCAGGTACTATGTAATACACCCACCTGTATCCGATCAGACCAGGTACTATGTAATACTCCCCCACCTGTATCCGATAAGACCAGATACTAAATAATACTCCCCCACCTGTATCCGATCAGACCAGGTACTAGGTAATACTCCCCCACCTGTATCCGATCAGACCAGGTACTATGTAATACCCCCACCTGTATCCGATCAGACCAGGTACTATATAATACTCCCCCACCTGTATCCTATCAGACCAGATACAAAATAATACTCCCCCACCTGTATCCGATCAGACCAGATAATTTGTAATACTCCCCCACCTGTATCCGATCAGACCAGGTACTATGTAATACTCCCCCACCTGTATCCGATCAGACCAGGTACTATGTAATACACCCCCATATGTATCCGATCAGACCAGGTACTATTTAATACTCCCCGACCTGTATCCGATTAGACCAGGTACTATGTAATACTCCCCCACCTGTATCCGACCAGACCAGGTACTATGTAATACTCCCCCACCTGTATCCGATCAGACCAGATAATTTGTAATACTCCCCCACCTGTATCCGATCAGACCAGGTACTATGTAATACTCCCCCACCTGTATCCGATCAGACCAGGTACTATGTAATACACCCCCATATGTATCCGATCAGACCAGGTACTATTTAATACTCCCCGACCTGTATCCGATTAGACCAGGTACTATGTAATACTCCCCCACCTGTATCAGACCAGGTACTATATAATACTCCCCCACCTGTATCCGATCAGACCAGGTACTATGTAATACTCCCCCACCTGTATCAGACCAGGTACTATGTAATACTCCTCCAACTGTATCAGATCAGACCAGGTACTATGTAATACTCCCCCACCTGTATCCGATCAGACCAGGTACTATATAATACTCCCCCACCTGTATCCGATCAGACCAGGTACTATATAATACTCCCCCACCTGTATCCGATCAAACCAGGTACTATATAATACTCCCCAACATGTGTCCGATCAGACCAGGTACTATATAATACTCCCCCACCTGTATCCGATCAGACCAGGTACTATATAATACTCCCCCACCTGTATCCGATCAGACCAGGTACTATGTAATACTCCCCCACCTGTATCCGATAAGACCAGATACTAAATAATACTCCCCCACCTGTATCCGATCAGACCAGGTACTATGTAATACTCCCCCACCTGTATCAGACCAGGTACTATGTAATACCCCCACCTGTATCCGATCAGACCAGGTACTATATAATACTCCCCCACCTGTATCCGATCAGACCAGATACTATGTAATACTCCCCCACCTGTATCCGATCAGACCAGATACAATGTAATAATCCCCCACCTGTATCAGACCAGATACTATGTAATACCCCCACCTGTATCCGATCAGACCTGGTACTATGTAATACTCCCCCACCTGTATCCGATCAGACCAGGTACAATTTTATACTCCCCCACCTGTATCCGATTAGACCAGATACTTTGTAATACTCCCCCACCTGTATCTGATCAGACCAAGTACTTTTTAATACTGCCCCACATGTATCTGATCAGACCAGGTACTATGCAATACTCCCCCACCTGTATCCGATCAGACCAGAACTTTGTAATACTCCCCCACCTGTATCCGATCAGACTAGGTACTATGTAATACTCCCCACCCTGTATCAGACCAGGTACTATGTAATACTCCCCCACCTGTATCTGATCAGCCCAGGTACTATTTAATACTCCCCGACCTGTATCCGATTAGACCAGGTACTATGTAATACTCCCCCACCTGTATCAGACCAGGTACTATATAATACTCCCCCACCTGTATCCGATCAGACCAGGTACTATGTAATACTCCCCCACCTGTATCAGACCAGGTACTATGTAATACTCCTCCAACTGTATCCGATCAGACCAGGTACTATGTAATACTCCCCCACCTGTATCCGATCAGACCAGGTACTATGTAATTCTTCCCCACCTGTATCCGATCAGACCAGATACTATGTAATACTCCCCAACCCTTATCCGATGAGACCAGGTACAATATAATACTCCCCCACCTGTATCCGATCAGACCAGGTACTATATAATACTCCCCCACATGTGTCCGATCAGAGCAGGTACTATATAATACTCCCCCACCTGTATCCGATCAGACCAGGTACTATATAATACTCCCCCACCTGTATCCGATCAGACCAGGTACTATATAATACTCCCCAACATGTATCAGACCAGGTACTATGTAATACCCCCACCTGTATCCGATCAGACCAGGTACTATGTAATACTCCCCCACCTGTATCCGATAAGACCAGATACTAAATAATACTCCCCCACCTGTATCCGATCAGACCAGGTACTAGGTAATACTCCCCCACCTGTATCAGACCAGGTACTATGTAATACCCCCACCTGTATCCGATCAGACCAGGTACTATATAATACTCCCCCACCTGTATCCTATCAGACCAGATACAAAATAATACTCCCCCACCTGTATCCGATCAGACCAGATAATTTGTAATACTCCCCCACCTGTATCCGATCAGACCAGGTACTATGTAATACTCCCCCACCTGTATCCGATCAGACCAGGTACTATGTAATACACCCCCATATGTATCCGATCAGACCAGGTACTATTTAATACTCCCCGACCTGTATCCGATTAGACCAGGTACTATGTAATACTCCCCCACCTGTATCCGACCAGACCAGGTACTATGTAATACTCCCCCACCTGTATCCGATCAGACCAGATAATTTGTAATACTCCCCCACCTGTATCCGATCAGACCAGGTACTATGTAATACTCCCCCACCTGTATCCGATCAGACCAGGTACTATGTAATACACCCCCATATGTATCCGATCAGACCAGGTACTATTTAATACTCCCCGACCTGTATCCGATTAGACCAGGTACTATGTAATACTCCCCCACCTGTATCAGACCAGGTACTATATAATACTCCCCCACCTGTATCCGATCAGACCAGGTACTATGTAATACTCCCCCACCTGTATCAGACCAGGTACTATGTAATACTCCTCCAACTGTATCCGATCAGACCAGGTACTATGTAATACTCCCCCACCTGTATCCGATCAGACCAGGTACTATATAATACTCCCCCACATGTGTCCGATCAGACCAGGTACTATATAATACTCCCCCACCTGTATCCGATCAGACCAGGTACTATATAATACTCCCCCACCTGTATCCGATCAGACCAGGTACTATATAATACTCCCCCACATGTGTCCGATCAGACCAGGTACTATATAATACTCCCCCACCTGTATCCGATCAGACCAGGTACTATATAATACTCCCCCACCTGTATCCGATCAGACCAGGTACTATGTAATACTCCCCCACCTGTATCCGATAAGACCAGATACTAAATAATACTCCCCCACCTGTATCCGATCAGACCAGGTACTATGTAATACTCCCCCACCTGTATCAGACCAGGTACTATGTAATACCCCCACCTGTATCCGATCAGACCAGGTACTATATAATACTCCCCCACCTGTATCCGATCAGACCAGATACTATGTAATACTCCCCCACCTGTATCCGATCAGACCAGATACAATGTAATAATCCCCCACCTGTATCAGACCAGATACTATGTAATACCCCCACCTGTATCCGATCAGACCTGGTACTATGTAATACTCCCCCACCTGTATCCGATCAGACCAGGTACAATTTTATACTCCCCCACCTGTATCCGATTAGACCAGATACTTTGTAATACTCCCCCACCTGTATCTGATCAGACCAAGTACTTTTTAATACTGCCCCACATGTATCTGATCAGACCAGGTACTATGCAATACTCCCCCACCTGTATCCGATCAGACCAGAACTTTGTAATACTCCCCCACCTGTATCCGATCAGACCAGGTACTATGTAATACTCCCCCACTTGTATCAGACCAGGTACTATGTAATACTCCCCCACCTGTATCTGATCAGCCCAGGTACTATGTAATACTCCCCCACCTGTATCCGATCAGACCAGGTAATATGTAATACTCCCCCACCTGTATCCGATCAGACGAGGTACTATGTAATACTCCCACACCTGTATCCGATCAGACCAGCTACTATTTAATACTCCCCGACCTGTATCCGATTAGACCAGGTACTATGTAATACTCCCCCAGCTCTATCAGACCAGGTAATATGTAATACTCCCCTGCCTGTATCCTTTCAGACCAGGTACTATGTAATACTCCCCGACCTGTATCCGATCAGACCAGGTACTATGTAATACTCCCCCACCTGTATCCGATCAGACCAGGTACTATGTAATACTCCCCCACCTGTATCCGATCAGACCAGATAATTTGTAATACTCCCCCACCTGTATCCGATCAGACCAGATAATTTGTAATACTCCCCCACCTGTATCCGATCAGACCAGGTACTATGTAATACTCCCCCACCTGTATCCGATCAGACCAGGTACTATGTAATACACCCCCATATGTATCCGATCAGACCAGGTACTATTTAATACTCCCCGACCTGTATCCGATTAGACCAGGTACTATGTAATACTCCCCCACCTGTATCCGATCAGACCAGGTACTATGTAATACACCCCCATATGTATCCGATCAGACCAGGTACTATTTAATACTCCCCGACCTGTATCCGATTAGACCAGGTACTATGTAATACTCCCCCACCTGTATCCGACCAGACCAGGTACTATGTAATACTCCCCCACCTGTATCCGATCAGACCAGATAATTTGTAATACTCCCCCACCTGTATCCGATCAGACCAGGTACTATGTAATACTCCCCCACCTGTATCAGACCAGGTACTATATAATACTCCCCCACCTGTATCCGATCAGACCAGGTACTATGTAATACTCCCCCACCTGTATCAGACCAGGTACTATGTAATACTCCTCCAACTGTATCCGATCAGACCAGGTACTATGTAATACTCCCCCACCTGTATCCGATCAGACCAGGTACTATATAATACTCCCCCACATGTGTCCGATCAGACCAGGTACTATATAATACTCCCCCACCTGTATCCGATCAGACCAGGTACTATATAATACTCCCCAACATGTATCAGACCAGGTACTATGTAATACCCCCACCTGTATCCGATCAGACCAGGTACTATGTAATACTCCCCCACCTGTATCCGATAAGACCAGATACTAAATAATACTCCCCCACCTGTATCCGATCAGACCAGGTACTATGTAATACTCCCCCACCTGTATCAGACCAGGTACTATGTAATACTCCCACCTGTATCCGATCAGACCAGGTACTATATAATACTCCCCCACCTGTATCCGATCAGACCAGATACTATGTAATACTCCCCCACCTGTATCCGATCAGACCAGATACAATGTAATAATCCCCCACCTGTATCAGACCAGATACTATGTAATACCCCCACCTGTATCCGATCAGACCTGGTACTATGTAATACTCCCCCACCTGTATCCGATCAGACCAGGTACAATTTTATACTCCCCCACCTGTATCCGATTAGACCAGATACTTTGTAATACTCCCCCACCTGTATCTGATCAGACCAAGTACTTTTTAATACTGCCTCACATGTATCTGATCAGACCAGGTACTATGCAATACTCCCCCACCTGTATCCGATCAGACCAGAACTTTGTAATACTCCCCCACCTGTATCCGATCAGACCAGGTACTATGTAATACTCCCCCACCTGTATCAGACCAGGTACTATGTAATACTCCCCCACCTGTATCTGATCAGCCCAGGTACTATGTAATACTCCCCCACCTGTATCCGATCAGACCGGGTAATATGTAATACTCCCCCACCTGTATCCGATCAGACGAGGTACTATGTAATACTCCCACACCTGTATCCGATCAGACCAGCTACTATTTAATACTCCCCGACCTGTATCCGATTAGACCAGGTACTATGTAATACTCCCCCAGCTCTATCAGACCAGGTAATATGTAATACTCCCCTGCCTGTATCCTTTCAGACCAGGTACTATGTAATACTCCCCGACCTGTATCCGATCAGACCAGGTACTATGTAATACTCCCCCACCTGTATCCGATCAGACCAGGTACTATGTAATACTCCCCCACCTGTATCCGATCAGACCAGATAATTTGTAATACTCCCCCACCTGTATCCGATCAGACCAGATAATTTGTAATACTCCCCCACCTGTATCCGATCAGACCAGGTACTATGTAATACTCCCCCACCTGTATCCGATCAGACCAGGTACTATGTAATACACCCCCATATGTATCCGATCAGACCAGGTACTATTTAATACTCCCCGACCTGTATCCGATTAGACCAGGTACTATGTAATACTCCCCCACCTGTATCAGACCAGGTACTATGTAATACTCCCCCACCTGTATCAGACCAGGTACTATGTAATACTCCTCCAACTGTATCCGATCAGACCAGGTACTATGTAATACTCCCCCACCTGTATCCGATCAGACCAGGTACTATGTAATTCTTCCCCACCTGTATCCGATCAGACCAGATACTATGTAATACTCCCCAACCCTTATCCGATGAGACCAGGTACAATATAATACTCCCCCACCTGTATCCGATCAGACCAGGTACTATATAATACTCCCCCACATGTGTCCGATCAGACCAGGTACTATATAATACTCCCCCACCTGTATCCGATCAGACCAGGTACTATATAATACTCCCCCACCTGTATCCGATCAGACCAGGTACTATATAATACTCCCCAACATGTATCAGACCAGGTACTATGTAATACCCCCACCTGTATCCGATCAGACCAGATACAAAATAATACTCCCCCACCTGTATCCGATCAGACCAGATAATTTGTAATACTCCCCCACCTGTATCCGATCAGACCAGGTACTATGTAATACTCCCCCACCTGTATCCGATCAGACCAGGTACTATGTAATACTCCCCGACCTGTATCCGATTAGACCAGGTACTATGTAATACTCCCCCAGCTCTATCAGACCAGGTAATATGTAATACTCCCCTGCCTGTATCCTTTCAGACCAGGTACTATGTAATACTCCCCCACCTGTATCCGATCAGACCAGGAACTATGTAATACTCCCCCACCTGTATCCGATCAGACCAGGTACTATGTAATACTCCCCGACCTGTATCCGATCAGACCAGGTACTATGTAATACTCCCCATCTCTATCAGACCAGGTACTATGTAATACTCCCCCACCTGTATCCGATCAGACCAGGTACTATGTAATACTCCCCCACCTGTATCCGATCAGACCAGGTACTATATAATACTCCCCAACATGTATCAGACCAGGTACTATGTAATACCCCCACCTGTATCCGATCAGACCAGGTACTATGTAATACTCCCCCACCTGTATCCGATAAGACCAGATACTAAATAATACTCCCCCACCTGTATCCGATCAGACCAGGTACTAGGTAATACTCCCCCACCTGTATCAGACCAGGTACTATGTAATACCCCCACCTGTATCCGATCAGACCAGGTACTATATAATACTCCCCCACCTGTATCCTATCAGACCAGATACAAAATAATACTCCCCCACCTGTATCCGATCAGACCAGATCATTTGTAATACTCCCCCACCTGTATCCGATCAGACCAGGTACTATGTAATACTCCCCCACCTGTATCCGATCAGACCAGGTACTATGTAATACTCCCACACCTGTATCCGATCAGACCAGCTACTATTTAATACTCCCCGACCTGTATCCGATTAGACCAGGTACTATGTAATACTCCCCCAGCTCTATCAGACCAGGTAATATGTAATACTCCCCTGCCTGTATCCTTTCAGACCAGGTACTATGTAATATTCCCCCACCTGTATCCGATCAGACCAGGAACTATGTAATACTCCCCCACCTGTATCCGATCAGACCAGGTACTATGTAATACTCCCCGACCTGTATACGATCAGACCAGGTACTATGTAATACTCCCCATCTCTATCAGACCAGGTACTATGTAATACTCCCCCACCTGTATCCGATCAGACCAGGTACTATGTAATACTCCCCCACCTGTATCCGATCAGACCAGGTACTATGTAATACTCCCCCACCTGTATCCGATCAGACCAGGTACTATGTAATACTCCCCCACCTGTATCCGATCAGACCAGGTACTATGTAATACTCCCCGACCTGTATCCGATCAGACCAGGTACTATGTAATACTCCCCCAAATGTATCCGATCAGACCAGGTACTATATAATACTCCCCAACATGTATCAGACCAGGTACTATGTAATACCCCCACCTGTATCCGATCAGACCAGGTACTATGTAATACTCCCCCACCTGTATCCGATAAGACCAGATACTAAATAATACTCCCCCACCTGTATCCGATCAGACCAGGTACTATGTAATACTCCCCCACCTGTATCAGACCAGGTACTATGTAATACCCCCACCTGTATCCGATCAGACCAGGTACTATATAATACTCCCCCACCTGTATCCGATCAGACCAGATACTATGTAATACTCCCCCACCTGTATCCGATCAGACCAGATACGATGTAATAATCCCCCACCTGTATCAGACCAGATACTATGTAATACCCCCACCTGTATCCGATCAGACCTGGTACTATGTAATACTCCCCCACCTGTATCCGATCAGACCAGGTACAATTTTATACTCCCCCACCTGTATCCGATTAGACCAGATACTTTGTAATACTCCCCCACCTGTATCTGATCAGACCAAGTACTTTTTAATACTGCCCCACATGTATCTGATCAGACCAGGTACTATGCAATACTCCCCCACCTGTATCCGATCAGACCAGAACTTTGTAATACTCCCCCACCTGTATCCGATCAGACCAGGTACTATGTAATACTCCCCCACCTGTATCAGACCAGGTACTATGTAATACTCCCCCACCTGTATCTGATCAGCCCAGGTACTATGTAATACTCCCCCACCTGTATCCGATCAGACCAGGTAATATGTAATACTCCCCCACCTGTATCCGATCAGACGAGGTACTATGTAATACTCCCCCACCTGTATCCGATCAGACCAGCTACTATTTAATACTCCCCGACCTGTATCCGATTAGACCAGGTACTATGTAATACTCCCCCAGCTCTATCAGACCAGGTAATATGTAATACTCCCCTGCCTGTATCCTTTCAGACCAGGTACTATGTAATACTCCCCGACCTGTATCCGATCAGACCAGGTACTATGTAATACTCCCCCACCTGTATCCGATCAGACCAGGTACTATGTAATACTCCCCCACCTGTATCCGATCAGACCAGATAATTTGTAATACTCCCCCACCTGTATCCGATCAGACCAGATAATTTGTAATACTCCCCCACCTGTATCCGATAAGACCAGGTACTATGTAATACACCCCCATATGTATCCGATCAGACCAGGTACTATTTAATACTCCCCGACCTGTATCCGATTAGACCAGGTACTATGTAATACTCCCCCACCTGTATCAGACCAGGTACTATATAATACTCCCCCACCTGTATCCGATCAGACCAGGTACTATGTAATACTCCCCCACCTGTATCAGACCAGGTACTATGTAATACTCCTCCAACTGTATCCGATCAGACCAGGTACTATGTAATACTCCCCCACCTGTATCCGATCAGACCAGGTACTATGTAATTCTTCCCCACCTGTATCCGATCAGACCAGATACTATGTAATACTCCCCAACCCTTATCCGATGAGACCAGGTACAATATAATACTCCCCCACCTGTATCCGATCAGACCAGGTACTATATAATACTCCCCCACATGTGTCCGATCAGACCAGGTACTATATAATACTCCCCCACCTGTATCCGATCAGACCAGGTACTATATAATACTCCCCCACCTGTATCCGATCAGACCAGGTACTATATAATACTCCCCAACATGTATCAGACCAGGTACTATGTAATACCCCCACCTGTATCCGATCAGACCAGGTACTATGTAATACTCCCCCACCTGTATCCGATAAGACCAGATACTAAATAATACTCCCCCACCTGTATCCGATCAGACCAGGTACTAGGTAATACTCCCCCACCTGTATCAGACCAGGTACTATGTAATACCCCCACCTGTATCCGATCAGACCAGGTACTATATAATACTCCCCCACCTGTATCCTATCAGACCAGATACAAAATAATACTCCCCCACCTGTATCCGATCAGACCAGATAATTTATAATACTCCCCCACCTGTATCCAATCAGACCAGGTACTATGTAATACTCCCCCACCTGTATCCGATCAGACCAGGTACTATGTAATACTCCCACACCTGTTTCCGATCAGACCAGCTACTATTTAATACTCCCCGACCTGTATCCGATTAGACCAGGTACTATGTAATACTCCCCCAGCTCTATCAGACCAGGTAATATGTAATACTCCCCTGCCTGTATCCTTTCAGACCAGGTACTATGTAATACTCCCCCACCTGTATCCGATCAGACCAGGAACTATGTAATACTCCCCCACCTGTATCCGATCAGACCAGGTACTATGTAATACTCCCCGACCTGTATCCGATCAGACCAGGTACTATGTAATACTCCCCATCTCTATCAGACCAGGTACTATGTAATACTCCCCCACCTGTATCCGATCAGACCAGGTACTATGTAATACTCCCCCACCTGTATCCGATCAGACCAGGTACTATGTAATACTCCCCCACCTGTATCCGATCAGACCAGGTACTATATAATACTCCCCAACATGTATCAGACCAGGTACTATGTAATACCCCCACCTGTATCCGATCAGACCAGGTACTATGTAATACTCCCCCACCTGTATCCGATAAGACCAGATACTAAATAATACTCCCCCACCTGTATCCGATCAGACCAGGTACTAGGTAATACTCCCCCACCTGTATCAGACCAGGTACTATGTAATACCCCCACCTGTATCCGATCAGACCAGGTACTATATAATACTCCCCCACCTGTATCCTATCAGACCAGATACAAAATAATACTCCCCCACCTGTATCCGATCAGACCAGATAATTTGTAATACTCCCCCACCTGTATCCGATCAGACCAGGTACTATGTAATACTCCCCCACCTGTATCCGATCAGACCAGGTACTATGTAATACTCCCACACCTGTATCCGATCAGACCAGCTACTATTTAATACTCCCCGACCTGTATCCGATTAGACCAGGTACTATGTAATACTCCCCCAGCTCTATCAGACCAGGTAATATGTAATACTCCCCTGCCTGTATCCTTTCAGACCAGGTACTATGTAATATTCCCCCACCTGTATCCGATCAGACCAGGAACTATGTAATACTCCCCCACCTGTATCCGATCAGACCAGGTACTATGTAATACTCCCCGACCTGTATCCGATCAGACCAGGTACTATGTAATACTCCCCATCTCTATCAGACCAGGTACTATGTAATACTCCCCCACCTGTATCCGATCAGACCAGGTACTATGTAATACTCCCCCACATGTATCCGATCAGACCAGGTACTATGTAATTCTTCCCCACCTGTATCCGATCAGACCAGATACTATGTAATACTCCCCAACCCTTATCCGATGAGACCAGGTACAATATAATACTCCCCCACCTGTATCCGATCAGACCAGGTACTATATAATACTCCCCCACCTGTATCCGATCAGACCAGGTACTATGTAATACTCCCCCACCTGTATCAGACCAGGTACTATGTAATACTCCCCCACCTGTATCCGATCAGACCAGGTACTATGTAATTCTTCCCCACCTGTATCCGATCAGACCAGATACTATGTAATACTCCCCAACCCTTATCCGATGAGACCAGGTACAATATAATACTCCCCCACCTGTATCCGATCAGACCAGGTACTATATAATACTCCCCCACATGTGTCCGATCAGACCAGGTACTATATAATACTCCCCCACCTGTATCCGATCAGACCAGGTACTATATAATACTCCCCCACCTGTATCCGATCAGACCAGGTACTATATAATACTCCCCAACATGTATCAGACCAGGTACTATGTAATACCCCCACCTGTATCCGATCAGACCAGGTACTATGTAATACTCCCCCACCTGTATCCGATAAGACCAGATACTAAATAATACTCCCCCACCTGTATCCGATCAGACCAGGTACTAGGTAATACTCCCCCACCTGTATCAGACCAGGTACTATGTAATACCCCCACCTGTATCCGATCAGACCAGGTACTATATAATACTCCCCCACCTGTATCCTATCAGACCAGATACAAAATAATATTCCCCCACCTGTATCAGATCAGACCAGATACTATGTAATACTCCCCCACCTGTATCCGATCAGACCAGGAACTATGTAATACTCCCCCACCTGTATCCGATCAGACCAGGTACTATGTAATACTCCCCGACCTGTATCCGATCAGACCAGGTACTATGTAATACTCCCCATCTCTATCAGACCAGGTACTATGTAATACTCCCCCACCTGTATCCGATCAGACCAGGTACTATGTAATACTCCCCCACCTGTATCCGATCAGACCAGGTACTATGTAATACTCCCCGACCTGTATCCGATCAGACCAGGTACTATGTAATACTCCCCCAAATGTATCCGATCAGACCAGGTACTATGTTATACTCCCCCACCTGTATCAGACCAGGTAATATGTAATACTCCCCCACCTGTATCCGATCAGACCAGGTACTATGTAATACTCCCACACCTGTATCAGACCAGGTACTATGTAATACTCCTCCAACTGTATCCGATCAGACCAGGTACTATGTAATACTCCCACACCTGTATCCGATCAGACCAGGTACTATGTAATACTCCCCGACCTGTATCCGATCAGACCAGGTACTATGTAATACTCCCCATCTCTATCAGACCAGGTACTATGTAATACTCCCCCACCTGTATCCGATCAGACCAGGTACTATGTAATACTCCCCCACCTGTATCCGATCAGACCAGGTACTATGTAATACTCCCCCACCTGTATCCGATCAGACCAGGTACTATGTAATACTCCCCCACCTGTATCCGATCAGACCAGGTACTATGTAATACTCCCCGACCTGTATCCGATCAGACCAGGTACTATGTAATACTCCCCCAAATGTATCCGATCAGACCAGGTACTATGTAATACTCCCCCACCTGTATCAGACCAGGTAATATGTAATACTCCCCCACCTGTATCCGATCAGACCAGGTACTATGTAATACTCCCCCACCTGTATCAGACCAGGTACTATGTAATACTCCTCCAACTGTATCCGATCAGACCAGGTACTATGTAATACTCCCCCACCTGTATCCGATCAGACCAGGTACTATGTAATTCTTCCCCACCTGTATCCGATCAGACCAGATACTATGTAATACTACCCCACCCTTATCCGATGAGACCAGGTACAATGTTATACACCCCATACCTGTATCCGATCAGACCAGATACTATGTAATTCTTCCCCACCTGTATCCGATGAGACCAGATACTATGTAATACTCCCCCACCTGTATCCGATCAGACCAGATACAATGTAATAATCCCCCACCTGTATCAGACCAGATACTATGTAATACCCCCACCTGTATCCGATCAGACCAGGTACTATGCAATACTCCCCCACCTGTATCCGATCAGACCAGAACTTTGTAATACTCCCCCACCTGTATCCGATCAGACCAGGTACTATGTAATACTCCCCCACCTGTATCAGACCAGGTACTATGTAATACTCCCCCACCTGTATCTGATCAGCCCGGGTACTATGTAATACTCCCCCACCTGTATCCGATCAGACCAGGTAATATGTAATACTCCCCCACCTGTATCCGATCAGACCAGGTACTATGTAATACTCCCACACCTGTATCCGATCAGACCAGCTACTATTTAATACTCCCCGACCTGTATCCGATTAGACCAGGTACTATGTAATACTCCCCCAGCTCTATCAGACCAGGTAATATGTAATACTCCCCTGCCTGTATCCTTTCAGACCAGGTACTATGTAATACTCCCCGACCTGTATCCGATCAGACCAGGTACTATGTAATACTCCCCCACCTGTATCCGATCAGACCAGGTACTATGTAATACTCCCCCACCTGTATCCGATCAGACCAGATAATTTGTAATACTCCCCCACCTGTATCCGATCAGACCAGATAATTTGTAATACTCCCCCACCTGTATCCGATCAGACCAGGTACTATGTAATACTCCCCCACCTGTATCCGATCAGACCAGGTACTATGTAATACACCCCCATATGTATCCGATATGACCAGGTACTATTTAATACTCCCCGACCTGTATAAGATTAGACCAGGTACTATGTAATACTCCCCCACCTGTATCAGACCAGGTACTATATAATACTCCCCCACCTGTATCCGATCAGACCAGGTACTATGTAATACTCCCCCACCTGTATCAGACCAGGTACTATGTAATACTCCTCCAACTGTATCCGATCAGACCAGGTACTATGTAATACTCCCCCACCTGTATCCGATCAGACCAGGTACTATGTAATTCTTCCCCACCTGTATCCGATCAGACCAGATACTATGTAATACTCCCCAACCCTTATCCGATGAGACCAGGTACAATATAATACTCCCCCACCTGTATCCGATCAGACCAGATACAATATAATACTCCCCCACCTGTATCCGATCAGACCAGGTACTAAATAATACTCCCCCACCTGTATCCGATCAGACCAGATACTAAATAATACTCCCCCACCTGTATCCGATCAGACCAGGTACTATGTAATACTCCCCCACCTGTATCCGATCAGACCAGATACTAAATAATACTCCCCCACCTGTATCCGATCAGACCAGGTACTATGTAATACTCCCCCACCTGTATCAGACCAGGTACTATGTAATACCCCCACCTGTATCCGATCAGACCAGGTACTATATAATACTCCCCCACCTGTATCCTATCAGACCAGATACAAAATAATATTCCCCCACCTGTATCAGATCAGACCAGATACTATGTAATACTCCCCCACCTGTATCCGATCAGACCAGGAACTATGTAATACTCCCCCACCTGTATCCGATCAGACCAGGTACTATGTAATACTCCCCGACCTGTATCCGATCAGACCAGGTACTATGTAATACTCCCCATCTCTATCAGACCAGGTACTATGTAATACTCCCCCACCTGTATCCGATCAGACCAGGTACTATGTAATACTCCCCCACCTGTATCCGATCAGACCAGGTACTATGTAATACTCCCCCACCTGTATCCGATCAGACCAGGTACTATGTAATACTCCCCCAAATGTATCCGATCAGACCAGGTACTATGTAATACTCCCCCACCTGTATCAGACCAGGTAATATGTAATACTCCCCCACCTGTATCCGATCAGACCAGGTACTATGTAATACTCCCCCACCTGTATCAGACCAGGTACTATGTAATACTCCTCCAACTGTATCCGATCAGACCAGGTACTATGTAATACTCCCCCACCTGTATCCGATCAGACCAGGTACTATGTAATACTCCCCGACCTGTATCCGATCAGACCAGGTACTATGTAATACTCCCCATCTCTATCAGACCAGGTACTATGTAATACTCCCCCACCTGTATCCGATCAGACCAGGTACTATGTAATACTCCCCCACCTGTATCCGATCAGACCAGGTACTATGTAATACTACCCCACCTGTATCCGATCAGACCAGGTACTATGTAATACTCCCCCACCTGTATCCGATCAGACCAGGTACTATGTAATACTCCCCGACCTGTATCCGATCAGACCAGGTACTATGTAACACTCCCCCAAATGTATCCGATCAGACCAGGTACTATGTAATACTCCCCCACCTGTATCAGACCAGGTAATATGTAATACTCCCCCACCTGTATCCGATCAGACCAGGTACTATGTAATACTCCCCCACCTGTATCAGACCAGGTACTATGTAATACTCCTCCAACTGTATCCGATCAGACCAGGTACTATGTAATACTCCCCCACCTGTATCCGATCAGACCAGGTACTATGTAATTCTTCACCACCTGTATCCGATCAGACCAGATACTATGTAATACTACCCCACCCTTATCCGATGAGACCAGGTGCAATGTTATACACCCCATACCTGTATCCGATCAGACCAGATACTATGTAATTCTTCCCCACCTGTATCCGATCAGACCAGATACTATGTAATACTCCCCCACCTGTATCCGATCAGACCAGATACAATGTAATAATCCCCCACCTGTATCAGACCAGATACTATGTAATACTCCCCCACCTGTATATGATCAGCCCGGGTACTATGTAATACTCCCCCACCTGTATCCGATCAGACCAGGTAATATGTAATACTCCCCCACCTGTATCCGATCAGACCAGGTACTATGTAATACTCCCACACCTGTATCCGATCAGACCAGCTACTATTTAATACTCCCCGACCTGTATCCGATTAGACCAGGTACTATGTAATACTCCCCCAGCTCTATCAGACCAGGTAATATGTAATACTCCCCTGCCTGTATCCTTTCAGACCAGGTACTATGTAATACTCCCCGACCTGTATCCGATCAGACCAGGTACTATGTAATACTCCCCCACCTGTATCCGATCAGACCAGGTACTATGTAATACTCCCCCACCTGTATCCGATCAGACCAGATAATTTGTAATACTCCCCCACCTGTATCCGATCAGACCAGATAATTTGTAATACTCCCCCACCTGTATCCGATCAGACCAGGTACTATGTAATACTCCCCCACCTGTATCCGATCAGACCTGGTACTATGTAATACACCCCCATATGTATCCGATCAGACCAGGTACTATTTAATACTCCCCGACCTGTATAAGATTAGACCAGGTACTATGTAATACTCCCCCACCTGTATCAGACCAGGTACTATATAATACTCCCCCACCTGTATCCGATCAGACCAGGTACTATGTAATACTCCCCCACCTGTATCAGACCAGGTACTATGTAATACTCCTCCAACTGTATCCGATCAGACCAGGTACTATGTAATACTCCCCCACCTGTATCCGATCAGACCAGATACTATGTAATACTCCCCAACCCTTATCCGATGAGACCAGGTACAATATAATACTCCCCCACCTGTATCCGATCAGACCAGATACAATATAATACTCCCCCACCTGTATCCGATCAGACCAGGTACTATATAATACTCCCCCACATGTGTCCGATCAGACCAGGTACTATATAATACTCCCCCACCTGTATCCGATCAGACCAGGTACTATATAATACTCCCCCACCTGTATCCGATCAGACCAGGTACTATATAATACTCCCCAACATGTATCAGACCAGGTACTATGTAATACCCCCACCTGTATCCGATCAGACCAGGTACTATGTAATACTCCCCCACCTGTATCCGATCAGACCAGATACTAAATAATACTCCCCCACCTGTATCCGATCAGACCAGGTACTATGTAATACTCCCCCACCTGTATCAGACCAGGTACTATGTAATACCCCCACCTGTATCCGATCAGACCAGGTACTATATAATACTCCCCCACCTGTATCCTATCAGACAAGATACAAAATAATATTCGCCCACCTGTATCAGATCAGACCAGATACTATGTAATACTCCCCCACCTGTATCCGATCAGACCAGGAACTATGTAATACTCCCCCACCTGTATCCGATCAGACCAGGTACTATGTAATACTCCCCGACCTGTATCCGATCAGACCAGGTACTATGTAATACTCCCTGTCTCTATCAGACCAGGTACTATGTAATACTCCCCCACCTGTATCAGACCAGGTACTATGTAATACTCCCCCACCTGTATCCGATCAGACCAGATACTATGAAATACAATGCCACCTGTATCGGATCAGACCACCTACTAAATAATACTCCCCCACCTGTATCCGATCATACCAGGTAATATATAATACTCCCCCAAATGTATCCGATCAGACCAGGTACTATGTAATACTCCCCCACCTGTATCAGACCAGGTAATATGTAATACTCCCCCACCTGTATCTGAACATACCAGGGACTATGTAATTCTCCCCCACCTGTATCCGATCAGACCAGGTACTATGTAGTACTACCCCAGCTCCATCAGACCAGGTACTATGTAATTCTCCCCCACCTGTATCAGATCAGACCAGGTACTATGTAATACTCCCCCACCTGTATCCGATCAGACCAGATACAATGTAATAATCCCCCACCTGTATCAGACCAGATACTATGTAATACCCCCACCTGTATCCGATCAGACCAGGTACTATGTAATACTCCCCCACCTGTATCCGATCAGACCAGGTACAATTTTATACTCCCCCACCTGTATCCGATCAGACCAGATACTTTGTAATACTCCCCGACCTGTATCTGATTAGACCAGGTACTGTGTAATACTCCCCCAGCTCTATCAGACCAGGTACTGTGTAATACTCCCCCACCTGTATCCGATCAGACCGGGTACTATGTAATACTCCCCCACCTGTATCCGATCAGACCAGATACAATGTAATAATCCCCCACCTGTATCAGACCAGATACTATGTAATACCCCAACCTGTATCCGATCAGACCAGGTACTATGCAATACTCCCCCACCTGTATCCGATCAGACCAGGTACAATTTTATACTCCCCCACCTGTATCCGATCAGACCAGATACTTTGTAATACTCCCCGACCTGTATCTGATTAGACCAGGTACTGTGTAATACTCCCCCACCTGTATCCGATCAGACCGGGTACTATGTAATACTCCCCAACCTGTATCTGATCAGCCCAGGTACTATGTAATACTCCCCCACCTGTATCCGATCAGACCAGGTACACTGTAATACCCCCCACACCTGTATCCGATCAGACCAGACACTTTGTAATACTCCCCGACCTGTATCCGATTAGGCCAGGTACTGTGTAATACTCCCCCAGTTCTATCAGACCGGGTCCTATGTAATACTCCCAAACCTGTATCCAATCAGACCAGGTACTGTGTAATACTCCCCCAGCTCTATCAGACCGGGTACTATGTAATACTCCCCAACCTGTATCCAATCAGACCAGGTACTATGTAATACTCCCCCACCTGTATCCGACCAGACCAGGTAGTGTGTAATACTCCCCGACATGTATCCGATCAGACCAGGTACTATGTAATTCTTCCCCACCTGTATCCGATCAGACCAGGTACTATGTAATTCTTCCCCACCTGTATCCGATCAGAACAGATACTATGTAATACTACCCCACCCTTATCCGATGAGACCAGGTACAATGTTATACACCCCATACCTGTATCCGATCAGACCAGATACTATGTAATTCTTCCCCACCTGTATCCGATCAGACCAGATACTATGTAATACTCCCCCACCTGTATCCGATCAGACCAGATACTATGTAATAATCCCCCACCTGTATCAGACCAGATACTAAATAATACTCCCCCACCTGTATCCGATCAGACCAGGTACTATGTAATACTCCCCCGCCTGTATCCGATCAGACCAGGTAATATTTTATACTCCCCCACCTGTATCCGATCAGACCAGGTACTATATAATACTCCCCCACCTGTATCCTATCAGACCAGATACTAAATAATATTCCCCCACCTGTATCAGATCAGACCAGATACTATGTAATACTCCCCCACCTGTATCCGATCAGACCAGGTACTATGTAATACTCTCCCACCTGTATCCGATCAGACCAGGTACAATTTTATACTCCCCCACCTGTATCCGATCAGACCAGGTACTATATAATACTCCCCCACCTGTATCCGATCAGACCAGGTACTATATAATACTCCCCAACATGTATCAGACCAGGTACTATGTAATAACCCCACCTGTATCCGATCAGACCAGGGACTATGTAATACTCCCTGACCTGTATCCGATCAGACCAGGTACTATGTAATACTCCCCATCTCTATCAGACCAGGTACTATGTAATACTCCCCCACCTGTATCAGACCAGGTACTATGTAATACTCCCCCACCTGTATCCGATCAGACCAGATACTATGAAATACAATGCCACCTGTATCCGATCAGACCACCTACTAAATAATACTCCCCCACCTGTATCCCATCATACCAGGTAATATATAATAATCCCCCAAATGTATCCGATCAGACCAGGTACTATGTAATACTCCCCCACCTGTATCAGACCAGGTAATATGTAATACTCCCCCACCTGTATCTGAACAGACCAGGGACTATGTAATTCTCCCCCACCTGTATCCGATCAGACCAGATACTAAATAATACTCCCCCACCTGTATCCGATCAGACCAGGTACTATGTAATACTCCCCCACCTGTATCAGACCAGGTACTATGTAATACTCCTCCAACTGTATCCGATCAGACCAGGTACTATGTAATTCTCCCCCACCTGTATCCGATCAGACCAGGTACTATGTAATTCTTCCCCACCTGTATCCGATCAGAGCAGATACTATGTAATACTACCCCACCCTTATCCGATGAGACCAGGTACAATGTTATACACCCCATACCCGTATCCGATCAGACCAGATACTATGTAATTCTTCCCCACCTGTATCCGATCAGACCAGATACTATGTAATACTCCCCCACCTGTATCCGATCATACCAGGTAATATATAATACTCCCCCAAATGTATCCGATCAGACCAGGTACTATGTAATACTCCCCCACCTGTATCAGACCAGGTAATATGAAATACTCCCCCACCTGTATCTGAACAGGTTAGGGACTATGTAATTCTCCCCCACCTGTATCCGATCAGACCAGGTACTATGTAGTACTACCCCCAGCTCCATCAGACCAGGTACTATGTAATTCTCCCCCACCTGTATCAGATCAGACCAGGTACAATGTAATACTCCCCCACCTGTATCCGATCAGACCAGGTACTATGTAATACTCCCCCACCTGTATCAGACCAGGTAATATGTAATACTACCCCACCTGTATCTGAACAGACCAGGGACTATGTAATTCTCCCCCACTTGTATCCGATCAGACCAGATACTAAATAATACTCCCCCACCTGTATCCGATCAGACCAGGTACTATGTAATACTCCCCCACCTGTATCCGATCAGACCAGGTACAATTTTATACTCCCCCACCTGTATCCGATCAGACCAGGTACTATATAATACTCCCCCACCTGTATCCTATCAGACCAGATACTAAATAATATTCCCCCACCTGTATCAGATCAGACCAGATACTATGTAATACTCCCCCACCTGTATCCGATCAGAACAGATACTATGTAATACTCCCCCACCTGTATCCGATCAGAACAGATACTATGTAATACTCCCCCACCCTTATCCGATGAGACCAGGTACAATGTTATACACCCCATACCTGTATCCGATCAGACCAGATACTATGTAATTCTTCCCCACCTGTATCCGATCAGACCAGATACTATGTAATACTCCCCCACCTGTATCCGATCAGACCAGATACTATGTAATAATCCCCCACCTGTATCAGACCAGATACTAAATAATACTCCCCCACCTGTATCCGATCAGACCAGGTACTATGTAATACTCCCCCGCCTGTATCCGATCAGACCAGGTAATATTTTATACTCCCCCACCTGTATCCGATCAGACCAGGTACTATATAATACTCCCCCACCTGTATCCTATCAGACCAGATACTAAATAATATTCCCCCACCTGTATCAGATCAGACCAGATACTATGTAATACTCCCCCACCTGTATCCGATCAGACCAGGTACTATGTAATACTCTCCCACCTGTATCCGATCAGACCAGGTACAATTTTATACTCCCCCACCTGTATCCGATCAGACCAGGTACTATATAATACTCCCCCACCTGTATCCGATCAGACCAGGTACTATATAATACTCCCCAACATGTATCAGACCAGGTACTATGTAATAACCCCACCTGTATCCGATCAGACCAGGGACTATGTAATACTCCCTGACCTGTATCCGATCAGACCAGGTACTATGTAATACTCCCCATCTCTATCAGACCAGGTACTATGTAATACTCCCCCACCTGTATCAGACCAGGTACTATGTAATACTCCCCCACCTGTATCCGATCAGACCAGATACTATGAAATACAATGCCACCTGTATCCGATCAGACCACCTACTAAATAATACTCCCCCACCTGTATCCCATCATACCAGGTAATATATAATAATCCCCCAAATGTATCCGATCAGACCAGGTACTATGTAATACTCCCCCACCTGTATCAGACCAGGTAATATGTAATACTCCCCCACCTGTATCTGAACAGACCAGGGACTATGTAATTCTCCCCCACCTGTATCCGATCAGACCAGATACTAAATAATACTCCCCCACCTGTATCCGATCAGACCAGGTACTATGTAATACTCCCCCACCTGTATCAGACCAGGTACTATGTAATACTCCTCCAACTGTATCCGATCAGACCAGGTACTATGTAATTCTCCCCCACCTGTATCCGATCAGACCAGGTACTATGTAATTCTTCCCCACCTGTATCCGATCAGACCAGATACTATGTAATACTACCCCACCCTTATCCGATGAGACCAGGTACAATGTTATACACCCCATACCTGTATCCGAT
Organism: Salvelinus alpinus; assembly: GCF_045679555.1. NCBI lineage: Eukaryota > Metazoa > Chordata > Actinopteri > Salmoniformes > Salmonidae > Salvelinus > Salvelinus alpinus. The sequence continues at coordinate 4,562,352 of NC_092114.1, forward strand.
CAGACCAGATACTATGTAATTCTTCCCCACCTGTATCCGATCAGACCAGATACTATGTAATACTCCCCCACCTGTATCCGATCATACCAGGTAATATATAATACTCCCCCAAATGTATCCGATCAGACCAGGTACTATGTAATACTCCCCCACCTGTATCAGACCAGGTAATATGTAATACTCCCCCACCTGTATCTGAACAGACCAGGGACTATGTAATTCTCCCCCACCTGTATCCGATCAGACCAGGTACTATGTAGTACTACCCCCAGCTCCATCAGACCAGGTACTATGTAATTCTCCCCCACCTGTATCAGATCAGACCAGGTACAATGTAATACTCCCCCACCTGTATCCGATCAGACCAGGTACTATGTAATACTCCCCCACCTGTATCAGACCAGGTAATATGTAATACTACCCCACCTGTATCTGAACAGACCAGGGACTATGTAATTCTCCCCCACTTGTATCCGATCAGACCAGATACTAAATAATACTCCCCCACCTGTATCCGATCAGACCAGGTACTATGTAATACTCCCCCACCTGTATCCGATCAGACCAGGTACAATTTTATACTCCCCCACCTGTATCCGATCAGACCAGGTACTATATAATACTCCCCCACCTGTATCCTATCAGACCAGATACTAAATAATATTCCCCCACCTGTATCAGATCAGACCAGATACTATGTAATACTCCCCCACCTGTATCCGATCAGACCAGGAACTATGTAATACTCCCCCACCTGTATCCGATCAGACCAGGTACTATGTAATACTCCCCATCTCTATCAGACCAGGTACTATGTAATACTCCCCCACCTGTATCAGACCAGGTACTATGTAATACTCCCCCACCTGTATCCGATCAGACCAGATACTATGAAATACAATGCCACCTGTATCCGATCAGACCACCTACTAAATAATACTCCCCCACCTGTATCCGATCATACCAGGTAATATATAATACTCCCCCAAATGTATCCGATCAGACCAGGTACTATGTAATACTCCCCCACCTGTATCAGACCAGGTAATATGTAATACTCCCCCACCTGTATCTGAACAGACCAGGGACTATGTAATTCTCCCCCACCTGTATCCGATCAGACCAGGTACTATGTAATTCTTCCCCACCTGTATCCGATCAGACCAGATACTATGTAATACTACCCCACCCTTATCCGATGAGACCAGGTACAATGTTATACACCCCATACCTGTATCCGATCAGACCAGATACTATGTAATTCTTCCCCACCTGTATCCGATCAGACCAGATACTATGTAATACTCCCCCACCTGTATCCGATCATACCAGGTAATATATAATACTCCCCCAAATGTATCCGATCAGACCAGGTACTATGTAATACTCCCCCACCTGTATCAGACCAGGTAATATGTAATACTCCCCCACCTGTATCTGAACAGACCAGGGACTATGTAATTCTCCCCCACCTGTATCCGATCAGACCAGGTACTATGTAGTACTACCCCCAGCTCCATCAGACCAGGTAATATGTAATTCTCCCCCACCTGTATCAGATCAGACCAGGTACAATGTAATACTCCCCCACCTGTATCCGATCAGACCAGGTACTATGTAATACTCCCCCACCTGTATCAGACCAGGTAATATGTAATACTACCCCACCTGTATCTGAACAGACCAGGGACTATGTAATTCTCCCCCACTTGTATCCGATCAGACCAGATACTAAATAATACTCCCCCACCTGTATCCGATCAGACCAGGTACTATGTAATACTCCCCCACCTGTATCCGATCAGACCAGGTACAATTTTATACTCCCCCACCTGTATCCGATCAGACCAGGTACTATATAATACTCCCCCACCTGTATCCTATCAGACCAGATACTAAATAATATTCCCCCACCTGTATCAGATCAGACCAGATACTATGTAATACTCCCCCACCTGTATCCGATCAGACCAGGAACTATGTAATACTCCCCCACCTGTATCCGATCAGACCAGGTACTATGTAATACTCCCCATCTCTATCAGACCAGGTACTATGTAATACTCCCCCACCTGTATCAGACCAGGTACTATGTAATACTCCCCCACCTGTATCCGATCAGACCAGATACTATGAAATACAATGCCACCTGTATCCGATCAGACCACCTACTAAATAATACTCCCCCACCTGTATCCGATCATACCAGGTAATATATAATACTCCCCCAAATGTATCCGATCAGACCAGGTACTATGTAATACTCCCCCACCTGTATCAGACCAGGTAATATGTAATACTCCCCCACCTGTATCTGAACAGACCAGGGACTATGTAATTCTCCCCCACCTGTATCCGATCAGACCAGGTACTATGTAGTACTACCCCAGCTCCGATCAGACCAGATACTATGTAATAATCCCCCACCTGTATCAGACCAGATACTATGTAATACCCCCACCTGTATCCGATCAGACCAGATACTATGTAATACTACCCCACCCTTATCCGATGAGACCAGGTACAATGTTATACACCCCATACCTGTATCCGATCAGACCAGATACTATGTAATTCTTCCCCACCTGTATCCGATCAGACCAGATACTATGTAATACTCCCCCACCTGTATCCGATCATACCAGGTAATATATAATACTCCCCCAAATGTATCCGATCAGACCAGGTACTATGTAATACTCCCCCACCTGTATCAGACCAGGTAATATGTAATACTCCCCCACCTGTATCTGAACAGACCAGGGACTATGTAATTCTCCCCCACCTGTATCCGATCAGACCAGGTACTATGTAGTACTACCCCAGCTCCATCAGACCAGGTACTATGTAATTCTCCCCCACCTGTATCAGATCAGACCAGGTACAATGTAATACTCCCCCACCTGTATCCGATCAGACCAGGTACTATGTAATACTCCCCCACCTGTATCAGACCAGGTAATATGTAATACTACCCCACCTGTATCTGAACAGACCAGGGACTATGTAATTCTCCCCCACTTGTATCCGATCAGACCAGATACTAAATAATACTCCCCCACCTGTATCCGATCAGACCAGGTACTATGTAATACTCCCCCACCTGTATCCGATCAGACCAGGTACAATTTTATACTCCCCCACCTGTATCCGATCAGACCAGGTACTATATAATACTCCCCCACCTGTATCCTATCAGACCAGATACTAAATAATATTCCCCCACCTGTATCAGATCAGACCAGATACTATGTAATACTCCCCCACCTGTATCCGATCAGACCAGGAACTATGTAATACTCCCCCACCTGTATCCGATCAGACCAGGTACTATGTAATACTCCCCATCTCTATCAGACCAGGTACTATGTAATACTCCCCCACCTGTATCAGACCAGGTACTATGTAATACTCCCCCACCTGTATCCGATCAGACCAGATACTATGAAATACAATGCCACCTGTATCCGATCAGACCACCTACTAAATAATACTCCCCCACCTGTATCCGATCATACCAGGTAATATATAATACTCCCCCAAATGTATCCGATCAGACCAGGTACTATGTAATACTCCCCCACCTGTATCAGACCAGGTAATATGTAATACTCCCCCACCTGTATCTGAACAGACCAGGGACTATGTAATTCTCCCCCACCTGTATCCGATCAGACCAGGTACTATGTAGTACTACCCCAGCTCCGATCAGACCAGATACTATGTAATAATCCCCCACCTGTATCAGACCAGATACTATGTAATACCCCCACCTGTATCCGATCAGACCAGGTACTATGTAATACTCTCCCACCTGTATCCGATCAGACCAGGTACAATTTTATACTCCCCCACCTGTATCCGATCAGACCAGGTACTATATAATACTCCCCCACCTGTATCCGATCAGACCAGGTACTATATAATACTCCCCAACATGTATCAGACCAGGTACTATGTAATAACCCCACCTGTATCCGATCAGACCAGGGACTATGTAATACTCCCTGACCTGTATCCGATCAGACCAGGTACTATGTAATACTCCCCATCTCTATCAGACCAGGTACTATGTAATACTCCCCCACCTGTATCAGACCAGGTACTATGTAATACTCCCCCACCTGTATCCGATCAGACCAGATACTATGAAATACAATGCCACCTGTATCCGATCAGACCACCTACTATAGTACCTGGTCTGATCGGATACAGGTGGGGGAGTATAAAATTGTACGTGGTCTGATCGGATACAGGTGGGGGAGTATTACATAGTACCTGGTCTGATCGGATACAGGTGGGGGTATTATTATACAGGCCAGGTCTATTATAATACAGGCCAGGTCTATTATAATACAGGCCAGGTATATTATATTACAGATCAGGTCTATTATAATACAGGCCATATCTACTTTAATACAGGCTAGGTCTACAGGCCAGGTCTATTATAATACAGGTCAGGTCTTTTATAATACAGGCCATGTCTACAGGCCAGGTCTATTATAAAACAGGCCAGGTATATTATAATACAGGCCAAGTATATTATAATACAGGCCAAGTCTATTGTAATACAGGCCAGGTCTATTATAATACAAACCAGGTCTATTATAATACAAACCAGGTCTACTATAATACAGCCCAGGTATATTATAATACAGATCAGGTCTATTATACTACAGGCCAGATCTACTTTAATACAGGCTAGGTCTACAGGCCAGGTCTATTATAATACAGGCCAGGTCTATTCAAATACAGACCAGGTCTATTATAATACATGCTAGTTCTATTATAATACATGCCAGTTCTATTGTAATACAGACCAGGTATATTATAATACAGGTCAGGTCAAATATAATACAGGTCAGGTCTTTTATAATACTGGCCAGGACTATTATAATACAGGCCATGTCTACAGACCAGGTCTATTATAAAACAGGCCAGGTATATTATAATACAGGCCAAGTCTATTATAATACAAACCAGGTCTATTATAATATAGACCAGGTCTATTATAATGCAGGCCAGGTCTAATACAATACAGGCCAGGTCTACTATAATACAGCCCAGGTATATTATAATACAGATCAGGTCTATTATAATAAAGGCCAGATCTAATTTAATACAGGCTAGGTCTATTCAAATACAGACCAGGTATATTATAATACAGGTGAGGTCAATTATAATACAGGTCAGGTCAATTATAATACTGGCCAGGTCTATTATAATACAGGCCAGGTCTAATACAATACAGACCAGGTGTACTATAATACAGCCCAGGTATATTTTAATACAGATCAGGTCTATTATAATAAAGGCCAGGTCTATTCAAATACAGACCAGGTCTATTATAATACAGGCCAGGTCTATTATAATACAGGCCAGGTCTACAGGCCAGTTCTATTATAATACATGCCAGGTCTGTTGTAATACAGACCAGGTATATTATAATACAGGTCAGGTCAATTATAATACAGGTCAGGTCTTTTATAATACTGGCCAGGTCTATTATAATACAGGCCATGTCTACAGACCAGGTCTATTATAAAACAGGCCAGGTATATTAAATTACAGGCCAAGCCTATTATAATACAGGCCAGGTCTATTCAAATACAGACCAGGTCTATTAAAATACAGGCCAGGTCTATTAAAATACAGGCCAGGTCAATTATAATACAGGCCAGGTCTACAGGCCAGGTCTATTATAATATAGGCCAGTCTATTATAATACAGGCCAGGTCTATTATAATACAGTCCAGGTCTACAGGCCAGGTCTATTATAATACAAACCAGGTCTATTATAATATAATACATGCCAGGTCTAATACAATACAGGCCAGGTCTACTATAATACAGCCCAGGTCAATTATAATACAGGTCAGGTCTTTTATAATACTGGCCAGGTCTATTATAATACAGGCCATGTCTACAGACCAGGTCTATTATAAAACAGGCCAGGTATATTAAATTACAGGCCAAGCCTATTATAATACAGGCCAGGTCTATTCAAATACAGACCAGGTCTATTAAAATACAGGCCAGGTCTATTAAAATACAGGCCAGGTCAATTATAATACAGGCCAGGTCTACAGGCCAGGTCTATTATAATATAGGCCAGTCTATTATAATACAGGCCAGGTCTATTATAATACAGTCCAGGTCTACAGGCCAGGTCTATTATAATACAAACCAGGTCTATTATAATATAATACATGCCAGGTCTAATACAATACAGGCCAGGTCTACTATAATACAGCCCAGGTATATTATAATTCAGATCAGGTCTATTATAATACAGGCCAGATCTACTTTAATACAGACTAGGTCTACAGGCCAGGTCTACAGGCCAGTTCTATTATAATACATGCCAGGTCTGTTGTAATACAGACCAGGTATATTATAATACAGGTCAGGTCAATTATAATACAGGTCAGGTCTTTTATAATACTGGCCAGGTCTATTATAATACAGGCCATGTCTACAGACCAGGTCTATCATAAAACAGGCCAGGTATATTATAATACAGACCAGGTCTATTGTAATACAGGATATGTCTACAGGCCAGGTCTATTATAATACAGACCAGGGATATTATAATACAGGCCAGGTCTATCATAAAACAGGTCAGGTATATTATAATACAGGCCAAGTCTATTATAATACAGGCCAGGAATACAGGCCAGGTCTATTATAATACAGGCCAGGTATACTATAATACAGGCCAGGTATATTATAATACAGACCAGATCGATTATACTACAGGCCAGGTCTATTAGAATACAGGCCAGGTCTACAGGCCAGTTCTATTATAATACATGCCAGGTCTATTGTAATACAGACCAGGTATATTATAATACAGGCCAGGTCAATTATAATACAGGTCAGGTCTTTTATAATACTGTCCATGTCTACAGACCAGGGATATTATAATACAGGCCAGGTCTATTATAAAACAGGCCAAGTATATTACAATACAGGCCAAGTATACAGGCCAGGTCTATTATAATACAGGCCAGGTATATTATAATACGGACCAGGTCTATTATAATACAGGCCAGGTATATTATAATACAGACCAGATCGATTATAATACAGGCTAGGTCTACAGGCCAGGTCTAGTATAATACAGTTCAGGTATATTATAATACAGGCCAAGCCTATTATAATACAGGCCAAGTCTATTATAACACAGGCCAGGTCTACAGGCCAGGTCTATTATAATACAGGCCAGGTCTATTATAATACAGGCCAGGTCTATTATAATACAGACCTGGTCTATTATAATATAGACCAGGTCATTATAATACAGGTCAGGTCTAATACAATACAGGCCAGGTCTACTATAATACAGCCCAGGTATATTATAATATAGATCAGGTCTATTATAATACAGATCAGGTCTATTATAATACAGGCCAGGTTTATTATAATACATGCCAGGTCTACATTCCAGTTCTATTATAATACAGACCAGGTCTATTGTAATACAGAACAGGTATATTATAATACAGGTCAAGTCAATTATAATACAGGTCAGGTCTTCTATAATACAGGTCAGGTCAATTACAATACAGGTCAGGTCTTCTATAATACAGGCCATGTATACAGGCCAGGGCTATTATAATACAGGCCAGGTCTATTATAATACAGGCCAGGTCTATTATAATATAGGCCAGGTCAATTATAATACAGTCCAGGACAACAGGCCAGGTAATTTATAGAACAGGCCAGGTCTACAGGCCAGGTCTCTTATATTACAGGCCAGGTATATTATAATACAGGCCAAGTCTATTATAATACAGGCCAGGTCTTCAGGCCAGGTCTATTATAATACAGGCCAGGTTTAGTATAATACAGGCCAGGTCTATTATAATACAGGCTAGGTCTATTATAAAACAGGCCAGGTATATTATAATACAGGCCAAGTCTATTATAATACAGGCTAGGTCTATTATAAAACAGGCCAGGTATATTATAATACAGGCCAAGTCTATTATAATACAGGCCAGGTATATTATATTACAGATCAGGTCTATTATAATACAGGCCATATCTACTTTAATACAGGCTAGGTCTACAGGCCAGGTCTATTATAATACAGGTCAGGTCTTTTATAATACAGGCCATGTCTACAGGCCAGGTCTATTATAAAACAGGCCAGGTATATTATAATACAGGCCAAGTATATTATAATACAGGCCAAGTCTATTGTAATACAGGCCAGGTCTATTATAATACAAACCAGGTCTATTATAATACAAACCAGGTCTACTATAATACAGCCCAGGTATATTATAATACAGATCAGGTCTATTATACTACAGGCCAGATCTACTTTAATACAGGCTAGGTCTACAGGCCAGGTCTATTATAATACAGGCCAGGTCTATTCAAATACAGACCAGGTCTATTATAATACATGCTAGTTCTATTATAATACATGCCAGTTCTATTGTAATACAGACCAGGTATATTATAATACAGGTCAGGTCAAATATAATACAGGTCAGGTCTTTTATAATACTGGCCAGGACTATTATAATACAGGCCATGTCTACAGACCAGGTCTATTATAAAACAGGCCAGGTATATTATAATACAGGCCAAGTCTATTATAATACAAACCAGGTCTATTATAATATAGACCAGGTCTATTATAATGCAGGCCAGGTCTAATACAATACAGGCCAGGTCTACTATAATACAGCCCAGGTATATTATAATACAGATCAGGTCTATTATAATAAAGGCCAGATCTAATTTAATACAGGCTAGGTCTATTCAAATACAGACCAGGTATATTATAATACAGGTGAGGTCAATTATAATACAGGTCAGGTCAATTATAATACTGGCCAGGTCTATTATAATACAGGCCAGGTCTAATACAATACAGACCAGGTGTACTATAATACAGCCCAGGTATATTTTAATACAGATCAGGTCTATTATAATAAAGGCCAGGTCTATTCAAATACAGACCAGGTCTATTATAATACAGGCCAGGTCTATTATAATACAGGCCAGGTCTACAGGCCAGTTCTATTATAATACATGCCAGGTCTGTTGTAATACAGACCAGGTATATTATAATACAGGTCAGGTCAATTATAATACAGGTCAGGTCTTTTATAATACTGGCCAGGTCTATTATAATACAGGCCATGTCTACAGACCAGGTCTATTATAAAACAGGCCAGGTATATTAAATTACAGGCCAAGCCTATTATAATACAGGCCAGGTCTATTCAAATACAGACCAGGTCTATTAAAATACAGGCCAGGTCTATTAAAATACAGGCCAGGTCAATTATAATACAGGCCAGGTCTACAGGCCAGGTCTATTATAATATAGGCCAGTCTATTATAATACAGGCCAGGTCTATTATAATACAGTCCAGGTCTACAGGCCAGGTCTATTATAATACAAACCAGGTCTATTATAATATAATACATGCCAGGTCTAATACAATACAGGCCAGGTCTACTATAATACAGCCCAGGTCAATTATAATACAGGTCAGGTCTTTTATAATACTGGCCAGGTCTATTATAATACAGGCCATGTCTACAGACCAGGTCTATTATAAAACAGGCCAGGTATATTAAATTACAGGCCAAGCCTATTATAATACAGGCCAGGTCTATTCAAATACAGACCAGGTCTATTAAAATACAGGCCAGGTCTATTAAAATACAGGCCAGGTCAATTATAATACAGGCCAGGTCTACAGGCCAGGTCTATTATAATATAGGCCAGTCTATTATAATACAGGCCAGGTCTATTATAATACAGTCCAGGTCTACAGGCCAGGTCTATTATAATACAAACCAGGTCTATTATAATATAATACATGCCAGGTCTAATACAATACAGGCCAGGTCTACTATAATACAGCCCAGGTATATTATAATTCAGATCAGGTCTATTATAATACAGGCCAGATCTACTTTAATACAGACTAGGTCTACAGGCCAGGTCTACAGGCCAGTTCTATTATAATACATGCCAGGTCTGTTGTAATACAGACCAGGTATATTATAATACAGGTCAGGTCAATTATAATACAGGTCAGGTCTTTTATAATACTGGCCAGGTCTATTATAATACAGGCCATGTCTACAGACCAGGTCTATCATAAAACAGGCCAGGTATATTATAATACAGACCAGGTCTATTGTAATACAGGATATGTCTACAGGCCAGGTCTATTATAATACAGACCAGGGATATTATAATACAGGCCAGGTCTATCATAAAACAGGTCAGGTATATTATAATACAGGCCAAGTCTATTATAATACAGGCCAGGAATACAGGCCAGGTCTATTATAATACAGGCCAGGTATACTATAATACAGGCCAGGTATATTATAATACAGACCAGATCGATTATACTACAGGCCAGGTCTATTAGAATACAGGCCAGGTCTACAGGCCAGTTCTATTATAATACATGCCAGGTCTATTGTAATACAGACCAGGTATATTATAATACAGGCCAGGTCAATTATAATACAGGTCAGGTCTTTTATAATACTGTCCATGTCTACAGACCAGGGATATTATAATACAGGCCAGGTCTATTATAAAACAGGCCAAGTATATTACAATACAGGCCAAGTATACAGGCCAGGTCTATTATAATACAGGCCAGGTATATTATAATACGGACCAGGTCTATTATAATACAGGCCAGGTATATTATAATACAGACCAGATCGATTATAATACAGGCTAGGTCTACAGGCCAGGTCTAGTATAATACAGTTCAGGTATATTATAATACAGGCCAAGCCTATTATAATACAGGCCAAGTCTATTATAACACAGGCCAGGTCTACAGGCCAGGTCTATTATAATACAGGCCAGGTCTATTATAATACAGGCCAGGTCTATTATAATACAGACCTGGTCTATTATAATATAGACCAGGTCATTATAATACAGGTCAGGTCTAATACAATACAGGCCAGGTCTACTATAATACAGCCCAGGTATATTATAATATAGATCAGGTCTATTATAATACAGATCAGGTCTATTATAATACAGGCCAGGTTTATTATAATACATGCCAGGTCTACATTCCAGTTCTATTATAATACAGACCAGGTCTATTGTAATACAGAACAGGTATATTATAATACAGGTCAAGTCAATTATAATACAGGTCAGGTCTTCTATAATACAGGTCAGGTCAATTACAATACAGGTCAGGTCTTCTATAATACAGGCCATGTATACAGGCCAGGGCTATTATAATACAGGCCAGGTCTATTATAATACAGGCCAGGTCTATTATAATATAGGCCAGGTCAATTATAATACAGTCCAGGACAACAGGCCAGGTAATTTATAGAACAGGCCAGGTCTACAGGCCAGGTCTCTTATATTACAGGCCAGGTATATTATAATACAGGCCAAGTCTATTATAATACAGGCCAGGTCTTCAGGCCAGGTCTATTATAATACAGGCCAGGTTTAGTATAATACAGGCCAGGTCTATTATAATACAGGCTAGGTCTATTATAAAACAGGCCAGGTATATTATAATACAGGCCAAGTCTATTATAATACAGGCCAGGTATACAGGCCAGGTCTATTATAATACAGGCCAGGTATATTATAATACATGCCAGGTATATTATAATACAGACCAGATCGATTATAATACAGGCTAGGTCTACAGGCAAGGTCTAGTATAATACAGTTCAGGTCTATTATAATACAGGCCAGGTCTATTATAATACAGTCCAGGTCTACAGGCCAGGTCTATTATAATACAGGCCAGGTCTATTGTAATACAGGCCATGTCTATTATAATACAGACCTGGTCTATTATAATATAGACCAGGTCATTATAATACAGGCCAGGTCTATTATAATACAGGCCATGTCTACAGGCCAGGGCTATTATAATACAGAACAGGTCTATTATAAAACAGGCCAGGTATATTATAATACAGGCCAAGTCCATTATAATACAGGCCAGGTATACAGGCCAGGTTTATTATAATACAGGCCAGGTATATTATAATACAGACCGGGACTATGTAATACAGGATATGTCTGCAGGCCAGGTCTATTATAATACAGGACATGTCTATTATAATACAGTTCAGGTATATTATAATACAGACCAGATCTATTATAATACAGGCTAGGTCTACAGGCCAGGTCTAGTATAATACAGGTCAGGTCTATTATAATACAGGCCAGGTCAATTAAAATACAGGCCAGGTCAATTAAAATACAGGCCAGGTCTATTATAATATAGGCCAGTCTATTATAATACAGGCCAGGTCTATTATAATACAGTCCAGGTCTACAGGCCAGGTCTATTATAATATAGGCCAGTCTATTATAATACAGGCCAGGTCTATTATAATACAGGCCAGGTCTATTATAATACAGGCCAGGTCTAGTATAATACAGGCCAGGTCTATTATAATACAAACCAGGTCTATTATAATACAGGCCAGGTCTAATACAATACAGGCCAGGTCTACTATAATACAGCCCAGGTATATTATAATTCAGATCAGGTCTATTATAATACAGGCAAGGTCTATTATAATACAGGCCAGGTCTATTATAATACAGGCCAGGTCTAATACAATACAGGCCAGGTCTACTATAATACAGCCCAGGTATATTATAATACAGGCCAGGAACACAGGCCAGGTCTATTATAATACAGGCCAGGTATACTATAATACAGGCCAGGTATATTATAATACAGACCAGATCGATTATACTACAGGCCAGGTCTACAGGCCAGTTCTATTATAATACATGCCAGGTCTATTGTAATACAGACCAGGTATATTATAAACAGGTCAGGTCAATTATGATACAGGTCAGGTCTTTTATAATACTGTCCATGTCTACAGACCAGGGATATTATAATACAGGCCAGGTCTATTATAAAACAGGCCAGGTATATTATAATACAGGCCAAGTATACAGGCCAGGTCTATTATAATACAGGCCAGGTATATTATAATACGGACCAGGTCTATTATAATACAGGCCAGGTATATTATAATACAGACCAGATCGATTATAATACAGGCTAAGTCTACAGGCCAGGTCTAGTATAATACAGTTCAGGTATATTATAATACAGGCCAAGCCTATTATAATACAGGCCAAGTCTATTATAACACAGGCCAGGTCTACAGGCCAGGTCTATTATAATACAGGCCAGGTCTATTATAATACAGGCCAGGTATATTATAATACAGGCCAGGTCTATTATAATACAGACCTGGTCTATTATAATATAGACCAGGTCATTATAATACAGGTCAGGTCTAATACAATACAGGCCAAGTCTACTATAATACAGCCCAGGTATATTATAATACAGATCAGGTCTATTATAATACAGACCAGGTCTATTATAATACAGGCCAGGTTAATTATAATACATGCCAGGTCTACATTCCAGTTCTATTATAATACAGACCAGGTCATTATAATACAGGTCAGGTCTAATACAATACAGGCCAGGTCTACTATAATACAGCCCAGGTCTATTATAATACAGGCCAGGTCTATTATAATACAGGCCAGGTATATTATAATACAGGCCAGGTCTATTATAATACAGACCTGGTCTATTATAATATAGACCAGGTCATTATAATACAGGTCAGGTCTAATACAATACAGGCCAAGTCTACTATAATACAGCCCAGGTCTATTATAATACAGACCAGGTCTATTATAATACAGACCAGGTCATTATAATACAGGTCAGGTCTAATACAATACAGGCCAGGTCTACTATAATACAGCCCAGGTATATTATAATACAGGTCAAGTCAATTATAATACAGGTCAGGTCTTCTATAATACAGGTCAGGTCAATTACAATACAGGTCGGATCTTCTATAATACAGGCCAAGTCTATTATAATACAGGCCATGTATACAGGCCAGGGCTATTATAATACAGGCCAGGTCTATTATAATACAGGCCAGGTCTATTATAATATAGGCCAGGTCAATTATAATACAGTCCAGGACAACAGGCCAGGTAATTTATAGAACAGGCCAGGTCTACAGGCCAGGTCTATTATAATACAGGCCAGGTATATTATAATACAGGCCAAGTCTATTATAATACAGGCCAGGTCTTCAGGCCAGGTCTATTATAATACAGGCCAGGTTTAGTATAATACAGACCAGGTCTATTATAATACAGGCTAGGTCTATTATAAAACAGGCCAGGTCTATTATAATACAGGCCAAGTCTATTATAATACAGGCCAGGTATACAGGCCAGGTCTATTATAATACAGGCCAGGTATATTATAATACATGCCAGGTATATTATAATACAGACCAGATCGATTATAATACAGGCTAGGTCTACAGGCAAGGTCTAGTATAATACAGTTCAGGTCTATTATAATACAGGCCAGGTCTGTTATAATACAGTCCAGGTCTACAGGCCAGGTCTATTATAATACAGGCCAGGTCTATTGTAATACAGGCCATGTCTATTATAATACAGACCTGGTCTATTATAATATAGACCAGGTCATTATAATACAGGCCAGGTCTATTATAATACAGGCCATGTCTACAGGCCAGGGCTATTATAATACAGAACAGGTCTATTATAAAACAGGCCAGGTATATTATAATACAGGCCAAGTCTATTATAATACAGACCGGGACTATTGTAATGCAGGATATGTCTGCAGGCCAGGTCTATTATATTACAGGACATGTCTATTATAATACAGTTCAGGTATATTATAATACAGACCAGATCTATTATATGACAGGCTAGGTCTACAGGCCAGGTCTAGTATAATACAGGTCAGGTCCATTCTAATACAGACCAGGTCAATTAAAATACAGGCCAGGTCAATTAAAATACAGGCCAGGTCTATTATAATATAGGCCAGTCTATTATAATACAGGCCAGGTCTATTATAATACAGTCCAGGTCTACAGGCCAGGTCTATTATAATATAGGCCAGTCTATTTTAATACAGGCCAGGTCTATTATAATACAGGCCAGGTCTAGTATAATACAGGCCAAGTCTATTATAATACAAACCAGGTCTATTATAATACAGGCCAGGTCTAATACAATACAGGCCAGGTCTACTATAATACAGGCCAGGTATATTATAATACGGACCAGGTCTATTATAATACAGGCCAGGTATATTATAATACAGACCAGATCGATTATAATACAGGCTAGGTCTACAGGCCAGGTCTAGTATAATACAGTTCAGGTATATTATAATACAGGCCAAGCCTATTATAATACAGGCCAAGTCTATTATAACACAGGCCAGGTCTACAGGCCAGGTCTATTATAATACAGGCCAGGTCTATTATAATACAGGCCAGGTCTATTATAATACAGACCTGGTCTATTATAATATAGACCAGGTCATTATAATACAGGTCAGGTCTAATACAATACAGGCCAGGTCTACTATAATACAGCCCAGGTATATTATAATATAGATCAGGTCTATTATAATACAGATCAGGTCTATTATAATACAGGCCAGGTTTATTATAATACATGCCAGGTCTACATTCCAGTTCTATTATAATACAGACCAGGTCTATTGTAATACAGAACAGGTATATTATAATACAGGTCAAGTCAATTATAATACAGGTCAGGTCTTCTATAATACAGGTCAGGTCAATTACAATACAGGTCAGGTCTTCTATAATACAGGCCATGTATACAGGCCAGGGCTATTATAATACAGGCCAGGTCTATTATAATACAGGCCAGGTCTATTATAATATAGGCCAGGTCAATTATAATACAGTCCAGGACAACAGGCCAGGTAATTTATAGAACAGGCCAGGTCTACAGGCCAGGTCTCTTATATTACAGGCCAGGTATATTATAATACAGGCCAAGTCTATTATAATACAGGCCAGGTCTTCAGGCCAGGTCTATTATAATACAGGCCAGGTTTAGTATAATACAGGCCAGGTCTATTATAATACAGGCTAGGTCTATTATAAAACAGGCCAGGTATATTATAATACAGGCCAAGTCTATTATAATACAGGCCAGGTATACAGGCCAGGTCTATTATAATACAGGCCAGGTATATTATAATACATGCCAGGTATATTATAATACAGACCAGATCGATTATAATACAGGCTAGGTCTACAGGCAAGGTCTAGTATAATACAGTTCAGGTCTATTATAATACAGGCCAGGTCTATTATAATACAGTCCAGGTCTACAGGCCAGGTCTATTATAATACAGGCCAGGTCTATTGTAATACAGGCCATGTCTATTATAATACAGACCTGGTCTATTATAATATAGACCAGGTCATTATAATACAGGCCAGGTCTATTATAATACAGGCCATGTCTACAGGCCAAGGCTATTATAATACAGAACAGGTCTATTATAAAACAGGCCAGGTATATTATAATACAGGCCAAGTCCATTATAATACAGGCCAGGTATACAGGCCAGGTTTATTATAATACAGGCCAGGTATATTATAATACAGACCGGGACTATGTAATACAGGATATGTCTGCAGGCCAGGTCTATTATAATACAGGACATGTCTATTATAATACAGTTCAGGTATATTATAATACAGACCAGATCTATTATAATACAGGCTAGGTCTACAGGCCAGGTCTAGTATAATACAGGTCAGGTCTATTATAATACAGGCCAGGTCAATTAAAATACAGGCCAGGTCAATTAAAATACAGGCCAGGTCTATTATAATATAGGCCAGTCTATTATAATACAGGCCAGGTCTATTATAATACAGTCCAGGTCTACAGGCCAGGTCTATTATAATATAGGCCAGTCTATTATAATACAGGCCAGGTCTATTATAATACAGGCCAGGTCTATTATAATACAGGCCAGGTCTAGTATAATACAGGCCAGGTCTATTATAATACAAACCAGGTCTATTATAATACAGGCCAGGTCTAATACAATAAGTCGCTCTGGATAAGAGCGTCTGCTAAATGACTTAAATGTAAATGTAAATGTACTATAATACAGCCCAGGTATATTATAATTCAGATCAGGTCTATTATAATACAGGCAAGGTCTATTATAATACAGGCCAGGTCTATTATAATACAGGCCAGGTCTAATACAATACAGGCCAGGTCTACTATAATACAGCCCAGGTATATTATAATACAGGCCAGGAACACAGGCCAGGTCTATTATAATACAGGCCAGGTATACTATAATACAGGCCAGGTATATTATAATACAGACCAGATCGATTATACTACAGGCCAGGTCTACAGGCCAGTTCTATTATAATACATGCCAGGTCTATTGTAATACAGACCAGGTATATTATAAACAGGTCAGGTCAATTATGATACAGGTCAGGTCTTTTATAATACTGTCCATGTCTACAGACCAGGGATATTATAATACAGGCCAGGTCTATTATAAAACAGGCCAGGTATATTATAATACAGGCCAAGTATACAGGCCAGGTCTATTATAATACAGGCCAGGTATATTATAATACGGACCAGGTCTATTATAATACAGGCCAGGTATATTATAATACAGACCAGATCGATTATAATACAGGCTAAGTCTACAGGCCAGGTCTAGTATAATACAGTTCAGGTATATTATAATACAGGCCAAGCCTATTATAATACAGGCCAAGTCTATTATAACACAGGCCAGGTCTACAGGCCAGGTCTATTATAATACAGGCCAGGTCTATTATAATACAGGCCAGGTATATTATAATACAGGCCAGGTCTATTATAATACAGACCTGGTCTATTATAATATAGACCAGGTCATTATAATACAGGTCAGGTCTAATACAATACAGGCCAAGTCTACTATAATACAGCCCAGGTATATTATAATACAGATCAGGTCTATTATAATACAGACCAGGTCTATTATAATACAGGCCAGGTTAATTATAATACATGCCAGGTCTACATTCCAGTTCTATTATAATACAGACCAGGTCATTATAATACAGGTCAGGTCTAATACAATACAGGCCAGGTCTACTATAATACAGCCCAGGTCTATTATAATACAGGCCAGGTCTATTATAATACAGGCCAGGTATATTATAATACAGGCCAGGTCTATTATAATACAGACCTGGTCTATTATAATATAGACCAGGTCATTATAATACAGGTCAGGTCTAATACAATACAGGCCAAGTCTACTATAATACAGCCCAGGTCTATTATAATACAGACCAGGTCTATTATAATACAGACCAGGTCATTATAATACAGGTCAGGTCTAATACAATACAGGCCAGGTCTACTATAATACAGCCCAGGTATATTATAATACAGGTCAAGTCAATTATAATACAGGTCAGGTCTTCTATAATACAGGTCAGGTCAATTACAATACAGGTCGGGTCTTCTATAATACAGGCCAAGTCTATTATAATACAGGCCATGTATACAGGCCAGGGCTATTATAATACAGGCCAGGTCTATTATAATACAGGCCAGGTCTATTATAATATAGGCCAGGTCAATTATAATACAGTCCAGGACAACAGGCCAGGGAATTTATAGAACAGGCCAGGTCTACAGGCCAGGTCTATTATAATACAGGCCAGGTATATTATAATACAGGCCAAGTCTATTATAATACAGGCCAGGTCTTCAGGCCAGGTCTATTATAATACAGGCCAGGTTTAGTATAATACAGGCCAGGTCTATTATAATACAGGCTAGGTCTATTATAAAACAGGCCAGGTATATTATAATACAGGCCAAGTCTATTATAATACAGGCCAGGTATACAGGCCAGGTCTATTATAATACAGGCCAGGTATATTATAATACATGCCAGGTATATTATAATACAGACCAGATCGATTATAATACAGGCTAGGTCTACAGGCAAGGTCTAGTATAATACAGTTCAGGTCTATTATAATACAGGCCAGGTCTGTTATAATACAGTCCAGGTCTACAGGCCAGGTCTATTATAATACAGGCCAGGTCTATTGTAATACAGGCCATGTCTATTATAATACAGACCTGGTCTATTATAATATAGACCAGGTCATTATAATACAGGCCAGGTCTATTATAATACAGGCCATGTCTACAGGCCAGGGCTATTATAATACAGAACAGGTCTATTATAAAACAGGCCAGGTATATTATAATACAGGCCAAGTCTATTATAATACAGACCGGGACTATTGTAATGCAGGATATGTCTGCAGGCCAGGTCTATTATATTACAGGACATGTCTATTATAATACAGTTCAGGTATATTATAATACAGACCAGATCTATTATATGACAGGCTAGGTCTACAGGCCAGGTCTAGTATAATACAGGTCAGGTCTATTATAATACAGGCCAGGTCAATTAAAATACAGGCCAGGTCAATTAAAATACAGGCCAGGTCTATTATAATATAGGCCAGTCTATTATAATACAGGCCAGGTCTATTATAATACAGTCCAGGTCTACAGGCCAGGTCTATTATAATATAGGCCAGTCTATTTTAATACAGGCCAGGTCTATTATAATACAGGCCAGGTCTAGTATAATACAGGCCAAGTCTATTATAATACAAACCAGGTCTATTATAATACAGGCCAGGTCTAATACAATACAGGCCAGGTCTACTATAATACAGCCCAGGTATATTATAATTCAGATCAGGTCTATTATAATACAGGCAAGGTCTATTATAATACAGGCCAGGTCTATTATAATACAGCCCAGGTATATTATAATACAGATCAGGTCTATTATATTACAGGCCAGATCTACTTTAATACAGGCTAGGTCTACAGGCCAGGTCTATTATATTACAGGCCAGGTCTATTATAATACAGGCCATGTCTACAGGCCAGGGCTATTATAATACAGGCCAGGTCTATTATAATACAGGACAGGTCTATTATAATACAGTCCAGGACAACAGGCCAGGTCAATTATAATACAGGCCAGGTCTATTATAATACAGGCCAGGTATATTATAATACAGGCCAAGTCTATTATAATACAGGCCAGGTCTACAGGCCAGGTCTCTTATAATACAGGCCAGGTATATTATTATACAGGCCAGGTCTATTATAATACAGGCCAGGTCTATTATAATACAGGCCATCTCTACAGGCCAGGGCTATTATAATACGGGCCAAGTCTATTATAATACAGGCCAGGTCTATTATAATACAGGCCAGGTATATTATAATACAGACCAGATCGATTATAATACAGGATATGTCTACAGGCCAGGTCTAGTGTAATACAGGTCAGGTCTATTATAATAAAGGCCAGGTCTATTATAATACAGTCCAGGTCTATTATAATACAGGCCAGGTCTACTTTAATACAGCCTAGGTCTACAGGCCAGGTCTATTATAATACAGGCCAGGTCTATTCAAATACAGACCAGGTCTATTATAATACAGGCCAGGTATATTATAATACAGGCCAGGTCTATTATAATACAGACCTGGTCTATTATAATATAGACCAGGTCATTATAATACAGGTCAGGTCTAATACAATACAGGCCAGGTCTACTATAATACAGCCCAGGTCTATTATAATACAGACCAGGTCTATTATAATACAGGCCAGGTTTATTATAATACATGCCAGGTCTACATTCCAGTTCTATTATAATACAGACCAGGTCTATTGTAATACAGAACAGGTATATTATAATACAGGTCAAGTCAATTATAATACAGGTCAGGTCTTCTATAATACAGGTCAGGTCAATTACAATACAGGTCGGGTCTTCTATAATACAGGCCAAGTCTATTATAATACAGGCCATGTATACAGGCCAGGGCTATTATAATACAGGCCAGGTCTATTATAATACAGGCCAGGTCTATTATAATATAGGCCAGGTCAATTATAATACAGTCCAGGACAACAGGCCAGGTAATTTATAGAACAGGCCAGGTCTACAGGCCAGGTCTATTATAATACAGGCCAGGTATATTATAATACAGGCCAAGTCTATTATAATACAGGCCAGGTCTTCAGGCCAGGTCTATTATAATACAGGCCAGGTTTAGTATAATACAGGCCAGGTCTATTATAATACAGGCTAGGTCTATTATAAAACAGGCCAGGTATATTATAATACAGGCCAAGTCTATTATAATACAGGCCAGGTATACAGGCCAGGTCTATTATAATACAGGCCAGGTATATTATAATACATGCCAGGTATATTATAATACAGACCAGATCGATTATAATACAGGCTAGGTCTACAGGCAAGGTCTAGTATAATACAGTTCAGGTCTATTATAATACAGGCCAGGTCTGTTATAATACAGTCCAGGTCTACAGGCCAGGTCTATTATAATACAGGCCAGGTCTATTGTAATACAGGCCATGTCTATTATAATAAAGGCCAGGTCTATTATAATACAGTCCAGGTCTATTATAATACAGGCCAGGTCTACTTTAATACAGCCTAGGTCTACAGGCCAGGTCTATTATAATACAGGCCAGGTCTATTCAAATACAGACCAGGTCTATTATAATACAGGCCAGGTATATTATAATACAGGCCAGGTCTATTATAATACAGACCTGGTCTATTATAATATAGACCAGGTCATTATAATACAGGTCAGGTCTAATACAATACAGGCCAGGTCTACTATAATACAGCCCAGGTCTATTATAATACAGACCAGGTCTATTATAATACAGGCCAGGTTTATTATAATACATGCCAGGTCTACATTCCAGTTCTATTATAATACAGACCAGGTCTATTGTAATACAGAACAGGTATATTATAATACAGGTCAAGTCAATTATAATACAGGTCAGGTCTTCTATAATACAGGTCAGGTCAATTACAATACAGGTCGGGTCTTCTATAATACAGGCCAAGTCTATTATAATACAGGCCATGTATACAGGCCAGGGCTATTATAATACAGGCCAGGTCTATTATAATACAGGCCAGGTCTATTATAATATAGGCCAGGTCAATTATAATACAGTCCAGGACAACAGGCCAGGTAATTTATAGAACAGGCCAGGTCTACAGGCCAGGTCTATTATAATACAGGCCAGGTATATTATAATACAGGCCAAGTCTATTATAATACAGGCCAGGTCTTCAGGCCAGGTCTATTATAATACAGGCCAGGTTTAGTATAATACAGGCCAGGTCTATTATAATACAGGCTAGGTCTATTATAAAACAGGCCAGGTATATTATAATACAGGCCAAGTCTATTATAATACAGGCCAGGTATACAGGCCAGGTCTATTATAATACAGGCCAGGTATATTATAATACATGCCAGGTATATTATAATACAGACCAGATCGATTATAATACAGGCTAGGTCTACAGGCAAGGTCTAGTATAATACAGTTCAGGTCTATTATAATACAGGCCAGGTCTGTTATAATACAGTCCAGGTCTACAGGCCAGGTCTATTATAATACAGGCCAGGTCTATTGTAATACAGGCCATGTCTATTATAATACAGACCTGGTCTATTATAATATAGACCAGGTCATTATAATACAGGCCAGGTCTATTATAATACAGGCCATGTCTACAGGCCAGGGCTATTATAATACAGAACAGGTCTATTATAAAACAGGCCAGGTATATTATAATACAGGCCAAGTCTATTATAATACAGACCGGGACTATTGTAATGCAGGATATGTCTGCAGGCCAGGTCTATTATATTACAGGACATGTCTATTATAATACAGTTCAGGTATATTATAATACAGACCAGATCTATTATATGACAGGCTAGGTCTACAGGCCAGGTCTAGTATAATACAGGTCAGGTCTATTATAATACAGGCCAGGTCAATTAAAATACAGGCCAGGTCAATTAAAATACAGGCCAGGTCTATTATAATATAGGCCAGTCTATTATAATACAGGCCAGGTCTATTATAATACAGTCCAGGTCTACAGGCCAGGTCTATTATAATATAGGCCAGTCTATTTTAATACAGGCCAGGTCTATTATAATACAGGCCAGGTCTAGTATAATACAGGCCAAGTCTATTATAATACAAACCAGGTCTATTATAATACAGGCCAGGTCTAATACAATACAGGCCAGGTCTACTATAATACAGCCCAGGTATATTATAATTCAGATCAGGTCTATTATAATACAGGCAAGGTCTATTATAATACAGGCCAGGTCTATTATAATACAGCCCAGGTATATTATAATACAGATCAGGTCTATTATATTACAGGCCAGATCTACTTTAATACAGGCTAGGTCTACAGGCCAGGTCTATTATATTACAGGCCAGGTCTATTATAATACAGGCCATGTCTACAGGCCAGGGCTATTATAATACAGGCCAGGTCTATTATAATACAGGACAGGTCTATTATAATACAGTCCAGGACAACAGGCCAGGTCAATTATAATACAGGCCAGGTCTATTATAATACAGGCCAGGTATATTATAATACAGGCCAAGTCTATTATAATACAGGCCAGGTCTACAGGCCAGGTCTCTTATAATACAGGCCAGGTATATTATTATACAGGCCAGGTCTATTATAATACAGGCCAGGTCTATTATAATACAGGCCATCTCTACAGGCCAGGGCTATTATAATACGGGCCAAGTCTATTATAATACAGGCCAGGTCTATTATAATACAGGCCAGGTATATTATAATACAGACCAGATCGATTATAATACAGGATATGTCTACAGGCCAGGTCTAGTGTAATACAGGTCAGGTCTATTATAATAAAGGCCAGGTCTATTATAATACAGTCCAGGTCTATTATAATACAGGCCAGGTCTACTTTAATACAGCCTAGGTCTACAGGCCAGGTCTATTATAATACAGGCCAGGTCTATTCAAATACAGACCAGGTCTATTATAATACAGGCCAGGTCTATTATAATACATGCCAGGTCTACAGGCCAGTTATATTGTAATATATGCCAGGTCTATTGTAATACAGACACAGTATATTATAATACAGGTCAGGTCAATTATAATACAGGTCAGGTCTTTTATAATACTGGCCAGGTCTATTATAATACAGGCCATGTCTACAGACCAGGGATATTATAACACAGGCCAGGTCTATTATAAAACAGGCCAGGTATATTATAATACAGGCCAAGTCTATTATAATACAGGCCAGGTATACAGGCCAGGTCTATTATAATACAGGCCAGGTATATTATGATACAGACCAGGTCTATTGTAATACAGGATATGTCTACAGGCCAGGTCTATAATAATACAGGACAGGTATACAGGCCAGGTATATTATAATACAGGCCAAGTCTATTATAATACAGGCCAGGTATACAGGCCAGGTCTATTATAATACGGGCCAGGTCTATTATAATACAGGCCAGGTCTATTATAATACAGTCCAGGTCTACAGGGCAGGTCTATTACAATACAGGCCAAGTCTATTATAAAACAGGCCAGGTCTATTATAATACGGGCCAGGTCTATTAAAATACAGTCCAGGTCTACAGGCCAGGTCTATTATAATATAGGCCAGTCTATTATAATACAGGCCAGGTCTATTATAATACAGGCCAGGTCTATTATAATACAGGCAAGGTCTAGTATAATACAGGCCAGGTCTATTATAATACAAACCAGGTCTATTATAATACAGGCCAGGTCTAATACAATACAGGCCAGGTCTACTATAATACAGCCCAGGTATATTATAATTCAGATCAGGTCTATTATAATACAGGCAAGGTCTATTATAATACAGGCCAGGTCTATTATAATACAGGCCAGGTCTAATACAATACAGGCCAGGTCTACTATAATACAGCCCAGGTATATTATAATACAGGCCAGGAATACAGGCCAGGTCTATTATAATACAGGCCAGGTATACTATAATACAGGCCAGGTATATTATAATACAGACCAGATCGATTATACTACAGGCCAGGTCTACAGGCCAGTTCTATTATAATACATGCCAGGTCTATTGTAATACAGACCAGGTATATTATAATACAGGTCAGGTCAATTATGATACAGGTCAGGTCTTTTATAATACTGTCCATGTCTACAGACCAGGGATATTATAATACAGGCCAGGTCTATTATAAAACAGGCCAGGTATATTATAATACAGGCCAAGTATACAGGCCAGGTCTATTATAATACAGGCCAGGTATATTATAATACGGACCAGGTCTATTATAATACAGGCCAGGTATATTATAATACAGACCAGATCGATTATAATACAGGCTAAGTCTACAGGCCAGGTCTAGTATAATACAGTTCAGGTATATTATAATACAGGCCAAGCCTATTATAATACAGGCCAAGTCTATTATAACACAGGCCAGGTCTACAGGCCAGGTCTATTATAATACAGGCCAGGTCTATTATAATACAGGCCAGGTCTATTATAATACAGGCCAGGTCTATTATAATACAGACCTGGTCTATTATAATATAGACCAGGTCTATTATAATACAGGCCAGGTTAATTATAATACATGCCAGGTCTACATTCCAGTTCTATTATAATACAGACCAGGTCATTATAATACAGGTCAGGTCTAATACAATACAGGCCAGGTCTACTATAATACAGCCCAGGTATATTATAATACAGGGCAAGTCAATTATAATACAGGTCAGGTCTTCTATAATACAGGTCAGGTCAATTACAATACAGGTCGGGTCTTCTATAATACAGGCCAAGTCTATTATAATACAGGCCATGTATACAGGCCAGGGCTATTATAATACAGGCCAGGTCTATTATAATACAGGCCAGGTCTATTATAATATAGGCCAGGTCAATTATAATACAGTCCAGGACAACAGGCCAGGTAATTTATAGAACAGGCCAGGTCTACAGGCCAGGTCTATTATAATACAGGCCAGGTATATTATAATACAGGCCAAGTCTATTATAATACAGGCAAGGTCTATTATAAAACAGGCCAGGTATATTATAATACAGGCCAGGTATATTATAATACATGCCAGGTATATTATAATACAGACCAGATCGATTATAATACAGGCTAGGTCTACAGGCAAGGTCTAGTATAATACAGTTCAGGTCTATTATAATACAGGCCAGGTCTATTATAATACAGTCCAGGTCTACAGGCCAGGTCTATTATAATACAGGCCAGGTCTATTGTAATACAGGCCATGTCTATTATAATATAGACCAGGTCATTATAATACAGGCCAGGTCTATTATAATACAGGCCATGTCTACAGGCCAGGGCTATTATAATACAGAACAGGTCTATTATAAAACAGGCCAGGTATATTATAATACAGGCCAAGTCTATTATAATACAGACCGGGACTATTGTAATACAGGATATGTCTGCAGGCCAGGTCTATTATAATACAGGACATGTCTATTATAATACAGTTCAGGTATATTATAATACAGACCAGATCTATTATATGACAGGCTAGGTCTACAGGCCAGGTCTAGTATAATACAGGTCAGGTCTTCTATAATACAGGTCAGGTCAATTACAATACAGGTCGGGTCTTCTATAATACAGGCCAAGTCTATTATAATACAGGCCATGTATACAGGCCAGGGCTATTATAATACAGGCCAGGTCTATTATAATACAGGCCAGGTCTATTATAATATAGGCCAGGTCAATTATAATACAGTCCAGGACAACAGGCCAGGTAATTTATAGAACAGGCCAGGTCTACAGGCCAGGTCTATTATAATACAGGCCAGGTATATTATAATACAGGCCAAGTCTATTATAATACAGGCTAGGTCTATTATAAAACAGGCCAGGTATATTATAATACAGGCCAGGTATATTATAATACATGCCAGGTATATTATAATACAGACCAGATCGATTATAATACAGGCTAGGTCTACAGGCAAGGTCTAGTATAATACAGTTCAGGTCTATTATAATACAGGCCAGGTCTATTATAATACAGTCCAGGTCTACAGGCCAGGTCTATTATAATACAGGCCAGGTCTATTGTAATACAGGCCATGTCTATTATAATATAGACCAGGTCATTATAATACAGGCCAGGTCTATTATAATACAGGCCATGTCTACAGGCCAGGGCTATTATAATACAGAACAGGTCTATTATAAAACAGGCCAGGTATATTATAATACAGGCCAAGTCTATTATAATACAGACCGGGACTATTGTAATACAGGATATGTCTGCAGGCCAGGTCTATTATAATACAGGACATGTCTATTATAATACAGTTCAGGTATATTATAATACAGACCAGATCTATTATATGACAGGCTAGGTCTACAGGCCAGGTCTAGTATAATACAGGTCAGGTCTATTATAATACAGGCCAGGTCAATTAAAATACAGGCCAGGTCAATTAAAATACAGGCCAGGTCTATTATAATATAGGCCAGTCTATTATAATACAGGCCAGGTCTATTATAATACAGTCCAGGTCTACAGGCCAGGTCTATTATAATATAGGCCAGTCTATTATAATACAGGCCAGGTCTATTATAATACAGACCTGGTCTATTATAATATAGACCAGATCATTATAATACAGGTCAGGTCTAATACAATACAGGCCAAGTCTACTATAATACAGCCCAGGTATATTATAATACAGATCAGGTCTATTATAATACAGACCAGGTCTATTATAATACAGGCCAGGTTAATTATAATACATGCCAGGTCTACATTCCAGTTCTATTATAATACAGACCAGGTCATTATAATACAGGTCAGGTCTAATACAATACAGGCCAGGTCTACTATAATACAGCCCAGGTATATTATAATACAGGGCAAGTCAATTATAATACAGGTCAGGTCTTCTATAATACAGGTCAGGTCAATTACAATACAGGTCGGGTCTTCTATAATACAGGCCAAGTCTATTATAATACAGGCCATGTATACAGGCCAGGGCTATTATAATACAGGCCAGGTCTATTATAATACAGGCCAGGTCTATTATAATATAGGCCAGGTCAATTATAATACAGTCCAGGACAACAGGCCAGGTAATTTATAGAACAGGCCAGGTCTACAGGCCAGGTCTATTATAATACAGGCCAGGTATATTATAATACAGGCCAAGTCTATTATAATACAGGCTAGGTCTATTATAAAACAGGCCAGGTATATTATAATACAGGCCAAGTCTATTATAATACAGGCCAGGTATACAGGCCAGGTCTATTATAATACAGGCCAGGTATATTATAATACATGCCAGGTATATTATAATACAGACCAGATCGATTATAATACAGGCTAGGTCTACAGGCAAGGTCTAGTATAATACAGTTCAGGTCTATTATAATACAGGCCAGGTCTATTATAATACAGTCCAGGTCTACAGGCCAGGTCTATTATAATACAGGCCAGGTCTATTGTAATACAGGCCATGTCTATTATAATATAGACCAGGTCATTATAATACAGGCCAGGTCTATTATAATACAGGCCATGTCTACAGGCCAGGGCTATTATAATACAGAACAGGTCTATTATAAAACAGGCCAGGTATATTATAATACAGGCCAAGTCTATTATAATACAGACCGGGACTATTGTAATACAGGATATGTCTGCAGGCCAGGTCTATTATAATACAGGACATGTCTATTATAATACAGTTCAGGTATATTATAATACAGACCAGATCTATTATATGACAGGCTAGGTCTACAGGCCAGGTCTAGTATAATACAGGTCAGGTCTATTATAATACAGGCCAGGTCAATTAAAATACAGGCCAGGTCAATTAAAATACAGGCCTGGTCTATTATAATATAGGCCAGTCTATTATAATACAGGCCAGGTCTATTATAATACAGTCCAGGTCTACAGGCCAGGTCTATTATAATATAGGCCAGTCTATTATAATACAGGCCAGGTCTATTATAATACAGGCCAGGTCTAGTATAATACAGGCCAAGTCTATTATAATACAAACCAGGTCTATTATAATACAGGCCAGGTCTAATACAATACAGGCCAGGTCTACTATAATACAGCCCAGGTATATTATAATTCAGATCAGGTCTATTATAATACAGGCAAGGTCTATTATAATACAGGCCAGGTCTATTATAATACAGGCCAGGTATAATACAATACAGGCCAGGTCTACTATAATACAGCCCAGGTATATTATAATACAGATCAGGTCTATTATATTACAGGCCAGATCTACTTTAATACAGGCTAGGTCTACAGGCCAGGTCTATTATATTACAGGCCAGGTCTATTATAATACAGGCCATGTCTACAGGCCAGGGCTATTATAATACAGGCCAGGTCTATTATAATACAGGACAGGTCTATTATAATACAGTCCAGGACAACAGGCCAGGTCAATTATAATACAGGCCAGGTCTATTATAATACAGGCCAGGTATATTATAATACAGGCCAGGTATATTATAATACAGGCCAAGTCTATTATAATACAGGCCAGGTCTACAGGCCAGGTCTCTTATAATACAGGCCAGGTATATTATTATACAGGCCAGGTCTATTATAATACAGGCCAGGTCTATTATAATACAGGCCATCTCTACAGGCCAGGGCTATTATAATACGGGCCAAGTCTATTATAATACAGGCCAGGTCTATTATAATACAGGCCAGGTATATTATAATACAGACCAGATCGATTATAATACAGGATATGTCTACAGGCCAGGTCTAGTGTAATACAGGTCAGGTCTATTATAATAAAGGCCAGGTCTATTATAATACAGTCCAGGTCTATTATAATACAGGCCAGGTCTACTTTAATACAGCCTAGGTCTACAGGCCAGGTCTATTATAATACAGGCCAGGTCTATTCAAATACAGACCAGGTCTATTATAATACAGGCCAGGTCTATTATAATACATGCCAGGTCTACAGGCCAGTTATATTGTAATATATGCCAGGTCTATTGTAATACAGACACAGTATATTATAATACAGGTCAGGTCAATTATAATACAGGTCAGGTCTTTTATAATACTGGCCAGGTCTATTATAATACAGGCCATGTCTACAGACCAGGGCTATTATAACACAGGCCAGGTCTATTATAAAACAGGCCAGGTATATTATAATACAGGCCAAGTCTATTATAATACAGGCCAGGTATACAGGCCAGGTCTATTATAATACAGGCCAGGTATATTATGATACAGACCAGGTCTATTGTAATACAGGATATGTCTACAGGCCAGGTCTATAATAATACAAGACATGTCTATTATAAAACAGGCCAGGTCTATTATAATACGGGCCAGGTCTATTATAATACAGGCCAGGTCTATTATAATACAGTCCAGGTCTACAGGGCAGGTCTATTACAATACAGGCCAAGTCTATTATAAAACAGGCCAGGTCTATTATAATACGGGCCAGGTCTATTATAATACGGGCCAGGTCTATTATAATACAGTCCAGGTCTACAGGCCAGGTCTATTACAATACAGGCCAAGTCTATTGTAATACAGGCCAGGTCTATTATAATACAAACCAGGTCTATTATAATACAAACCAGGTCTACTATAATACAGCCGAGGTCTACTATAATACAGATCAGGTCTATTATACTACAGGCCAGATCTACTTTAATACAGGCTAGGTCTACAGGCCAGGTCTATTATAATACAGGCCAGGTCTATTCAAATACAGACCAGGTCTATTATAATACAGGCCAGGTCTATTATAATACAGGCCAGGTCTAATACAATACAGGCCAGGTCTACTATAATACAGCCCAGGTATATTATATTACAGATCAGGTCTATTATAATACAGGCCATACCTACTTTAATACAGGCTAGGTCTACAGGCCAGGTCTATTATAATACAGGTCAGGTATTTTATAATACAGGCCAGGTCTATTATAATACAGGCCATGTCTACAGGCCAGGGCTATTATAATACAGAACAGATCTATTATAAAACAGGCCAGGTATATTATAATACAGGCCAAGTCTATTATAATACAGGCCAGGTAAACAGGCCAGGTCTATTATAATACAGACCAGGTATATTATGATACAGACCAGGTCTATTGTAATACAGGATATGTCTACAGGCCAGGTCTATTATAATACAGGACATGTCTATTATAATACAGGCCAGGACTATTATAATACAGACCAGATCGATTATAATACAGGCCAGGTCTACAGGCCAGGTCTATTACAATACAGGCCAAGTCTATTGTAATACAGTTCAGGTCTATTATAATACAGGCCAGGTCTATTATAATACAGGCCAGGTCTACTATAATACAGCCCAGGTATATTATATTACAGATCAGGTCTATTATAAAACAGGCCATATCTACTTTAATACAGGCTAGGTCTACAGGCCAGGTCTATTATAATACAGGTCAGGTCTTTTATAATACAGGCCAGGTCTATTATAAAACAGGCCAGGTATATTATAATACAGGCCAAGTATATTATAATACAGGCCAGGTATATTATAATACGGGCCAGGTCTATTATAATACAGGCCAGGTCTATTATAATACAGTCCAGGTCTACAGGGCAGGTCTATTACAATACAGGCCAAGTCTATTGTAATACAGGCTAGGTCTACAGGCCAGGTCTATTATAATACAGGCCAGGTCTATTCAAATACAGACCAGGTCTATTATAATACATGCTAGTTCTATTATAATACATTGCAGTTCTATTGTAATACAGACCAGGTATATTATAATACGGGCCAGGTCTATTGTAATACAGACCAGGTATATTATAATACAGGTCAGGTCAATTATAATACAGGTCAGGTCTTTTATAATACTGGCCAGGACTATTATAATACAGGCCATGTCTACAGACCAGGTCTATTATAAAACAGGCCAGGTATATTATAATACAGGCCAAGTCTATTATAATACAAACCAGGTCTATTATAATATAGACCAGGTCTATTATAATGCAGGCCAGGTCTAATACAATACAGGCCAGGTCTACTATAATACAGCCCAGGTATATTATAATATAGATCAGGTCTATTATAATAAAGGCCAGATCTACTTTAATACAGGCTAGGTCTATTCAAATACAGACCAGGTCTATTATAATACATGCTAGTTCTATTATAATACATGCCAGTTCTATTGTAATACAGACCAGGTATATTATAATACAGGTCAGGTCTATTATAATACAGGTCAGGTCAATTATAATACTGGCCAGGTCTATTATAATACAGGCCAGGTCTAATACAAAACAGACCAGGTGTACTATAATACAGCCCAGGTATATTTTAATACAGATCAGGTCTATTATAATAAAGGCCAGGTCTATTCAAATACAGACCAGGTCTATTATAATACAGGCCAGGTCTATTATAATACAGGCCAGGTCTACAGGCCAGTTCTATTATAATACATGCCAGGTCTGTTGTAATACAGACCAGGTATATTATAATACAGGTCAGGTCAATTATAATACAGGTCAGGTCTTTTATAATACTGGCCAGGTCTATTATAATACAGGCCATGTCTACAGACCAGGTCTATTATAAAACAGGCCAGGTATATTAAATTACAGGCCAAGCCTATTATAATACAGGCCAGGTCTATTCAAATACAGACCAGGTCTATTATAATACAGGCCAGGTCTTCAGGCCAGGTCTATTATAATACAGGCCAGGTTTAGTATAATACAGGCCAGGTCTATTATAATACAGACCTGGTCTATTATAATACAGACCAGGTCTATTATAATACAGGCCAGGTCTATTATAATACAGACCTGGTCAATTATAATATAGACCAGGTCATTATAATACAGACCAGGTCTATTATAATACAGGCCAGGTTTATTATAATACATGCCAGGTCTACATTCCAGTTCTATTATAATACAGACCAGGTCTATTGTAATACAGAACAGGTATATTATAATACAGGTCAAGTCAATTATAATACAGGTCAGGTCTTCTATAATACAGGTCAGGTCAATTACAATACAGGCCAGGTCTTCTATAATACAGGCCAGGTCTATTATAATACAGGCCATGTATACAGGCCAGGGCTATTATAATACAGGCCAGGTCTATTATAATACAGGCCAGGTCTATTATAATATAGGCCAGGTCAATTATAATACAGTCCAGGACAACAGGCCAGGTAATTTATAGAACAGGCCAGGTCTACAGGCCAGGTATATTATAATACAGGCCAGGTATATTATAATACAGGCCAAGTCTATTATAATACAGGCCAGGTCTTCAGGCCAGGTCTATTATAATACAGGCCAGGTTTAGTATAATACAGGCCAGGTCTATTATAATACAGGCTAGGTCTATTATAAAACAGGCCAGGTATATTATAATACAGGCCAAGTCTATTATAATACAGGCCAGGTATACAGGCCAGGTCTATTATAATACAGGCCAGGTATATTATAATACATGCCAAGTATATTATAATACAGACCAGATCGATTATAATACAGGCTAGGTCTACAGGCAAGGTCTAGTATAATACAGTTCAGGTCTATTATAATACAGGCCAGGTCTATTGTAATACAGGCCATGTCTATTATAATACAGACCTGGTCTATTATAATATAGACCAGGTCATTATAATACAGGCCAGGTCTATTATAATACAGGCCATGTCTACAGGCCAGGGCTATTATAATACAGAACAGGTCTATTATAAAACAGGCCAGGTATATTATAATACAGGCCAAGTCTATTATAATACAGACCAGGTATACAGGCCAGGTTTATTATAATACAGGCCAGGTATATTATAATACAGACCGGGACTATTGTAATACAGGATATGTCTACAGGCCAGGTCTATTATAATACAGGACATGTCTATTATAATACAGTTCAGGTATATTATAATACAGACCAGATCTATTATAATACAGGCTAGGTCTACAGGCCAGGTCTAGTATAATACAGGTCAGGTCTATTATAATACAGGCCAGGTCAATTAAAATACAGGCCAGGTCAATTAAAATACAGGCCAGGTCTATTATAATATAGGCCAGTCTATTATAATACAGGCCAGGTCTATTATAATACAGTCCAGGTCTACAGGCCAGGTCTATTATAATATAGGCCAGTCTATTATAATACAGGCCAGGTATATTATAATACAGGCCAGGTCTAGTATAATACAGGCCAGGTCTATTATAATACAAACCAGGTCTATTATAATACAGGCCAGGTCTAATACAATAGAGGCCAGGTCTAATACAATACAGCCCAGGTATATTATAATTCAGATCAGGTCTATTATAATACAGGCCAGATCTACTTTAATACAGGCTAGGTCTACAGGCCAGGTCTATTCAAATACAGACCAGGTCTATTATAATAGAGACCAGGTCTATTATAATACAGGCCAGGTCTATTATAATACAGGCCAGGTCTAATACAATAGAGGCCAGGTCTAATACAATACAGCCCAGGTATATTATAATTCA
Source organism: Salvelinus alpinus (assembly GCF_045679555.1). Taxonomy (NCBI): domain Eukaryota; kingdom Metazoa; phylum Chordata; class Actinopteri; order Salmoniformes; family Salmonidae; genus Salvelinus; species Salvelinus alpinus. The sequence goes on from NC_092114.1 coordinate 4,596,837, forward strand.
GATCAGGTCTATTATAATAAAGGCCAGGTCTATTCAAATACAGACCAGGTCTATTATAATACAGGCCAGGTCTATTATAATACAGGCCAGGTCTACAGGCCAGTTCTATTATAATACATGCCAGGTCTGTTGTAATACAGACCAGGTATATTATAATACAGGTCAGGTCAATTATAATACAGGTCAGGTCTTTTATAATACTGGCCAGGTCTATTATAATACAGGCCATGTCTACAGACCAGGTCTATTATAAAACAGGCCAGGTATATTAAATTACAGGCCAAGCCTATTATAATACAGGCCAGGTCTATTCAAATACAGACCAGGTCTATTATAATACAGGCCAGGTCTTCAGGCCAGGTCTATTATAATACAGGCCAGGTTTAGTATAATACAGGCCAGGTCTATTATAATACAGACCTGGTCTATTATAATACAGACCAGGTCTATTATAATACAGGCCAGGTCTATTATAATACAGACCTGGTCAATTATAATATAGACCAGGTCATTATAATACAGACCAGGTCTATTATAATACAGGCCAGGTTTATTATAATACATGCCAGGTCTACATTCCAGTTCTATTATAATACAGACCAGGTCTATTGTAATACAGAACAGGTATATTATAATACAGGTCAAGTCAATTATAATACAGGTCAGGTCTTCTATAATACAGGTCAGGTCAATTACAATACAGGTCAGGTCTTCTATAATACAGGCCAGGTCTATTATAATACAGGCCATGTATACAGGCCAGGGCTATTATAATACAGGCCAGGTCTATTATAATACAGGCCAGGTCTATTATAATATAGGCCAGGTCAATTATAATACAGTCCAGGACAACAGGCCAGGTAATTTATAGAACAGGCCAGGTCTACAGGCCAGGTATATTATAATACAGGCCAGGTATATTATAATACAGGCCAAGTCTATTATAATACAGGCCAGGTCTTCAGGCCAGGTCTATTATAATACAGGCCAGGTTTAGTATAATACAGGCCAGGTCTATTATAATACAGGCTAGGTCTATTATAAAACAGGCCAGGTATATTATAATACAGGCCAAGTCTATTATAATACAGGCCAGGTATACAGGCCAGGTCTATTATAATACAGGCCAGGTATATTATAATACATGCCAAGTATATTATAATACAGACCAGATCGATTATAATACAGGCTAGGTCTACAGGCAAGGTCTAGTATAATACAGTTCAGGTCTATTATAATACAGGCCAGGTCTATTGTAATACAGGCCATGTCTATTATAATACAGACCTGGTCTATTATAATATAGACCAGGTCATTATAATACAGGCCAGGTCTATTATAATACAGGCCATGTCTACAGGCCAGGGCTATTATAATACAGAACAGGTCTATTATAAAACAGGCCAGGTATATTATAATACAGGCCAAGTCTATTATAATACAGACCAGGTATACAGGCCAGGTTTATTATAATACAGGCCAGGTATATTATAATACAGACCGGGACTATTGTAATACAGGATATGTCTACAGGCCAGGTCTATTATAATACAGGACATGTCTATTATAATACAGTTCAGGTATATTATAATACAGACCAGATCTATTATAATACAGGCTAGGTCTACAGGCCAGGTCTAGTATAATACAGGTCAGGTCTATTATAATACAGGCCAGGTCAATTAAAATACAGGCCAGGTCAATTAAAATACAGGCCAGGTCTATTATAATATAGGCCAGTCTATTATAATACAGGCCAGGTCTATTATAATACAGTCCAGGTCTACAGGCCAGGTCTATTATAATATAGGCCAGTCTATTATAATACAGGCCAGGTATATTATAATACAGGCCAGGTCTAGTATAATACAGGCCAGGTCTATTATAATACAAACCAGGTCTATTATAATACAGGCCAGGTCTAATACAATAGAGGCCAGGTCTAATACAATACAGCCCAGGTATATTATAATTCAGATCAGGTCTATTATAATACAGGCCAGATCTACTTTAATACAGGCTAGGTCTACAGGCCAGGTCTATTCAAATACAGACCAGGTCTATTATAATAGAGACCAGGTCTATTATAATACAGGCCAGGTCTATTATAATACAGGCCAGGTCTAATACAATAGAGGCCAGGTCTAATACAATACAGCCCAGGTATATTATAATTCAGATCAGGTCTATTATAATACAGGCCAGATCTACTTTAATACAGGCTAGGTCTACAGGCCAGGTCTATTCAAATACAGACCAGGTCTATTATAATAGAGACCAGGTCTATTATAGTACAGGCCAGGTCTATTATAATACATGCCAGGTCTACAGGCCAGTTCTATTATAATACATGCCAGGTCTATTGTAATACAGACCAGGTATATTATAATACAGGTCAAATATAATACAGGTCAGGTATTTTATAATACTGGCCAGGTCTATTATAATACAGGCCATGTCTACAGACCAGGGATATTATAATACAGGCCAGTTCTATTATAAAACAGGCCAGGTATATTATAATACAGGCCAGGTATATTATAATACAGACCAGGTATATTTTAATACAGGCTAGGTCTACAGGCCAGGTCTAGTATAATACAGTTCAGGTCTATTATAATACAGGCCAGGTCAATTATAATACAGGCCAGGTCAATTATAATACAGGCCAGGTCTAGTATAATACAGGCTAGGTCTAGTATAATACAAACCAAGTCTATTATAATTTAGACCAGGTCTATTATAATACAGGCCAGGTCTAATACAATACAGGCCAGGTCTACTATAATACAGCCCAGGTATATTATAATTCAGATCAGGTCTATTATAATACAGGCCAGATCTACTTTAATACAGGCTAGGTTTACAGGCCATGTCTGTTATAATACAGGCCAGGTCTATTCAAATACAGACCAGGTCTATTCAAATTCAGACGAGGTCTATTATAATACAGGCCAGGTCTATTATAATACATGCCAGGTCTACAGGCCAGTTCTATTATAATACATGCCAGGTCTATTGTAATACAGACCAGGTATATTATAATACAGGTCAGGTCAATTATAATACAGGTCAGGTATTTTATAATAATGGCCAGATCTATTATAATACAGGCCATGTCTACAGTCCAGGGATATTATAATACAGACCAGGTCTATTATAATACAGGCCTGGTCTATTATAATACAGACCAGATCGATTATAATACAGGCTAGGTCTACAGGCCAGATCTAGTATAATACAGTTGAGGTCTATTATAATACAGGCCAGGTCTATTATAATACAGGCCAGGTCTATTATAATACAGACCTGGTCTATTATAATATAGACCAGGTCATTATAATACAGGTCAGGTCTAATACAATACAGGCCAGGTCTACTATAATACAGCCCAGGTCTATTATAATACAGACCAGGTCTATTATAATACAGGCCAGGTTTATTATAATACATGCCAGGTCTACATTCCAGTTCTATTATAATACAGACCAGGTCTATTGTAATACAGAACAGGTATATTATAATACAGGTCAAGTCAATTATAATACAGGTCAGGTCTTCTATAATACAGGTCAGGTCAATTACAATACAGGTCAGGTCTTCTATAATACAGGCCAAGTCTATTATAATACAGGCCATGTATACAGGCCAGGGCTATTATAATACAGGCCAGGTCTATTATAATACAGGCCAGGTCTATTATAATATAGGCCAGGTCAATTATAATACAGTCCAGGACAACAGGCCAGGTAATTTATAGAACAGGCCAGGTCTACAGGCCAGGTCTATTATAATACAGGCCAGGTATATTATAATACAGGCCAAGTCTATTATAATACAGGCCAGGTCTTCAGGCCAGGTCTATTATAATACAGGCCAGGTTTAGTATAATACAGGCCAGGTCTATTATAATACAGGCTAGGTCTATTATAACACAGGCCAGGTATATTATAATACAGGCCAAGTCTATTATAATACAGGCCAGGTATACAGGCCAGGTCTATTATAATACAGGCCAGGTATATTATAATACATGCCAGGTATATTATAATACAGACCAGGTCAATTATAATACAGTCCAGGTCTACAGGCCAGGTCTATTATAATATAGACCAGGTCATTATAATACAGGTCAGGTCTAATACAATACAGGCCAGGTCTACTATAATACAGCCCAGGTATATTATAATACAGATCAGTTCTATTATAATACATGCCAGATCTACTCTAATACAGGCTAGGTCTACAGGCCAGGTCTATTATAATACAGGTCATGTCTACAGGCCAGGGCTATTATAATACAGAACAGGTCTATTATAAAACAGGCCAGGTCTAATACAATAGAGGCCAGGTCTAATACAATACAGCCCAGGTATATTATAATTCAGATCAGGTCTATTATAATACAGGCCAGATCTACTTTAATACAGGCTAGGTCTACAGGCCAGGTCTATTCAAATACAGACCAGGTCTATTATAATAGAGACCAGGTCTATTATAATACAGGCCAGGTCTATTATAATACATGCCAGGTCTACAGGCCAGTTCTATTATAATACATGCCAGGTCTATTGTAATACAGACCAGGTATATTATAATACAGGTCAAATATAATACAGGTCAGGTATTTTATAATACTGGCCAGGTCTATTATAATACAGGCCATGTCTACAGACCAGGGATATTATAATACAGGCCAGTTCTATTATAAAACAGGCCAGGTATATTATAATACAGGCCAGGTATATTATAATACAGACCAGGTATATTTTAATACAGGCTAGGTCTACAGGCCAGGTCTAGTATAATACAGTTCAGGTCTATTATAATACAGGCCAGGTCAATTATAATACAGGCCAGGTCAATTATAATACAGGCCAGGTCTAGTATAATACAGGCTAGGTCTAGTATAATACAAACCAAGTCTATTATAATTTAGACCAGGTCTATTATAATACAGGCCAGGTCTAATACAATACAGGCCAGGTCTACTATAATACAGCCCAGGTATATTATAATTCAGATCAGGTCTATTATAATACAGGCCAGATCTACTTTAATACAGGCTAGGTTTACAGGCCATGTCTGTTATAATACAGGCCAGGTCTATTCAAATACAGACCAGGTCTATTCAAATTCAGACGAGGTCTATTATAATACAGGCCAGGTCTATTATAATACATGCCAGGTCTACAGGCCAGTTCTATTATAATACATGCCAGGTCTATTGTAATACAGACCAGGTATATTATAATACAGGTCAGGTCAATTATAATACAGGTCAGGTATTTTATAATAATGGCCAGATCTATTATAATACAGGCCATGTCTACAGTCCAGGGATATTATAATACAGACCAGGTCTATTATAATACAGGCCTGGTCTATTATAATACAGACCAGATCGATTATAATACAGGCTAGGTCTACAGGCCAGATCTAGTATAATACAGTTGAGGTCTATTATAATACAGGCCAGGTCTATTATAATACAGGCCAGGTCTATTATAATACAGACCTGGTCTATTATAATATAGACCAGGTCATTATAATACAGGTCAGGTCTAATACAATACAGGCCAGGTCTACTATAATACAGCCCAGGTCTATTATAATACAGACCAGGTCTATTATAATACAGGCCAGGTTTATTATAATACATGCCAGGTCTACATTCCAGTTCTATTATAATACAGACCAGGTCTATTGTAATACAGAACAGGTATATTATAATACAGGTCAAGTCAATTATAATACAGGTCAGGTCTTCTATAATACAGGTCAGGTCAATTACAATACAGGTCAGGTCTTCTATAATACAGGCCAAGTCTATTATAATACAGGCCATGTATACAGGCCAGGGCTATTATAATACAGGCCAGGTCTATTATAATACAGGCCAGGTCTATTATAATATAGGCCAGGTCAATTATAATACAGTCCAGGACAACAGGCCAGGTAATTTATAGAACAGGCCAGGTCTACAGGCCAGGTCTATTATAATACAGGCCAGGTATATTATAATACAGGCCAAGTCTATTATAATACAGGCCAGGTCTTCAGGCCAGGTCTATTATAATACAGGCCAGGTTTAGTATAATACAGGCCAGGTCTATTATAATACAGGCTAGGTCTATTATAAAACAGGCCAGGTATATTATAATACAGGCCAAGTCTATTATAATACAGGCCAGGTATACAGGCCAGGTCTATTATAATACAGGCCAGGTATATTATAATACATGCCAGGTATATTATAATACAGACCAGGTCAATTATAATACAGTCCAGGTCTACAGGCCAGGTCTATTATAATATAGACCAGGTCATTATAATACAGGTCAGGTCTAATACAATACAGGCCAGGTCTACTATAATACAGCCCAGGTATATTATAATACAGATCAGTTCTATTATAATACATGCCAGATCTACTCTAATACAGGCTAGGTCTACAGGCCAGGTCTATTATAATACAGGTCATGTCTACAGGCCAGGGCTATTATAATACAGAACAGGTCTATTATAAAACAGGCCAGGTATATTATAATACAGGCCAAGTCTATTATAATACAGGCCAGGTATACAGGCCAGGTTTATTATAATACAGGCCAGGTATATTATAATACAGACCGGGACTATTGTAATACAGGATATGTCTACAGGCCAGGTCTATTATAATACAGGACATGTCTATTATAATACAGTTCAGGTATATTATAATACAGACCAGATCTATTATAATACAGGCTAGGTCTACAGGCCAGGTCTAGTATAATACAGGTCAGGTCTATTATAATACAGGCCAGGTTAATTAAAATACAGGCCAGGTCAATTAAAATACAGGCCAGGTCTACTATAATACAGCCCAGGTATATTATAATTCAGATCAGGTCTATTATAATACAGGCCAGATCTACTTTAATACAGGCTAGGTCTACAGGCCAGGTCTATTCAAATACAGACCAGGTCTATTATAATACAGACCAGGTCTATTATAATACAGGCCAGGTCTATTATAATACATGCCAGGTCTACAGGCCAGTTCTATTATAATACATGTCAGGTCTATTGTAATACAGACCAGGTATATTATAATACAGGTCAAATATAATACAGGTCAGGTATTTTATAATACTGGCCAGGTCTATTATAATACAGGCCATGTCTACAGACCAGGGATATTATAATACAGGCCAGGTCTATTATAAAACAGGCCAGGTATATTATAAAACAGGCCAGGTATATTATAATACAGACCAGGTATATTTTAATACAGGCTAGGTCTACAGGCCAGGTCTAGTATAATACAGTTCAGGTCTATTATAATACAGGCCAGGTCAATTATAATACAGGCCAGGTCAATTATAATACAGGCCAGGTCTAGTATAATACAGGCGAGGTCTAGTATAATACAAACCAAGTCTATTATAATATAGACCAGGTCTATTATAATACAGGCCAGGTCTAATACAATACAGGCCAGGTCTACTATAATACAGACACGGTCTACAGACCAGGTCTATTATTTTACAGGCCAGGTCTATTCAAATACAGACCAGGTCTATTATAATACAGAAAAGGTCCATTATAATACAGGCCAGGTCTAGTATAATATAGGCCAGGTTTATTATTATACTGGAAAGGTATATTATAATACAGGCCAGGTTTTATATAACACAGTCCAGGTCTATTATAATACAGACCAGGTCTATTATAATACAGGCCAGGTCTATTATTATACAGGCCAGGTATATTATAATACAGACTGGATGCAGTATATCACAGTACCACCCGTTTTGTCACCAAAGCCCCATATACTAGCCACCACTGCGACCTGTACGTTCTCGTTGGCTTGCACTCGCTTCATACTCGACACCAAACCCACTGGCTCCAGGTCATCTACAACAAGTCTCTGCTAGGTAAAGCCCCGCCTTATCTCAGCTCACTGGTCACCATAGCAGCACCCATCCGTAGAAAGCGCTCCACCAGGTATATCTCACTGGTCATCCCCAAAGCCAATTCTTCATTTGGCTGCCTTTCCCTCCAGTTCTCTGCTGCCAATGACTGGAACAAACTACAAAAATCTCTGAAACTGGAAACACTTATCTCCCTCACTAGCTTTAAGCACCAGCTGTCAGAGCAGATCACTGCACCTGTACATAGCCCATCTGTAAATAGCCCATCTAATCTACCTCATCCCCATACTGTATCTATTTATTTATCTTGCTCCTTTGCACCCCAGTATCTCTACTTCAACATTCATCTTCTGCACATTCTACCATTCCAGTGTTTAATTGCTATATTGTAATTACTTCGCCACCATGGCCTATTTATTGCCTTACCTCCCTTATCCTACTTCATTTGCACATGCTTTATATAGACTTTTCTACTGTATTATTGATTGGATGTTTGTTTATTCAATGTGTAACTCTGTGTTGTTGTATGTGTCGAACTGCTTTGCTTTATCTTGACCAGGTCGCAGTTGCAAATGAGAACTTGTTCTCAACTAGCCTACCTGGTTAAATATCTATAATTATATAAATTAATCTTGGTATAAAACTAATCTTGACAAAATGTTACAAATACATATTTCAGATACTGTATTACATTAGATCCTATACATGACTCAAGTTAAACACTTACCATCTTATGATCATGTCCATTTACCCAACTCTTATACATTGTTTTCGAATGATATCTTATGAGGTAAGGCAGAAAATAAGCCTAATGATGCACTTTATCTGCTATGTGAGTGGTCTGGATTACTTGTAGGTGTCATTCCTAACGAAGGCTCTGGGGAAACACCTTGGCTATTAAAGATTCATCGTAAGGTGGTTCTAACAATGATTTAATGCGAAGACTCTGGAAAACTAGGCCCAGTGCCCGGTTTACCAAAAGCAGCTTAAGGCTAGGATCCTATTCTAACGATGAACCAACATTATTTCGGTAAAACAGGTCCTGGTCTTTATGCTGAATCAGGAGGATTTGTCATGCTGACAGCAGGTAACGTAATTTCCTGTGACAAACTCAGATACCTAGCGCCTCCTACCTGTTGTTTCCTACATTTTATTTAGTTCACAAGAGTTAGTGTCAACACCTGCTACCCAGCAGTTAGTTCGCAACGGAGCCCGCTTCACCTGGAATAGCTAACAAACGTTTCCAGCGCTGTAAAAGCTGTGTTTATTATGCTCTTGTCCGCATTGATGTAAAGTACATAAATAAAAATATTTGAAAGTACTACTTAAGTAGTTTTTGGGGTATCTGTACTTTATTATTAATATTTTTGACAACGTTATACTTTTACTTCACTACATTCCTAAATAAAATTATTATCCAGGAGCATGAGTACAGGACATCAATAAGCTGCTTCCAAACAGGAAATCGAGTCTATCATAGTTCATGTGGGATTCAATCACATTATGAAGGGCAGCTCAGAACAGCTGAAGATTGATTTTAAATAACTAATTGGGTCTCTGCTTGACACCAACAAAGGACCATTTTCTATCTGGCCCTCTGCTCTCCCTAAATCGTGGCATTGAACGGTTCAGCAGACTTTTAGCCTTCCATAACTAGCTACAAGACTATTACAGCTCTGTGGATGTAACATTTATTGACAATTTTCATACCGTCTGGATACAAAGCTCGTTTTATAAGGAGGATGGGATCCACCCAAATCACTTGGATTCCTAGATCAGGCTGCGTTGAGACAATGACTTATCAATGACCCAAGCCCAGCTCAGCTAATCCCTACCATTGTGTAGCTGAGTTGTCATAATGCTTCATGTGTTGGTAGACACAATGTGAGTAACCTTATTTATGTCCCCCTTACTGCCCTGAATGCCTCTGCTGATCCTACAGCTATTGTATGCAGTAATCATGTGCCTATGAACCAGAGTTATACTGTTAGCACTGAGGCAGTGTGCCCTAGTAGGAAGTCCACTGTGTGCAGCTCACCCTGCACTAATATAAATAACATGAGCATGTCTACTTCTGCTTTAAAGCAATTGAAATAAGCATGCAACCCATAAAAGTGCTAAACATAGATCAGATCTTGCTACCGTGGCAAGGAAAATACCTGTCTATTTGTGGATAAATCACCCCGGTTAACTTTTTAGTCATATCCCAGTTGACCCATTCGCTCATGGTCTTGCCTACACCTAGCGACTTGTTTTAAAAAATAAAGAATTGTTTTAAAAAATTGTTTAAAAAAAATATTTTATTTGAAACGGTAAGCCAGACAAAATTATTAAATATAAATGCATTAGACCTCTCACTAAAGGCTTCTGTCATATAAAGGTTATACTTAAATCCAAACTAGAGATTATTAAGAATGTCTCACCCCATGTTCAAGAATGGCCTTATTCGATTTATTCAGATTACAGAGATTTTCGATGTACTGATACACAAAACACAGGATTTAAATTATTATACAACATTTTTGCAACCAATAGAATGTTATTTATATGGGGGGATACAACCTTTCCAATTCTGCAGATTTTTCTGTTCCATTCATTGAATCAGCTCATTCATCACAACCCACTTCTATTGCCAATTACTTTAATGATTTTGTTCACTGGCAAAATTCGCTAACTTAGGCTTGACATGGCAGCAACAAACGCTGACACTACACATCCGAGTATGACTGATAAAATTATGAAAGACAAGCATTGTCATTTTGAATTCCATAAAGTGAGTGTGGAAGAAGTGAAGAAAAATGGCTGTCTTTCAACACTGACAAGCCACCGGGGTCTGACAACTTGGATGGAAAATTACTGAGGATAATAGCGGACAATATTGGCACTCCTATTTGCCATACCTTCAATCGAAGTGTACTAGAAAGTGTGTACCCTCAGGCCTGGAGGGAAGCAAATGTAATTCCGCTACCCAAGAATAGTAAAGCCCCTTTTACTGGCTCAAATAGCCCACCAATCAGCCTGTTACCAAACTTTAGTAAAGTTCTGGAATAAATTGTGTTTTTTTTTTGTCATGGCTGATGCTGGAAGAAGACCAAGGTGCAGCGTGGTGAGCGTACATTTTATTATAGAAAAAGGACGCCAACAAAACAAACGAAAGAACAACCGTGAAGCTTAAAGGGCATAAGTGCCACTAACAAAAGTCAACTACCCACAACGAAAGGAGGGAAAAAGGGCTACCTAAGTATGGTTCCCAATCAGAGACAACGATAGACAGCGGTCCCTGATTGAGAACCATACCCGGCCAAAACATAGAAACACAAAATTATAGAAAACAAAACATAGAATGCCCACCCCAAATCACACCCTGACCAAACCAAATAGACACATAAAAAGGCTCTCTAAGGTCAGAGCGTGACAACCAGATACTATGTCAATTTGTTTACAGTAAAATATCAACAGACTTTCAGCACGCTTATAGGGAAGGACATTCAACAAGCACAGCATTTACACAAATGACTGATAGGCTGAGAGAAATTGATGATAAAAAGATTGGGGGAGCTGTTTTGTTAGACTTCAGTGCAACTTTTGACAATATCGATCATACTCTGCTGATGGAAAACTTGTGTTATGGCTTTATAAACCCCTGCTATACTGTGGATAAAGAGTGTTCTGTTAGACAGGTAACAGAGGGTGTTCTTTAAATGGAAGCCTCTCCAATATAATCCAGGTATAATCAGGAATTCCCCAGGGCAGCTGCCAAGGCCCCTTTTACTTTTTTCAATCTTTTTTTTTATTTATTTTTATTTTATTTTACCGTTATTTTACCAGGTAAGTTGACTGAGAAAACGTTCTCATTTGCAGCAACGACCTGGGGAATAGTTACAGGGGAGAGGAGGGGGATGAATGAGCCAATTGTAAACTGGGGAGGGCCAGATTGGGAATTTAGCCAGGACACCGGGGTTAACACCCCTACTCTTACGATAAGTGCCATGGGATCTTTAATGACCTCAGAGAGTCAGGACACCCGTTTAACGTCCCATCCGAAAGACGGCACCCTACACAGAGCAGTGTCCCCAATCACTGCCCTGGGGCATTGGGATCTTTGTTTAGACCAGAGGAAAGAGTGCCTCCTACTGGCCCTCCAACACCACTTCCAGCAGCACCTGGTCTCCCATCCAGGGACTGACCAGGACCAACCCTGCTTAGCTTCAGAAGCAAGCCAGCAGTGGTATGCAGGGTGGTATGCTGCTGGCACATGACAATGTGCCAGTGACTAATGACAAGCCACTGGCTTTGAGTAAAGCCACTGTGTCTATGTTTGCAGATGACTCAACACTATACATGTCAGCTACTACAACGACTGAAATTATGAGTGTTTGCTTATTTCAATTGTGTTGGAGGCTATTTTGTAAATGACATCGCCGAAGTCGAGGATCGGTAGGATGGTCAGTTTTACGAGGGTATGTTTGACAGCATGAGTGAAGGATGCTATGTTGCGAAATAGGAAGCCAATTCTAGACTTAATTTTGGATTGGAGATGTTTAATGTGAGTCTGGAAGGAGAGTTCACAGTCTAACCAGACACCTAGGTATTTATAGTTGTCCACATAAGTCAGAATGGGCGGGTAGGTGCGGGCAGCGATCGGTTGAAGAGCTTGCAACTAGTTTTACTTGCATTTAAGAGCAGTTGGAGGCCAAGGAAGGAGAGTTGTATGGCATTGAAGCTCGTCTGGAGGTTAGTTAACACAGTGTCCAAAGAAGGGCCAGAGGTATACAGAATGGTGTCGTCTGCGTAGAGGTGGATCAAAGAATCACCAGCAGCAAGAACGACATCATTGATGTATACAGAGAAGAGAGTCGGCCCGAGTATTGAACCCTGTGGCACCCCCATAGAGACTGCCAGAGGTCCGGACAACAGGCCCTCCGATTTGACACACTGAACTCTGTCTGAGAAGTAGTTGGTGAACCAGACGAGGCAGTCATTTGAGAAACCAAGGCTGTTGAGTCTGCCAATAAGAATGTTGTGATTGACAGAGTCAAACGCCTTGGCCAGGTCGATGAATACGGCTGCACAGTAATGTCTCTTATCGATGGCGGTTATGATATCGTTTTGTACCTTGACCGTAGCTGAGGTGCACCCATGATCAGCTCTGAAACCATATTGTATAGCGGAGAAGGTACGGTGGGATTCGAAATGGTCGGTAATCTGTTTGTTAACTTGACTTTCGAAGACCTTAGAAAGGCAAGGTAGAATAGATATAGGTCTGTAGCAGTTTGAGTCTAGAGTGTCTCCCCCTTTGAAGAGGGGGATGACCGTGGCAGCTTTCCAATCTATGGGAATCTCAGACGATACGAAAAAGAGGTTGAACAGGCTAGTAAACAGGGGTTGCAACAATTTCGGCAGATACTTTTAGAAAGAGAGGGTCCAGATTGTCTATCCCAGCTGATTTGTAGGGGTCCAGAATTTGCAGCTCTTTTAGAACATCAGCTGTCTGGATTTGGGTGAAGGAGAAGCGGGGGAGGTTTGGGCGAGTTGCTGTGGGGGGTGGAGAGCTGTTGATCGGGGTTGGGGTAGTCAGGTGGAAAGCATGGCCAGCCGTAGAGAAATGCTTATTGAAATTCTCAATTATAGTGGATTTATCGGTGGTGACAGTGTTTCCTAGCCTCAATGCAGTGGGCAGCTGGGAGGAGGTGCTCTTATTCTCCGTGGACTTTACAGTGTCCCAGAACTTTTTTAAGTTTGTGCTACAGGATACAAATTTCTGCTTGAAAAAGCTAGCCTTAACTTTCCTAACTGCCTGTGTATATTTGTTCCTAACTTCCCGGAAAAGTTGCATATCACGGGGGCTGTTCGATGCTAATGCAGAACGCCACAGGATGTTTTTGTGCTGGTCAAGGGCAGTCAGGTCTGGAGAGAACCAAGGGCTATATCTGTTCCTGGTTCTACATTTTTTTGATTGGGGCATGCTTATTTAAGATGGTGAGGAAGGCACTTTAAAAGAATAACCAGGCATCCTCTACTGACGGGGGTCAATATCCTTCTGGTGGTGCCAGAATAACAACCTCTCCCTCAACGTAACCAAGACTAAGGAGATTATTGTGGACTACAGGAAAAGGAGGACTGAGCACGCCCCCATTCTCATCGACGAGGCTGTAGTGGAGCAGGTTGAGAGCTTCAAGTTCCTTGGTGTCCACATCAACAACAAACTAGAATGGTCCAAACACACCAAGACAGCTGTGAAGAGGGCACGACAAAGCCTATTCCCCCTCAGGAAACTAAAAAGATTTGGCATGGGTCCTGAGATCCTCAAAAGGTTCTACAGCTGCACCATCGAGAGCATCCTGACTGGTTGCATCACTGCCTGGTACGGCAACTGCTCGGCCTCCGACCGCAAGGCGCTACAGAGGGTAGTGCATACGGCCCAGTACATCACTGGGGCCAAGCTTCCTGCCATCCAGGACCTCTACACCAGGCGGTGTCAGAGGAAGGCCCTAAGAATTGTCAAAGACCCCAGCCACCCCAGTCATAGACTGTTCTCTCTACTACCGCATGGCAAGCGGTACCGGAGTGCCAAGTCTAGGACAAAAAGGCTTCTCAACAGTTTTTACCCCCAAGCCATAAGACTCCTGAACAGGTAATCAAATGGCTACCCGGACAATCTGCATTGTGTACCCCCCCAAACACCTCTTTTTATGCTGCTGCTACTCTCGGTTTATCATATATGCATAGTCACTTTAACTATACATTCATGTACATACTACCTCAATTGGGCCGACCAACCAGTGCTCCCGCACATTGGCTAACCGGGCTATCTGCATTGTGTCCCACCCACCACCCGCCAACCCCTCTTTTACGCTACTGCTACTCTCTGTTCATCATATATGCATAGTCACTTTAACCATATCTACATGTACATACTACCTCAATCAGCCTGACTAACCGGTGTCTGTATGTAGCCTCGCTACTTTTATAGCCTCGCTACTGTATATAGCCTGTATTTTTACTGTTGTTTTATTTCTTTACCTACCTATTGTTCACCCAATACCTTTTTGCACTTTTGGTTAAAGCCTGTAAGTAAGCATTTTACTGTTGTATTCAGCGCACGTGACAAAGAAACTTTGATTGATTTGAGGATACCCGGGCCAGGTCAATTAATAAGGCCTGCTCGCTGGGTATTTTCAGTGCATTCGTAAAGTACTCAAACCCCTTCACTTTTCCACATTTTGTTACATTACAGCCTTATTCCAAATTTGATTAAATTGTTTCTTCTCTTCAATTTACACACAATAGCCTATAATTACAAAGCAAAAACAGGTTGAGATTTTTGCAAAATGTATATAAAAAAAAACTGAAATATCAGATTTACATACTTTGTTGAAGCACCTTTGACAGCGATTACAGCCTTGAGTCTTCTTGGGTATGACGCTACAAGCTTGGCACACCTGTATTTGGGGAGTTTCTCCCATTCTTCTTTGCAGATCTTCTAAAGCTCTGTCAGGTTGGATAGGGAGCGTTGCTGCACAGCTATTTTCAGGTGTCTCCAGAGATGTTCGATCGGGTTCAAGTCCAGGCTCTGGCTGGGCCACTCAAGGACATTCAGAGACTTGTCCCGAAGCCACTCCTGCATTGTCTTGGCTGTGTGCTTAAGGTCGTTGTCCTGTTGGAAGGTGAACCTTCACCCCAGTCTGAGGTCCTGAGCGCTCTGGAGCAGGTTTTCATCAAGGATCTCTCTGTACTTTACTCCGTTCATATTTCCCTTGATCCTGACTAGTCTCCCAGTCCCTGCTGCTGAAAAACATCCCCACAGCATGATGCTGCCACCACCATAAGGATGGTGCCAGGTTTCCTCCAGACGTGACGCTTGGCATTCAGGCCGGAGTTCAATCTCAAATCAAATTTTATTGGTCTCATACAACATGGTTAGCAGATGTTAATGTGTAGCGATGTGCTTGTGCTTCTAGTTCCAACAGTGCAGTAATATCTAATGTCGTGTCTTTGGCATCATTAAACTGAAGATTAATCTTTATCAAAAATTCTCTGTAATGATTATTACGTGATTAAACTGATTAATCATGTAACTGTAATTAACTAGGAAGTCAGGGCACCAAGGAAAATATTCAGATTATAATTTTCCTAATATAACTTTCAGATATTTGAATATCTGATTACTTAGTCTTTGAATTAATGAATTATTCTTTACCTCACGTTAGTCTCATTCCAAACGTCGTAAATTGTTGGTTATCTGCACGAACCCAGTCTTCACTATGAGTCATCCATACATCAATTGTCTTAAATAATTTATTTACTAACTAAGTAATTCACAGAAATGCATAAACAAACAGTAGATAGTTACAAGGAAATGATAGCGGAGTTTCACTAGTGGGATAAACCGGTATCGCGGCTTGGTGGACAAAAGGGAAGTGGGGGTCGACTGAGATGAGACACTACAGAGGTGATAATTATAACAATTGAAATGCTAATCCTTTGCACATGAACGCTCACTCATTCGGGAATAATTGCAATCAATATATATATTTACGCTCAGTGTGTCGTCGGGATCTCTGTTGAAAAGTTAGTTTCTGTTAGAGTTTGTCCGCCCTCTCTCTGTCGTGGTTAGAATGGATAGTTCAGAGTGACATTCATTCATGTCGTTATAGAATAGATGTTTCGGCGGTTGTCGGTCTTCGCGTTCAATGATACCAAATTCCTAGCTGCAGACTAGTAATTAATATCAAAGACTTGTTCTTATTCTGTCGGTATCGATAGTCTAAGAGTTTAACCACGTGGTGTGGTTAAAAGATTCAGCCATCTACACAGAACCTTAGCTTATACTCAGGTTTATGGTCTCTACTCAAACCTTGGCCCTCTCGTTATCGAGGTAAGCTGGTCTGGTGATAGAAAACCCGGGTGGAGGTTTTATTCGGAAGAGCAGAATAGGGCCTGTCCCAGGACGCAAGACCATAACTGTGCTCATGGGCGGTCCTCTGATTTAGTTAAACTCCAAAGGGAATTGGAGTTTCCTTCATTAAACAGTCCAAAATCACATTACACAATTTCACAAACAGTATCATCCTCACTCATTCATCTTATACAACAATTAGATGTAAGCCTCATATCTGAGGCTATTGTATAAACAGCGTTATGGTAATGTGGCCGTATTGTCTCTCATGAGTTTCACAAAATTGTACCAAACGGACCAGTTCGTAGCTGGATCCTTCACCGATCTTTTATACCTTCTCCGGAAAATAAATGTTGTTCGGACCTCCAGTTCTGTGAGGTGGAAGAAATTCCGTTGTTCTCTCTATGAAAACTCAATCTCTCTCTATACTGTGGCCATGAGGAGATAATCTCCTCCAGGAAGTTACGACCTGAAGTCGCAGCAGCCTGGGTGTAACAGACAGAGAGAGGGGGATGGGGCTCGCTGTACCCAAAGAGGGCAACGTCATGACACTAACAAGTAATCAAACAATTCCCCAACAACTACCTAATACACACAAATCTAAAGGGGTGAATGAGAATATGTACATATAAATATATGGATGAGCGATGGCTGAGCGGCATAAGCAAGGTGCAGTAGATGGTATAAAATACAGTATATACATGTGATATGAGTAATTTAAGATATGTAAACATTATCGTGCCATTATTTAGAATGGCATTGTTTAAAGTGACTTGTGATCCATTTATTAACCTCTCTTGGGTACGTGAGACATTAGCGTCCCACCTCTTCAACAGCCAGTGAAACTGCTGGGCGCCAAATTCAAATACAGAAATACTCATTATAAAAATTCAGAAAACAAAACATATTTTACATAGGTTTAAATATTAACTTCTTGTGAATCCACCCACGGTGCTTTACGGCGAAAGCATACCTTACGATTATTTGAGAACATAGCCCACTAGACAATTCATTACAAACAGTAACCAGCCAAATAGAACAGTTACACAAGTCAGAAATAGAGATAAAATTAATCCCTTACCTTTGATGATCTTCATATGGTTGCACTCAGCAGACATTTATTTACTCAATAAATGTTCATTTTGTTCGATAAAGTCTCTTTATATCCAAAAACCTCAGTTTTGTTCACTCGATTTCTTCAGACTGTTGACAGGAGGGGGGGTCTTTGTTAGAAAGCGTGGTGTATTATCCTCAAAGCGGGCAAAGAATGTGTTTAGTTTGTCTGGAAGCGTGAAGTCTTTGTTTTTGTTGTCTGTGATTTCCTGTAGACCCTGCCACATACGTCTCGTGTCTGAGTCGTTGAATTGCGACTCCACCTTGTCCCTGTACTGGCATTTTGCTTGTTTGATTGTCTTGCGTAGGGAATAACTACACTGTTTATATTCAACCATATCACCAGACCCCTTTGGTTAAATGCAGTGGATCTTGGTTTCATCAGACCAGAGATTCTTGTTTCTCATGGTCTGAGTCCTTTAGACAAGCGGGCTGTCATGTGCCTTTTACTGAGGAGTGGCTTCCGTCTGACCACTCTACCATAAAGGACTGTTTGGTGGAGTGCTGCAGAGATGGTTGTCCTTCTGGAAGGTTCTCCCATCTCCACAAAGGAACTCTGTAGCTCTGTCATAGTGACCATCGGGTTCTTGGTCACCTCCCTGACCAAGGCCATTCTCCCCTGATTGCTCAGTTTGGCCGGGCGGCCAACTCTAGGAAGAGTCTTGGTGGTTCCAAACTTTTTCCATTTAAGAATGATGGGGACCTTCAATGCTGCATAAATGTTTTGGTACCCTTCCCCTGATCTGTGTTTCGACACAATCCTGTCTCGGCACTCTACGGACAATGGCTTGGTTTTTGCTCTGACATGCACTGTCAACTGTTGGACCTTATATAGTCAGGTGTGTGCTTTTCCAAATCATGTCCAATCAGTTGAATTTACCACAGGTGTACTCCAATCAAGTTGTAGAAACAGCTCAAGGATGATCAATGGCAACAGGATGCACCAGAGCTCAATTTCGAGTCTCATTGCAAAGGGTCTGAATAGTTATGTAAATAAGGTGTACATTTTTAATACTGTATATTACAGCTGCAAAAATGTTTTCGCTTTGTCATTATGGGGTGTTGTGTGTAGAGTGATGAGATAAAAAAAAGAAAAAATTTAGAACAAGGCTGTAATGTATCAAAATGTCTGAATACTTCCCAAATGCACTGTGTAGCATCTTCACTTAAATCCAGGGGCACAACTTTCACCAGGGATTCTGAAATTGCATTTTTGTTCATCCCAGTTTTATCATTGGAATGTGATACAAAGGTGTGCTTTAGGACCATGCGGACATCTCCGAGCGGTCTGGTAGGCTGTTTGGAGTGTTGATCCGACTGGTGATATCCATGGCTGATAAACACTACCTTAATCATGTGGTGATATCCATGGCTGATAAACACTACCTTAATCATGTGGTGAAATCCATGGCTGATAAACACTACTTTAATCATGTGGTGATATCCATGGCTGATAAACACTACCTTAATCATGTGGTGATATCCATGGCTGATAAACACTACTTTAATCATGTGGTGATATCCATGGCTGATAAACACTACTTTAATCATGTGGTGATATCCATGGCTGATAAACACAACTTTAATCATGTGGTGATATCCATGGCTGATAAACACTACCTTAATCATGTGGTGATATCCATGGCTGATAAACACTACCTTAATCATGTGGTGATATCCATGGCTGATAAACACTACCTTAATCATGTGGTGATATCCATGGCTGATAAAAACTACCTTAATCATGTGGTGATATCCATGGCTGATAAACACTACCTTAATCATGTGGTGATATCCATGGCTGATAAACACTACTTTAATCATGTGGTGATATCCATGGCTGATAAACACTACTTTAATCATGTGGTGATATCCATGGCTGATAAACACTACTTTAATCATGTGGTGATATCCATGGCTGATAAACACTACCTTAATCATGTGGTGATATCCATGGCTGATAAACACTACCTTAATCATGTGGTGATATCCATGGCTGATAAACACTACTTTAATCATGTGGTGATATCCATGGCTGATAAACACTACTTTAATCATGTGGTGATATCCATGGCTGATAAACACTACTTTAATCATACGGTGATATCCATGGCTGATAAACACTACTTTAATCATATGGTGATATCCATGGCTGATAAACACTACTTTAATCATGTGGTGATATCCATGGCTGATAAACACTACTTTAATCATACGGTGATATCCATGGCTGATAAACACTACTTTAATCATATGGTGATATCCATGGCTGATAAACACTACTTTAATCATACGGTGATATCCATGGCTGATAAACACTACTTTAATCATACGGTGATATCCATGGCTGATAAACACCACTTTAATCATACGGTGATATCCATGGCTGATAAACACTACTTTAATCATACGGTGATATCCATGGCTGATAAACACTACTGTAATCATACGGTGATATCCATGGCTGATAAACACTACCTTAATCATGTGGTGATATCCATGGCTGATAAACACTACTTTAATCATGTGGTGATATCCATGGCTGATAAACACAACTTTAATCATGTGGTGATATCCATGGCTGATAAACACAACTTTAATCATGTGGTGATATCCATGGCTGATAAACACTACCTTAATCATGTGGTGATATCCATGGCTGATAAACACTACCTTAATCATGTGGTGATATCCATGGCTGATAAACACTACCTTAATCATGTGGTGATATCCATGGCTGATAAACACTACCTTAATCATGTGGTGATATCCATGGCTGATAAACACTACCTTAATCATGTGGTGATATCCATGGCTGATAAACACTACCTTAATCATGTGGTGATATCCATGGCTGATAAACACTACCTTAATCATGTGGTGATATCCATGGCTGATAAACACTACCTTAATCATGTGGTGATATCCATGGCTGATAAACTCTACTTTAATCATGTGGTGATATCCATGGCTGATAAACACTACTTTAATCATGTGGTGATATCCATGGCTGATAAACACTACTTTAATCATGTGGTGATATCCATGGCTGATAAACACTACCTTAATCATATGGTGATATCCATGGCTGATAAACACTACCTTAATCATGTGGTGATATCCATGGCTGATAAACACTACTTTAATCATACGGTGATATCCATGGCTGATAAACACTACTTTAATCATATGGTGATATCCATGGCTGATAAACACTACTTTAATCATGTGGTGATATCCATGGCTGATAAACACTACTTTAATCATACTGTGATATCCATGGCTGATAAACACTACTTTAATCATATGGTGATATCCATGGCTGATAAACACTACTTTAATCATACGGTGATATCCATGGCTGATAAACACTACTTTAATCATACGGTGATATCCATGGCTGATAAACACCACTTTAATCATACGGTGATATCCATGGCTGATAAACACTACTTTAATCATACGGTGATATCCATGGCTGATAAACACTACTGTAATCATACGGTGATATCCATGGCTGATAAACACTACTTTAATCATGTGGTGATATCCATGGCTGATAAACACTACTTTAATCATGTGGTGATATCCATGGCTGATAAACACTACTTTAATCATGTGGTGATATCCATGGCTGATAAACACTACTTTAATCATGTGGTGATATCCATGGCTGATAAACACTACTTTAATCATACTGTGATATCCATGGCTGATAAACACTACTTTAATCATATGGTGATATCCATGGCTGATAAACACTACTTTAATCATACGGTGATATCCATGGCTGATAAACACTACTTTAATCATACGGTGATATCCATGGCTGATAAACACCACTTTAATCATACGGTGATATCCATGGCTGATAAACACTACTTTAATCATACGGTGATATCCATGGCTGATAAACACTACTGTAATCATACGGTGATATCCATGGCTGATAAACACTACTTTAATCATGTGGTGATATCCATGGCTGATAAACACTACTTTAATCATGTGGTGATATCCATGGCTGATAAACACTACTTTAATCATGTGGTGATATCCATGGCTGATAAACACTACTTTAATCATGTGGTGATATCCATGGCTGATAAACACTACCTTAATCATGTGGTGATATCCATGGCTGATAAACACTACCTTAATCATGTGGTGATATCCATGGCTGATAAACACTACTTTAATCATGTGGTGATATCCATGGCTGATAAACACTACTTTAATCATGTGGTGATATCCATGGCTGATAAACACTACTTTAATCATACGGTGATATCCATGGCTGATAAACACTACTTTAATCATATGGTGATATCCATGGCTGATAAACACTACTTTAATCATGTGGTGATATCCATGGCTGATAAACACTACTTTAATCATACGGTGATATCCATGGCTGATAAACACTACTTTAATCATATGGTGATATCCATGGCTGATAAACACTACTTTAATCATACGGTGATATCCATGGCTGATAAACACTACTTTAATCATACGGTGATATCCATGGCTGATAAACACCACTTTAATCATACGGTGATATCCATGGCTGATAAACACTACTTTAATCATACGGTGATATCCATGGCTGATAAACACTACTGTAATCATACGGTGATATCCATGGCTGATAAACACTACCTTAATCATGTGGTGATATCCATGGCTGATAAACACTACTTTAATCATGTGGTGATATCCATGGCTGATAAACACAACTTTAATCATGTGGTGATATCCATGGCTGATAAACACAACTTTAATCATGTGGTGATATCCATGGCTGATAAACACTACCTTAATCATGTGGTGATATCCATGGCTGATAAACACTACCTTAATCATGTGGTGATATCCATGGCTGATAAACACTACCTTAATCATGTGGTGATATCCATGGCTGATAAACACTACCTTAATCATGTGGTGATATCCATGGCTGATAAACACTACCTTAATCATGTGGTGATATCCATGGCTGATAAACACTACCTTAATCATGTGGTGATATCCATGGCTGATAAACTCTACTTTAATCATGTGGTGATATCCATGGCTGATAAACACTACTTTAATCATGTGGTGATATCCATGGCTGATAAACACTACTTTAATCATGTGGTGATATCCATGGCTGATAAACACTACCTTAATCATATGGTGATATCCATGGCTGATAAACACTACCTTAATCATGTGGTGATATCCATGGCTGATAAACACTACTTTAATCATGTGGTGATATCCATGGCTGATAAACACTACTTTAATCATGTGGTGATATCCATGGCTGATAAACACTACTTTAATCATACGGTGATATCCATGGCTGATAAACACTACTTTAATCATATGGTGATATCCATGGCTGATAAACACTACTTTAATCATGTGGTGATATCCATGGCTGATAAACACTACTTTAATCATATGGTGATATCCATGGCTGATAAACACTACTTTAATCATATGGTGATATCCATGGCTGATAAACACTACTTTAATCATACGGTGATATCCATGGCTGATAAACACTACTTTAATTATATGGTGATATCCATGGCTGATAAACACCACTTTAATCATACGGTGATATCCATGGCTGATAAACACTACTGTAAGCATACGGTGATATCCATGGCTGATAAACACTACTTTAATCATACGGTGATATCCATGGCTGATAAACACTACTTTAATCATACGGTGATATCCATGGCTGATAAACACTACTTTAATCATATGGTGATATCCATGGCTGATAAACACTACTTTAATCATGTGGTGATATCCATGGCTGATAAACACTACTTTAATCATATGGTGATATCCATGGCTGATAAACACTACTTTAATCATATGGTGATATCCATGGCTGATAAACACTACTTTAATCATACGGTGATATCCATGGCTGATAAACACTACTTTAATTATATGGTGATATCCATGGCTGATAAACACCACTTTAATCATACGGTGATATCCATGGCTGATAAACACTACTGTAAGCATACGGTGATATCCATGGCTGATAAACACTACTTTAATCATACGGTGATATCCATGGCTGATAAACACTACTGTAATCATACGGTGATATCCATGGCTGATAAACACTACTGTAATCATACGGTGATATCCATGGCTGATAAACACTACTGTAATCATGTGGTGATATCCATGGCTGATAAACACTACTGTAATCATGTGGTGATATCCATGGCTGATAAACACTACTTTAATCATGTGGTGATATCCATGGCTGATAAACACTACTGTAATCATACGGTGATATCCATGGCTGATAAACACTACTTTAATCATGTGGTGATATCCATGGATGATAGGTAGTTTCTATCAGTTGTGTACATTTCAAGTTGGGATATGTTTTTATTTTAACTGTTGAGCTGACACCTGACATACACAATACTGTAATTTATTAAAGGAATACTTAATTTCAACCCCGTCGAGTGCAGAGCAGAAATACCACAACACAGAATTCAAAAGAGAATTTTATTGTCATAAAAAAAAAAAAAATTATAGCATGCACACCATTCCTTCACTGTGTCCAAATGAACATTTAATGGGAGGTTGATATTGACGGTAGTCATGTCAAACTTGTTATAATTCTGATCTTTCTACCGCAGTTGGTACAAGGGGTCAGAAAATAAATCAAATAGAGAATTTCAGATTGGGTGTGTGTCTGTAGGATTTATGTGTATGCATGACAACGCACCCATGTGCTGGCTCGAGGCAGACCATGTATGGATAGTGTGCGTGAATAAATAATTATTTTAAGGGGGCATTAAAATTATTTGTATATAGATTTAGATTGCACTTGAAATAAGATATTTTAAAAACATTATACCCTGTACATTCAGAAAGATGTGCTTTGCTGACACCTGCTTCCAAACCCCAAGCTCTAACACAAACGATTAACTCTAGGATCACACCACACTAACTTCACGACGTGGAACAAACAAAAGATTTAAGAATTTAAATTAAATGAGTAAAGAGAAGGAACTTCAAAACAACAATACATTGGTACAGTAAAAGTGCTATCCAGATCTGACTGTTCTAGAAGGACTATCTATGTGATCTGTTCTGATGCCGACAGGAGATAAAGTCAATATTACATACAAAAGAAATACAAATCTTTAAAGATAATATTCCTGGAAAAACATTGTTATATATATATTAGAATATAATAGATTATGGATGGTTTTAGATACAGCATGTACACAATCACATCACACCATTCTGAAATCCTATTGGTCAGCTAGGAACCAAGAAACAAATAATAATTATTTGCTTCTAGAATCCCCATATCAATTCCTCATCAAGTTATTGCCAATATACTACAGGTCCATAGAATGACATGGCATTCAGACAGGAGGGGCATTTAGTTTGGCACCAGGCACAGAAATGATCCAAATACATCATAGTAAACAAGTGGCTAAAACACACCAAATCATTTGACCTCTGACCTTACCCTGTTTCCCAGCCAATCCAATTTTAGAAGACAAAACCTGGCAAAAAAATTGGAGTAGCGTAACATTTGGTTTAATTTTATTGGCTGTGGCGTGGCATACAACCATAGGCATGTCATTTGGTTTCATTTTATTGGCTGGGGCATGTCATTTGGTTTCATTTTATTGGCTGGGGCGTGGGAGATACTACCATGGGCATGTCATTTGGTTTAATTTTATTGGCTGTGGCATGTCATTTGGTTTAATTTTATTGGCTGGGGCGTGGGAGACTACCTTAGAATTAAAATGCCTCGAGTGGTCATGCCAATGGAAACTAGCCTGCTAAGACCTGACTGGTGGCTCTATAGTGCATTGCCTGTTAGACTAGGGCAGTGTCCCAAATGGTAGTGCACTATGTAGGGAATAGGGTGCCATCTGGGGACGCAGACGAAGGGTCTGTTCTTCCTGAGACTGACAGAAACTAGAGGCTTGTTAATTAACGTCTTGTCTCTGAACGGGGACTAGAGGTCTCACCGACCACACTACTGTTAAATATATATATATTATCTCTGGACGGGGACTAGAGGTCTCACCGACCGACCACACTACTGTTAAATATTATCTCTGGACGGGGACTAGAGGTCTCACCGACCGACAACACTACTGTTAAATATATATATATTATCTCTGGACGGGGACTAGAAGTCTCACCGACCGACAACACTACTGTTAAATATATATATATTATCTCTGGACGTGGACTAGAGGTCTCACCGACTGCCCGACCACCTCAGTAGCTATGTGAATGGTCCCCCTAATTCAACTCCCCTAAATACACTGAACAACAATATAAAACGCAACATGTAAAGTGTTGGTCCCATGTTTCATGAGCTGAAATAAAAAAAATCCCAGAAATGTTCCATGTTCACAAGAAGCTGATTTCTCTAAATGTTGTGCACAAATTCAGTAACATCCCTGTTAGTGAGCATTTGTCCTTGGCCAAGATAATCCATCCACCTGACAGGTGTGGCATATCAAGAAGATAAACAAACATCATGATCATTACACAGGTGCACCTTGTGCTGGGGATAATAAAAGGCCACTTAAATGTGCAGTTTTGTCACAACACAAAGCCACAGATGTCTTGTGTTTTGAGGGAGCGTTCAATTGGCATGCTGACTGTAGGAATGTCCAGCAGAGCTGTTGCCAGATAATTGAATGTTCAATTCTCTACCAGAGGCCGCCTCCAACGTCGTTTTAGACCATTTGGGCAGTACATCCAACCGGCCTCACTACCGCAGACCACAAATAACCACGCCAACCCAGGACCTCCACATCCGGCTTCTTCATCTGCTGGATCGTCTAGGGGGGGGGGGGGGGGTATTTGGTGCTGAGGAGTATTTGTCTGACCTTTTGTGAGTATATACTCATTCTGATTGGCTATGCCTGGCTCGCCAGCGGGTGGGCCTGGCAGCCAAGCAGTTGGGCCTATGCCCTGCAACATGCACCCATGGCTGCAGCCTGCCCAGTCATGTGAAATCCATAGATTTTGGCCTAATTTATTTATTTCAATTGACTGATTTCCTGAACTTTATGAACTATAACTCAGTAAACTCTTTGAAAGTGTTGCGTTTATATATTTGTTCAGTGTATTAGGGTTAATCACATAACGTGAGCGAATAAGAAATGGTTAAATATTCTACTAGCTCATCTATACTGTGGTAGATACTTTATTCGTTGACAGTCCTCTCAGAGGGTCTGTAGTCTAAACCTCATTGACGGTCCTCTCAAGAGGGTCTGTAGTCTAAACCTCATTGACGGTCCTCTCAGAGGGTCTGTAGTCTAAACCTCATTGACGGTCCTCTCAAGAGGGTCTGTAGTCTAAACCTCATTGACGGTCCTCTCAGAGGGTCTGTAGTCTAAACCTCATTGACGGTCCTCTCAAGAGGGTCTGTAGTCTAAACCTCATTGACAGTCCTCTCAAGAGGGTCTGTAGTCTAAACCTCATTGACGGTCCTCTCAAGAGGGTCTGTAGTCTAAACCTCATTGACGGTCCTCTCAGAGGGTCTGTAGTCTAAACCTCATTGACGGTCCTCTCAAGAGGGTCTGTAGTCTAAACCTCATTGACAGTCCTCTCAAGAGGGTCTGTAGTCTAAACCTCATTGACAGTCCTCTCAAGAGGGTCTGTAGTCTAAACCTCATTGACGGTCCTCTCAGAGGGTCTGTAGTCTAAACCTCATTGACGGTCCTCTCAGATGGTCTGTAGTCTAAACCTCATTGACGGTCCTCTCAGAGAGTCTGTAGTCTAAACCTGGTTGACGGTCCTCTCAGAGGGTCTGTAGTCTAAACCTGGTTGACGGTCCTCTCAGAGGGTCTGTAGTCTAAACCTCATTGACGGTCCTCTCAGAGAGTCTGTAGTCGTCTGTGTTAGCTGAAGACAAGTAGAAGGACTGGGTCTTCCTCTTCAGACGGGCTCGCTTGGTGGCCAGAGAGCGCTTGCTGCTGGAGATGATCTCAGAGATGAACATCTTACAGTCGATGCAGACCTCCATGGTACACCAATCCTCTGTGAGCTCTTTGGGAAGATCCAGCTCGTCACGAGACCCCTCAATTTTGCGTTTGGATAACCTGGGGGAGGAGAGCGGAAGGGAGGTTTCGCTTTAAACTTTATTTAACCAGGTGTGTCAGTTGAGAACTAATTCCCATTTACAATGACAACGACTTCAAGAGGGTCCTTTTTACTACTTCCTTTATTTAGGTACAGCAGGTACCTAGCCAACCACCTAGCCCTGTAGCCTTCTGAGTAACAAGACCAGGTACCTAGCCAACCACCTAGCCAAGTAGCCTTCTGAGTAACAAGACCAGGTACCTAGCCAAGTAGCCTTCTGAGTAACAAGACCAGGTACCTAGCCAACCACCTAGTCAAGTAGCCTTCTGAGTAACAAGACCAGGTACCTAGCCAAGTAGCCTTCTGACCAACAAGACCAGGTACCTAGCCAACCACCTAGCCAAGTAGGCTTCTGAGTAACAAGACCAGGTACCTAGCCAAGTAGCCTTCTGAGTAACAAGACCAGGTACCTAGCCAAGTAGCCTTCTGAGTAACAAGACCAGGTACCTAGCCAAGTAGCCTTCTGAGTAACAAGACCAGGTACCTAGCCAAGTAGCCTTCTGAGTAACAAGACTAGGTCCCTAGCCAACCACCTAGCCAAGTAGCCTTCTGAGTAACAAGACCAGGTACCTAGCAAAGTAGCCTTCTGAGTAACAAGACCAGGTACCTAGCCAACCACCTAGCCAAGTAGCCTTCTGAGTAACAAGACCAGGTACCTAGCAAAGTAGCCTTCTGAGTAACAAGACCAGGTACCTAGCCAACCACCTAGCCAAGTAGCATTCTGACGAACAAGGTGTTAACTGAAATCAGTCAATTCAACCGTCCATTTTGATGCCAGTCAACTATGTTCTCTCAGTGACAACATTGTAGTCAATCAACCCTGTCCCTCCGGTCTGTCACTGGAATGATGTAATGTCACTAGGGGGTAAAGGATGTCTGCTTCAACACCCATATGGCATATCTAGAACCAGACGAGTCTGCTTCAACACCCATATGGCATATCTAGAACCAGACGAGTCTGCTTCAACACCCATATGGCATATCTAGAACCAGACGAGTCTGCTTCAACACCCATATGGCATATCTAGAACCAGACGAGTCTGCTTCAACACCCATATGGCATATCTAGAACCAGACGAGTCTGCTTCAACACCCATATGGCATATCTAGAACCAGACGAGACTGCTTCAACACCCATATGGCATATCTAGAACCAGACGAGTCTGCTTCAACACCCATATGGCATATCTAGAACCAGACGAGTCTGCTTCAACACCCATATGGCATATCTAGAACCAGACGAGACTGCTTCAACACCCATATGGCATATCTAGAACCAGACGAGTCTGCTTCAACACCCATATGGCATATCTAGAACCAGACGAGTCTGCTTCAACACCCATATGGCATATCTAGAACCAGACGAGTCTGCTTCAACACCCATATGGCATATCTAGAACCAGACGAGTCTGCTTCAACACCCATATGGCATATCTAGAACCAGACGAGTCTGCTTCAACACCCATATGGCATATCTAGAACCAGACGAGTCTGCTTCAACACCCATATGGCATATCTAGAACCAGACGAGTCTGCTTCAACACCCATATGGCATATCTAGAACCAGACGAGTCTGCTTCAACACCCATATGGCATATCTAGAACCAGACGAGTCTGCTTCAACACCCATATGGCATATCTAGAACCAGACGAGTCTGCTTCAACACCCATATGGCATATCTAGAACCAGACAACTAAACACCATGTTGAAAAACTGACAGCCCTGATGGAGGAATTGTACAATGATTGCTCTGCAAGTACAAAGCGCAAGCTCTCAAACAACAACAGACTGTTGGATGTCTATGAACACGCTGTCATACAACACTGCAACGAGCAACGAGCCATCACATTGATGAGAAGTGGGACAGGAAGTCCCATGTACTGACCACTGAGAACATGGAGAAGGGGGACACAGCAGAGAAACAGCATTACTACCATCGTTGCTGAGTGGGTGGGGGACCGCAGTAGATTGAACTGCTCTGTCTGGTAGGTAGCCAGGACCGCAGTAGATTGAACTGCTCTGTCTGGTAGGTAGCCAGGACCGCAGTAGATTGAACTGCTCTGTCTGGTAGGTAACCAGGACCGCAGTAGATTGAACTGCTCTGTCTGGTAGGTAGCCAGGACTGCAGTAGATTGAACTGCTCTGTCTGGTAGGTAGCCAGGACCGCAGTAGATTGAACTGCTCTGTCTGGTAGGTAGCCAGGACCGCAGTAGATTGAACTGCTCTGTCTGGTAGGTAACCAGGACCGCAGTAGATTGAACTGCTCTGTCTGGTAGGTAGCCAGGACTGCAGTAGATTGAACTGCTCTGTCTGGTAGGTAACCAGGACCGCAGTAGATTTAACTGCTCTGTCTGGTAGGTAGCCAGGACTGCGGTAGATTGAACTGCTCTGTCTGGTAGGTAGCCAGGACCGCAGTAGATTGAACTGCTCTGTCTGGTAGGTAACCAGGACCGCAGTAGATTGAACTGCTCTGTCTGGTAGGTAGCCAGGACCGCAGTAGATTGAACTGCTCTGTCTGGTAGGTAGCCAGGACCGCAGTAGATTGAACTGCTCTGTCTGGTAGGTAGCCAGGACCGCAGTAGATTGAACTGCTCTGTCTGGTAGGTAGCCAGGACCGCAGTAGATTGAACTGCTCTGTCTGGTAGGTAGCCAGGACTGCAGTAGATTGAACTGCTCTGTCTGGTAGGTAGCCAGGACCGCAGTAGATTGAACTGCTCTGTCTGGTAGGTAACCAGGACCGCAGTAGATTGAACTGCTCTGTCTGGTAGGTAACCAGGACCGCAGTAGATTTAACTGCTCTGTCTGGTAGGTAGCCAGGACCGCAGTAGATTGAACTGCTCTGTCTGGTAGGTAGCCAGGACTGCAGTAGATTGAACTGCTCTGTCTGGTAGGTAGCCAGGACCGCAGTAGATTGAACTGCTCTGTCTGGTAGGTAGCCAGGACTGCAGTAGATTGAACTGCTCTGTCTGGTAGGTAGCCAGGACTGCAGTAGATTGAACTGCTCTGTCTGGTAGGTAGCCAGGACTGCAGTAGATTGAACTGCTCTGTCTGGTAGGTAGCCAGGACTGCGGTAGATTGAACTGCTCTGTCTGGTAGGTAGCCAGGACTGCGGTAGATTGAACTGCTCTGTCTGGTAGGTAGCCAGGACCGCAGTAGATTGAACTGCTCTGTCTGGTAGGTAACCAGGACCGCAGTAGATTGAACTGCTCTGTCTGGTAGGTAGCCAGGACCGCAGTAGATTGAACTGCTCTGTCTGGTAGGTAGCCAGGACCGCAGTAGATTGAACTGCTCTGTCTGGTAGGTAGCCAGGACCGCAGTAGATTGAACTGCTCTGTCTGGTAGGTAGCCAGGACCGCAGTAGATTGAACTGCTCTGTCTGGTAGGTAGCCAGGACTGCAGTAGATTGAACTGCTCTGTCTGGTAGGTAGCCAGGACCGCAGTAGATTGAACTGCTCTGTCTGGTAGGTAACCAGGACCGCAGTAGATTGAACTGCTCTGTCTGGTAGGTAACCAGGACCGCAGTAGATTTAACTGCTCTGTCTGGTAGGTAGCCAGGACCGCAGTAGATTGAACTGCTCTGTCTGGTAGGTAGCCAGGACCGCAGTAGATTGAACTGCTCTGTCTGGTAGGTAGCCAGGACCGCAGTAGATTGAACTGCTCTGTCTGGTAGGTAGCCAGGACTGCAGTAGATTGAACTGCTCTGTCTGGTAGGTAGCCAGGACCGCAGTAGATTGAACTGCTCTGTCTGGTAGGTAGCCAGGACCGCAGTAGATTGAACTGCTCTGTCTGGTAGGTAGCCAGGACTGCAGTAGATTGAACTGCTCTGTCTGGTAGGTAGCCAGGACTGCAGTAGATTGAACTGCTCTGTCTGGTAGGTAGCCAGGACTGCAGTAGATTGAAGTGTACTGCCCCCTAGTGGTCATACTCAGGACCATATCTGAATTGTGTTTTTTTTTTTAAATGATCATTTAAACAATAAAAGGAATAGCAGTTTAAATGTTATTCGTCATATCCCTAAGCACAAAGACCGGTAATGATGTTATGTGTACCCGGAGACAGTCCGGCGCAGGCTGTGGCGCTGGCTGGACGAGGGCTTCTCTGGGGTGTCCAGGGCTGATGTCCCTTCTGCCTCCTCCCTGGGTAGGATGGTGGTAGTAGATCCCAGAGAGGAGATGGGCAGGTTGGCATACGGCTTAGATGGAAGTCTCTTCTGGACACAACGGGACAGAGTCAGAGGGTCAGATAAATAGAGGATCTGAACATCCAATCTGTCAACAATTAAAGGGCTAGTGTGGACAATGGGTGGACGATGAGGACTTTGGCTCACCTTTTTACAGCACTGCGAGCACACAGGCCTGGAGAGAGAGAGATACATATTCAGTCACACAAGTCTCATTCATTCTGATTAATGTGAAGAGATTCTCCGGTACTTTTGTATACTTTTTATCCAGTAGTCCTGAAAGTAGTGTTTAAGTGCCAAAAATGGTCAATGAAAATTGCGTAGTACATCACACATGTAGAGATTCGTCATTGTTCTCTCTCTGCTGTGTGTGCGTGGGCATCTTGTTACCTGTCACTCAAATGGCTGAAGCTCATTGGCTAGAATTCAAATTGCTAAGGGGCTGGCCTATATGGGGTAAAATGTAGGAAATATGGTGCAGTACAGCTTCCAGAAAAACAGGCGCTTCAAACCAGGGATTTCGTGAGGTTAGACAGTAATTCTGCATGAACTACACATTGATACATCCAGCCCAAAGCGGGAGGTTTGAAAAATACTTCGTAGTCAACAAAATTCTGGAGCATGTCTTTTAACAAAAATTCCACCCAAAAACTCAACTTTTGGTATTTGTATCATTAGTCCATTGTTGATATAGTCCCAAACTGTTTCGCATGTCAGCAATCAAGTTAAGATATAGAACTTTCAAAATACAGAAATACTGCCGTTGATGAGATTGTTTTTGGGTGAAATTTACTTTAGAGAAAGATAATAATAAACATCAGGGGTTGGAACCAGTTCAGGGAACAGAACCAGAACGTTTTTTTGAGGAACAGAAAGAGAACCAGGAACGAAAGTGATCTATACTGCTCCGGAACAGAACAGTTGTTTTAAAAGCACGGGAACCAGTTAATAACGCTAATTTACCTTCAAGATATTTTTCCCCCTGGCATCCCACAAAAAACACAAGGCGCCTATGCAAAGCCCTTACTCTGTCACTTAGAAATGTATTCCAGTGTCTGCCTTTCAGCTGAACATTTTTGCCAGTGTGTGTAGGCAACCTGATCCTCCGTATCATAGGCTACTGCACTGACGTTACAAACGTGATTCAGAAATTAGGGAGAGATTTTTAATTAGAGAGGAATGCCTTAACGTTTCAATGCTAGTTGCGGATACTATAGTTATCACGTTTCACATTGGATTCATTAACCACAAAATGGTAAAACATGTTAATTCTGGTGCCGCTCTACACACAAGCTTGCTAGCTTGCTCTGGTCCAACTTTAAGCCAACTCTCTGAAGTTCAGCCATTTAAAGGTCCTCCATAGCAGAACTTTAACTCCGTGTCTCACTGCTTTGCTTCATCATGGCTGTAATAATGTTTATTGTTTACTCCATGTGTAACTCTGTGTTGTTGTTTGTGTCTCACTGCTTTGCTTCATCATGGCTGTAATAATGTTTATTGTTTTACTCCATGTGTAACTCTGTGTTGTTGTTTGTGTCACACTGCTTTTCTTTATCTTGGCTGTAATAATGTTTATTGTTTACTCCATGTGTAACTGTGTTGTTGTCTGTGTCTCACTGCTTTGCTTCATCATGGCTGTAATAATGTTTATTGTTTTACTCCATGTGTAACTCTGTGTTGTTGTTTGTGTCACACTGCTTTTCTTTATCTTGGCCAGGTCGCAGTTGTAAATGAGAACTTGTTCTCAACTAGCCTACCTGGTTAAATAAAGGTGAAAGAAAATAATAAAAATAAAAGCCGCTCCTCCGTAGATTTAATTTTGTTGGTATATAATTCAGATATGATGTCATAACAACAAGATGCATTTCAAGTCAAGCCTCCTCCTCCCTCTTTCGCTCTCTCACATCAACAAAATGTCAGTTGCATCTCCCGCCCTACACGTGTCTGTCCATTGCACATGTAAACAACTATAGCCTAGGCAGCCGAGAGTATCGATGCACTATTGGCTGCTAAATCAATGTTATTGGTCACATACACGTTTAGCAGATGTTAATGTGAGTGTAGCGAAATGCTTGTGCTTCTAGTTCCGACCGTGCAGTAATATCTAACAATTTCACAACAACTACCTTATACACACACAAGTGAAAAGGAATGAATAAGAATATGTGCATATAAATATGCATAGGCTAAAACAACTATAGCTTGCCCCATGTCCATAGCAAGCTGCTCTATATGCACTGATTGGTGAAGTCATTTAAAATGTCAAACTAAAGAATTAAAAATGTATTAAAAAATATTTCAGAGGCTTAAAACAGAAGAGAAAGGAACAATAACAAAAACAAAAAAGGTTCAGAACTTTATTTTGCAGGTCGGAACCAAAACAAATTACTTTGTTCAGAACGAAACGATTGGAAAATGATTTTGGTTCCAACCCCTGACTACAAAACAACTGTACTATAAATACCTACAACTGTACTATAAATACAGCTGTACTATAAATGTACCTTTTGCAGAACTGGCAGGTGTAGGACCGGGTGAAGAAGGAGAACCTTATAGTCCGACAGGAGAAACACAGCTACAGGAGAGGAGGAGGAGAACGGTTATTTCAGAGATCAAGTCAATATGAAGTCTAAGATAATAAGCGATACAGGGCCGGCACAAGATAATCCAGTCAGACTTACTTTAAAATTAGTTCAGTGGTAATTGGATTGGGGTGAGTGATGTTTGCAGGCCCAGGAGGACACAATGCTGTGCAAAGTTCAGATTGGCATGTCTGTTCTACAAAACCTTTCTGTAGAATAAGGAATCACATCAGACCCTTCTATAGGCAGGCCCAGCCCTGCTGGTACAGTATCTAGACAGGTCCAGCCCTGCTGGTACAGTATCTAGACAGGCCCAGCCCCGCCGGGACAGTATCTAGACAGGTCCAGCCCCGCCGGGACAGTATCTAGACAGGTCCAGCCCTGCTGGTACAGTATCTAGACAGGCCCAGCCCTGCCGGGACAGTATCTAGACAGGCCCAGCCCCGCCGGGACAGTATCTAGACAGGCCCAGCCCTGCCGGGACAGTATCTAGACAGGCCCAGCCCTGCCGGGACAGTATCTAGACAGGCCCAGCCCTGCCGGGACAGTATCTAGACAGGCCCAGCCCTGCCGGGACAGTATCTAGACAGGCCCAGCCCTGCCGGTACAGCATCTAGACAGGCCCAGCCCTGCCGGTACAGCATCTAGACAGGCCCAGCCCTGCCGGTACAGCATCTAGACAGGCCCAGCCCTGCCGGTACAGCATCTAGACAGGTCCAGCCCTGCCGGTACAGCATCTAGACAGGCCCAGCCCTGCCGGTACAGTATCTAGACAGGCCCAGCCCTGCCGGTACAGTATCTAGACAGGCCTAGCCCTGCAGGTACAGTATCTAGACAGGCCCAGCCGGTACAGTATCTAGACAGGCCCAGCCGGTACAGTATCTAGACAGGCCCAGCCGGTACAGTATCTAGACAGGTCCAGCCCTGCCGGGACAGTATCTAGACAGGTCCAGCCCTGCCGGGACAGTATCTAGACAGGTCCAGCCGTGCCGGGACAGTATCTAGACAGGTCCAGCCCTGCCGGGACAGTATCTAGACAGGTCCAGCCCTGCCGGTACAGTATCTAGACAGGCCTAGCCCTGCCGGTACAGTATCTAGACAGGCCTAGCCCTGCAGGTACAGTATCTAGACAGGCCCTGCCGGTACAGTATCTAGACAGGCCTAGCCCTGCCGGCACAGTATCTAGACAGGCCTAGCCCTGCCGGTACAGTATCTAGACAGGCCTAGCCCTGCAGGTACAGTATCTAGACAGGCCCAGCCGGTACAGTATCTAGACAGGCCCAGCCGGTACAGTATCTAGACAGGTCTATCCCTGCCGGTACAGTATCTAGACAGGTCTAGCCCTGCCGGTACAGTATCTAGACAGGCCCAGGCCCAAGCCTGCTGGTACAGTATCTAGACAGGCCCAGGCCTAGCCCTGCTGGTACAGTATCTAGACAGGCCCAGGCCTAGCCCTACTGGTACAGTATCTAGACAGGTCCAGCCCTGCTGGGACAGTATCTAGACAGGTCCACCCCTGCTGGGACAGTATCTAGACAGGTCCAGCCCTGCTGGTACAGTATCTAGACAGGTCCAGCCCTGCTGGTACAGTATCTAGACAGGTCCAGCCCTGCTGGTACAGTATCTAGACAGGTCCAGCCCTGCTGGTACAGTATCTAGACAGGTCCAGCCCTGCTGGTACAGTATCTAGACAGGTCCAGCCCTGCTGGTACAGTATCTAGACAGGTCCAGCCCTGCTGGTACAGTATCTAGACAGGTCCAGCCCTGCTGGTACAGTATCTAGACAGGTCCAGCCCTGCTGGTACAGTATCTAGACAGGTCCACCCCTGCTGGGACAGTATCTAGACAGGTCCAGCCCTGCTGGGACAGTATCTAGACAGGTCCAGCCCTGCTGGTACAGTATCTAGACAGGTCCAGCCCTGCTGGTACAGTATCTAGACAGGTCCAGCCCTGCTGGTACAGTATCTAGACAGGTCCAGCCCTGCTGGTACAGTATCTAGACAGGTCCAGCCCTGCTGGTACAGTATCTAGACAGGTCCAGCCCTGCCGGTACAGTATCTAGACAGGTCCAGCCCTGCCGGTACAGTATCTAGACAGGTCCAGCCCTGCCGGTACAGTATCTAGACAGGTCCAGCCCTGCCGGTACAGTATCTAGACAGGTCCAGCCCTGCCGGTACAGTATCTAGACAGGTCCAGCCCTGCCGGTACAGTATCTAGACAGGTCCAGCCCTGCCGGTACAGTATCTAGACAGGTCCAGCCCTGCCGGTACAGTATCTAGACAGGTCCAGCCCTGCCGGTACAGTATCTAGACAGGTCCAGCCCTGCCGGTACAGTATCTAGACAGGTCCAGCCCTGCCGGTACAGTATCTAGACAGGTCCAGCCCTGCCGGTACAGTATCTAGACAGGTCCAGCCCTGCCGGTACAGTATCTAGACAGGTCCAGCCCTGCCGGTACAGTATCTAGACAGGTCCAGCCCTGCCGGTACAGTATCTAGACAGGTCCAGCCCTGCCGGTACAGTATCTAGACAGGTCCAGCCCTGCCGGTACAGTATCTAGACAGGCCCAGCCGGTACAGTATCTAGACAGGCCCAGCCGGTACAGTATCTAGACAGGCCCAGCCGGTACAGTATCTAGACAGGTCTATCCCTGCCGGTACAGTATCTAGACAGGTCCAGCCCTGCCGGGACAGTATCTAGACAGGTCCAGCCCTGCCGGGACAGTATCTAGACAGGTCCAGCCCTGCCGGGACAGTATCTAGACAGGTCCAGCCCTGCCGGGACAGTATCTAGACAGGTCCAGCCCTGCCGGTACAGTATCTAGACAGGCCTAGCCCTGCCGGTACAGTATCTAGACAGGCCCAGCCGGTACAGTATCTAGACAGGCCCAGCCGGTACAGTATCTAGACAGGCCCAGCCGGTACAGTATCTAGACAGGCCCATCCCTGCCGGTACAGCATCTAGACAGGCCCAGCCCTGCCGGTACAGCATCTAGACAGGCCCAGCCCTGCCGGTACAGCATCTAGACAGGCCCAGCCCTGCCGGTACAGTATCTAGACAGGCCCAGCCCTGCCGGTACAGTATCTAGACAGGCCTAGCCCTGCAGGTACAGTATCTAGACAGGCCCAGCCGGTACAGTATCTAGACAGGCCCAGCCGGTACAGTATCTAGACAGGTCTATCCCTGCCGGTACAGTATCTAGACAGTTCTAGCCCTGCCGGTACAGTATCTAGACAGGCCCAGGCCCAAGCCTGCTGGTACAGTATCTAGACAGGCCCAGGCCTAGCCCTGCTGGTACATTATCTAGACAGGTCCAGCCCTGCTGGTACATTATCTAGACAGGTCCAGCCCTGCTGGTACAGTATCTAGACAGGTCCAGCCCTGCTGGTACAGTATCTAGACAGGTCCAGCCCTGCTGGTACAGTATCTAGACAGGTCCAGCCCTGCTGGTACAGTATCTAGACAGGTCCAGCCCTGCTGGTACAGTATCTAGACAGGTCCAGCCCTGCTGGTACAGTATCTAGACAGGTCCAGCCCTGCTGGTACAGTATCTAGACAGGTCCAGCCCTGCTGGTACAGTATCTAGACAGGTCCAGCCCTGCTGGTACAGTATCTAGACAGGTCCAGCCCTGCTGGTACAGTATCTAGACAGGTCCAGCCCTGCTGGTACAGTATCTAGACAGGTCCAGCCCTGCTGGTACAGTATCTAGACAGGTCCAGCCCTGCTGGTACAGTATCTAGACAGGTCCAGCCCTGCTGGTACAGTATCTAGACAGGTCCAGCCCTGCTGGTACAGTATCTAGACAGGTCCAGCCCTGCTGGTACAGTATCTAGACAGGTCCAGCCCTGCTGGTACAGTATCTAGACAGGTCCAGCCCTGCTGGTACAGTATCTAGACAGGTCCAGCCCTGCTGGTACAGTATCTAGACAGGTCCAGCCCTGCTGGTACAGTATCTAGACAGGTCCAGCCCTGCTGGTACAGTATCTAGACAGGTCCAGCCCTGCCGGTACAGTATCTAGACAGGTCCAGCCCTGCCGGGACAGTATCTAGACAGGTCCAGCCCTGCCGGTACAGTATCTAGACAGGCCTAGCCCTGCCGGTACAGTATCTAGACAGGCCCAGCCGGTACAGTATCTAGACAGGCCCAGCCGGTACAGTATCTAGACAGGCCCAGCCGGTACAGTATCTAGACAGGCCCATCCCTGCCGGTACAGCATCTAGACAGGCCCAGCCCTGCCGGTACAGCATCTAGACAGGCCCAGCCCTGCCGGTACAGCATCTAGACAGGCCCAGCCCTGCCGGTACAGTATCTAGACAGGCCCAGCCCTGCCGGTACAGTATCTAGACAGGCCTAGCCCTGCAGGTACAGTATCTAGACAGGCCCAGCCGGTACAGTATCTAGACAGGCCCAGCCGGTACAGTATCTAGACAGGTCTATCCCTGCCGGTACAGTATCTAGACAGGTCTAGCCCTGCCGGTACAGTATCTAGACAGGCCCAGGCCCAAGCCTGCTGGTACAGTATCTAGACAGGCCCATCCCTGCCGGTACAGCATCTAGACAGGCCCAGCCCTGCCGGTACAGCATCTAGACAGGCCCAGCCCTGCCGGTACAGCATCTAGACAGGCCCAGCCCTGCCGGTACAGTATCTAGACAGGCCCAGCCCTGCCGGTACAGTATCTAGACAGGCCTAGCCCTGCAGGTACAGTATCTAGACAGGCCCAGCCGGTACAGTATCTAGACAGGCCCAGCCGGTACAGTATCTAGACAGGTCTATCCCTGCCGGTACAGTATCTAGACAGGTCTAGCCCTGCCGGTACAGTATCTAGACAGGCCCAGGCCCAAGCCTGCTGGTACAGTATCTAGACAGGCCCAGGCCTAGCCCTGCTGGTACATTATCTAGACAGGTCCAGCCCTGCTGGTACATTATCTAGACAGGTCCAGCCCTGCTGGTACAGTATCTAGACAGGTCCAGCCCTGCTGGTACAGTATCTAGACAGGTCCAGCCCTGCTGGTACAGTATCTAGACAGGTCCAGCCCTGCTGGTACAGTATCTAGACAGGTCCAGCCCTGCTGGTACAGTATCTAGACAGGTCCAGCCCTGCTGGTACAGTATCTAGACAGGTCCAGCCCTGCTGGTACAGTATCTAGACAGGTCCAGCCCTGCTGGTACAGTATCTAGACAGGTCCAGCCCTGCTGGTACAGTATCTAGACAGGTCCAGCCCTGCTGGTACAGTATCTAGACAGGTCCAGCCCTGCTGGTACAGTATCTAGACAGGTCCAGCCCTGCTGGTACAGTATCTAGACAGGTCCAGCCCTGCTGGTACAGTATCTAGACAGGTCCAGCCCTGCTGGTACAGTATCTAGACAGGTCCAGCCCTGCTGGTACAGTATCTAGACAGGTCCAGCCCTGCTGGTACAGTATCTAGACAGGTCCAGCCCTGCTGGTACAGTATCTAGACAGGTCCAGCCCTGCTGGTACAGTATCTAGACAGGTCCAGCCCTGCTGGTACAGTATCTAGACAGGTCCAGCCCTGCTGGTACAGTATCTAGACAGGTCCAGCCCTGCTGGTACAGTATCTAGACAGGTCCAGCCCTGCTGGTACAGTATCTAGACAGGTCCAGCCCTGCTGGTACAGTATCTAGACAGGTCCAGCCCTGCTGGTACAGTATCTAGACAGGTCCA
The DNA here is from genome assembly GCF_045679555.1 of Salvelinus alpinus. Taxonomy (NCBI): domain Eukaryota; kingdom Metazoa; phylum Chordata; class Actinopteri; order Salmoniformes; family Salmonidae; genus Salvelinus; species Salvelinus alpinus. The sequence continues at coordinate 4,637,376 of NC_092114.1, forward strand.
GCCCTGCTGGTACAGTATCTAGACAGGTCCAGCCCTGCTGGTACAGTATCTAGACAGGTCCAGCCCTGCTGGTACAGTATCTAGACAGGTCCAGCCCTGCTGGTACAGTATCTAGACAGGTCCAGCCCTGCTGGTACAGTATCTAGACAGGTCCAGCCCTGCTGGTACAGTATCTAGACAGGTCCAGCCCTGCTGGTACAGTATCTAGACAGGTCCAGCCCTGCTGGTACAGTATCTAGACAGGTCCAGCCCTGCTGGTACAGTATCTAGACAGGTCCAGCCCTGCTGGTACAGTATCTAGACAGGTCCAGCCCTGCTGGTACAGTATCTAGACAGGTCCAGCCCTGCTGGTACAGTATCTAGACAGGTCCAGCCCTGCTGGTACAGTATCTAGACAGGTCCAGCCCTGCTGGTACAGTATCTAGACAGGTCCAGCCCTGCTGGTACAGTATCTAGACAGGTCCAGCCCTGCTGGTACAGTATCTAGACAGGTCCAGCCCTGCTGGTACAGTATCTAGACAGGTCCAGCCCTGCTGGTACAGTATCTAGACAGGTCCAGCCCTGCTGGTACAGTATCTAGACAGGTCCAGCCCTGCTGGTACAGTATCTAGACAGGTCCAGCCCTGCTGGTACAGTATCTAGACAGGTCCAGCCCTGCTGGTACAGTATCTAGACAGGTCCAGCCCTGCTGGTACAGTATCTAGACAGGTCCAGCCCTGCTGGTACAGTATCTAGACAGGTCCAGCCCTGCTGGTACAGTATCTAGACAGGTCCAGCCCTGCTGGTACAGTATCTAGACAGGTCCAGCCCTGCTGGTACAGTATCTAGACAGGTCCAGCCCTGCTGGTACAGTATCTAGACAGGTCCAGCCCTGCTGGTACAGTATCTAGACAGGTCTAGCCATGCTGGTACAGTATCTAGACAGGCCCAGGCCTGCTGGTACAGTATCTAGACAGGCCCAGGCCCAGGCCTGCTGGTACAGTATCTAGACAGGTCTAGCCCTGCTGGTACATTATCTAGACAGGCCTAGCCCTGCTGGTACATTATCTAGACAGGCCTAGCCCTGCTGGTACATTATCTAGACAGGCCCAGCCCTGCTGGTACATTATCTAGACAGGCCCAGCCCTGCTGGTACATTATCTAGACAGGCCCAGCCCTGCTGGTACATTATCTAGACAGGCCCAGCCCTGCTGGTACATTATCTAGACAGGCCCAGCCCTGCTGGTACATTATCTAGACAGGCCCAGCCCTGCTGGTACATTATCTAGACAGGCCCAGCCCTGCTGGTACATTATCTAGACAGGCCCAGCCCTGCTGGTACATTATCTAGACAGGCCCAGCCCTGCTGGTACAGTATCTAGACAGGCCCAGCCCTGCTGGTACAGTATCTAGACAGGCCCAGCCCTGCTGGTACAGTATCTAGACAGGCCTAGCCCTGCTGGTACAGTATCTAGACAGGCCTAGCCCTGCTGGTACAGTATCTAGACAGGCCTAGCCCTGCTGGTACAGTATCTAGACAGGCCCAGCCCTGCCGGTACAGTATCTAGACAGGCCCAGCCGGTACAGTATCTAGACAGGTCTATCCCTGCCGGTACAGTATCTAGACAGGTCTAGCCCTGCCGGTACAGTATCTAGACAGGCCTAGCCCTGCCGGTACAGTATCTAGACAGGCCCAGGCCCAAGCCTGCTGGTACAGTATCTAGACAGGCCCAGGCCCAGCCCTGCTGGTACAGTATCTAGACAGGCCCAGGCCTAGCCCTGCTGGTACAGTATCTAGACAGGCCCAGGCCTAGCCCTGCTGGTACATTATCTAGACAGGCCTAGCCCTGCTGGTACAGTATCTAGACAGGTCTAGCCCTGCTGGTACATTATCTAGACAGGCCCAGCCCTGCTGGTACATTATCTAGACAGGCCTAGCCCTGCTGGTACAGTATCTAGACAGGCCTAGCTCTGCTGGTACAGTATCTAGACAGGCCTCACCTTTCCTTTCCTCAGTGCTTTGTAGACGTCTTTGTACTGTTGGAACTTCTCCAGCTCAGCTTCGACCAGAACCTGTCTGATGTGCATCACCTCTTCTACTGTTAGAGCTTGACACTCTACAGGGTAGCAGAAGTCCTCCTGAAACAGACAGAGAGAGAGAGCTGTTTAGCTTCAGGTGTGGGACCAGTTGTACCTCTACTCTGACATGAAAACGATCACTTTAACAAAGAATCTTCCAGTGAACCTACAGCACAACATGGAGGTGGTTGGTTACCATGGAGAAAAAACATTATGGGAGGTGGTTGGTTACCATGGAGAAAAAACATTATGGGAGGTGGTTGGTTACCATGGAGAAAAAACATTATGGGAGGTGGTTGGTTACCATGGGGAAAAAACATTATGGGAGGTGGTTGGTTACCATGGGGAAAAAACATTATGGGAGGGGGTTGGTTACCATGGGGAAAAAACATTATGGGAGGTGGTTGGTTACCATGGAGAAAAAACATTATGGGAGGTGGTTGGTTACCATGGAGAAAAAACATTATGGGAGGTGGTTGGTTACCATGGGGAAAAAACATTATGGGAGGTGGTTGGTTACCATGGGGAAAAAACATTATGGGAGGTGGTTGGTTACCATGGGGAAAAAACATTATGGGAGCATGCGGCTCCTCAATACCGCAACCCCCCCCGTCACACCCGTTGTGTTATTAACCCCCCCCCCATCACACCCGTTGTGTTATTAAACCCCCCCCCCCCGTCACACCCGTTGTGTTATTAAACCCCCCCAGTCACACCCGTTGTGTTATTAACCCCCCCCCCCATCACACCCGTTGTGTTATTAAACCCCCCCCCCCCGTCACACCCGTTGTGTTATTAAACCCCCCCATCACACCCGTTGTGTTATTAAACCCCCCCACATCACACCCGTTGTGTTATTAAACCCCCCCGTCACACCCGTTGTGTTATTAAACCCCCCCACATCACACCCGTTGTGTTATTAAACCCCCCCACATCACACCCATTGTGTTATTAAACCCCCCCGTCACACCCGTTGTGTTATTAAACCCCCCACATCACACCCGTTGTGTTATTAAACCCCCCACATCACACCCATTGTGTTATTAACCCCCCACATCACACCCGTTGTGTTATTAAACCCCCCACATCACACCCGTTGTGTTATTAAACCCCCCACATCACACCCGTTGTGTTATTAAACCCCCCACATCACACCCGTTGTGTTATTAAACCCCCCACATCACACCCGTTGTGTTATTAAACCCCCACATCACACCCGTTGTGTTATTAACCCCCACATCACACCCGTTGTTACTAAACCCCCACATCACACCCGTTGTGTTATTAACCCCCCCCCCATCACACCCGTTGTGTTATTAAACCCCCCCCCCCCCCGTCACACCCGTTGTGTTATTAAACCCCCCCACATCACACCCGTTGTGTTATTAAACCCCCCACATCACACCCGTTGTGTTATTAAACCCCCCACATCACACCCGTTGTGTTATTAAACCCCCACATCACACCCGTTGTGTTATTAACCCCCACATCACACCCGTTGTTACTAAACCCCCACATCACACCCGTTGTGTTATTAAACCCCCCCGTAACACCCGTTGTGTTATTAAACCCCCCACATCACACCCGTTGTGTTATTAAACCCCCCACATCACACCCGTTGTGTTATTAAACCCCCCACATCACACACGTTGTGTTATTAAACCCCCCACATCACACCCGTTGTGTTATTAACCCCCACATCACACCCGTTGTTACTAAACCCCCACATCACACCTGTTATGTTACTAAACCCCCACATCACACCCGTTGTGTTATTAACCCCCACCACCACATCACACCCGTTATGTATTTAAACCACCACATCACACCCGTTGTGTTATTAAACCCCCACATCACAGCCGTTATGTTAATAAACCCCCCCACATCACAGCCGTTATGTTAATAAACCCCCCCACATCACAGCCGTTAAGTTACTAAACCCCCACATCACACCCGTTATGTTATTAAACCCCCCACATCACAGCCGTTATGTTACTAAACCCCCACATCACAGCCGTTATGTTACTAAACCCCCACATCACCGCCGTTAAGTTACTAAACCCCCACATCACACCCGTTATGTTACTAAACCCCCACATCACCGCCGTTAAGTTACTAAACCCCCACATCACAGCCGTTATGTTACTAAACCCCCACATCACCGCCGTTAAGTTACTAAACCCCCACATCACACCCGTCATGTTATTAAACCCCCACATCACACCCGTTATGTAATTAAACCCCCACCACCACATCACACCCGTTATGTTATTAAACCCCCAACATCACAGCCGTTATGTTACTAAACCCCCACATCACAGCCGTTATGTTACTAAACCCCCACATCACCGCCGTTATGTTATTAACCCCCACATCACCGCCGTTATGTTACTAAACCCCCACATCACAGCCGTTATGTTACTAAACCCCCACATCACCGCCGTTAAGTTACTAAACCCCCACATCACACCCGTTATGTTATTAACCCCCACATCACACCCGTTATGTTATTAACCCCCACATCACACCCGTTATGTTATTAACCCCCCCACATCACACCCGTTATGTTATTAACCCCCCCATCACACCCGTTATGTTATTAACCCCCACATCACACCCGTTATGTTATTAACCCCCACATCACACCAGTTATGTTATTAACCCCCACATCACACCCGTTATGTTATTAACCCCCCCACATCACACCCGTTATGTTATTAACCCCCCCACATCACACCCGTTATGTTATTAACCCCCCCACATCACACCCGTTATGTTATTAACCCCCACATCACACCCGTTATGTTATTAACCCCCACATCACACCCGTTATGTTATTAACCCCCCCACATCACACCCGTTATGTTATTAAACCCCCACATCACACCCGTCATGTTATTAACCCCCACATCACACCCGTTATGTTATTAACCCCCCCACATCACACCCGTTATGTTATTAACCCCCACATCACACCCGTTATGTTATTAACCCCCCCACATCACACCCGTTATGTTATTAACCCCCCCTCACACCCGTCATGTTAATAAACCCCCACCAGGATAGTATTCCCAGGGAGCACACAGAGCCCAGCCTGATAATGACAAACAGAAGTGAACAACACAGCAGCTCTGAGGACATCCCAGTGAGTCATGTAGTCAGTTGGGAAAAAGTCTAAAATGTGTTCCCAAACAGTGTTCGTTTTAAGACTACACGTTGTATTAGGTGATCATTGATTAAGTAATTGTGTGCGTTCCAGGTTGTCATTTTTTGCAGTCTGGGGTCCAATAATCTCTGAATATTGTTATATTATACATCAATGTGGTGACGACCTGGAACGCATCCATAGTTAGCGTGGAATAATACATCCATGACATACCATCTTAGCACCACTGCTGGGGGCGGGGTTTTCCACCTGACAGGAAATAGAACAGCTCAGTATTACAGACAGGACCACTACCCAGACTCCTCCTCAGTATTACAGACAGGACCACTACCCAGACTCCTCCTCAGTATTACAGACAGGACCACTACCCAGACTCCTCCTCAGTATTACAGACAGGACCACTGTCTACCAGGTAGGTAGTTGGTTCTGAAGGTGTAGAGATGGTAAGGCAGGTAGGTAGTTGGTTCTGAAGGTGTAGAGATGGTAAGGCAGGTAGGTAGTTGGTTCTGAAGGTGTAGAGATGGTAAGGCAGGTAGGTAGTTGGTTCTGAAGGTGTAGAGATGGTAAGGCAGGTAGGTAGTTGGTTCTGAAGGTGTAGAGATGGTAAGGCAGGTAGGTAGTTGGTTCTGAAGGTGTAGAGATGGTAAGGCAGGTAGGTAGTTGGTTCTGAAGGTGTAGAGATGGTAAGGCAGGTAGGTAGTTGGTTCTGAAGGTGTAGAGATGGTAAGGTAGGTAGGTAGTTGGTTCTGAAGGTGTAGAGATGGTAAGGTAGGTAGGTAGTTGGTTCTGAAGGTGTAGAGATGGTAAGGTAGGTAGGTAGTTGGTTCTGAAGGTGTAGAGATGGTAAGGTAGGTAGGTAGTTGGTTCTGAAGGTGTAGAGATGGTAAGGTAGGTAGTTGGTTCTGAAGGTAGAGATGGTAAGGTAGGTAGTTGGTTCTGAAGGTAGAGATGGTAAGGTAGGTAGTTGGTTCTGATGGTAGAGATGGTAAGGCAGGTAGTTGGTTCTGAAGGTAGAGATGGTAAGGCAGGTAGTTGGTTCTGAAGGTAGAGATGGTAAGGTACACTACCGTTCAAACGTTTGGGCTCACTTAGAAATGACCTTGTTTTTGAAAGAAAAGGTCATTTTTTGTCCAATGAAATATAACATTTATCAGAAACACCGTGTAGACATTGTTAATGTTGTAAATGACCATTGTAGCTGGAAACGTAGATATTCCATTTAAAAAAGAAATTAAAAAATCAGCCATAGACGTACAGAGGTCCATTATCAGCAACCATCAATCCTGTGTTCCAATGGCACGTTGTGTTTGCTAATCCAAGTTTATCATTTTAAAAAGGCTAATTGATCACTAGAAAACCCTTTTGCAACTATGTTAGCACAGCTGAAAACTGTTATTAAAGAAGCAATAAAACTAGCCTTCTTTAGACTAGTTGAGTATCTGGAGCATCAGCATTTGTGGGTTTGATTACAGGCTCAAAATGGCCCGAAACAAAGACCTTTCTTCTGAAACTCGTCAGTCTATTCTTGTTCTGAGAAATGAAGGCTATTCCATGCGAGAAATTGCCAAGAAACTGAAGATCTCGTACAACGCTGTGTACTATTCCCTTCACAGAACAGCTCAAACTGTCTCTAACCAGAATAGAAAGAGGAGTGGGAGGCCCCGGTGCACAACTGAGCAGGAGGACAAGTACATTAGAGTGTCTAGTTTGAGAAACAGACGCCTCACAAGTCCACAACTGGTAGCTTCATTAAATAGTACCCGCAAAACACCAGTCTCAACATCAACAGTGAAGAGACGACTCCGGGACGCTGGCCTTCTAGGCAGAGTTCCTCTGACCAGTGTCTGTGTTCTTTTGCCCATCTTAATCTTTTCTTTTTATTGGCCAGTCTGAGATAAAGCTTTTTCTTTGCAACTCTGACTAGAAGGCCAGCATCCTGGAGTCGCCTCTTCACAGTAGTGAAGTAGTGTACACTATAATAGTAGTGTACACTATAATACCATGAGAGGCTTGACTGTTTGCAGCACACAGTAGTGTACATACCAGAGACTTGGAGCTCTGTCTGGTGGGGGCTGTGAAGGGTCGTACGCTGGTGGGGGTCTCCTTCTCAATGGAGTGTCTCCTCTGAGGGGAGGGGCGACTGTCAGGCTGGGGAGTCATGGTGATGGGCAGGAACCTAGGGGGTGCTGGAGGGGGGGGGGGAGAACAGTAAGATTACAGAGTTCAGGAGGGGAGAGAGAGAGAACAGTAAGATTACAGAGTTCAGGAGGGGAGAGAGAGAGAGTTGAGACAGGCAGTTTGATAGTGTAGTGCACTACATTTGACCAGGACTAATAGGACTAAAGTAGTGCACTACATTTGACCAGGACCCATAGGACTAAAGTAGTGCACTACATTTGACCAGGGCCCATAGGACTATATATATATATATATAAAGTCTGGTATTTGGGTAGGGCTCTGTTGGAGCATGAGGGGTGGGTTTGATGTGCTAGGGGGATCACTGTGTTTTGCCTTCTACCGGTTTGTATGTATTGTCTGTATAATCTTTCAAATATCAATAACTTGATAAAAACAGTAGTGCACTATCTAGTGAATAGTTTGCCATTTGGGATGCTTCATTAGTATTCTGTACCTTAGGAGCCTTCAAAGAGTGGACGGATCTAGTGTCCTAGCTAGTATACATGGTGTTATGGAATGTACTTTGCCATTCAATAAATGTGTATGTTTTTGTGGAATATGGAACGGTTTATGAATTCATTGTGAACATTATATAAATACAACAAAAAGAGAGTGAAGGTATCTTACTGTTCTTCCCCAGGACAGATCCCGGAGACGAGGCGTCCAACATGGATGATGACATACTGGAGGAGCTGTGACTGGGCTCATCCTGTTAATGAGGAGATACACATGACTGATGTAGACAGACTACCATTACAACCATTACAAAAGAGACTAACCTGCTCCTCAGCAAACATGATCATTTCAGGTGACAATGTCGACTCATTTCTGCCACTGGATAAATAAGAACGAGACGCACCGCGGACACTAAGAACGAGACGCACCGCGGATACTAAGAACGAGACGCACGGCGGGTACTAAGAACGAGACGCCCGGCGGGTACTAAGAACGAGACGACCCGCGGATACTAAGAACGAGACGCCCGGCGGATACTAAGAACGAGACGCACCGCGGATACTAAGAACGAGACGCCCGGCGGATACTAAGAACGAGACGCACCGCGGATACTAAGAACCAGACGCACCGCGGACACTAAGAACGAGACGCACCGCGGATACTAAGAACGAGACGCCCGGCGGATACTAAGAACGAGACGCACCGCGGATACTAAGAACGAGACGCCCGGCGGATACTAAGAACGAGACGCACCGCGGATACTAAGAACCAGACGCACCGCGGACACTAAGAACGAGACGCACGGCGGACACTAAGAACGAGACGCACGGCGGACACTAAGAACGAGACGCACGGAGGATACTAAGAACCAGACGCACCGCGGACACTAAGAACGAGACGCACGGAGGATACTAAGAACCAGACGCACCGCGGAAACTAAGAACGAGACGCACCGCGGACACTAAGAACGAGACGCACGGAGGATACTAAGAACCAGACGCACCGCGGACACTAAGAACGAGACGCACGGAGGATACTAAGAACCAGACGCACCGCGGACACTAAGAACGAGACGCCCCGCGGACACTAAGAACGAGACGCCCGGCGGATACTAAGAACGAGACGCCCGGCGGATACTAAGAACGAGACGCACGGCGGATACTAAGAACGAGACGCACGGCGGATACTAAGAACGAGACGCACCGCGGACACTAAGAACGAGACGCACCGCGGACACTAAGAACGAGACGCACGGCGGATACTAAGAACGAGACGCACGGCGGACACTAAGAACGAGACGCACGGCGGACACTAAGAACCAGACGCACCGCGGACACTAAGAACGAGACGCACCGCGGATACTAAGAACGAGACGCACGGCGGGTACTAAGAACGAGACGACCCGCGGATACTAAGAACGAGACGCCCGGCGGATACTAAGAACGAGACGCACCGCGGATACTAAGAACCAGACGCACCGCGGATACTAAGAACGAGACGCCCCGCGGATACTAAGAACGAGACGCCCCGCGGATACTAAGAACGAGACGCACGGCGGATACTAAGAACGAGACGCACGGCGGATACTAAGAACGAGACGCACGGCGGATACTAAGAACGAGACGCCCCGCGGATACTAAGAACGAGACGCCCCGCGGATACTAAGAACGAGACGCCCCGCGGATACTAAGAACGAGACGCCCCGCGGATACTAAGAACGAGACGCACCGCGGATACTAAGAACGAGACGCACGGCGGGTACTAAGAACGAGACGCCCGGCGGATACTAAGAACGAGACGCCCGGCGGATACTAAGAACGAGACGCACCGCGGATACTAAGAACCAGACGCACCGCGGATACTAAGAACGAGACGCCCCGCGGATACTAAGAACGAGACGCCCCGCGGATACTAAGAACGAGACGCACGGCGGATACTAAGAACGAGACGCACGGCGGATACTAAGAACGAGACGCACGGCGGATACTAAGAACGAGACGCCCCGCGGATACTAAGAACGAGACGCCCCGCGGATACTAAGAACGAGACGCCCCGCGGATACTAAGAACGAGACGCCCCGCGGATACTAAGAACGAGACGCACCGCGGATACTAAGAACGAGACGCACGGCGGATACTAAGAACGAGACGCACCGCGGATACTAAGAACGAGACGCACCGCGGATACTAAGAACGAGACGCCCGGCGGATACTAAGAACGAGACGCGGGCTGGATAAAGGACTAGAAACACTTGTTTCTGTGTGCAAGTCAAGAGCTTTCTTGTACTCCTCGTTGTAGAAAAGAGGCTTTGGTGTAGGTGATGTATGAACTAGACGCGGGCTGGATGTATGAATAACACAAACAATCGCATTCTAGCCACACACACTGTCCCCACTCTCTCTCACACACGTACATCAGACTCTGAGCTTCCCAGTTCAGCCAGCGTGGGTGCCTTCAGGAGCCTCTTCCTCTGACACAGAGCCCCTCCCAGCCCGGGAGCTGGTGGACAGGACAGGGTGCTGGCGACGTGCTTCCTGGGGGCATCTGGAGTGGACAGGTCTGTGGGAGGAGTCAGAGAGGACAGAGGAAAACAGTCACAGGGAGACAAGAAAATAGAAAAACTAAAGAGAAACCATTGAATGAGTAGTTCTGTCCAAACTGGTACTGTAGACTGTTCAGTGCCTAAAATAAGGGGTTAAATACAGGTCAAAAAAAAATTGTGTCCTGATCTTTCTTATGTCTCTCAGATATAGGACAGACACTTCAGAACAAACCTCCTTTAAAACAATATTTTGGGGGGGGTTGGGGGGGCTCTTGTTCCATATGGTCAATCTGTTATTCAATGCGTTTGTATGGGCTAATAGCAGAAAGGCCAACTAAACATTAATCATATCATTATGTATACATGTTTTATACTTCAAGGAGTCCTAGAATTCTAAATCAAAATGATGTTTGGTATGACCTTCTTAAAACAATTCCATATAGCTTAGTGGAATTGTATAAACGCTGTAAGTACAGAAACACAATGTTTAACGCTTAACTTCCGGCGCCGAACAGGATGGCTGCCTCGCTTCGCGTTCCTTGGAAAATATGCAGTATTTTGTTTTTCTATGTGTTATTTCTTACATTGGTACCCCGGGTGATCTTAAGTTTCATTACATACAGCCGGGAGGAACTACTGAATATACGATTAACGTCAACTAACCACCCTTCCTACCAGGAATATGACTTTCCCGAAACGGATCCAGTGTCTTGCCTTCCACCCAATACAATGGACCTGATCCCAGCCGGCGAAGCTACACGACGCCGAAAAAGGGGCAAACGTAGCGGTCTCCTGGTCAGGCTTCGGAGACGAGCACATCGCGCTCCACTCCCTAGCATACTACTCGCCAATGTCCAGTCTCTTGAGAATAAGGTCGATGAAATCCGAGCACGGGTAACATTCGAGAGAGACATCAGGGATTGCAACGTGCTCTGCTTCACGGAAACATGGCTAACTGAAAAGACGCTAACGGAGTCGGTGCAGCCAGCTGGTTTCTTCACGCATCGCGCAGACAGAAACATACATCTTTCTGGTAAGAAGAGGGGCGGGGGGGTATGCCTCATGATTAACGAGACGTGGTGTGACCATCATAACAACACTCAGGAACTAAAGTCATTCTGTTCACCTGATCTAGAACTCCTCACAATCAAATGTAGACCGCATTATCTACCAAGGGAATTCACTTCGGTCATAATCACAGCCGTATATATTCCCCCCCAAGCAGACACATCGATGGCCCTGAACGAACTCTATCTGACTCTCTGTAAACTGGAAACCACACACCCTGAGGCTGCATTCATCGTAGCTGGGGATTTTAACAAGGCTAATCTAAAAACAAAACTCCCTAAATTCTATCAGCACATCGATTGTCCGACCAGGGCTGGCAGAACTCTGGACCATTGTTATACTAACTTCCGCGACGCATATAAGGCCCTCCCCCGCCCTCCTTTCGGAAAAGCTGACCACGACTCCATTTTGTTGATTCCAGCCTACAAACAGAAATTAAAACTACAAGCTCCCGCGCTCAGGTCTGTTCAACGCTGGTCCGACCAATCTGAATCCACGCTTCAAGACTGCTTTGATCACGCGGATTGGAATATGTTCCGCACGGCGTCCAACAACAACAATGATGAATATGCAGATTCGGTGAGCGAGTTCATTAGGAAGTGCATTGACGATGTCGTACCCAGAGCAACGATTAAAACATTCCCAAACCAGAAACCGTGGATTAACGGCAGCATTCGCGTGAAACTGAAAGCGCGAACCACTGCTTTTAACCAGGGCAAGGTGACCGGAAACATGACCGAATACACACAGTGTAGCTATTCTCTCCGCAAGGCTATCAAACAGGCTAAGTCCCAGTACAGAGACAAAATTGAATCGCAATTCAACAGCTCAGACACAAGGGGTATGTGGCAGGGTCTACAGTCTATCACGGATTACAAAAAGAAAAGCAGCCCCGTCGCGGATCAGGATGTCTTGCTCCCAGACAGGCTAAATACCTTTTTTGCCCGCTTTGAGGATAATACAGTGCAACTGACACGGCCCACTACCAAAACCTGCGGGCTCTCCTTCACTGCAGCCGAGGTGAGTAAAACATTTAAACGTGTTAACCCTCGCAAGGCTGCAGGCCCAGACGGCATTCCCAGCCGCGTCCTCAGAGCATGCGCAGACCAGCTGGCTGGTGTGTTTACGGACATATTCAATCAATCCTTAGCCCAGTCTGCTGTTCCCACATGCTTCAAGAGGGCCACCATTGTTCCTGTTCCCAAGAAAGCTAAGGTAACTGAGCTAAACGACTACCGCCCCGTAGCACTCACTTCTGTCATCATGAAGTGCTTTGAGAGACTAGTCAAGGACCATATCACCTCCACCCTACCGGACACCCTAGACCCACTCCAATTTGCTTACCGACCCAATAGGTCCACAGACGACGCAATCGCAACCACACTGCACACTGCCCTAACCCATCTGGACAAGAGGAATACCTATGTGAGAATGCTGTTCATCGACTACAGCTCAGCATTTAACACCATAGTACCCTCCAAACTCGTCATCAAGCTCGAGACCCTGGGCCTCGACCCCGCCCTGTGCAACTGGGTCCTGGACTTCCTGACGGGCCGCCCCCAGGTGGTGAGGGTAGGTAACAACATCTCCACCCCGCTGATCCTCAACACTGGGGCCCCACAAGGGTGCGTTCTGAGCCCTCTCCTGTACTCCCTGTTCACCCACGACTGCGTGGCCATGCACGCCTCCAACTCAATCATCAAGTTTGCGGACGACACTACAGTGGTAGGCTTGATTACCAACAACGACGAGACGGCCTACAGGGAGGTGGTGAGGGCCCTCGGAGTGTGGTGTCAGGAAAATAACCTCACACTCAACGTCAACAAAACAAAGGAGATGATTGTGGACTTCAGGAAACAGCAGAGGGAGCACCCCCCTATCCACATCGACGGGTCAGTAGTGGAGAAGGTGGAAAGTTTTAAGTTCCTCGGTGTACACATCACGGACAAACTGAATTGGTCCACCCACACAGACAGCGTTGTGAAGAAGGCGCAGCAGCGCCTCTTCAACCTCAGGAGGCTGAAGAAATTCGGCTTGTCACCAAAAGCACTCACAAACTTCTACAGATGCACAATCGAGAGCATCCTGTCGGGCTGTATCACCGCCTGGTACGGCAACTGCTCCGCACACAACCGTAAGGCTCTCCAGAGGGTAGTGAGGTCGGCAGAACGCATCACCCGGGGCAAACTACCTGCCCTCCAGGACACCTACACCACCCGATGTCACAGGAAGGCCATAAAGATCATCAAGGACAACAACCACCCAAGCCACTACCTGTTCACCCCGCTATCATCCAGAAGGCGAGGTCAGTACAGGTGCATCCAAGCAGGGACCGAGAGACTGAAAAACAGCTTCTATCTCAAGGCCATCAGACTGTTAAACAGCCACCACTAACATTTAGCGGCCGCTGCCAACAAACTGACTCAGCTCCAGCCACCTTAAAAATGGGAATTGATGGAAATTATGTAAAAATGTACCACCAGCCACTTTAAACAATGCCACCTAATATAATGTTTACATACCCTACATTACACATCTCTTATGTATATGTATATACTGTACTCTATATCATCTACTGCATCTTGCCATCTTATGTAATACATGGACCACTAGCCACTTTAAACTATGCCACTTTATGTTTACATACCCTACATTACTCATCTCATATGTATATACTGTACTCTATACCATCTACTGCACCTTGCCTATGCCGTCTGTACCATCACTCATTCATATATCTTTATGTACATATTCTTTATCCCTTTACACTTGCGTGTATAAGGTAGTAGTTGCGGAATTGTTAGGTTAGATTACTTGTTGTTATTACTGCATTGTCGGAACTAGAAGCACAAGCATTTCGCTACACTCGCATTAACATCTGCTAACCATGTGTATGTGACTAATAAATTTGATTTGATTTGATTTAAAAAAAGGCACCAGCATTACGATGGGACTCATTGGGTTAAACTAGTTTACCTCTAGAGGCAACATCAATTATTACTGTCGAGAAGGAAAACTCAACTAAATATTGATGATACCGTCAGTAAAGACGCAAGAGTGACGCACATAGATGCCCACGAAGACAGTTGATTTTACAGATACTATTTGGTAGTATTCTGAAATACATTTCCACTCACTATGTACATCATCTCACACAGACACACAGGTGAAGGTGTGAGAACAGTACTAATACCTGAGCTGCGGTTCGGATCTTGAGGGATGCTGATGCTTTTGACTGCTCCTATAGGAGGGAACATCTCCAATATGGTCCGGTCATCAACACCGGTTCTTCCTAAAAAATAAAAAAAAAGTTCAGCAATCGACACACAATACACAATAATGACAAAGCGAAAACATGTTTAGAAATTTTGTTTAGAAAAATGTATTAAAAATAAAAAACAAATACCTTATTTACATAAGTATTCAGACCCTTTGCTATGAGACTCGAAATTGAGCTCAGGTGCATCCTGTTGCCATTGATCATCCTTGAGATGTTTCTACAACTTGATTGAAGTACACCTGTGGTAAATTCAATTGATTGGACATGATTTGGAAAGGCACACACCTGTCTATATAAGGTCCCACAGTTGACAATGCATGTCAAGAGTAAAAACCAAGCCATTGTCCGTAGAGTGCCGAGACAGGATTGTGTCGAAACACAGATCTGGGGAAGGGTACCAAAAAATGTCTGCAGCATTGAAGGTCCCCAAGAACACAGTGGCCTCCACCATTCTTAAATGGAAGAAGTTCAGAACCACCAAGACTCTGAGAGCTGGCTGCCCGGCCAAACTGAGCAATTGGGGGACAAGGGCCTTGGTCAGGGAGGTGACCAAGAACCCGATGGTCACTATGACAGAGCTCCAGAGTTCCTCTGTGGAGATGGGAGAACCTTCCAGAAGGACAACCATCTCTGCAGCACTCCACCAATCAGGCCTTTACGGTAGAGTGGCCCGACAGAAGCCACTCCTCAGTAAAAGGCACATGACAGCCTGCTTGGAGTTTGCCAAAAGGCACCTAAAGACTCTCAGACCATGAGAGAAAAGATACTCTGGTCTGATGAAACCAAGATTGAACTCTTTGGCCTGAATGCCAAGCATCACGACTGGATGAAACCTGACACCAACCCTAAGGTGAAGCATGGTGGTGGCAGCATCATGCTGTGGGGATATTTTTCAGTGGCAGGGACTGGGAAACTAATCAGGATCGAGGCAAAGATGGAGCAAAGTATTGAGAGATTCTTGATGTAAACCTGCTCCAGAGCGCTTGAGACCTCAGACTGGGGCGAAGGTTCACCCTCCAATAGGACAATGGCCTTAAGCACACAGCTAAAACAACGCAAGAGTGGCTTCAGGACAAGTCTCTGAATGTCTTTGAGTGGCCCAGCCAGAGCCCGGACTTGAACCCTATCGAACATCTCTGGAGAGACCTGAAAATAGCTGTGCAGAGACACTCCCCATCCAACCTAACAGAGCTTGAGAGGATCTGCAGAGAAGAATGGGAGAAACTCCCCAAATACAGGTGCGCCAAGCTTGTAGCGTCATACCCAGTCGTGATGCAAGGCTCTAATCGCTGCCAAAGGTTCTTCAACAAAGTACTGAGTAAAGGGTCTGAATACTTATGTAAATGTGATATTTCAGTTTTTGATTTGTCATTGTGGGGTATTGTGTATACATCGATGAGGAAAAAAACGATTTATTCCATGTTAGAAAAAGGCTGTAACGTAGCAAAATGTGGAAAAAGTCAAGGGGTCTGAATACTTTCCCAAGGCACTGTATGCCACAGTGAATTATGATGGACAGGCCAGGCAGGCAGCCTTTAGTGTTACAGGGTAATCCGTCCCCTCTAGGAAGCACTTAGTTAGCACTGCACTAACCATACCTGATCATAATATAACCCTACCCAACTATACCCCTAAACCAACCCAACCATAATATAACCCTAGCATAACCCAACCATTACCCCACCCTACCATTACCCCACCCTACCATTACCCCACCATTACCCCACCCTACCATTACCCCACCCTACCATTACCCCACCCTACCATTACCCCACCATTACCCCATCCAACCATTACCCCACCATTACCCCACCCAACCATTACCCTGCCCCACCATTACCTCCCCATGACATGACCCCACCATTACCCCACCATACCAAAGATCCACCCAACCCCACCATTACCCCACCATGACCCCACCCCACCATGACCCAACCCCACCCCACCATGACCCCACTCCACCATACCAAAGATCCACCCCACCCCACCATGACCCCACCCCACCATGACCCCACCATACCAAAGATCCACCCAACCCCACCATGACCCGACCCCACCATGACCCCACCATACCAAAGATCCACCCAACCATATCCCTACTCATCCATAACATGGGAGAAGAGAGCATTGGAGAGAGGAAAGCAGGTCTGATGGAAGCATTCAATGTTAGAGTGTATAGAGATGGCAGGAGGTCCAGTGAGGAGCTGTTAACTGTCAATGTTAGAGTGTATAGAGATGGCAGGAGGTCCACTGAGGAGCTGTTAACTGTCAATGTTAGAGTGTATAGAGATGGCAGGAGGTCCAGTGAGGAGCTGTTAACTGTCAATGTTAGAGTGTATAGAGATGGCAGGAGTTCCACTGAGGAGCTGTTAACTGTCAATGTTAGAGTGTATAGAGATGGCAGGAGGTCCACTGAGGAGCTGTTAACTGTCCTGGTTTCAGTCTCACTCAGCTCTGTGAAACACTGACTGGGTCTGAAGGCAGGAAGGCAGACGGCTGCCAGTGGATTACTTTAAAGCATGTCTGTCTGTGGGTCTGAACCTGGTAGATGTGATAAGTTGAACATGACATTCATCAGATGGGGGGTGATATTGTCACAGTAATTTAATGAACACAAGGGAAACGGTGATTTGACTTACTGAATTGGAGTTTGGGCTCCACTAACTCACCGCGTTAGCTTCACTAACTCACTGCTAGCCTGCACTGGTAGTCTGGGCTGCATCATGTTGCAACGTCCCCTTGAGGCCCATCTGCTAGCCCCGGCCTGCTAGCTGTCTGAATCGCTGTGCCTCCAGCTCGCCTAGCTACTCACTGGACCCTATGATCACTCGGCTGCACATGCCTCTCCCTAATGTCAATATGCCTTGTCTATTGCTGTTTTGGTTAGTGATTTGTCTTATTTCACTGTAGAGCCTCCAGCCCTGCTCAATATGCCTTAGCTAACCCTTTTGTTCCACCCTCCACACATGCCGTGACTTCACCTGGCTTAAATGGTGCCTCTAGAGACAAAACCTATCTAATCGTCACTCAACGCCTAGGTTTACCTCCACTGTACTCACATCCTACCCTTGTCTGTACATTATGCCTTGAATATATTCTACCACGCCCAGAAACCTGCTCCTTTTACTCTGTTCCGAACGCACTAGACGACCAGTTCGTATAGCATTTAGCCGTACCCTTATCCTCTGGTGATGTAGAGGTTAACCCAGGCCCTAGTACCACACCTATTCCCCAGGCGCTTCCCCAGGCGCTTCCCCAGGCGCATTTGTTGACTAACCGTAAAAGCATTAGTTTCACGCATGTTAACATCAGAAGCCTCCTCCCTGAGTTTGTTTAATTCACTACTTTAGCACACTTCACCAAACCTGATGTCCTTGCCGTGTCTGAATCCTGGCTAAGGAAGGCCACCAAAAATCCTGAAATTCCCATCAATAACTATAACATTTTCAGACAGAACTGCCAAAGGGGGCGGAGTTGCAATCTACTGCAGAGATAGCCTGCAGAGTTCTGTCCTACTATCCAGGTCTGTGCCCAAATTTTTTAAATCCACCTTTACAGAAACAAGTCTCTCACCATTGCCGCTTGTTACAGACCCCCCTCAGCCCCCAGCTGTGCCGTGGAAACCATATGTTAATTGATTGCCCCCCCCCCCCCCATCGATCTTCAGTGTTCGTACTGTTAGGTGACCTAAACTGGGACATGCTGAACTTCTCTAGGGTAGGGGGCAACATTCGGAATTTTGGATGAAAAGCGTGCCCAAATTAAACTGCCTGATACACAGGCCCAGAAGCTAGAATATGCATATAAAATACTGTCTGTGAGTAAAACAGAACTGATATGGCAGGTGAAAACCTGAGGAAAATCCAACCAGCAAGTACTATTATTTTGAAAGGCTGTGTTTCCATTGAAAGCCTATCCACCATACAAAGACTTGGGACCCAGTTCATGATCTCTATGGCTTCCTCTACACGTGGCCAGTCTTTATGCATTGTTTCAGGCTTTAACTCTGAAAAATGAGGGAGATACAGCACTTTCAATGAGTGGACACTGGACATTTCCAGACACGAGTCCAGCGCATGATCGGGAACGCACCTTTCTTGTTTCTCCTTTTCTATTGACGAAGCTTTTGTCCGGTTGAAATATTATTGATTATTTATGACAAAAACAACCTGAGGATTGATTTCTGACATGTTTCTACTAACTTTTATTGTACTTTTTTGTCTGGATGTTGAGAGCGCGCTTTGTGCCTTTGGATTTCTGAACTAAACGCACCAACAAAAAGGAGGTTTTTGGACATAAAGAGGGACATTATCGAACAAAAAAAAACA
Organism: Salvelinus alpinus; assembly: GCF_045679555.1. Taxonomy (NCBI): domain Eukaryota; kingdom Metazoa; phylum Chordata; class Actinopteri; order Salmoniformes; family Salmonidae; genus Salvelinus; species Salvelinus alpinus. Next base: position 4,656,452 of record NC_092114.1, read on the forward strand.
TTTATTGTGTAACATGAAGTCCTGTGAGTGCCATCTGATGAAGATCAAAGGTTAGTGATTCATTTAATAATTTCTGACTTTTGTGAGCCCTAGCCTTGGCTGGAAAATGGCTGTATGGTTTTCTGTGACTAGGCGCTGACCTAACATAACCGCATGGTGTGCTTTCTCTGTAAAGCCTTTTTGAAATCGGACACTGTGGTTGGATTTACAACAAGTGTATCTTTAAAATGGTGTAAAATACTTGTAGGTTTGAGGAATTTTAATTATGGGATTTCTGTTGTTTTGAATTTGGCGCCCTGCAATTTCACTGGCTGCTGTCGAGGTGGGACGCTACCGTCCCACTTATACCAGAGAGGTCAACACCCCGGCCGTCCTACAATCTAAGCTAGATGCCCTCAATCTCACAAATTATCAAGGAACCTACCAGGTACAACCCTAAATCCGTAACCATGGGCACCCTCTTAGATATCATCCTGACCAACTTACCCTCTAAATACACCTCTGCTGGCTTCAACCAGGATCTCAACGATCATTGCCTCATTGCGTAATTGGTCCGAAGTCAAACAATCACCCCTCATCACTGTCAAACACTCCCTAAAACACTTCAGCGAGCAGGCCTCTGGATCAAGTGACATTCTGTGACTTTGGCTAATATGCCTTCTTTTCTTGCCGTGGTATCGTTTTGGTATCGAGTATTATGAGACTAAGCCTGCTAACATAATAAAAATTATAATCTGTGACACTAATATAATAATGTGTCATATGTGGGTATGAAATGGAGCGAGGGTCAACTTTTGCGTAACACCGAGCCGCGTCCCGGCTGCGTCCGAGCGCGTGTGTCCTGCTCACCCAGGCGGTTGCGTCGGATCATGTCAGGTGATACAGGCCGTAGCTTCCTCTCCTGTTTGATGCCCTCTAAGAGACGCTCATGGAGGGTCTGCGGCCACGCAGGGTGAGGCTTCAACTTCCTAGCAGTAACCTACAAGTAGACAGACAAGCAGATAATGAATTCTGTGCAGCAGAGACAGCTCATCAACCATCCACAATAAAACACGTACTGAAGCAACATACTGAAGCAGCTGCCCTTCCTTTCAAGTCAACAAAACTGGATTCATCCCCTTAGGAGCAAGAAGGCGTCACAGTAAGGGCAATAATTACAGTCTAGCGTGTACAACTGTCCTCTCAGTCGTAGCAATAGGAGGCTGCCAGACACACCATCTTTTCAATTCATCCTCCTCCCCATCAAGTCTGTCGTAGAACAGCAGCTGTGTCCGTCAGAATTCATCCCCATCATGTCTGTCGTAGAACAGCAGCCGGGTCCGTCAGAATTCATCCCCATCGTGTCTGTCGTAGAACAGCAGCTGGGTCCGTCAGAATTCATCCCCATCATGTCTGTCGTAGAACAGCAGCCGGGTCCGTCAGAATTCATCCCCATCGTGTCTGTCGTAGAATAGCAGCTGGGTCCGTCAGAATTCATCCCCATCATGTCTGTCGTAGAACAGCAGCCGGGTCCGTCAGAATTCATCCCCATCGTGTCTGTCGTAGAACAGCAGCTGGGTCCGTCAGAATTCATCCCCATCATGTCTGTCGTAGAACAGCAGCCGGGTCCGTCAGAATTCATCCCCATCGTGTCTGTCGTAGAACAGCAGCTGTGTCTGTCAGAATTCATCCCCATCATGTCTGTCGTAGAACAGCAGCCGGGTCCGTCAGAATTCATCCCCATCATGTCTATCGTAGAACAGCAGCTGTGTCTGTCAGAATTCATCCCCATCGTGTCTGTCGTAGAACAGCAGCTGGGTCCGTCAGAATTCATCCCCATCATGTCTGTCGTAGAACAGCAGCTGGGTCCGTCAGAATTCATCCCCATCATGTCTGTCGTAGAACAGCAGCTGTGTCCGTCAGAATTCATCCCCATCATGTCTGTCGTAGAACAGCAGCTGTGTGTCAGAATTCATCCCCATCATGTCTGTCGTAGAACAGCAGCTGTGTGTCAGAATTCATCCCCATCATGTCTGTCGTAGAACAGCAGCTGGGTCTGACGCACTAGACGATTTAAAATCGCGACCATGTTAACAATGTGAAATAGGTCTGCAGCATAGACATGCACGTTTTCACATTTCATATTGTTTATAATATACATCATTGAACAGCACTCCCAGGGTTGAGAGACTAGGTCAGGACTCCCAGGGTTGAGAGGTGGTCAGAGACTAGGTCAGTACTCACAGGGTTGAGAGACTAGGTCAGTACTCACAGGGTTGAGAGACTAGGTCAGAGACTAGGTCAGCACTCCCAGGGTTGAGAGACTAGGTCAGAGACTAGGTCAGGACTCCCAGGGTTGAGAGACTAGGTCAGGACTCCCAGGGTTGAGAGACTAGGTCAGGACTCCCAGGGTTGAGAGACTAGGTCAGCACTCCCAGGGTTGAGAGACTAGGTCAGGACTCACAGGGTTGAGAGACTAGGTCAGAGACTAGGTCAGTACTCACAGGGTTGAGAGACTAGGTCAGTACTCACAGGGTTGAGAGACTAGGTCAGGACTCACAGGGTTGAGAGACTAGGTCAGTACTCACAGGGTTGAGAGGTGGTCTGGAGCGGATGAAGTCCAGGATGACCTCATGAGCACTCTTCTTTAACCTGGGAGGGATGTCTCCATTCAGCTGGAGTAACAACACATCAGAACAGGAGAGGTAGTGAGTAAACACACACACGCTAACGTCCCCTGTTATTAACAGGAGAGGTAGTGAGTAAACACACACATGCTAACGTCCCCTGTTATTAACAGGAGAGGTAGTGAGTAAACACACACACGCTAACGTCCCCTGTTATTAACAGGAGAGGTAGTGAGTAAACACACACACGCTAATGTCCCCTGTTATTAACAGGAGAGGTAGTGAGTAAACACACACACGCTAATGTCCCCTGTTATTAACAGGAGAGGTAGTGAGTAAACACACACACGCTAACGTCCCCTGTTATTAACGGGAGAGGTAGTGAGTAAACACACACACGCTAACGTCCCCTGTTATTAACGGGAGAGGTAGTGAGTAAACACACACACGCTAACGTCCCCTGTTATTAACAGGAGAGGTAGTGAGTAAACACACACATGCTAACGTCCCCTGTTATTAACAGGAGAGGTAGTGAGTACTGGCTGAAAACGTTCTACTTTTAAACTCGGACAAAACAGAGATGCTTGTTCTAGGTCCCAAGACACGAAGAGATCTTCTGTTAAATCTTACAATTAATCTTGATGGTTGTAAAGTCATCTCAAATAAAACTGTGAAGGACCTCGGCGTTACTCTGGACCCTGATCTCTCTTTTGACGAACATATCAAGACTGTTTCAAGGACAGCTTTTTTTCATCTACGTAACATTGCAAAAATCAGAAATTTTCTGTCCAAAAATGATGCAGAAAAATTAATCCATGCTTTTGTTACTTCTAGGTTAGACTACTGCAATGCTCTACTTTCCGGCTACCCGGATAAAGCACTAAATAAACTTCAGTTAGCAGCCGTATTTTGCACTAGAATCCTGACTAGAACCAAAAAATTTGATCATATTACTCCAGTGCTAGCTTCCCTACACTGGCTTCCTGTTAAGGCAAGGGCTGATTTCAAGGTTTTACTGTTAACCTACAAAGCATTACATGGGCTTGCTCCTACCTATCTTTTCCGAGTTGGTCCTGCCGTACATACCTACACGTACGCTACGGTCACAAGACGCAGGCCTCCTAATTGTCCCTGGAATTTCTAAGCAAACAGCTGGAGGCAGGGCTTTCTCCTATAGATCTCAATTTTTATGGAATGGTCTGCCTACCCATGTGAGAGACGCAGACTCGGTCTCAATCTTTAAGTCTTTACTGAAGACTCATCTCTTCAGTAGGTCATATGATTGAGTGTAGTCTGGCCTAGGAGTGTGAAGGTGAACGGAAAGGCTCTGGAGCAACGAACCGCCCTTGCTGTCTCTGCCTGGCCGGTTCCCCTCTGTCCACTGGGATTCTCTGCCTCTAACCCTATTACAGGGGCTGAGTCACTGGCGCGCTTTCATGCCGTCCCGAGGAGGGGTGCGTCACTTGAGTGGGTTGAGTCACTGACGTGATCTTCCTGTCTGGGTTGGCGCGCCCCCTTGGTTTGTGCCGTGGCAGAGACCTTTGTGGGCTATACTCGGCCTTGTAAGTTGGTGGTTGAAGGTATCCCTCTAGTGGTGTGGGGGCTGTGCTTTGGCAAAGTGGGTGGGGTTATATCCTTCCTGTTTGGCCCTGTCCAGGGGTATCATTGAATGGGGCCACAGTGTCTCCTGACCCCTCCTGTCTCAGCCTCCAGTATTTATGCTGCAGTAGTTTATGTGTCGGGGGGCTAGGGTCAGTTTGTTATATCTGGAGTACTTCTCCTGTCTTATCCGGTGTCCTGTGTGAATTTAAGTATGCCCTCTTTAATTTTCTCCTTCTTTCTTTCTTTCTCTCTCTCTCTCTCTCTCTCTCTCTCTCTCTCTCTGAGGACCTGAGCCCTAGGACCATGCGTCAGGACTACCGGGCATGATGACTCCTTGCTGTCTCCAGTCCACCTGGCCTTACTGCTGATCCAGTTTCAACTGTTCTGCCTGCGGCTATGGAACCCTGACCTGTCCACCGGACGTTCTACCTGTCCCAGACCTGCTGTTTTCAACTCTCTAGAGACCGCAGGAGCGGTAGAGATACTCTTAATGATCGGCTATGAAAAGCCAACTGACATTTACTCCTGAGGTGCTGACTTGCTACACCCTCGTTAACTTCTGTGATTATTATTATTTGACCATGCTGGTCATTTATGAACATTTGAACATCTTGGCCATGTTCTGTTATAATCTCCACCCGGCCACCCCTCATAGCCTGGTTCCTCTCTAGGTTTCTTCCTAGGTTTTGGCCTTTCTAGGGAGTTTTTCCTAGCCACCGTGCTTCTACACCTGCATTGCTTGCTGTTTGGGGTTTTAGGCTGGGTTTCTGTACAGCACTTCGAGATATTAGCTGATGTACGAAGGGCTATATAAAATATATAAATACATTTGAAATTTGATTTGAGTACACACACACATGCTAACGTCCCCTGTTATTGTAATGGAGAGAGGTTAGCATGTCTTGAGGGTATCATTTGTACATCTGTCTCACTCATTATTCAGGACTATCCGTAATCATGGTAGAATCCACATGAACGGACAAGTGTTACGAAACATATTCTATTGTTATTTACAAGAAAAGTGACAATACATTATTTACCATCCATTTCTATTGAGCAGAAAGTAATCTGAAACTATCAAAACAGCAAACACATCCAAAAAGTTTGATGTGATCATTGCGTTCTAGGAGTGTGTGACCAAACACTAAAGTTGAGTCCTTTAATACGGTTGGGTTCTGAGAATAGGAAAATATACTTATTCATGTAACTGATGGAGTCCAGAGGGTCTACACCAGAAGGTAAGGGTTATAGGAGGAAGGTATATAGTGGAGGGTCTACACCAGAAGGTAAGGGTTATAGGAGGAAGGTATATAGTGGAGGGTCTAGACCAGAAGGTAATGGTTATAGGAGGAAGGAATATAGTGGAGGGTCTACACCAGAAGGTAAGGGTTATAGGAGGAAGGTATATAGTGGAGGGTCTACACCAGAAGATAAGGGTTATAGGAGGAAGGTATATAGTGGAGGGTCTACACCAGAAGATAAGGGTTATAGGAGGAAGGTATATAGTGGAGGGTCTACACCAGAAGATAAGGGTTATAGGAGGAAGGTATATAGTGGAGGGTCTACACCAGAAGTTAAGGGTTATAGGAGGAAGGTATATAGTGGAGGGTCTACACCAGAAGTTAAGGGTTATAGGAGGAAGGTATATAGTGGAGGGTCTAGACCAGAAGGTAATGGTTATAGGAGGAAGGAATATAGTGGAGGGTCTACACCAGAAGTTAAGGGTTATAGGAGGAAGGTATATAGTGGAGGGTCTACACCAGAAGGTAAGGGTTATAGGAGGAAGGTATATAGTGGAGGGTCTACACCAGAAGGTAAGGGTTATAGGAGGAAGGTATATAGTGGAGGGTCTAGACCAGAAGGTAATGGTTATAGGAGGAAGGAATATAGTGGAGGGTCTACACCAGAAGGTAAGGGTTATAGGAGGAAGGTATATAGTGGAGGGTCTACACCAGAAGATAAGGGTTATAGGAGGAAGGTATATAGTGGAGGGTCTACACCAGAAGATAAGGGTTATAGGAGGAAGGTATATAGTGGAGGGTCTACACCAGAAGATAAGGGTTATAGGAGGAAGGTATATAGTGGAGGGTCTACACCAGAAGTTAAGGGTTATAGGAGGAAGGTATATAGTGGAGGGTCTACACCAGAAGTTAAGGGTTATAGGAGGAAGGTATATAGTGGAGGGTCTACACCAGAAGGTAAGGGTTATAGGAGGAAGGTATATAGTGGAGGGTCTACACCAGAAGATAAGGGTTATAGGAGGAAGGTATATAGTGGAGGGTCTAGACCACTAGTTAATGGTTATAGGAGGAAGGTATATAGTGGAGGGTCTACACCAGAAGGTAATGGTTATAGGAGGAAGGTATATAGTGGAGGGTCTACACCAGAAGGTAATGGTTATAGGAGGAAGGTATATAGTGGAGGGTCTACACCAGAAGGTAATGGTTATAGGAGGAAGGTATATAGTGGAGGGTCTACACCAGAAGTTAAGGGTTATAGGAGGAAGGTATATAGTGGAGGGTCTACACCAGAAGGTAATGGTTATAGGAGGAAGGTATATAGTGGAGGGTCTACACCAGAAGGTAATGGTTATAGGAGGAGGAAGGTATATAGTGGAGGGTCGACACCAGAAGTTAATGGGTATAGGAGGAGGAAGGTATACAGTGGAGGGTCTACACCAGAAGGTAATGGTTATAGGAGGAAGGTATATAGTGGAGGGTCTACACCAGAAGGTAATGGTTATAGGAGGAAGGTATATAGTGGAGGGTTTACACCAGAAGGTAATGGTTATAGGAGGAAGGTATATAGTGGAGGGTCTACACCAGAAGGTAATGGTTATAGGAGGAAGGTATATAGTGGAGGGTCTAGACCAGAAGGTAATGGTTATAGGAGGAAGGTATATAGTGGAGGGTCTAGACCAGAAGGTAATGGTTATAGGAGGAAGGTATATAGTGGAGGGTCTACACCAGAAGGTAATGGTTATAGGAGGAAGGTATATAGTGGAGGGTCTACACCAGAAGTTAAGGGTTATAGGAGGAAGGTATATAGTGGAGGGTCTACACCAGAAGTTAAGGGTTATAGGAGGAAGGTATATAGTGGAGGGTCTACACCAGAAGGTAAGGGTTATAGGAGGAAGGTATATAGTGGAGGGTCTACACCAGAAGATAAGGGTTATAGGAGGAAGGTATATAGTGGAGGGTCTAGACCACTAGTTAATGGTTATAGGAGGAAGGTATATAGTGGAGGGTCTACACCAGAAGGTAATGGTTATAGGAGGAAGGTATATAGTGGAGGGTCTACACCAGAAGGTAATGGTTATAGGAGGAAGGTATATAGTGGAGGGTCTACACCAGAAGGTAATGGTTATAGGAGGAAGGTATATAGTGGAGGGTCTACACCAGAAGTTAAGGGTTATAGGAGGAAGGTATATAGTGGAGGGTCTACACCAGAAGGTAATGGTTATAGGAGGAAGGTATATAGTGGAGGGTCTACACCAGAAGGTAATGGTTATAGGAGGAGGAAGGTATATAGTGGAGGGTTTACACCAGAAGGTAATGGTTATAGGAGGAAGGTATATAGTGGAGGGTCTACACCAGAAGGTAATGGTTATAGGAGGAAGGTATATAGTGGAGGGTCTACACCAGAAGGTAATGGTTATAGGAGGAAGGTATATAGTGGAGGGTTTACACCAGAAGGTAATGGTTATAGGAGGAAGGTATATAGTGGAGGGTCTACACCAGAAGGTAATGGTTATAGGAGGAAGGTATATAGTGGAGGGTCTAGACCAGAAGGTAATGGTTATAGGAGGAAGGTATATAGTGGAGGGTCTAGACCAGAAGGTAATGGTTATAGGAGGAAGGTATATAGTGGAGGGTCTACACCAGAAGGTAATGGTTATAGGAGGAAGGTATATAGTGGAGGGTCTACACCAGAAGGTAATGGTTATAGGAGGAAGGTATATAGTGGAGGGTCTACACCAGAAGGTAATGGTTATAGGAGGAAGGTATATAGTGGAGGGTCTACACCAGAAGGTAATGGTTATAGGAGGAAGGTATATAGTGGAGGGTCTACACCAGAAGGTAATGGTTATAGGAGGAAGGTACACTGCTCAAAAAAATAAACACAATGTAACTCCAAGTCAATCACACTTCTGTGAAATCAAACTGTCCCCTTAGGAAGCAACACTGATTGACAATAAATTTCACATGCTGTTGTGCAAATGGAATAGACAACAGGTGGAAATTATAGGCAATTAGCAAGACACCCCCAATAAAGGAGTGGTTCTGCAGGTGGTGACCACAGACCACTTCTCAGTTCCTATGCTTCCTGGCTGATGTTTTGGTCACTTTTGAATGCTGGCTGATGTTTTGGTCACTTTTGAATGCTGGCGGTGCTTTCACTCTAGTGGTAGCATGAGACGGAGTTTACAACCCACACAAGTGGCTCAGGTAGTGCAGCTCATCCAGGATGGCACATCAATGCGAGCTGTGGCAAGAAGGTTTGCTGTGTCTGTCAGCGTAGTGTCCAGAGCATGGAGGCGCCACCAGGAGACAGGCCAGTACATCAGGAGACGTGGAGGAGGCCGTAGGAGGGCAACAACCCAGCAGCAGGACCGCTACCTCCGCCTTTGTGCAAGGAGGATCAGGAGGAGCACTGCCAGAGCCCTGCAAAATGACCTCCAGCAGGCCACAAATGTGCATGTGTCTGCTCAAACGGTCAGAAACAGACTCCATGAGGGTGGTATGAGGGCCCGACGTCCACAGGTGGGGGTTGTGCTTACAGCCCAACACCGTGCAGAACGTTTGGCATTTGCCAGAGAACACCAAGATTGGCAAATTCGCCACTGGCGCCCTGTGCTCTTCACAGATGAAAGCAGGTTCACACTGAGCACATGTGACAGACGTGACAGAGTCTGGAGACGCCGTGGAGAACGTTCTGCTGCCTGCAACATCCTCCAGCATGACCGGTTTTGGCGGTGGGTCAGTCATGGTGTGGGGTGGCATTTTTTGGGGGTGCCGCACAGCCCTCCATGTGCTCGCCAGAGGTAGCCTGACTGCCATTAGGTACCGAGATGAGATCCTCAGACCGCTTGTGAGACCATATGCTGGTGCGGTTGGCCCTGGGTTCCTCCTAATGCAAGACAATGCTAGACCTCATGTGGCTGGAGTGTGTCAGCAGGTCCTGCAAGAGGAAGGCATTGATGCTATGGACTGGCCCGCCCGTTCCCCAGACCTGAATCCAATTGAGCACATCTGGGACATCATGTCTCTCTCCATCCACCAACGCCACGTTGCACCACAGACTGTCCAGGAGTTGGCGGATGCTTTAGTCCAGGTCTGGGAGGAGATCCCTCAGGAGACCATCCGCCACCTCATCAGGAGCATGCCCAGGCGTTGTAGGGAGGTCATACAGGCACGTGGAGGCCACACACACTACTGAGCCTCATTTTGACTTGTTTTAAGGACATTACATCAAAGTTGGATCAGCCTGTAGTGTGGTTTTCCACTTTAATTTTGAGTGTGACTCCAAATCCAGACCTCCATGGGTTGATAAATTTGATTTCCATTGATAATTTGTGTGATTTTGTTGTCAGCACATTCAACTATGTAAAGAAAAAAGTATTTAATAAGAATATTTCATTCAGATCTAGGATGTGTTATTTTAGTGTTTAAGTCCCTCACCATGACGTTCCGTAGTTTGTATCGTTTGAAGCGGATGTCATCCATCAGCATCTCGTAAGGCGTGAGCTGGAACTCTATAGGTAGAGGGCTGTACTGTCTCTCCTGGACCTTCTTCAGCTTGACCCCGTTACGCAGGTCACCCATCACCTGCATCCAGAACCTCGCCTGAGGGACACAGGACAATAGCAGGGTTGGGGTTCATTTCATTTCTAATTCTAGTCAATTCAGAAAGTAAACCAAATTTAAATTCCACATTTTAGAGAATTGGAATGCAACTTTCAGTGTACTTCCTGAATTGAAATTGACCCCAACCACAGACAATAGTGTCAAGTATCAGACCTGTTCCTGTGTTGAGCACATCTAGGTGCCAAGTATCAGACCTGTTCCTGTGTTGAGCACATCTAGGTGCCAAGTATCAGACCTGTTCCTGTGTTGAGCACATCTAGGTGCCAAGTATCAGACCTGTTCCTGTGTTGAGCACATCTAGGTGCCAAGTATCAGACCTGTTCCTGTGTTGAGCGATAAGAGAATTATGGTTTTTCTTACCACACCGTCCGCAGTGTCGTCAGAAAGCGGATTTTTCTGGTTTTCAGGGATACAGTATTTTCAAGCTAACTTCCGTTTCCCGCCCCCGCTACACTAGGTTCCTCTTACCCAGTCAGCATTCTGTAGCTCGTTGACATCTCTGATTGGTTCCTCTCCAGTGTCTCGCTCCATCCGCCGCAGGTTCTACAAGGTACAGGGGGAAGACAGGAATGGAGAGCGTGAGAGGTTATATGTTTAATACACTCTGGGAGGTATTTTGCTGTGTTGCTACGCACTAGGGCTCTGGGTCAACACTAGAAGATCATGGGCAGTGTTACTTACCCGTTGTATGTCTGGCACACATCTCAATCAATATGTTTTCATGTGATGAGGATGTCAGATATAGGTCTTGTTCAATCAGACAGTCCACATTGAACTTCTCAGTGGGGATAAAGCAATGTGGAACTAATGATGCCTTTTAAAATGTCTGCCAGCTCCTCACTACACTACTGGTGGTCACAGCAGAGCCCCACTGGCTCTCTCAGGATATACTGTCCCAGTCTACACAGCCAGCTGGCTCTCTCAGGATATACTGTCCCAGTCTACACAGCCAGCTGGCTCTCTCAGGATATACTGTCCCAGTCTACACAGCCAGCTGGCTCTCTCAGGATATACTGTCCCAGTCTACACAGCCAGCTGGCTCTCTCAGGATATACTGTCCCAGTCTACACAGCCAGCTGGGTTTTCAGTATACTGTGGAGACAGGATTAAAGAACTCTGGGAAAAAGGTAATGGTGTACGTCATGGTTAACTACTCATGGTGCGATTGTGGTAGCGAACACAAACTCAAGTCCTTTTGTTTAACCAACCCAGAATACCTCCATCAAATGCCGACCGCATTACCTCCCAAGAGAGTTCTCTTCGGTCACCGTCATAGCCGTGTATATTCTTCCTGAAGCCGATACCACGAAGGCGCTCAAGGAAACACACACTAGATTTTGTTCAAACTGGAAACCGCATATCCTGAGGCCACATTTCTCGTAGCTGGGGACGTTAAAAAAGCTCATCTGAATAATACGCTACCAAAGTTTTACTAACACATTGCCTGCGCTACTCGCGCATCAAAAACTTAATTGCTTCTCGCCCTTTCGGAACGACTAACAGGCCCTCCCCCACCCCCCCTTCTGCAAATCAGATCACGCCTCCATTCCGTCCCTCTCTTCCTACAGGCAGAAACTAAGAAAGGAAGTACCTGTTGTCGTGACGTTGGCCTGTTGGTGGGGTTTATGACCCCCATAAATACCTTTCCCCCTTATCTCTCTCTCTATACTCTACAGAGTGACTATTGGAAAGCCCTTTGTTAACAGAGAGTCTGAAAACATCAAAAGTTGAAAATACTTAAAGATTATGATATCAGATCAGTTGTCATCTGAGACATGATTACTGATGATAGGACGACAAACTGTATCTGGGAAAATCTACACATTCTAGTTATGAGATTCACATGGAATTGTTGTGCAATTTAAATGTATAAATATGAAACTATTTGTGAAAAATTGAAATGTAATTTTAGCTTCTAATTGAGAGAATTGTTTCCATAAGGTAAACTCTGTTCACTCAGTGGCCCCGCCCAAGTGAAAGAACATTGGTTGTGAACTATGAAACACACCCCTCTCTCCCCTACTACATAAGCCCTTTACGAAAATGTAACATTTGTGTTCCCGAGGACAATGGTCCAGACGTTAAGGGCTAATATCAAACTACAGAACTAAGCCAACTTCAGCGTGAGCTCAAAGTATGACAACTTGGTATGAACTTTGAACTCTTATTCACTAAAGAAGTGATACCTCCTAGCCGTTGAGGTAGCAGCAGACTTGAACGCAGAGAACAATGGGAGAAACTCCCCAAATACAGGTGTGCCAAGCTTGTAGCATCATACCCAATAAGAATAGAGGCTGTAATCTCTGCCAAAGGCGCTTCAACAATGAACTGAGTTAAACCGTCTGAAGTAGTATGTATGTAAATGTAATAAGTGTTCTGTCATTAAGGGGTATTGTGTGTACACTGATTTTTTTTAATGTTTTATCAGTTGTAGAATAAGTCTGTAACGTAACAAAATGTGGAAGTAGTATGTACTGTATTCTAGTGAAATCCATCCTATTCAACTATTGCTGTAAATACTATTCTATGCAAGTATTCTTAAGATATACTAGACACTCAAACTCAGATTTTTACTATTTTCTACATTGTAGAATAATAGTGAAGACATCAAAACTATGAAATAACACATATGGAATCATGTAGTAACCAAAAAAGTGTTATTATATTTATGTAGAAATGTAGAAAATAGTACAAATAACAAAAATCTTAAATGAGTAGGTGTTCTTAAACTTTTGACAAGTAGTGTACACACACACACTTTGACATCACTCGTGCTAACATTTATTAATTCCATTATTTTTGTTTTTAGATGTGTGTATTTCTGTTTATTGTTAGATATATTACTGCACTGTTGGAGCTAGGGGCTTCCACTACACCTGGAGTAACATCTGTTAAATAGGGAGGTACAGGATGGTGGTAGGAGTAAGGGAGGGAGAGGTGGTAGGAGTGAGGGAGGGAGAGGTGGTAGGAGTGAGTGAGGGAAAGGAGGTAAGGGATGGTGGTAGGAGAGAGAGAGAGAGAGAGAGAAAGGAGGTAAGGGATGGTGGTAGGAGAGAGAGAAAGGGAAAGGAGGTAAGGGCTGGTGGTAGGAGAGAGAGAGAGAGAGGGAAAGGAGGTAAGGGATGGTGGTAGGAGAGAGAGAGGGAAGGTAAGGCATGGTGGTAGGAGTGAGGGAGAGCGAGAGAGGGGAAGCGATGTAAGGTAAAGGAGGAGACCGTAGTAGCTTAATCCTGCTGCAGTCAGAGCAGCCAGGTTATAAATGGTGTGGGGAAGGAGAGGAAGCCACTGTAGACTATTTAGATACAGCACGGAGACCTCCCAGTGTCCTTTGCCTCACTGACCCAGTTAAACCAGTCAGTCCCCTGCTGTCATCCCATCACGCCTGGGGCTTCCCTCTGACTGGCTGCTCACTGTGCGGTGGACTCGACCCCGTTGAAACGCTCCCTTGTGAATCATTAATCTGTTGAAACTGTGAAGTAAATCATTAATCTCCTGACTGAGTGAATTAGTGTTACTGGTCTAGCAGTAAGTAGGCTAATGAATTAGGTCCAGGAACCCTTCTGAATAGGCTGAAGCCTGGACGGTGCTTTCTGAATATGGATAAACTGACAACACCAAGCAGCTGGGTCTCCTTTTGGAGATGTGCCATGCCATGGTTCAGATCCTCATATTCTGAGCAGGTCTGCAGAACACGGGATCATTCTAGCTAATTGATCCTTCTAGCTAATTGATCATTCTAGCTAATTGATCATTTAAACACTTCTACTGGTAGAGCTGTTGATCAGACTCCGGGCCTCTCCAACACACATTATGTCAAACTGATCAGCTGAGTCAGGGGCCTCTCCAACACACGTTATGTCAAACTGATCAGCTGCTGCTGAGTCAGGAGCCTCACCTCTTTAGTGAATAAACGTGTCAGGAGCCTCACCTCTTTAGTGATTGGGTGAATAAACGTGTCAGGAGCCTCACCTCTTTAGTGATTGGGTGAATAAACGTGTCAGGAGCCTCACCTCTTTAGTGATTGGGTGAATAAACGTGTCAGGAGCCTCACCTCTTTAGTGATTGGGTGAATAAACGTGTCAGGAGCCTCACCTCTTTAGTGATTGGGTGAATAAACGTGTCAGGAGCCTCACCTCTTTAGTGATTGGGTGAATAAACGTGTCAGGAGCCTCACCTCTTTAGTGATTGGGTGAATAAACGTGTCAGGAGGCTCACCTCTTTAGTGATTGGGTGAATAAACGTGTCAGGAGCCTCACCTCTTTAGTGATTGGGTGAATAAACGTGTCAGGAGGCTCACCTCTTTAGTGATTGGGTGAATAAACGTGTCAGGAGCCTCACCTCTTTAGTGATTGGGTGAATAAACGTGTCAGGAGCCTCACCTCTTTAGTGATTGGGTGAATAAACGTGTCAGGAGCCTCACCTCTTTAGTGATTGGGTGAATAAACGTGTCAGGAGGCTCACCTCTTTGGCACTCCTGATCTTCTCTAGGAAGGTGCGTAGCTCTCTGGTCTCGGCGTAGAGCGCCCGACACACAGCCTGGTAGTGGTTCGGGGCATCAGAGGGGCTGGGCAGGTGGGACGTACACAGCTGGGAGAATGAGGAAGGACAAAGTCATACACTGATAATTTAATGTATACACAGATCATTAGAGGAAGGAGCTTGAGAACACAGCCCAGAACAGAGTGTGACGGAGAGAGGTTGTTGATGGATGATGTTCCCTGGGGAGGAACGGGCTCTCCTCCTATAGGCTGGTCCCAGATCCGTAGTCTCCTCCTATAGCCTGGTCCCAGATCCGTAGTCTCCTCCTATAGCCTGGTCCCAGATCCGTAGTCTCCTCCTATACGCTGGTCCCAGATCTGTAGTCTCCTCCTATAGCCTGGTCCCAGATCCGTAGTCTCCTCCTATAGCCTGGTCCCAGATCCGTAGTCTCCTCCTATAGCCTGGTCCCAGATCTGTAGTCTCCTCCTATAGCCTGGTCCCAGATCTGTAGTCTCCTCCTATAGCCTGGTCCCAGATCTGTAGTCTCCTCCTATTGCCTGGTCCCAGATCTGTTGTCTCCTCCTATAGCCTGGTCCCAGATCTGTAGTCTCCTCCTATAGCCTGGTCCCAGATCTGTAGTCTCCTCCTATAGCCTGGTCCCAGATCTGTAGTCTCCTCCTATAGCCTGGTCCCAGATCTGTAGTCTCCTCCTATAGCCTGGTACCAGATCTGTAGTCTCCTCCTATAGCCTGGTACCAGATCTTGCCTACTAAATTGCTCATTGTAAAGCCAAACAAACAGTTTGGCATGACAGCACAATGGACTGGCACCCAGGCCAGTAATTAGTTCCCCTCCTTCTGTAATGAGTCAGACTAGTACTGTTACAGGTACCTATAGTGGATACAGTCAGACTAGTACTGTTACAGGTACCTATAGTGGATACAGTCAGACTAGTACTGTTACAGGTACCTATAGTGGATACAGTCAGACTAGTACTGTTACAGGTACCTATAGTGGATACAGTCAGACTAGTACTGTTACGGGTACCTATGGTGGATACAGTCAGACTAGTACTGTTACGGGTACCTATGGTGGATACAGTCAGACTAGTACTGTTACGGGTACCTATAGTGGATACAGTCAGACTAGTACTGTTACAGGTACCTATAGTGGATACAGTCAGACTAGTACTGTTACAGGTACCTATAGTGGATACAGTCAGACTAGTACTGTTACAGGTACCTATGGTGGATACAGTCAGACTAGTACTGTTACAGGTACCTATGGTGGATACAGTCAGACTAGTACTGTTACAGGTACCTATGGTGGATACAGTCAGACTAGTACTGTTACAGGTACCTATGGTGGATACAGTCAGACTAGTACTGTTACAGGTACCTATAGTGGATACAGTCAGACTAGTACTGTTACAGGTACCTATAGTGGATACAGTCAGACTAGTACTGTTACAGGTACCTATAGTGGATACAGTCAGACTAGTACAGGTACCTATAGTGGATACAGTCAGACTAGTACAGGTACCTATAGTGGATACAGTCAGACTAGTACTGTTACAGGTACCTATAGTGGATACAGTCAGACTAGTACTGTTACAGGTACCTATAGTGGATACAGTCAGACTAGTACTGTTACAGGTACCTATAGTGGATACAGTCAGACTAGTACTGTTACAGGTACCTATAGTGGATACAGTCAGACTAGTACTGTTACAGGTACCTATAGTGGATACAGTCAGACTAGTACTGTTACAGGTACCTATAGTGGATACAGTCAGACTAGTACTGTTACAGGTACCTATAGTGGATACAGTCAGACTAGTACTGTTACAGGTACCTATAGTGGATACAGTCAGACTAGTACTGTTACAGGTACCTATAGTGGATACAGTCAGACTAGTACTGTTACAGGTACCTATAGTGGATACAGTCAGACTAGTACTGTTACAGGTACCTATAGTGGATACAGTCAGACTAGTACAGGTACCTATAGTGGATACAGTCAGACTAGTACTGTTACAGGTACCTATAGTGGATACAGTCAGACTAGTACTGTTACAGGTACCTATAGTGGATACAGTCAGACTAGTACTGTTACAGGTACCTATAGTGGATACAGTCAGACTAGTACTGTTACAGGTACCTATAGTGGATACAGTCAGACTAGTACTGTTACAGGTACCTATAGTGGATACAGTCAGACTAGTACAGGTACCTATAGTGGATACAGTCAGACTAGTACTGTTACAGGTACCTATGGTGGATACAGTCAGACTAGTACTGTTACAGGTACCTATGGTGGATACAGTCAGACTAGTACTGTTACATGTACCTATAGTGGATACAGTCAGACTAGTACTGTTACAGGTACCTATAGTGGATACAGTCAGACTAGTACAGGTACCTATAGTGGATACAGTCAGACTAGTACAGGTACCTATAGTGGATACAGTCAGACTAGTACTGTTACAGGTACCTATAGTGGATACAGTCAGACTAGTACTGTTACAGGTACCTATAGTGGATACAGTCAGACTAGTACTGTTACAGGTACCTATAGTGGATACAGTCAGACTAGTACTGTTACAGGTACCTATAGTGGATACAGTCAGACTAGTACTGTTACAGGTACCTATAGTGGATACAGTCAGACTAGTACTGTTACAGGTACCTATAGTGGATACAGTCAGACTAGTACAGGTACCTATGGTGGATACAGTCAGACTAGTACTGTTACAGGTACCTATAGTGGATACAGTCAGACTAGTACTGTTACAGGTACCTATAGTGGATACAGTCAGACTAGTACTGTTACAGGTACCTATAGTGGATACAGTCAGACTAGTACTGTTACAGGTACCTATAGTGGATACAGTCAGACTAGTACTGTTACAGGTACCTATAGTGGATACAGTCAGACTAGTACTGTTACAGGTACCTATAGTGGATACAGTCAGACTAGTACTGTTACAGGTACCTATAGTGGATACAGTCAGACTAGTACAGGTACCTATAGTGGATACAGTCAGACTAGTACAGGTACCTATAGTGGATACAGTCAGACTAGTACTGTTACAGGTACCTATGGTGGATACAGTCAGACTAGTACTGTTACAGGTACCTATAGTGGATACAGTCAGACTAGTACTGTTACAGGTACCTATAGTGGATACAGTCAGACTAGTACTGTTACAGGTACCTATAGTGGATACAGTCAGACTAGTACTGTTACAGGTACCTATAGTGGATACAGTCAGACTAGTACTGTTACAGGTACCTATAGTGGATACAGTCAGACTAGTACTGTTACAGGTACCTATAGTGGATACAGTCAGACTAGTACTGTTACAGGTACCTATGGTGGATACAGTCAGACTAGTACTGTTACAGGTACCTATGGTGGATACAGTCAGACTAGTACAGGTACCTATAGTGGATACAGTCAGACTAGTACAGGTACCTATAGTGGATACAGTCAGACTGTTACAGGTACCTATAGTGGATACAGTCAGACTAGTACTGTTACAGGTACCTATAGTGGATACAGTCAGACTAGTACTGTTACAGGTACCTATAGTGGATACAGTCAGACTAGTACTGTTACAGGTACCTATAGTGGATACAGTCAGACTAGTACTGTTACAGGTACCTATAGTGGATACAGTCAGACTAGTACTGTTACAGGTACCTATAGTGGATACAGTCAGACTAGTACTGTTACAGGTACCTATAGTGGATACAGTCAGACTAGTACTGTTACAGGTACCTATAGTGGATACAGTCAGACTAGTACTGTTACAGGTACCTATAGTGGATACAGTCAGACTAGTACTGTTACAGGTACCTATAGTGGATACAGTCAGACTAGTACTGTTACAGGTACCTATAGTGGATACAGTCAGACTAGTACTGTTACAGGTACCTATAGTGGATACAGTCAGACTAGTACTGTTACAGGTACCTATGGTGGATACAGTCAGACTAGTACTGTTACAGGTACCTATGGTGGATACAGTCAGACTAGTACTGTTACAGGTACCTATGGTGGATACAGTCAGACTAGTACTGTTACAGGTACCTATGGTGGATACAGTCAGACTAGTACAGGTACCTATAGTGGATACAGTCAGACTAGTACTGTTACCTATAGTGGATACAGTCAGACTAGTACTCTTACAGGTACCTATGGTGGATACAGTCAGACTAGTACTGTTACAGGTACCTATGGAGGATACAGTCAGACTAGTACTGTTACAGGTACCTATAGTGGATACAGTCAGACTAGTACTGTTACAGGTACCTATAGTGGATACAGTCAGACTAGTACTGTTACAGGTACCTATAGTGGATACAGTCAGACTAGTACTGTTACAGGTACCTATAGTGGATACAGTCAGACTAGTACTGTTACAGGTACCTATAGTGGATACAGTCAGACTAGTACAGGTACCTATAGTGGATACAGTCAGACTAGTACAGGTACCTATAGTGGATACAGTCAGACTAGTACAGGTACCTATAATGGATACAGTCAGACTAGTACAGGTACCTATAGTGGATACAGTCAGACTAGTACCGGTAACTATAGTGGATACAGTCAGACTAGTACTGGTACAGGTAACTATAGTGGATACAGTCAGACTAGTACCGTTACAGGTACCTATAGTGGATACAGTCAGACTAGTACCGGTAACTATAGTGGATACAGTCAGACTAGTACAGGTAACTATAGTGGATACAGTCAGACTAGTACTGTTACAGGTAACTATAGCGGATACAGTCAGACTAGTACTGTTACAGGTAACTATAGTGGATACAGTCAGACTAGTACTGTTACAGGTAACTATAGTGGATACAGTCAGACTAGTACAGGTACCTATAGTGGATACAGTCAGACTAGTACTGTTACAGGTACCTATAGTGGATACAGTCAGACTAGTACTGTTACAGGTAACTATAGTGGATACAGTCAGACTAGTACAGGTACCTATAGTGGATACAGTCAGACTAGTACTGTTACAAGTACCTATGGTGGATACAGTCAGACTAGTACTGTTACAGGTAACTATAGTGGATACAGTCAGACTAGTACAGGTACCTATAGTGGATACAGTCAGACTAGTACTGTTACAGGTACCTATAGTGGATACAGTCAGACTAGTACTGTTACAGGTAACTATAGGGGATACAGTCAGACTAGTACAGGTACCTATAGTGGATACATGCAGACTAGTACTGTTACAGGTACCTATGGTGGATACAGTCAGACTAGTACTGTTACAGGTAACTATAGTGGATACAGTCAGACTAGTACAGGTACCTATAGTGGATACAGTCAGACTAGTACTGTTACAGGTACCTATAGTGGATACAGTCAGACTAGTACAGGTACCTATAGTGGATACAGTCAGACTAGTACAGGTACCTATAGTGGATACAGTCAGACTAGTACAGGTAACTATAGTGGATACAGCCAGACTAGTACTGGTACAGGTAACTATAGTGGATACAGTCAGACTAGTACTGTTACAGGTACCTATAGTGGATACAGTCAGACTAGTACAGGTACCTATAGTGGATACAGTCAGACTAGTACAGGTACCTATAGTGGATACAGTCAGACTAGTACAGGTACCTATAGTGGATACAGTCAGACTAGTACAGGTACCTATAGTGGATACAGTCAGACTAGTACAGGTACCTATAGTGGATACAGTCAGACTAGTACAGGTACCTATAGTGGATACAGTCAGACTAGTACAGGTACCTATAGTGGATACAGTCAGACTAGTACCGGTAACTATAGTGGATACAGTCAGACTAGTACCGGTAACTATAGTGGATACAGTCAGACTAGTACCGGTAACTATAGTGGATACAGTCAGACTAGTACCGGTACAGGTAACTATAGTGGATACAGTCAGACTAGTACCGTTACAGGTACCTATAGTGGATACAGTCAGACTAGTACCGGTAACTATAGTGGATACAGTCAGACTAGTACAGGTAACTATAGTGGATACAGTCAGACTAGTACTGTTACAGGTAACTATAGTGGATACAGTCAGACTAGTACTGTTACAGGTAACTATAGTGGATACAGTCAGACTAGTACAGGTACCTATAGTGAATACAGTCAGACTAGTACTGTTACAGGTACCTATGGTGGATACAGTCAGACTAGTACTGTTACAGGTAACTATAGTGGATACAGTCAGACTAGTACTGTTACAGGTAACTATAGTGGATACAGTCAGACTAGTAAAGGTACCTATAGTGGATACAGTCAGACTAGTACTGTTACAGGTACCTATAGTGGATACAGTCAGACTAGTACTGTTACAGGTAACTATAGTGGATACAGTCAGACTAGTACAGGTACCTATAGTGGATACAGTCAGACTAGTACTGTTACAGGTAACTATAGTGGATACAGTCAGACTAGTACTGTTACAGGTAACTATAGTGGATACAGTCAGACTAGTACTGTTACAGGTACCTATAGTGGATACAGTCAGACTAGTACTGTTACAGGTACCTATAGTGGATACAGTCAGACTAGTACTGTTACAGGTAACTATAGTGGATACAGTCAGACTAGTACAGGTACCTATAGTGGATACAGTCAGACTAGTACTGTTACAGGTACCTATGGTGGATACAGTCAGACTAGTACTGTTACAGGTACCTATAGTGGATACAGTCAGACTAGTACAGGTACCTATAGTGGATACAGTCAGACTAGTACAGGTACCTATAGTGGATACAGTCAGACTAGTACAGGTACCTATAGTGGATACAGTCAGACTAGTACTGTTACAGGTACCTATAGTGGATACAGTCAGACTAGTACTGTTACAGGTACCTATAGTGGATACAGTCAGACTAGTACTGTTACAGGTACCTATAGTGGATACAGTCAGACTAGTACAGGTAACTATAGTGGATACAGTCAGACTAGTACAGGTAACTATAGTGGATACAGTCAGACTAGTACAGGTAACTATAGTGGATACAGTCAGACTAGTACAGGTAACTATAGTGGATACAGTCAGACTAGTACAGGTAACTATAGTGGATAAAGTCAGACTAGTACAGGTAACTATAGTGGATACAGTCAGACTAGTACTGTTACAGCTACATATAGTGGATACAGTCAGACTAGTACCGGTAACTATAGTGGATACAGTCAGACTAGTACTGGTACAGGTAACTATAGTGGATACAGTCAGACTAGTACTGTTACAGGTAACTATAGTGGATACAGTCAGACTAGTACTGTTACAGGTACCTATAGTGGATACAGTCAGACCAGTACTGTTACAGGTACCTATAGTGGATACAGTCAGACCAGTACAGGTACCTATAGTGGATACAGTCAGACTAGTACAGGTACCTATAGTGGATACAGTCAGACTAGTACAGGTACCTATAGTGGATACAGTCAGACTAGTACAGGTACCTATAGTGGATACAGTCAGACTAGTACAGGTACCTATAGTGGATACAGTCAGACTAGTACAGGTACCTATAGTGGATACAGTCAGACTAGTACTGTTACAGGTACCTATAGTGGATACAGTCAGACTAGTACTGTTACAGGTACCTATAGTGGATACAGTCAGACTAGTACTGTTACAGGTAACTATAGTGGATACAGTCAGACTAGTACTGTTACAGGTAACTATAGTGGATACAGTCAGACTAGTACAGGTAACTATAGTGGATACAGTCAGACTAGTACAGGTAACTATAGTGGATACAGTCAGACTAGTACAGGTAACTATAGTGGATACAGTCAGACTAGTACTGTTACAGCTACATATAGTGGATACAGTCAGACTAGTACAGGTACCTATAGTGGATACAGTCAGACTAGTACTGTTACAGGTAACTATAGTGGATACAGTCAGACTAGTACTGTTACAGGTAACTATAGTGGATACAGTCAGACTAGTACAGGTACCTATAGTGGATACAGTCAGACTAGTACTGTTACAGGTACCTATAGTGGATACAGTCAGACTAGTACTGTTACAGGTAACTATAGTGGATACAGTCAGACTAGTACTGTTACAGGTAACTATAGTGGATACAGTCAGACTAGTACAGTTACAAGTAACTATAGTGGATACAGTCAGACTAGTACAGTTACAAGTAACTATAGTGGATACAGTCAGACTAGTACTGTTACAGGTAACTATAGTGGATACAGTCAGACTAGTACAGTTACAAGTAACTATAGTGGATACAGTCAGACTAGTACAGGTAACTATAGTGGATACAGTCAGACTAGTACTGTTACAGGTACCTATAGTGGATACAATCAGACTAGTACAGGTACCTATAGTGGATACAGTCAGACTAGTACAGGTAACTATAGTGGATACAGTCAGACTAGTACAGGTAACTATAGTGGATACAGTCAGACTAGTACTGTTACAGGTACCTATAGTGGATACAGTCAGACTGGTACTGTTACAGGTACCTATAGTGGATACAGTCAGACTAGTAAAGGTACCTATAGTGGATACAGTCAGACTAGTACTGTTACAGGTAACTATAGTGGATACAGTCAGACTAGTACTGTTACAGGTACCTATAGTGGATACAATCAGACTAGTACAGGTAACTATAGTGGATACAGTCAGACTAGTACTGTTACAGGTAACTATAGTGGATACAGTCAGACTAGTACTGTTACAGGTAACTATAGTGGATACAGTCAGACTAGTACTGTTACAGGTACCTATAGTGGATACAGTCAGACTAGTACTGTTACAGGTAACTATAGTGGATACAGTCAGACTAGTACTGTTACAGGTAACTATAGTGGATACAGTCAGACTAGTACTGTTACAGATACCTATAGTGGATATAGTCAGACTAGTACTGTTACAGGTACCTATAGTGGATACAGTCAGACTAGTACTGTTACAGGTACCTATAGTGGATACAGTCAGACTAGTACAGGTAACTATAGTGGATACAGTCAGACTAGTACTGTTACAGGTACCTATAGTGGATACAATCAGACTAGTACAGGTACCTATAGTGGATACAGTCAGACTAGTACAGGTAACTATAGTGGATACAGTCAGACTAGTACCGTTACAGGTACCTATAGTGGATACAGTCAGACTAGTACTGTTACAGGTAACTATAGTGGATACAGTCAGACTAGTACAGTTACAGGTACCTATAGTGGATACAGTCAGACTAGTACTGTTACAGGTACCTATAGTGGATACAGTCAGACTAGTACTGTTACAGGTAACTATAGTGGATACAGTCAGACTAGTACTGTTACAGGTAACTATAGTGGATACAGTCAGACTAGTACCGGTAACTATAGTGGATACAGTCAGACTAGTACCGGTACCTATAGTGGATACAGTCAGACTAGTACTGTTACAGGTAACTATAGTGGATACAGTCAGACTAGTACTGTTACAGGTAACTATAGTGGATACAGTCAGACTAGTACAGGTACCTATAGTGGATACAGTCAGACTAGTACAGGTACCTATAGTGGATACAGTCAGACTAGTACTGTTACAGGTAACTATAGTGGATACAGTCAGACTAGTACTGTTACAGGTAACTATAGTGGATACAGTCAGACTAGTACTGTTACAGGTACCTATAGTGGATACAGTCAGACTAGTACAGGTACCTATAGTGGATACAGTCAGACTAGTACAGGTACCTATAGTGGATACAGTCAGACTAGTACAGGTAACTATAGTGGATACAGTCAGACTAGTACAGGTAACTATAGTGGATACAGTCAGACTAGTACTGTTACAGGTAACTATAGTGGATACAGTCAGACTAGTACAGGTAACTATAGTGATACAGTCAGACTAGTACAGGTAACTATAGTGATACAGTCAGACTAGTACAGGTAACTATAGTGGATACAGTCAGACTAGTACAGGTAACTATAGTGGATACAGTCAGACTAGTACAGGTAACTATAGTGGATACAGTCAGACTAGTACAGGTAACTATAGTGGATACAGTCAGACTAGTACTGTTACAGGTACCTATAGTAGATACAGTCAGACTAGTACAGGTAACTATAGTGGATACAGTCAGACTAGTACCGTTACAGGTACCTATAGTGGATACAGTCAGACTAGTACTGTTACAGGTACCTATAGTGGATACAGTCAGACTAGTACTGTTACAGGTACCTATAGTGGATACAGTCAGACTAGTACTGTTACAGGTAACTATAGTGGATACAGTCAGACTAGTACAGTTACAGGTAACTATAGTGGATACAGTCAGACTAGTACTGTTACAGGTACCTATAGTGGATACAGTCAGACTAGTACTGTTACAGGTACCTATAGTGGATACAGTCAGACTAGTACTGTTACAGGTAACTATAGTGGATACAGTCAGACTAGTACTGTTACAGGTACCTATAGTGGATACAGTCAGACTAGTACTGTTACAGGTACCTATAGTGGATACAGTCAGACTAGTACTGTTACAGGTACCTATGGTGGATACAGTCAGACTAGTACTGTTACAGGTACCTATAGTGGATACAGTCAGACTAGTACTGTTACAGGTAACTATAGTCGATAGTGAGACAGGACGTACCGTGATGATGTCTCTGAATCCTTTAACATTACAGACAGTGTTCGGGTCTTCCTCCTCCTCGGTGGCCTCGTAACCTTCATCAGGGCAGGGATCACGGTTCCTCTCCTTCTCTGCCATGTTGGTCATCACGTCGATGAGTTGTTCCAGAGGCGGACTGAGCTCTCTCTCCTCGCTCTCCTTCAGGCTGTAGTCCAACGCCTTGTAGATCATGATTCCCAGAGATTCAATCACCTACAGGACAAAAACAACAGGCCGTTATTGACCCACATACGGAGCCAGTAGACACTAACCAACTCTTACGGACCGCTACCAACTCCTACTAGCATTAGGATTCCCCAATGACACCATATGAAGACCAGTCCAGACAACTACATAGTGTATCAGATCGAACATCCTGGACCAGATCAGGATGATTACCAACTTCTCAATAACCGAAAGACAAATGAAATGTTCCATGACCTCAGGGCCAAATGAAACCATGACAAAAATAGTTCCTGAACCCAAATAACAAATCTGTCTATGTGGTGACTCAGTCTGTGATTGGTTGGTTCAGTCAATCCTGTTCCATTGGACTGGAAGTCAGCCACTTACGTCACACAAACGGATAAACTAAGAACATACTTAGTTCCACTGGGGTGTTCCTTCTGGTGAAAAGTACTTGTTAAAGTGTTGTTATGGAAGGGATGTGCCCAAACAGTCATGCAGGGAGAGGCTGGGTGACGGTGGCTACGGTCCAGTAGCTGCCAGGGCGGTGTCTCATCTAGCTGGGTACCGCACGTCTGTCTGAAGGACCAAAGGAAGGAAAGACCGAGGGAAGGAGGGAGGACGGACCAAGGGAGGACCGAGGGGTGTTGATTGGGCGGTGTGGCAGCGGTCATTTCTCTTATGAAATAAATAAGCTTTAAAATCAGGAGATGTGATCTAACGAACATGTCATTCTCAATGTCACTTCACAGGTAAAAAAATATATAAATACTGGACACTATTAATCGTGACATATCCCTGCATTGCTCGCTCTTTGGGGTTTAGGCTGGTATCTCTAAAGCACTTGTGACAACTGCGTATGTAAAAAGGGCTTTTTAAAATCGATTTGATTGATTGAATTTGAAATAGGCTTTGATTCACCTCAGGAGATGGATCCTGTTTTTGGTCATGTGAGCCGTTCCCTGGTCATGTGTTATGTTATCAGATGTGTTGGATTGTAAATCCACTCCATGGCTAAACTAAATATCAGAAGTGTTTTAGTATTATGTAACCTAATCCGTGTCTCTCTGGGCACCAGGCAGGAAGGTGATTGACAGGCAACACAGGCCAGGTTAAAACAGCTGATAAACAGACTCATTGTCAGATAGCTACTTTATCCCCACTTCATAAATGAACTACTTCTTTTCATTTAAAAGTTTCAATTCACTAGTCAGTAAAGTCTGTATAGCCTTCTCCCGCTAGAATGACCGATATCAAATCAAATGTTATTGATCACATACACATATTTAGCAGATGTTAAGGCAGGTGCTTGTGTTCCTAGCTCCAAGAGCAGCATCTAACAATACACACTAATCTAAAAAGTAAAATAAAGGAATTAAGGAAAATATAAATAAACGACGAGCAATGTCAGAGTCCTGTGTGTTTCTCTGCAATTCTAGATAGTTTCTCAACAGGTAATCTGTGTTAACAGAACATATTTTCATAGGTTCTTGCCACAATAAATTAAAATTGAAGGAGTAGACTAGTTCAATAATGTATTGCCTAGCCCAAATGGTCCTCTGAGACCTGAAAAGGGAAGTGAACAACATGGAAAGGGGCAACGTTTTGTAATGAATGCAACTAGGAGGGAGAACTGTATTTCCCTAGATGACAGCAGAACAAGCCATCCACCCTCTAGTCCAGAACAATTCAGTGATTGTCAACAATTTGGCACCCTATATAGTGCACTACTTTAGAGCCCTATGGAACCCTATATAGTGCACTACTTTAGACCAGAGCCCTATGGAAACCTATTCCCTATATAGTACACTACTTTAGACCAGAGCCCTATGGAACCCTATTCCTTATATATAGTGCACTACTTTAGACCAGAGCCCTATGGCACCCTATTCCTTATATATAGTGCACTACTTTAGACAGAGCCCCATGGGACACCAAAGGTCATTTGGGAAACCACCCTAATAGGATGCTTCCCCATAATCCCACTTAACCATGTCAACGTAATTTCTGAACTAGACTGACTAGGTTAAACTACTGTCTGTCTACCACACACAGAGACAGAACCCTGAACGTCTTGGTAAACTGCATCGGTCATTACATTAGAGGACTGTGAAAGTGGATCAGGGATCCACACAAGTGAGAGACAGATTAGAGCCAGAGATTAGAGCCAGAGATTAGAGCCAGAGATTAGAGCCAGAGGAAAAAGTGTTCAGAGAGACTGACCAGCTGAATCGCAGAGAGAGAGAGGCAACACTATGGGGTTATAATTTAGGTGGAGCAGTCAATCCCACAGAGAGATTGTGAACATTAAGAATCTGAATGATTTGAAAACAAGTTCTAAACTGTCATAAAAAGAGGGATATGATGACAGTTCATGTCACCAGGGGAACGCTGTGGGGAACGCTGTGGGGAACGCTCACTGACTACCAACCAACCATTGGATCATCAAACTGGGCCATTGCTTTGATGTAGCCAATACTTCTATTATCACACCTGTCAGAGTGTAATACTTCTATTATCACACCTGTCAGAGTGTAATAGTTCTATTATCACACCTGTCAGAGTGTAATAGTTATATTATCACACCTGTCAGAGTGTAATAGTTCTATTATCACACCTGTCAGAGTGTAATACTTCTATTATCACACCTGTCAGAGTGTAATAGTTCTATTATCACACCTGTCAGAGTGTAATAGTTCTATTATCACACCTGTCAGAGTGTAATAGTTCTATTATCACACCAATAAAGACAAAGATTATGCTTTATTTCAGTGAAATTCAATGTACGTTATAGTCTGTTAACTTTTTTCAGTGTTTTCATTGGATGGGAAAAGCGTCGGTCTTCCTTCCACTTTAGCGTGACAGTCAAACGTCTGGGAGTGATAAAGAATGAGAGAAATCCCTTCTCAGCACCAAGCTGTCTCTGCTGCTGGGCTTCACAATGGACCATAGTGGTCACGCTAGGCTGGTACCAACCCCACCTCATCATAGTGGTCACGCTAGGCTGGTACCAACCCTACCGCATCATAGTGGTCACACCAGGCTGGTACCAACCCCACCTCATCATAGTGGTCACGCTAGGCTGGTACCAACCCCACCTCATCATAGTGGTCACGCTAGGCTGGTACCAACCCCACCTCATCATAGTGGTCACGCTAGGCTGGTACCAACCCTACCGCATCATAGTGGTCACGCTAGGCTGGTACAAACCCCACCGCATCATAGTGGTCACGCTAGGCTGGTACCAACCCCACCTCATCATAGTGGTCACGCTAGGCTGGTACCAACCCCACCTCATCATAGTGGTCACGCTAGGCTGGTACCAACCCCACCTCATCATAGTGGTCACGCTAGGCTGGTACCAACCCCACCTCATCATAGTGGTCACGCTAGGCTGGTACCAACCCCACCTCATCATAGTGGTCACGCTAGGCTGGTACAAATGGTTTATAATGGTTTTCATGGTGGGCACTGGGCTCTAACTGGGTTGCTTCTCATTCCATGAAACACACCTGGCTAAATGTTATACACCACAGTCTTACGCTACTGTAAAAGCAGAATACAAGGCCCAGTTCTGGAAGCATGGTATATGTAACTCACCTCTAAGGACGTGTTGGGAGGTCTGGGTTTATCTAGAAAGAAAAGAAAAAAGTTGGTCAAATATACACCGCGACAGACTAGAGGTCGACCGATTAATTAGGTCTGAGTTCACGTTCATAACAAATCGGTAATCTGCCTTTTTGGACACCGATTACATTGCAATCCATGAGGAAACTGCATGGCAGGTTGACCACCTGTTACACGAGTGCAGCGTCAAAAGGACCTTGTGGCTGTAATGAGCCAAGGTAAGTTGCTAGCTAGCATTAAACTTCTCATAAAAAACAATCAATCTTCACATAATCACTAGTTAACTACACATGCTTGATGATATTACTAGGTTAACTAGCTTGTCCTGCGTTGCATATAATCAATACGGTGCCTGTTAATTTATCATCGAATCACAGCCTACTTCAACTTTGCCAAACGGGTGATGATTTAGCAAAAACGCATTTGCGGGAAAAAAAGCGCATTCGTTGCACAAATGTACCTAACCATAAACATCAATGCCTGTCTTAAAATCAATACATTTTTTCAAACCTGCATATTTAGTTAAAAGAAATGCATGTTAGCAGGCAATATTAACTAGGGAAATTGTGTCACTTCTCTTGCGTTCAGTGCAAGCAGTCAGGGTATATGCAACAGTTTGGGCCGCCTGGCTCGTTGCGAAGTGTGTTTCTTCCTAACAAAGACAGTAAATAATTTGGCAGATTTTTACATAATTATGACATAACATTTAAGGTTGTGGAATGTAACAGCAATATTTACACTTAGGGATGTCACCCGTTACGGTTCCG
The DNA here is from genome assembly GCF_045679555.1 of Salvelinus alpinus. NCBI lineage: Eukaryota > Metazoa > Chordata > Actinopteri > Salmoniformes > Salmonidae > Salvelinus > Salvelinus alpinus. The sequence continues at coordinate 4,686,238 of NC_092114.1, forward strand.
TATTTCACTGAAAGAATAAACATTTTGTTTTCTAAATTAGTTTCCGGATTTGACCATATTAATGACCTAGGGCTCGTATTTGTGTGTTTAATATAATTAAGTCTATGATTTGATAGAGCAGTCTGACTGAGCGGTGGTAGGCAGCAGCAGGCTAGTAAGCATTCATTCAAACAGCACTTTCCTGCATTTGCCAACAGCTCTTAGCAATGCTTGAAGCACAGCGCTGTTTATGACTTCAAGCCTATCAACTTCCGAGATTAGGCTGGCAATACTTAAGTGCCTATAAGAACATCCAATAGTCAAAGGTATAGTCGACACGTCATAATTCCTATAATAACTACAACCTAAAACTTCTTAACTGGGAATATTGAACCACCAGCTTTCGTATGTTCTCATGTTCGGAGCAAGGAACTTAAATGTTAGCTATTTTACATGGCACATATCACACTTTTACTTTCTTCTCCAACACTGTGTTTTTGCATTATTTAAACCAAACATGTTTCATTATTTAGTTGCAACTAAATAGATTTTATTTATGTATTATGTTAAAATAAATGGGTTCATTGCTCATTCAGTATTGTTGTAATTCTCAATATTACAAACACATTAAAAAAAATCCTCCAATAATCGGTATCGGCGTTGAAAAATCATAATCCGTCGACCTCTAAGAGACGCCAGCACCACTAATACATACATATACAGTTGAAGTCAGAGGTTTACATACACCTTAGCCAAATACATTAAACTCAGTTTCACAATTACTGACATTTAATCCTAGTAAAAATTCCCTGTCGTAGGTCAGTTAGGATCACCACTTTATTTTAAAATTGTGAAATGTCAGAAAAATAGTAGAGAGAATTATTTATTTATTTCATCACATTCCCAGTGGGTCAGAAGTTTACATACACTCAATTAGTATTTGGTAGCATTGCCTTTAAATTGTTTAACCTGGGTCAAACGCTATGGGTAGCCTTCCACAATAAATTGGGTGAATTTTGGCCCATTCCTCCTGACAGAGATGGTGTAACTGAGTCAGGATTGTAGGCCTCCTTGCTCACACACACTTTTTCAGTTCTGCCCACAAATGTTCTATAGGATTGAGGTCAGGGCTTTGTGATGGCCACTCCAATACCTTGACTTTGTTGTCCTTAAGCCATTTTGCCACAACTTTGGAAGTATGCTTGGGGTCATTGTCCATTTGGAAGACCCATTTGCAACCAAGCTTTAACTTCCTGACTGATGTCTTGAGATGTTGCTTCAATATATCCACATAATTTTCCTCCCTCATGATGCCATCTATTTTGTGAAGTGCACCAGTCCCTCCTGCAGCAAAGCACCCCCACAACATGATGCTGCCACCCCCATGCTTCACGGCTGAGATGGTGTTCTTCGGCTTGTAAGCCTCCCCCTTTTTCCTCAAAACATAACGATGGTCATTATGGCCAAACAGTTCTATTTTTGTTTCATCAGACCAGAAGACATTTCTTCAAAAAGTACGGTCTTTGTCCCCATGTGCAGTTGCACACCGTAGTCTGGCTTTTTTATGGCGGTTTTGGAGCAGTGGCTTCTTCCTTGCTGGGCAGCCTTTCAGGTTATGTCAATATAGGACATAACCTGAAAGGCCGCCCTGAGGAAATCCTCTTCAGACCACCCGAGGTGGCACAGGTTGAGTACAGAGACTGAGCAAATGATTGTGAATAGTTGAGTACCAAGACTAGAAAACCAAACCACGTGGAGCATTGGCATCACGGCGGGAAATGGTTCAACTCTGAGACTATCGATACCGACAGAATAAGAGCAGATCTTAGATAGTAATTACTAGTCTGCAGCTAGAAATTATGTAAACCTGAGATGGGAATACCGACAAAACATCTTTATATGAGAATATTTCTGAATGGTACTCTGAAGTATCCATTCTAACCACGAAAGACTTCAGGGAAACAGAAAGAGAGAGAGAGACTCGGATGAACTTTCCAGCAGACGGACCGGATTCCAACAGAGAACACAACAATGACACAACGTAAATATGTACTGGCAATTATTCTCTAATGAGCGGCCGTTCATGTGCGAAGGATTAGCATTTCAATTAATATAATCATCAACTAATTTATAATATAATCATCAAAAAAATAACAATATTTTTTTTGCCTTTACCACCCTTATCTCACCTCATTTGCTCACATTGTATATAGACATATTTTTCTACTGTATTATTGACTGTATGTTTGTTTTACTCCATGTGTAACTGTGTTGTTGTATGTGTCGAACTGCTATGCTTTATCTTGGCCAGGTCGCAGTTGTAAATGAGAACTTGTTCTCAACTTGCCTACCTGGTTAAATAAAAGGTGAAATAAATAAACTGTGTTGTAGTGATCCCTTTTGTCTTTCCCACCCTTCTCAGGCCACACCCACTTCCCTTTGTCCACCAAGCCGTCATATCGGCTTAGCCCACTAGGGAACCTCCCCAATCATTTCCTTGTAACCATAGCTACTGTTGTTAGTTTATGCATTTCTGTGATTATTTAGTTAGTAAATAAATGATTAAGACAACTGATGTATGGATGATTCATAGTAAAGACTGGGTTCGTGCAACAATTTACAATGTTTCGAATGAGACTAACGTAAGGTAAAGAATAATTAATTAAAAGACTAATTGAACTTTGTAATCTGAATATTTTCCTTGGTGCCTTGACTACCTAGTTAATTACATTTACATGATTAGTTTAATCACGTAATAATAATTACAGAGAATTGATATGATAAAATAACAGTCTTCACTTTGATGATGCCAAAGACACGACACTACCCATGGAAAAGGAACCAGGCCTTGAAGCCTTGTGTTCATCAGATCCTCAATGGATTTCTTAATGAAATAACGTCTCCATTAATAACGTCTCCAGCTGGAGCGGCTTGGTTGGTAGTAGAGAGCGAATATCCAGACTGATCTACAGTGCAGCTGTGTGTACTACATCACTACATACTGCCATACTGGAAGAAACTGCAAGGCTGATTGGTCCAGCACCCGCTGGCCTGAATCCGAATGCAAACACTGCCTTATTGTGTCTGAAAGACAGGCCTTTGCAGTGACAGTCTGTGAGTATGTCATTGGTCAGACAGGTCTAAGGCCCAGTACCTAAGTATAACGCTCCGCTCCAGTCCTGAGCTAGCTAACGCTCCGCTCCAGTCCTGAGCTAGCTAACGCTCCGCTCCAGTCCTGAGCTAGCTAACGCTCCGCTCCAGTCCAGAGCTAGCTAACGCTCCGCTCCAGTCCTGAGCTAGCTAACGCTCCGCTCCAGTCCTGAGCTAGCTAACGCTCCAGTGGTAAGCTCCTGAGCTAGCTAACACACCGCTCTGGTGGTAAGCTCCTGAGCTAGCTCCTGAGCTAGCTAACACTCCGCTCCAGTCCTGAGCTAGCTAACACTCCGCTCCAGTGGTAAGCTCCTGAGCTAGCTAACACTCCGCTCCGCTGGTAAGCTCCTGAGCTAGCGAGCGCTAGGCATCAGCCTAATAGACCTCACGTGTTTGTCATCCCGCCATAATCAGAGGCAGGACAGGCAGACCTTCCTTCCCAAAATACCTCACCTTATAAAGCTGCAGGACCCAACCACTCAGGTTCTGATTCAGTCAAACAGGAGGGTTGTTTTTGCCTTTTCTGATGAAGTGCGATACATTAACAGAGACGGTGCTCTGGATGTGACGTTAGGCAGGTTTGACAAACCAAACCAGAACACAACCCATCCAGGGGCCCATTATTTATCACCATCTAAATGGCCTCCTGAACTGTGTAGCGACAGTGAGAGAGAGTGGAGGTTGTGTGTGTGTGGCAGAGGTTCATAAGATAAACACAACAGCGTGACAAGGAAATCAAACCCAGTGCCAGCGGTGTCAACTACTTCTCCTCCCCCTTACCTACTCAGACATTAAACCACATGCTAGACAGACTACGGCTTTATGCCACAGGCTCACCAACACCACACAGGCAAGCAGCCGCTCTACCTCCACGGTCGCATCCCAATACTCTCTCCTTCCTCCTGAAGTGTGCACTCGTACACTACTCCCCACACATGTAAAAGCATGGTGTAGGCATCAGCTAGACTACAGGGAGTTTCCAGATACCAGTCATTTCCTTTCAAATCAATTTAGGAAACTAGTCAACTCTACGGGAGAAAGGAGAGATTATTGGAACAACGTACCTCTGGCCAAACAAATACCCCGTGTGCATCAGATCTGTGAGTGATGGATCCTGGTCAAAGGCCTTGTTTACAAACATATATCACTTGATTACTAGGCATATTGCAATCAAATTATTGATATAGTGATTAATCATGAACAAATCATTTCATTCATAATTAATAGGCATTAATTACTAAGCCTATTTGGCTAAACGAAACAAATATGTAGGCCTAAATACTGTATATTCAAACTCCATGTGTAATATCAGTGAACTGGTTTAGGCCTCTGCCACAGTAAAGATGTGGAAATCCGATCCAATCTCTGAGAAGCATGGCGTCAATACATGTGTGTATCCTAACCGATTAGCTATGTTCACTTCAGTTAACCATGCAAATAGGGGAGCCTAGATAAGCTTCAAAAAGCCTAGTAGGTCAAAAATGTATGAAGATTTTGACAGACATTGTGTTGTTTACCTGTGCTGTCTTGGTGGTGTAATTGAACTGTTCCATCTCTCAGAATCCGCACATCTCCAGGTCCTTCAATCCTTCTCGGCAAATCCCCAACTGAAGCGCTGGAGGTCTTGGAATTTATCCTCCGGTGTTTCTGAACCAAAGTTCTGCAACATTGGTAACAAACAGCCCATCCCTGCTCTTCATTGATCGGCTGGCTGTACAACGACAAGATCTCCTCCAAGGAAAGTGCCTCTGCTCCGTCGGCGATATCCATGTTCACGTCACCGGCGTTCAGATACTGATTAACGCCGAAATCTTGGAGCAGCGTTGGTGATATCAACATTCCATCCTCGGTCCCCGGCCGTTTGTCCACCTTCACACCATTATTATATCCACGTAAATAATGGCAGTCTTCGACAGAAAAAAAAGATATATATAGGCGTAAAAAACGGGTATTGCTACAGAAACCATATAAACGTCCAACCGCGTTGTGATGTCCGTAATCCTCAACTGTCTCATCTACTGATTCCACGTACAGCAATTTATTATGGCCGCCAACAGAGAGGAGGAGGAGACGCGAGAGGATTTACTCTGCCCAAAATCTGTCTTTTTTGTATGGAGTGCTATTATAGTGTGTCGGATTACATGAGGCTTATTTTATCGAATATACGTTTCGTAATGTTTAGCCGGTTACAAATGTACTGATATAAGTGGAGACGTGTCATTCCGGCAACTTTGAGAAAAACGACTTACTTGTGCCTGTTGTTCACACGCATATCTGCCCTCTCATTGGCTAGAATGGTCCCACCTGATCTCACTTGCCTTCACTCATTGAGGACATGCATTTCCAATGTTATGGCGGTCACTCGGCTATCTTCTCCAATATAATAGATCATCTTTACCGCCAATCATATGGTGCGTTTGTAAATTCAGTCTGGAGTGCCAGAGTGCGTTCTGGGTAGTTCGTAAATTCAGAGCCTTGTCAGTTATCCGTTCATAAATTCAGAGCCTTGTCAGTTGTCAGTTCATAAATTCAGAGCCTTGTCAGTTCATAAATTCAGAGCCTTGTCAGTTGTCCCGTTCATAAATTCAGAGCCTTGTCAGTTGTCCCGTTCATAAATTCAGAGCATTGTCAGTTATCCGTTCATAAATTCAGAGCCTTGTCAGTTATCCGTTCATAAATTCAGAGCCTTGTCAGTTGTCAGTTCATAAATTCAGAGCCTTGTCAGTTCATAAATTCAGAGCCTTGTCAGTTGTCCCGTTCATAAATTCAGAGCCTTGTCAGTTGTCCCGTTCATAAATTCAGAGCATTGTCAGTTGTCCGTTCATAAATTCAGAGCCTTGTCAGTTGTCCGTTCATAAATTCAGAGCCTTGTCAGTTCATAAATTCAGAGCCTTGTCAGTTGTCAGTTCATAAATTCAGAGCCTTGTCAGTTCATAAATTCACAGCCTTGTCAGTTGTCAGTTCATAAATTCAGAGCCTTGTCAGTTGTCAGTTCATAAATTCAGAGCCTTGTCAGTTCATAAATTCAGAGCCTTGTCAGTTGTCAGTTCATAAATTCAGAGCCTTGTCAGTTCATAAATTCAGAGCCTTGGCAGTTGTCCCGTTCATAAATTCAGAGCCTTGTCAGTTGTCCCGTTCATAAATTCAGAGCCTTGTCAGTTGTCCGTTCATAAATTCAGAGCCTTGTCAGTTGTCAGTTCATAAATTCAGAGCCTTGTCCGTTCATAAATTCAGAGCCTTGTCAGTTGTCCCGTTCATAAATTCAGAGCATTGTCAGTTGTCCGTTCATAAATTCAGAGCCTTGTCAGTTGTCCCGTTCATAAATTCAGAGCCTTGTCAGTTGTCCGTTCATAAATTCAGAGCCTTGTCAGTTCATAAATTCAGAGCCTTGGCAGTTGTCCCGTTCATAAATTCAGAGCCTTGTCAGTTGTCCCGTTCATAAATTCAGAGCCTTGTCAGTTGTCCGTTCATAAATTCAGAGCCTTGTCAGTTGTCAGTTCATAAATTCAGAGCCTTGTCCGTTCATAAATTCAGAGCCTTGTCAGTTGTCCCGTTCATAAATTCAGAGCATTGTCAGTTGTCCGTTCATAAATTCAGAGCCTTGTCAGTTGTCCCGTTCATAAATTCAGAGCCTTGTCAGTTGTCCGTTCATAAATTCAGAGCCTTGTCAGTTGTCCCGTTCATAAATTCAGAGCATTGTCAGTTGTCCGTTCATAAATTCAGAGCCTTGTCAGTTGCCCCGTTCATAAATTCAGAGCCTTGTCAGTTGTCCCGTTCATAAATTCAGAGCCTTGTCAGTTGTCCCGTTCATAAATTCAGAGCCTTGTCAGTTGTCCGTTCATAAATTCAGAGCCTTGTCAGTTGTCAGTTCATAAATTCAGAGCCTTGTCCGTTCATAAATTCAGAGCCTTGTCAGTTGTCCCGTTCATAAATTCAGAGCATTGTCAGTTGTCCGTTCATAAATTCAGAGCCTTGTCAGTTGTCCCGTTCATAAATTCAGAGCCTTGTCAGTTGTCCGTTCATAAATTCAGAGCCTTGTCAGTTCATAAATTCAGAGCCTTGGCAGTTGTCCCGTTCATAAATTCAGAGCCTTGTCAGTTGTCCCGTTCATAAATTCAGAGCCTTGTCAGTTGTCCGTTCTTAAATTCAGAGCCTTGTCAGTTGTCAGTTCATAAATTCAGAGCCTTGTCCGTTCATAAATTCAGAGCCTTGTCAGTTGTCCCGTTCATAAATTCAGAGCATTGTCAGTTGTCCGTTCATAAATTCAGAGCCTTGTCAGTTGTCCCGTTCATAAATTCAGAGCCTTGTCAGTTGTCCGTTCATAAATTCAGAGCCTTGTCAGTTGTCCCGTTCATAAATTCAGAGCATTGTCAGTTGTCCGTTCATAAATTCAGAGCCTTGTCAGTTGTCAGTTCATAAATTCAGAGCCTTGTCCGTTCATAAATTCAGAGCCTTGTCAGTTGTCCCGTTCATAAATTCAGAGCATTGTCAGTTGTCCGTTCATAAATTCAGAGCCTTGTCAGTTGTCCCGTTCATAAATTCAGAGCCTTGTCAGTTGTCCGTTCATAAATTCAGAGCCTTGTCAGTTCATAAATTCAGAGCCTTGGCAGTTGTCCCGTTCATAAATTCAGAGCCTTGTCAGTTGTCCCGTTCATAAATTCAGAGCCTTGTCAGTTGTCCGTTCATAAATTCAGAGCCTTGTCAGTTGTCAGTTCATAAATTCAGAGCCTTGTCCGTTCATAAATTCAGAGCCTTGTCAGTTGTCCCGTTCATAAATTCAGAGCATTGTCAGTTGTCCGTTCATAAATTCAGAGCCTTGTCAGTTGTCCCGTTCATAAATTCAGAGCCTTGTCAGTTGTCCGTTCATAAATTCAGAGCCTTGTCAGTTGTCCCGTTCATAAATTCAGAGCATTGTCAGTTGTCCGTTCATAAATTCAGAGCCTTGTCAGTTGCCCCGTTCATAAATTCAGAGCCTTGTCAGTTGTCCCGTTCATAAATTCAGAGCCTTGTCAGTTGTCCCGTTCATAAATTCAGAGCCTTGTCAGTTGTCCCGTTCATAAATTCAGAGCCTTGTCAGTTGTCCCGTTCATAAATTCAGAGCCTTGTCAGTTGTCCGTTCATAAATTCAGAGCCTTGTCAGTTGTCAGTTCATAAATTCAGAGCCTTGTCCGTTCATAAATTCAGAGCCTTGTCAGTTGTCCCGTTCATAAATTCAGAGCATTGTCAGTTGTCCGTTCATAAATTCAGAGCCTTGTCAGTTGTCCCGTTCATAAATTCAGAGCCTTGTCAGTTGTCCGTTCATAAATTCAGAGCCTTGTCAGTTCATAAATTCAGAGCCTTGGCAGTTGTCCCGTTCATAAATTCAGAGCCTTGTCAGTTGTCCCGTTCATAAATTCAGAGCCTTGTCAGTTGTCCGTTCTTAAATTCAGAGCCTTGTCAGTTGTCAGTTCATAAATTCAGAGCCTTGTCCGTTCATAAATTCAGAGCCTTGTCAGTTGTCCCGTTCATAAATTCAGAGCATTGTCAGTTGTCCGTTCATAAATTCAGAGCCTTGTCAGTTGTCCCGTTCATAAATTCAGAGCCTTGTCAGTTGTCCGTTCATAAATTCAGAGCCTTGTCAGTTGTCCCGTTCATAAATTCAGAGCATTGTCAGTTGTCCGTTCATAAATTCAGAGCCTTGTCAGTTGTCAGTTCATAAATTCAGAGCCTTGTCCGTTCATAAATTCAGAGCCTTGTCAGTTGTCCCGTTCATAAATTCAGAGCATTGTCAGTTGTCCGTTCATAAATTCAGAGCCTTGTCAGTTGTCCCGTTCATAAATTCAGAGCCTTGTCAGTTGTCCGTTCATAAATTCAGAGCCTTGTCAGTTCATAAATTCAGAGCCTTGGCAGTTGTCCCGTTCATAAATTCAGAGCCTTGTCAGTTGTCCCGTTCATAAATTCAGAGCCTTGTCAGTTGTCCGTTCATAAATTCAGAGCCTTGTCAGTTGTCAGTTCATAAATTCAGAGCCTTGTCCGTTCATAAATTCAGAGCCTTGTCAGTTGTCCCGTTCATAAATTCAGAGCATTGTCAGTTGTCCGTTCATAAATTCAGAGCCTTGTCAGTTGTCCCGTTCATAAATTCAGAGCCTTGTCAGTTGTCCGTTCATAAATTCAGAGCCTTGTCAGTTGTCCCGTTCATAAATTCAGAGCATTGTCAGTTGTCCGTTCATAAATTCAGAGCCTTGTCAGTTGCCCCGTTCATAAATTCAGAGCCTTGTCAGTTGTCCCGTTCATAAATTCAGAGCCTTGTCAGTTGTCCCGTTCATAAATTCAGAGCCTTGTCAGTTGTCCCGTTCATGAATTCAGTGCGTTTCCCTCTCGGAGCGTTCAGAGAGCACACTGGTTGATCCGAGTCTTCTGACCTCACACTGGCAGCCAAGCTAACAGGTTAAAGTTGGCTAGCTAAAGTAAATTGATGTTTTGGCAAAATTATATAATTACTCCAGTCTAAATAAAATAATACAAAATACTTCACCAGGGAGCATGACTTAACCACAGATGATCATTAGCTTCTTTACAAATGTTTTTCTGTGGATTGTTTCATATCACCAGTGTGTTTGGGAAGCCCGTGATTTGGTTAGTGTCAACAGGTCTAGCTGATTGACATGTGGCTTTCAGTGAAAAGCGCCAAACCGTGGTCACCAACCGGTCGATCTCCAAGGCATTCCTAGTTGATCACCAAACATTTCTGTAAATGTAGACATTGTCCTTCGCCTGTCAGGCACCATTTTCACCCGGTTCTGTTAATGAAGGTTAGGGCGGATATTTGGCAGGCGGCAGGGTTGCGGGGTCTATCAAACATTTCTAGAACAATGACCTCTGAAAACCCGCCCAAAAGGCTTTAAAACTACCCCAAATGGGTTTTTTTCGCAGCAAGAGAGAAGTTGCCACATTTATTAATGAAAGCCTTTTTCCATAACGTTATCGAGCGAATTAAGAAAGAATATCTACGTCCTTTTTAACGACTACAAACCATTATAAAAAATGGCCTATTTGCGAGATAGACTTGTTATTTCAATGGGCTTAGACTACTGACAAAATTCTGGGTTTATAATTGCAATTCAACTTTGCCATGGTTTGCTGAACTAGATGCAGGTAGCCTGAAAGGACTACATCACATTTCAGGGAAAAGTCCACAGTGAAACTGATGTTGAATGTGCAGAATGATACATTACGATAGAGCTGTGGCCTTGATCACAATAATAACACCAGAACACAACAACAAACTGAGTTATAGTATTTGTTGAATCAGTTTGCCAGCTCCAGCTCAATTGGCACAAATTGATTTGCAATGACTCCAGTGATATAATTTCAGCATATTTATTGTACTGTATCAAATGGTAGGCTACATTAGCCTACAATATTATATAAATTAATAGCTTAATTGATGGCCAACAGATGAAAAATGTAGCCCATCATTCTCCACATTTAATGTAATTTTTTATTGTCGACTTTTTCCCCATAACAGAAGCATGTGAGGGGGTTCCATAACTTCCATTTCAAATTTCCACTCACGCAGCGCTCGAGACCCAAGAACTGAGCATGATTAAAACCCTTTGCTTGTGACGGTTATCCATAACAAAAGTCAACATTAGAACGTGTGCATTTATCTAAGGAGCTCTCGTGCTCCTAAAGTCCTTTTCCAATGCTTTGTCGCCGTAATATCAGTTCTGGGTGTTACTGTGTTTTATGGGAGAAGGGTGTTTCCATAATGACCCATTTCAGTTGCCTACCTACAATGGGTAAAGAGTTGTCATGACGTGCGTGCATGCTGCTCAGTTGCCATGGCGGCCGTGGTGCAATCCAGAAGTACCCCAAAAAACCTGCCACCTTCGACCAATACATTTTCACCTGCGACATCGTTTTCAAAGTAGCCCAATTTGGCAGTGTGGTGGAAATTCTAACCAAAAGGAAGAGAGAGAAACTCAAACAGCAATTTTATTATAAGATTTGCAAAAAATAGAGCAATCAACAATCCCTCAATAGTGCAGTGTTAAAAGCCCAACGAACAGAGTTGGCTCTCCGCTTTTATAGAAAGTACAACCTTTTTGTCTTCGTGGCAGTTTAGTAGATGTGTGGAAACAGAGGCGGAAACATAGTGTGTACAAGGCGATTGGTTTGTCTGTGCAGATTAAGATAACACGAGGGCTCAACCGTCTAACTGCATTCATCACAGCTCACACAGTAATGTTCTCCGTTCTGCAAGTTTCTATACAGCTGACTTCCTGCAGATAGTAAAAACATGCAATGTATCACATGCTGCGGTCGCACCCAAACGGATCTTAGCTATACGCACAGTCTTATGACTACGTCACACAAAGACAAGTTTGTATCAGGTTAGAAAAAAAAGACATATAACAAGAGACAATTCTCTAAGGAGTAAAACATGGGATAGCATGACTGATTTTGTCATTTTCCCGCCACAATTCCTCCCTTTTGAGACATTTTACATTTACATTTAAGTCATTTAGCAGACGCTCTTATCCAGAGCGACTTACAAATTGGTGCATTCACCTTATGATATCCAGTGGAACAACCACTTTACAATAGTGCATCTAACTCTTTTAAGGGGGGGGTTAGAAGGATTACTTTATCCTATCCTAGGTATTCCTTAAAGAGGTGGGGTTTCAGGTGTCTCCGGAAGGTGGTGATTGACTCCGCTGACCTGGCGTCGTGAGGGAGTTTGTTCCACCATTGGGGTGCCAGAGCAGCGAACAGTTTTGACTGGGCTGAGCGGGAACTGTACTTCCTCAGAGGTAGGGAGGCGAGCAGGCCAGAGGTGGATGAACGCAGTGCCCTTGTTTGGGTGTAGGGCCTGATCAGAGCCTGAAGGTACGGAGGTGCCGTTCCCCTCACAGCTCCGTAGGCAAGCACCATGGTCTTGTAGCGGATGCGAGCTTCAACTGGAAGCCAGTGGAGAGAGCGGAGGAGCGGGGTGACGTGAGAGAACTTAGGCTACATTAGCCTACAATATTATATAAATTAATAGCTTAATTGATGGCCAACAGATGAAAAATGTAGCCCATCATTCTCCACATTTAATGTAATTTAATATATCCTATTGAGACCAAGTCTCAACCTAATGGTAAAATGACTAACAAGCATTTTCATCAAACAAGCACTAATCTGGGTTGGAAAGAGGGAAAATGAAATACAATTGTAAATTACCTTTGTTGTCATTGAGTTTCAAACCTTCACATAGTGTAATTCATTCTCAGAAGAGGGAAAAGAACATATGAATTTTTAACATCAGTACATTCTTTATCACCACACACAAGGCAATCACTTCGTTGACACTGTCCACATTGCCACGGGTCACCATGACGGTAGGCCTTTAACTCTACCTTGGGAGCACCATTTACAGAACCCCCGCCATGAGCATGACCTATGGACCATTAATTCTGTATTTTCGGTGTTGTGGATTATCATCTTCATCAGACATGTAATCAGGAAATTAAAAAAATAACTAAGCCATAAATAAACCAATTAAATGTTGTAGCCCCCCCCCCCAACACCAAACAATGACTGAACCCATCCAAACGGATTCCAATCGTTGTCTGGTTGGTGTTCGTTTGCGAGATCACCGCTGAGCTCTTTCAGATGCTCCACTCCAATAGTCAAGTTACCCTCACCCTGGGGTATGAATGTACAGCAATGGTCACCTATCATTTGGCGCCCTCTGCAGGAGATGTGATGCTACTACTACTACAGCCAACTTCCCTTCCGGTGAGGTGGCCTCCTGTTTACAGGGATCTGTGGTTATTCTTTCAAGCATTGTACCTTCTTTGACAAACCCCTCACTGAAAGTTGACAATACTGTCTGAAATGTGCAACACTATCTCTGCAACTAACACCATTATGCAAACATTATGTCTCAAACATATGCCCCGTATGTACTTAGCCTCCGGCTACAAATACATTTGCACATAAATCCTTCCATCTACACATAACACGTTAGTCACTACTGCTAGTCCACTTATATAGTAATAAACATACTAAAACATGCTCAAGTTAATTGTACTGTATCATCCAGAAAGCCATATGTATTGATGTGCTTTAACATTAGAATTCATGGTAAACATCCAATTTGTAAGTCGCTCTGGATAAGAGCGTCTGCTAAATGACTTAAATGTAAAATGTAAATGTAAAACAAAACCCTTACTATCAATGTCATACAACCCAAATTTAGAATGATAGTCTTCAGTGCTCCACGTTGAGTCTCAAATCACTCAAATTCAAGACCCTCAACTTAGCACACACACCGACACAGTTAGAATGTACATTTACAAGCAGGGGATCATATATAGACAGTATGTACTACTTATATTACCAGTATTAACCTTTCTCATCACAGACCCTGTTTGTCTGTGTCTTGACCCTGTCTTTTTTTTTTTTCTTTTTTTTAAATTTTTATCCCCTTTTCTCCCCAATTTTTCGTGGTATCCAATCGCTAGTAATTACTATCTTGTCTCATCGCTACAACTCCCGTACGGGCTCGGGAGAGACGAAGGTCGAAAGTCATGCGTCCTCCGAAGCACAACCCAACCTAGCCGCACTGCTTCTTAACACAGCGCGCCTCCAACCCGGAAGCCAGCCGCACCAATGTGTCGGAGGAAACACCGTGCACCCGCCCCCTCGGTTAGCGCGCACTGCGCCCGGCCCGCCACAGGAGTCGCTGGAGCGCGACGAGACAAGGATATCCCTACCGGCCAAACCCTCCCTAACCCGGACGACGCTAAGCCAATTGTGCGTCGCCCCACGGACCTCCCGGTCGCGGCCGGCTGCGACAGAGCCTGGGCGCGAACCCAGACTCTGGTGGCGCAGCATAGCACTGCGATGCAGTGCTCTAGACCACTGCGCCACCCGGGAGGCCCTTGACCCTGTCTTGACCCTGTCTTGACCCTGTTTGTCCCTGTCTTGACCCTGTTTGTCCCTGTCTTGTCCCTGTCTTGTCCCTGTCTTACACTGTTGCGAGTGGCATGTTAATGACAGATCGGTATCTCAATGAATTTTAATCTAAATTACAATAAGCTTCCCAGTGTGTAGACTTTCAAAATCAACATGATAAGCCCAGATAAACAGTTTGGGGCAACCCTAAATCAATTTTATTTCACCTTTATTTAACCAGGTAGGCTAGTTGAGAACAAGTTCTCATTTACAACTGCGACCTGGCCAAGATAAAGCAAAGCAGTTCGACAACAATAACACAGAGTTACACATGGAGTAAACCATTTAAAGCTGACAGCCACCCTCCTTCCTGGGCACTCTTCTTCTGGCGTTTCTTCGTGTTCTGCTTCAGATAGTGTTTCAGTTCGTCCTCCCAATAGCACATGTTCAAAGTGGATGGCCCTTGATAATGTCTGTCACCTGATCCGCCACTGTCCTTTACAGTCCATTATGTCTCCGCTGTCCTTTACAGTCCGTTATGTCTCCGCTGTCCTTTACAGTCCATTATGTCTCCGCTGTCCTTTACAGTCCATTATGTCTCCGCTGTCCTTTACAGTCCGTTATGTCTCCGCTGTCCTTTACAGTCCATTATGTCTCCGCTGTCCTTTACAGTCCATTATGTCTCCGCTGTCCTTTACAGTCCGTTATGTCTCCGCTGTCCTTTACAGTCCATTATGTCTCCGCTGTCCTTTACAGTCCATTATGTCTCCGCTGTCCTTTACAGTCCATTATGTCTCCGCTGTCCTTTACAGTCCGTTATGTCTCCGCTGTCCTTTACAGTCCATTATGTCTCCGCTGTCCTTTACAGTCCATTATGTCTCCGCTGTCCTTTACAGTCCATTATGTCTCCGCTGTCCTTTACAGTCCATTATGTCTTTGTCCATTTCCCTACCAGTACACCAGCTGCATGAGAGCAGTTTGGACTGGATCTCTCTCCATGCTCACTCCACGTGGACTGATGTCACACTCGTGAGAGAAAAGGAATGAGAGCAGTCTGGACTGGGGTCTCTCTCCATGCTCACTGCACATGGACTGATGTCACACTCCTGAGAGAAAAGGAATGAGAGCAGTCTGGACTGGGGTCTCTCTCCATGCTCACTGCACATGGACTGATGTCGCACTCCTGAGAGAAAAGGAATGAGAGCAGTCTGGACTGGGGTCTCTCTCCATGCTCACTGCACATGGACTGATGTCGCACTCCTGAGAGAAAAGGCAGTTGATAGGTCGACTGGATGCTGTGTACAGGTCTCACGGTAGAAGTGGTGCAGGACAGGGCCGTAGTGAACTCCATTTTTACTTCAGCCGGCTGGGGGGGTGAAGTTCACACTGTTTTTGGTCGATTTATCCTTACATGCATCAAGATACCATCTGTAGTGCAGTGGAGGCTGGGGACTTGAAACATTTAGGAGGATTGGAGATCCACGGTATAGGCACGGAACACACAGACGACAAAGTGTGTTTAAAACAAATCATAAGACTAATTATTTAAACCTAAAGCATTTAATAAAGACATTTATTGTACAATATTATGGGGACTGGGAATGAGAGGGCTACTTACACAGTGTTGGGAAGAGATCAAAGTTGTGATTGACTGAGGGTATGAGGTATGAGTTGAGGGGTTCAGAGGCTTGACCAGTGCAGGACAGGATTCTACTGGGAAGACAAAAAACTATAACACAAGACACTACACAGTGATTCATCAGTTGTAAAAAGGTTTTATAAGGGTTATGATGGGACCGGTTTTCACTAATCAGGTCAGATGGTTTTAAAAAACGGAAACTCCTGGCCCGGGGGGGGGGGGGTGAAAACCCTGTCAAACCGCAGTACCGTATACTTGTCCATATAAATGATATTTAGACTAGATCAGGAGGGGGTTTCCTCTACCCAGACACAGAGACAGCTGATAGACTGTCACGAATCCCGCTTCCTGAGTCTGGGTTTGCCTGTGTGTCTGTCCTGGAGTGTGTTTCAGGTGTCCTGGAACGCACCCTGTCTGGTTGCCGGGCGAATTAGCTCATTGGGAGATTGGTTTCACCCGCACCTGTTTCCCGTCAGTAATCTGCACACCTGTCCTGATCATCATCTCTACCCTTCAAAAGCTCTGACCTGACTTCCATTCCCTGCCGGATCGTTAGCCATGAATAGTATGTTGTGCCTGAGTACCAGACTCCAGTTGGATAGAATTTGTTTTGTTGTTTTCATTTACGTATTGCTTGCCTTGAACTTACCTCCGTTTGTTTTGTCTTCAGTTACTCACCTGGATCATTCACTCCATTCCCGCCTGGTTGACAGAGGATTCTGCTACTACATTGGATTCACCTATTTCCTCTCATCTACTCACCACCGCTGCCCGTTACGCCATCTGGATATATCTACCTTTTCACATTTCACTGTAAATAAATACTCACCTTCTTCCTACGCTCCTTGTCCTGGTCTGCTTCTGGGTTCGATCTTGAAAGGTCGTGACATAGACAATAGAACTCACAGGGCTGAGCTTGATTTATTTAGACTAGATCAGGAGGGAGTTTCCTCTACCCAGACACAGAGACAGCTGATAGACAATAGAACTCACAGGGCTGAGCTTGATTTATTTAGACTAGATCAGGAGGGGGTTTCCTCTACCCAGACACAGAGACAGCTGATAGACAATAGAACTCACAGGGCTGAGCTTGATTTATTTAGACTAGATCAGGAGGGGGTTTCCTCTACCCAGACACAGAGACAGCTGATAGACAATAGAACTCACAGGGCTGAGCTTGATTTATTTAGACTAGATCAGGAGGGGGTTTCCTCTACCCAGACACAGAGACAGCTGATAGACAATAGAACTCACAGGGCTGAGCTTGATTTATTTAGACTAGATCAGGAGGGGGTTTCCTCTACCCAGACACAGAGACAGCTGATAGACAATAGAACTCACAGGGCTGAGCTTGATTTATTTAGACTAGATCAGGAGGGGGTTTCCTCTACCCAGACACAGAGACAGCTGATAGACAATAGAACTCACAGGGCTGAGCTTTATGAATGTTTGCATCATGCAGGCCGATGCAACTGTAGGCCTTATAAAAACACATCTGTTGTCACTATAATGTTTATTGATTAATTCCAGTTAATACTTTTGGTGTCACGTTCCTGACCTGTTTTCTGTTTAGTTTTGTGTGTTAGTTGGTCAGGACGTGAGTTTGGGTGGGCATTCTATGTTATCTGTTTCTATGTTGGTTTAGGGTTGCCTGGTATGGCTCTCAATTGGAGGCAGGTGTTTGGCGTTCCTCTAATTGAGAGTCATATTTAGGTAGGCTGTTCACAGTGTTTGTTTGTGGGTGGTTGTCTCCTGTGTCTGTGTCGATGTTTGCACCATACGGGACTGTTTACGGTTTGTTCATTTATGTAGTCTGTTCCTGTTCATTTCGTTCTTCACGTTGTATGTAAGTTCGTTGTTCAGGTCTGTCTACTTTCGTTTTGTTATTTTGTATCATTTTCAAGTATAGTTCGTTTTCGTGTTTGTTTGTTTTGTTTATTTAAAAAATAAAATTCATCATGTATTCACAACCCGCTGCGCCTTGGTTCCCTCAATACTCCTCCTCTTCAGATGAAGAGGAGGAGGACTGCCGTTACAGAACCACCCACCAATCCAGAGCCAAGCAGCGTAATTTGGAGCAACGGGCAAGTATACAGGACTTGTGGAGTTGGGAGCAAATATTTAACGGAGAAGGACCATGGGCTAAAGTAAATCACCGTCCATGGGAACGGCTGGAGGCAGCTCGGAGAGCGGAGGAAAATAGAGAGAGGAACCGGCGTTATGAGGGGACGCGTCTTGCACGGAAGCCCGAAAAGCCCGTGAGTAACTCCCAAAAATTTCTTGGGGGGGGGCTAAGGGGTAGTGGGCCTAGGGCAGGTAGGAGACCTGCGCCCACTTCCCAGGCTAACCGTGGAGAGCGGGAGTACGGGCAGACACCGTGTTACGCAGTAGAGCGCACGGTGTCTCCTGTACGTGTGCATAGCCCGGTGCGGGTTATTCCACCTCCCCGCACTGGTAGGGCTAGATTGGGCATTGAGCCAGGTGTCATGAGGCCGGCTCAACGCGTCTGGTCTCCAGTGCGTCTCCTCGGGCCGGCATACATGGCACCTGCCTTACGCATGGTTTCCCCGGTTCGCCTACACAGCCCGGTGCGGGTTATTCCACCTCCCCGCACTGGGCGGGCGACCGGGAGCATTCAACCAGGTAAGGTTGGGCAGGCTCAATGCTCAAGAGAGCCAGTACGCCTGCACGGTCCGGTATTTCCGGTGCCACCTCCCCGCCCCAGCCTAGTACCTACAGTGCCTACACTACGCACTGGGCTACCAGGGCATTTCCAGAGCCCTGTTCCTCCTCCACGCACTCTCCCTATAGTGCGTGTATCCAGTTCGGTGCCTCCAGTTCCGGCCCCACGCACTAAGCCACCTGTGCGTCTCCTAAGTCCTGTACACACTGTCACTTCTCCCCGTACTAGTCCTGAGGTGCCACCAGTGCCGGTACCACGCACCAGGTATAGAGTACGCTTTGAGAGTTCAGTGTGCCCTGTCCCTGCTCCCCGCACTAGTATGAAGGTGCGTGTCCTTAGCCCGGTGCCTCCAGTTCCGGCACCACGCACCAGGTCTACAGTGCGCCTTATCCGGCCAGAGCCATCCGTCTCCCCAGCGCCATCTGAGCCATCCGTCTCCCGAGCGCCATCTGAGCCATCCGTCTCCCCAGCGCCGTCTGAGCCATCCGTCTCCCCAGCGCCATCTGAGCCATCCGTCTCCCCAGCGCCATCTGAGCCATCCGTCTCCCCAGCGCCATCTGAGCCATCCGTCTCCCCAGCGCCGTCTGAGCCATCCGTCTGCAATGAGCCTGCAAAGCCGCCCGTCTGCCATGAGCCTGCAAAGCCGCCCGTCTGCCATGAGCCTACAGAGCCGTCCGCCAGACAGGAGCCTACAGAGCCGTCCGCCAGACAGGAGCCGCTAGAGCCGTCCGCCAGACAGGAGCCGCTAGAGCCGCCCGTCAGACAGGATCTGCCAGAGCCGCCAACCAGACAGGATCTGCCAGAGCCGCCAACCAGACAGGATCTGCCAGAGCCGCCAATCAGACAGGATCTGCCAGAGCCGCCAGCCAGACAGGATCTGCCAGAGCCGCCAGCCAGACAGGATCTGCCAGAGCCGTCAGCGAGCCATGAGCAGCCAGAGCCGTCAGAGAGCCATGAGCAGCCAGAGCCGTCAGAGAGCCATGAGCAGCCAGAGCCGTCAGAGAGCCATGAGCAGCCAGAGCCGTCAGAGAGCCATGAGCAGCCAGAGCCGTCAGAGAGCCATGAGCAGCCAGAGCCGTCAGCCTGCCATGAGCGTCCAGAGCCGTCAGCCTGCCATGAGCGTCCAGAGCCGTCAGCCTGCCATGAGCGTCCAGAGCCGTCAGCCTGCCATGAGCGTCCAGAGCCGTCAGCATGCCATGAGCGTCCAGAGCCGTCAGCCTGCCATGAGCGTCCAGAGCCGTCAGCCTGCCATGAGCGTCCAGAGCCGTCAGCCTGCCATGAGCGTCCAGAGCCGTCAGTCAGCCATGAGCTTTCCCTCAGCCAGAAGCGGCTAGTAATCCTGAACTGCCCCTCAGTCCAGAGCTGTCTCTCTGTCCGGAGCTGCCCTTCAGTCCGGAGTTGCCCCTCTATCCTGAGCTACCTCTCTCTCCTGAGCTACCTCTCTCTCCTAAGCTCTCCCTCTGTCCTGAGCTATCCCTATGTCCTGAGCTACCTTGTCCCAGAGCTGTCCTTGATTCTGGTGTTGCCCCTAAATTTAGGTGGGGTTATTTGAAGGGTGGTCATTGTGGGGAGGCTAAGGAAGCGGGGATTGATTATGGTGGGGTGGGAACCACGCCTGGAGCCTAAGCCACCACCGTGGTCAGATGCCCACCCAGACCCTCCCCTGGACTTTTTGGTGATGCGTTCGGAGTACGCATCTTGAGGGGGGGGTTATGTCACGTTCCTGACCTGTTTTCTGTTTAGTTTTGTGTGTTAGTTGGTCAGGATGTGAGTTTGGGTGGGCATTCTATGTTATCTGTTTCTATGTTGGTTTAGGGTTGCCTGGTATGGCTCTCAATTGGAGGCAGGTGTTTGGCGTTCCTCTAATTGAGAGTCATATTTAGGTAGGCTGTTCACAGTGTTTGTTTGTGGGTGGTTGTCTCCTGTGTCTGTGTCGATGTTTGCACCATACGGGACTGTTTACGGTTTGTTCATTTATGTAGTCTGTTCCTGTTCATTTCGTTCTTCACGTTGTATGTAAGTTCGTTGTTCAGGTCTGTCTACTTTCGTTTTGTTATTTTGTATCATTTTCAAGTATAGTTCGTTTTCGTGTTTGTTCGTTTTGTTTATTTAAAAAATAAAATTCATCATGTATTCACAACCCGCTGCGCCTTGGTTCCCTCAATACTCCTCCTCTTCAGATGAAGAGGAGGAGGACTGCCGTTACATTTGGATTGAAAACGGCAGCCTAGCCAGCCCAATTTTTAATATAAACCAAATTTGACACACAAATGGACAATAAATACATAACGTTACTAATTAGTTAGCCTGGACCAAATGGAGAGCACACATAGGATGGATGCAGCTGCACTTATTAGTAGCCTACAGTTGATCACACTGAAAAATGGTCTCGTTTTCATCCCATACAGCAAGTCAGATCTCTAATGTTTAGGTGTAGCCTAGGCTGCTGCAACATTTATGTCATCTGTTTTTACTTGTGTCTGTCCGGAGTGATTATGTGTTATCATCTTTGCTAAATAACGCCTCAACCTCTCTCTTTAATCTAACTTTTAATGGATGATGCGATGGAAGCTAATCAAATCATTCTGAATTGATTTCGACATCCCAGAGAAGACAGTATAAACTTCCATATGTTCAGGAAGTAAAGCATCGTAACGTGACCGCTGCAAGCTCCTTGTAGTTGCCCTTGTTAGAGGAACTTTCCCTCTCGTCGAGTCCTCTAAAAGCCAGTTCCTTCAGGCCCAAAATGAATGGTGTTGATAAGCCGCTAGTGTTTATCCCTGTTTCTTCGTACTTTCTCGTTGTGTTGCGTAGTTTGAATACGCAGACCTTTGTCATGATCGATGCGGCTTTTTCCCTGAAGCTTGAATCTGATGTGTTTATATGCTCCCTGTTTGTGTTTTGCCGTTTAGCTGAACGATCGATGTTCTTCAGGTCACTGTACCCCCCTTTCGCCAAAGACTCAGATGTTCCAAAAAGCAGGCAAGGCCAGCCATACAGGCGGCTTGATGACAGGCTCCCAGTTAACCAGCTATACATTTGATACCAGGTGGTGTTGATGAAAGGCTCCCTGTTAACCAGCTATACTTTTTATACCAGTTGGTATTGATGAAAGGCTCCCTGTTAACCAGCTATACTTTTGATACCAGGTGGTATTGAACGCCCTGATGAAAGGCTCCCTGTTAACCAGCTATACTTTTGATACCAGGTGGTATTGATGACAGGCTCCCTGTTAACCAGCTATACTTTTGATACCAGGTGGTGTTGATGAAAGGCTCCCTGTTAACCAGCTATACTTTTTATACCAGTTGGTATTGATGAAAGGCTCCCTGTTAACCAGCTATACTTTTGATACCAGGTGGTATTGAACGCCCTGATGAAAGGCTCCCTGTTAACCAGCTATACTTTTGATACCAGGTGGTATTGATGACAGGCTCCCTGTTAACCAGCTATACTTTTGATACCAGGTGGTATTGAACACCCTGATGACAGGCTCCCTGTTAACCAGCTATACTTTTGATACCAGGTGGTATTGATGAAAGGCTCCCTGTTAACCAGCTATACTTTTTATACCAGTTGGTATTGATGAAAGGCTCCCTGTTAACCAGCTATACTTTTGATACCAGGTGGTATTGAACGCCCTGATGAAAGGCTCCCTGTTAACCAGCTATACTTTTGATACCAGGTGGTATTGATGACAGGCTCCCTGTTAACCAGCTATACTTTTGATACCAGGTGGTGTTGATGAAAGGCTCCCTGTTAACCAGCTATACTTTTTATACCAGTTGGTATTGATGAAAGGCTCCCTGTTAACCAGCTATACTTTTGATACCAGGTGGTATTGAACGCCCTGATGAAAGGCTCCCTGTTAACCAGCTATACTTTTGATACCAGGTGGTATTGATGACAGGCTCCCTGTTAACCAGCTATACTTTTGATACCAGGCGGCTTGATGACAGGCTCCCTGTTAACCAGCTATACTTTTGATACCAGGTGGTATTGAACACCCTGATGACAGGCTCCCTGTTAACCAGCTATACTTTTGATACCAGGTGGTATTGATGAAAGGCTCCATGTTAACCAGCTATACTTTTGATACCAGGTGGTATTGATGAAAGTCTCACTGTTAACCAGCTATACTTTTGATACCAGGCGGCTTGATGAAAGGCTCCCTGTTAACCAGCTATACCAGGTGGTATTGATGAAAGGCTCCCAGTTAACTGTACTTTTTATACCAGTTGGTATTGAACGCCCTCACCTTTTCGTCCAACTTCATGAAACTGATCTCAGGCAGGTGGTCGACCCTCGGTTTTAATTCGCACATTTTCCGTGTACCCCAGAGAATGAAAGGGAGTCTTCAACAAAAAGTCAACAAAATTTGCTACAGTGTTGGCGGCGAAAACGACACACTCGAGCTGGTAGCTACTGCTACTGAAGTTAGCAAGTGTCACGTTCTGACCTTAGTTCCTTTGTTTTGTCTTTTGTTTTAGTATGGTCAGGGCGTGAGTTGGGTGGGTTGTCTGTTAGTTTGTCCGGCAGGGATATCCTTGTCCCATCGCGCATTTACGACTCCTGTGCCGGACCGGGCGCAGTGCACGCTGACACGATCGCCAGGTGTACGGTGTTTCCCCCGACACACTGGTGTGGCTGGCTTCCAGGTTAGGTGGGCATTGTGTCAAGAACCAGTGCGGCTTGGCTGGGTTGTGTTTCGGAGGACGCACGGCTCTCGACCTTCGCCTCTCCCGAGTCCGTACGGGAGTTGCAGCGATGAGACAAGACTGTAACTACCAATTGGATACCATGAAATTGGGGAGAAAAAGGGGGAAAAAATTAAGAAAAGATTGACTAAATAAAATATCAAATAAAATAAAAAGTAACACAATAAAATAACAATAACGAGGCTATATACAGGGGACACCGGGTCAGTGTGTTGGGGGTACAGATTAGTATTGAGGCTATATACAGGGGTACAGGTTAGTAATGAGATTATATACAGGGGGTACAGGTTAGTAATGAGATTATATACAGGGGGTACAGGTTAGTAACGAGGCTAAATACAGGGGGTACAGGTTAGTAATGGTATGGCAACTGGTATGGCAACTGCTCGGCATCTGACCGTAAGGCGCTACAGAGGGTAGTGCGTACGGCCCAGTATATCACTGGGGCCAAGCTTCCTGACATCCAGGACCTATATACTAGGCTTGTCAGAGGAAGGCCCAAACAATTGTCAAAGACTCCAGTCACCCAAGTCATAGACGGTTCTCTCTGCTACCACACAGCAAGCGGTACCGGAGCGCCAAGTCTAGGACCAAAAGACTCCTTAACAGCTTCTACCCCCAAGCCATTAGACTCCTTAACAGCTTCTACCCCCAAGCCATAAGACTCCTTAACAGCTTCTACCCCCAAGCCATTAGACTCCTTAACAGCTTCTAACCCCAAGCCATTAGACTGCTGAACAGTTCATCAAATGGCCATCGGGACTATTTACATTGACCCCCCCCCCCCTCTCTTTTACGCTGGTACTACTCTCTGTTTATTATCTATGCATAGTCCCTTTAACTATACCTACATGTACATGTTACCTCAATTACGTCGACTACCCGGTGCCCCCCCACATTGACTCTGCACTGGTATAGCTAGTAGGTAGTAGAAGGGAGAGAGGGTCTCAGTCAGATGCTGGTATAGCTAACAGAATTATCTGGACTATGACAACATGCTGATTAATTTGGTGGATAACAACATGGTGATGAGTGTCTGTTAGTTCCCCAGTACAGTACATGGTGATGAGTGTCTGTTAGTTCCCCAGTACAGTACATGGTGATGAGTGTCTGTTAGTTCCCCAGTACAGTACATGGTGATGAGTGTCTGTTAGTTCCCCAGTACAGTACATGGTGATGAGTGTCTGTTAGTTCCCCAGTACAGTACATGGTGATGAGTGTCTGTTAGTTCCCCAGTACAGTACATGGTGATGAGTGTCTGTTAGTTCCCCAGTACAGTACATGGTGATGAGTGTCTGTTAGTTCCCCAGTACAGTACATGGTGATGAGTGTCTGTTAGTTCCCCAGTACAGTACATGGTGATGAGTGTCTGTTAGTTCCCCAGTACAGTACATGGTGATGAGTGTCTGTTAGTTCCCCAGTACAGTACATGGTGATGAGTGTCTGTTAGTTCCCCAGTACAGTACATGGTGATGAGTGTCTGTTAGTTCCCCAGTACAGTACATGGTGATGAGTGTCTGTTAGTTCCCCAGTACAGTACATGGTGATGAGTGTCTGTTAGTTCCCCAGTACAGTACATGGTGATGAGTGTCTGTTAGTTCCCCAGTACAGTACATGGTGATGAGTGTCTGTTAGTTCCCCAGTACAGTACATGGTGATGAGTGTCTGTTAGTTCCCCAGTACAGTACATGGTGGTGAGTGTCTGTTAGTTCCCCAGTACAGTACATGGTGATGAGTGTCTGTTAGTTCCCCAGTACAGTACATGGTGATGAGTGTCTGTTAGTTCCCCAGTACAGTACATGGTGATGAGTGTCTGTTAGTTCCCCAGTACAGTACA
Source organism: Salvelinus alpinus (assembly GCF_045679555.1). Lineage (NCBI taxonomy): Eukaryota > Metazoa > Chordata > Actinopteri > Salmoniformes > Salmonidae > Salvelinus > Salvelinus alpinus. The sequence goes on from NC_092114.1 coordinate 4,711,170, forward strand.
TGGTGGTGAGTGTCTGTTAGTTCCCCAGTACAGTACATGGTGATGAGTGTCTGTTAGTTCCCCAGTACAGTACATGGTGATGAGTGTCTGTTAGTTCCCCAGTACAGTACATGGTGATGAGTGTCTGTTAGTTCCCCAGTACAGTACATGGTGGTGATTGTCTGTTAGTTCCCCAGTACAGTACATGGTGATGAGTGTCTGTTAGTTCCCCAGTACAGTACATGGTGATGAGTGTCTGTTAGTTCCCCAGTACAGTACATGGTGATGAGTGTCTGTTAGTTCCCCAGTACAGTACATGGTGATGAGTGTCTGTTAGTTCCCCAGTTGTCACACCCTGGCCTTAGTTATCTTTGTTTTCATGATTATTTTAGTTAGGTCAGGGTGTGACATGGGGTATGTTTGTGTTTTTGTCTTGTCTTGGGTGGTTGTAGTGTCTAGGGGGATTTGTTAGAGTGTATGGGTTTGTGTTGAGTGAATGTTTCTAGTTATGTCTATGGTTGCCTGAGTGGTTCTCAATCAGAGACAGATGTTTTTCATTTGTCTCTGATTGGGAGCCATATTTAAGGCGGCCATAGGCATCATGTATTTGTGGGTAATTGTCTATGTGTAGTGTTTGTGTCAGCACTATTTATATGTATAGCTTCACGGTCGTCAGTTTGTTATTTTGTTAGTTTGTGTATAGTTGTTCGTTTCTTGGTTTTTCTCTCTTCTTTAATAAAGATGTATTTTGCACACGCTGCGCCTTGGTCCAATCTCTCTCAAGAAGACGATCGTGACACCAGTACAGTACATGGTGATGAGTGTCTGTTAGTTCCCCAGTACAGTACATGGTGACGAGTGTCTGTTAGTTCCCCAGTACAGTACATGGTGATGAGTGTCTGTTAGTTCCCCAGTACAGTACATGGTGACGAGTGTCTGTTAGTTCCCCAGTACAGTACATGGTGATGAGTGTCTGTTAGTTCCCCAGTACAGTACATGGTGGTGATTGTCTGTTAGTTCCCCAGTACATGGTGGTAATTGTCTGTTAGTTCCCCAGTACAGTACATGGTGGTGATTGTCTGTTAGTTCCCCAGTACATGGTGGTAATTGTCTGTTAGTTCCCCAGTACAGTACATGGTGGTGAGTGTCTGTTAGTTCCCCAGTACAGTACATGGTGGTGAGTGTCTGTTAGTTCCCCAGTACAGTACATGGTGATGAGTGTCTGTTAGTTCCCCAGTACAGTACATGGTGGTGAGTGTCTGTTAGTTCCCCAGTACAGTACATGGTGATGAGTGTCTGTTAGTTCCCCAGTACAGTACATGGTGACGAGTGTCTGTTAGTTCCCCAGTACAGTACATGGTGATGAGTGTCTGTTAGTTCCCCAGTACAGTACATGGTGGTGATTGTCTGTTAGTTCCCCAGTACATGGTGGTAATTGTCTGTTAGTTCCCCAGTACAGTACATGGTGGTGAGTGTCTGTTAGTTCCCCAGTACAGTACATGGTGATGAGTGTCTGTTAGTTCCCCAGTACAGTACATGGTGGTGAGTGTCTGTTAGTTCCCCAGTACAGTACATGGTGGTGAGTGTCTGTTAGTTCCCCAGTACAGTACATGGTGATGAGTGTCTGTTAGTTCCCCAGTACAGTACATGGTGATGAGTGTCTGTTAGTTCCCCAGTACAGTACATGGTGATGAGTGTCTGTTAGTTCCCCAGTACAGTACATGGTGATGAGTGTCTGTTAGTTCCCCAGTACAGTACATGGTGATGAGTGTCTGTTAGTTCCCCAGTACAGTACATGGTGGTGAGTGTCTGTTAGTTCCCCAGTACAGTACATGGTGATGAGTGTCCGTTAGTTCCCCAGTACAGTACATGAGAGAGTTTGTGGTTGTTATTATGATCTTTACTCATGTGGATTTTGTCTCATTACTTTGTGTCACAAATGACACGCTATTCCCATCAAAGTAGTGCACTGTGTAGGGAATAGGGTCCATCAAAGTAGTGCACTGTGTAGGGAATAGGGTCCATCAAAGTAGTGCACTGTGTAGGGAATAGGGTCCATCAAAGTAGTGCACTGTGTAGGGAATAGGGTCCATCAAAGTAGTGCACTGTGTAGGGAATAGGGTCCATCAAAGTAGTGCAATGTGTAGGGAATAGGGTCCATCAAAGTAGTGCACTGTGTAGGGAATAGGGTCCATCAAAGTAGTGCACTGTGTAGGGAATAGGGTCCGTCAAAGTAGTGCACTGTGTAGGGAATAGGGTCCGTCAAAGTAGTGCACTGTGTAGGGAATAGGGTCCATCAAAGTAGTGCACTGTGTAGGGAATAGGGTCCATCAAAGTAGTGCACTGTGTAGGCAATAGGGTGACATTTGGGAGCAGGAAAACATTGGTCACCAGGAACTTTTCTGTAAACCTAATTTGGGACGTAGACTTTGTTTGTGTTCATGTTGTTGTTTTTGTTGTTTACCAAAATGAACCAGACAGACTAGGAAGTTCCTGAAGTCCCAGCGGACAGAGGAAGGATAAGAGTATCATGGCCTCCTCAAATAACAGTTTTCTCGTTATACTGAGAAGTTGGTTACTTCAACAGATCAGAGGATTCCCTCACAGTCAGTCATGGGATTCCTTCAGGATGTTTTGGTGTGAGATTAAAGCTTTATAGGATGTTGGCCCACTGACACATTCAACCCCTCAGCAACACACACACACACACACACACACACACACACACACACACACACACACACACACACACACACACACACACACACAAGGTTTGTCTTCAGGGTTTGTAGATATTGTCTGGGTAAATATTTTATCAATGAGTCATTTAAAAGTACAGTTTTAAGTGTCTCTGTCAACACTTGGGCCTAGCCTAGCATCTAGTTTGTGTCAGTGGTGGTTATGGAATATCAGACCTGGAAATAACACTGTGCTCCACAGGCATAGGCCTACTAAATATTGCATTTTCAACTGAAAGTGGGAAAATAGTCATCTGAATCAAGTGTTAAATGTTCTTATTAATAACAAGGACAGAGGCCTCCCGGGTGGCGCAGTGGTCTAGAGCACTGCATCGCAGTGCTATGCTGCGCCACCAGAGTCTGGGTTCGCGCCCAGGCTCTGTCGCAGCCGGCCGCGACCGGGAGGTCCGTGGGGCGACGCACAATTGGCTTAGCGTCGTCCGGGTTAGGGAGGGTTTGGCCGGTAGGGATATCCTTGTCTCATCGCGCTCCAGCGACTCCTGTGGCGGGCCGGGCGCAGTGCGCGCTAACCGAGGGGGCGGGTGCACGGTGTTTCCTCCGACACATTGGTGCGGCTGGCTTCCGGGTTGGAGGCGCGCTGTGTTAAGAAGCAGTGCGGCTAGGTTGGGTTGTGCTTCGGAGGACGCATGACTTTCGACCTTCGTCTCTCCCGAGCCCGTACGGGAGTTGTAGCGATGAGACAAGATAGTAATTACTAGCGATTGGATACCACGAAAAATTGGGGAGAAAGGGGGATAAAATTTATTAAAAAAAAGAAAAAAAAAAATAACAAGGACAGAAGGATTGGCCCTTATTTTCACCCAAATCTAACTGCCTGAAGCTCAGGCCCTGAAGCAAGGATATGCAAATTCTTGGTACCATTTGAAGGGAAACACTTTGAAGTTTGTGGAAATGTGAAAGGAATGTAGGATAAAACAATAGATCTGGTAAAAGATAATACAAAGAAAAAAAAAAAACGTTCTTTAGTATTTTTTTGTACCATCATCTTTGAAATGCAAGAAAAAGGTCATAATGTATTATTCCAGACCAGGTGCAATTTAGATTTTGACCACTAGATGGCATCAGTGTATGTACAAAGTTTTAGACTGATCCAATGCCATGGTATTTCTGTTCAAACTTTTGTGTCAAGACTGCCCAAATGTGCCTAAATTTGTTTATTAACCTTTCATGTTCAAAACTGCACTCTCCTCAAACAATAGCATGGTATTCTTTCACTGTAATAGCTACTGTAAATTGGACAGTGCAGTGAGATTAACAAGAATGTAAGCTTTCTGCCCATATCAGATATGTCTATGTCCTGGGCGATGTTCTTGTTACTTACAACCTCATGCTAATCGCATTAGCCTACGTTAGCTCAACCGTCCCGCAGGGTACCCACCAATCCATGAAAAAAGGTAAGGTAAGGTAATACCATTAAGGTTTTCTAAGGCATTTTTCCCCCCTGGAAATTTCTTTGCCAGCATGACAAATGGCAACCTATTCCCTATTAGGGTGTAACAGTAGGGTGTAACAGTAGGGTGTAACAGTAGGGTGTAGCAGTAGAGTGTAGCAGTAGGGTGTAGCAGTAACAGTAGGGTGTAGCAGTAGGGTGTAGCAGTAGGGTGTAGCAGTAACAGTAGAGTGTAGCAGTAGGGTGTAGCAGTAGGGTGTAGGTGTAACAGTAGGGTGTAGCAGTAGGGTGTAGCAGTAGAGTGTAACAGTAGGGTGTAGCAGTAGGGTGTAACAGTAGGGTGTAACAGTAGCAGTAGGGTGTAGCAGTAGGGTGTAGCAGTAGAGTGTAGCAGTAGGGTGTAACAGTAGGGTGTAGCAGTAACAGTAGGGTGTAACAGTAGGGTGTAGCAGTAGAGTGTAGCAGTAGGGTGTAACAGTAGGGTGTAACAGTAGAGTGTAACAGTAGAGTGTAGCAGTAGGGTGTAGCAGTAGGGTGTAACAGTAGGGTGTAACAGTAGCAGTAGGGTGTAGCAGTAGTGTGTAGCAGTAGGGTGTAACAGTAGGGTGTGACAGTAGGGTGTAACAGTAGGGTGTAACAGTAGCAGTAGGGTGTAACAGTAGGGTGTAGCAGTAGGGTGTAGCAGTAGCAGTAGGGTGTAACAGTAGGGTGTAGCAGTAGGGTGTAGCAGTGGGGTGTAACAGTAGAGTGTAGCAGTAGGGTGTAACAGTAGGGTGTAACAGTAGGGTGTAGCAGTAGGGTGTAGCAGTAGGGTGTAACAGTGGGGTGTAACAGTAGCAGTAGGGTGTAACAGTAGGGTGTAGCAGTAGGGTGTAGCAGTAGGGTGTGACAGTAGGGTGTAACAGTAGCAGTAGAGTGTAACAGTAGAGTGTAACAGTAGCAGTAGGGTGTAACAGTAGGGTGTAACAGTAGGGTGTGACAGTAGGGTGTAACAGTAGAGTGTAACAGTAGCAGTAGGGTGTAACAGTAAGGTGTAGCAGTAGAGTGTGACAGTAGCAGTAGGGTGTAACAGTAGGGTGTGACAGTAGAGTGTGACAGTAGGGTGTAACAGTAGAGTGTAACAGTAGAGTGTAACAGTAAGGTGTAACAGTAGGGTGTAACAGCAGGGTGTAACAGCAGGGTGTAACAGTAGCAGTAGGGTGTAACAGTAAGGTGTAACAGTAGGGTGTGACAGTAGGGTGTGACAGTAGGGTGTGACAGTAGAGTGTGACAGTAGGGTGTAACAGTAGCAGTAGGGTGTAACAGTAGGGTGTAGCAGTAGAGTGTGACAGTAGGGTGTAACAGTAGCAGTAGGGTGTAGCAGTAGGGTGTAGCAGTAGGGTGTAGCAGTAGGGTGTGACAGTAGGGTGTAACAGTAGCAGTAGGGTGTAACAGTAGGGTGTAACGGTAGGGTGTGACAGTAGAGTGTAACAGTAGAGTGTAACAGTAGCAGTAGGGTGTAACAGTAGGGTGTAGCAGTAGGGTGTAGCAGTAGGGTGTGACAGTAACAGTAGGGTGTTACAGTAGGGTGTAACAGTAGGGTGTGACAGTAGAGTGTTACAGTAGGGTGTAACAGTAGAGTGTAACAGTAGGGTATAACAGTAGAGTGTAACAGTAGGGTGTAACAGTAGGGTGTAACAGTAGAGTGTAACAGTAGGGTGTGACAGTAGAGTGTAACAGTAGGGTATAACAGTAGGGTGTAACAGTAGGGTGTAACAGTAGAGTGTAACAGTAGGGTGTAACAGTAGGGTGTGACAGTAGAGTGTTACAGTAGGGTGTAACAGTAGCAGTAGGGTGTAGCAGTAGAGTGTAGCAGTAGGGTGTAACAGTAGGGTGTAACAGTAGGGTGTAGCAGTAGGGTGTGACAGTAGGGTGTAACAGTAGCAGTAGGGTGTAACAGTAGGGTGTAGCAGTAGAGTGTGACAGTAGGGTGTAACAGTAGCAGTAGGGTGTAGCAGTAGGGTGTGACAGTAGGGTGTAACAGTAGCAGTAGGGTGTAACAGTAGGGTGTAACGGTAGGGTGTGACAGTAGAGTGTAACAGTAGAGTGTAACAGTAGCAGTAGGGTGTAACAGTAGGGTGTAGCAGTAGGGTGTAGCAGTAGGGTGTGACAGTAACAGTAGGGTGTTACAGTAGGGTGTAACAGTAGGGTGTGACAGTAGAGTGTTACAGTAGGGTGTAACAGTAGAGTGTAACAGTAGGGTATAACAGTAGAGTGTAACAGTAGGGTGTAACAGTAGGGTGTAACAGTAGAGTGTAACAGTAGGGTGTGACAGTAGAGTGTAACAGTAGCAGTAGGGTGTAACAGTAGGGTGTAACAGTAGAGTGTAACAGTAGAGTGTAACAGTAGGGTGTAACAGTAGGGTGTGACAGTAGAGTGTTACAGTAGGGTGTAACAGTAGCAGTAGAGTGTAGCAGTAGGGTGTAACAGTAGGGTGTAACAGTAGGGTGTAGCAGTAGGGTGTGACAGTAGGGTGTAACAGTAGCAGTAGGGTGTAACAGTAGGGTGTAACAGTAGAGTGTAACAGTAGCAGTAGGGTGTAGCAGTAGGGTGTAACAGTAGGGTGTAACAGTAGCAGTAGGGTGTAACAGTAGGGTGTAACAGTAGAGTGTAACAGTAGCAGTAGGGTGTAGCAGTAGGGTGTAACAGTAGGGTGTAGCAGTAGGGTGTGACAGTAGGGTGTAACAGTAGCAGTAGGGTGTAACAGTAGGGTGTAACAGTAGCAGTAGGGTGTGACAGTAGAGTGTTACAGTAGGGTGTAACAGTAAGGTGTAAACAGTAGGGTGTGACAGTAGAGTGTTACAGTAGGGTGTAACAGTAGAGTGTAACAGTAGGGTATAACAGTAGGGTGTACCAGTAGAGTGTAACAGTAGGGTGTAACAGTAGGGTGTAACAGTAGAGTGTAACAGTAGAGTGTAACAGTAGAGTGTAACAGTAGAGTGTAACAGTAGGGTGTGACAGTAGAGTGTTACAGTAGAGTGTAACAGTAGCAGTAGGGTGTAGCAGTAGAGTGTAGCAGTTGGGTGTAACAGTAGGGTGTAACAGTAGAGTGTAACAGTAGCAGTAGGGTGTAACAGTAGAGTTTAACAGTAGGGTATAACAGTAGGGTGTAACAGTAGGGTGTAACAGTAGGGTGTGACAGTAGAGTGTTACAGTAGGGTGTAACAGTAGCAGTAGGGTGTAGCAGTAGAGTGTAGCAGTAGGGTGTAACAGTAGGGTGTAACAGTAGAGTGTAACAGTAGAGTGTAACAGTAGCAGTAGGGTGTAACGGTAGGGTGTAACAGTAGGGTGTAACAGTAGGGTGTAACAGTAACAGTAGGGTGTAACAGTAGGATGTAAACAGTAGGGTGTAACAGTAACAGTAGGGTGTAACAGTAGGGTGTAACAGTAACAGTAGGGTGTAACAGTAGCAGTAGGGTGTAACGGTAGGGTGTAACAGTAGGGTGTGACAGTAGGGTGTAAACAGTAGGGTGTAACAGTAGCAGTAGGGTGTAACGGTAGGGTGTAACAGTAGGGTGTGACAGTAGGGTGTAAACAGTAGGGTGTAACAGTAGCAGTAGGGTGTAGCAGTAGAGTGTAACAGTAGGGTGTGACAGTAGGGTGTGACAGTAGCAGTAGGGTGTAACAGTAACAGTAGGGTGTAACAGTAACAGTAGGGTGTGACAGTAGGGTGTAACAGTAGGGTGTAACAGTAGGGTGTAACAGTAGGGTGTGACAGTAGGGTGTGACAGTAGGGTGTGACAGTAGGGTGTGACAGTAGGGTGTAACAGTAGGGTGTGACAGTAGAGTGTGTCAGTAGGGTGTGACAGTCATCAACACTTTCCTCACAGATTAACTTTGTTTAGCACCCATTTGTTTGGCTTGGTAAAATTCAGGTAAACAATCACTCGAGTGACCCAGTTTTATGTAATTGGTTCTATAAAAACGAAATCCATAACTATTCTGTAACTGGTGGTTCATTTCTCATCCTGCTACAAGTCTTTGTCACAATTTGTGTCTTTTTGTCACCCTACACCAGTTACAGAATAGTTATAGATTTCGTTTTTATAGAACCAATTACATAAAACTGGGTCTCTCGAGTGAATGTTTACCTGTATTTTACCAAGCCAAACAAATGGGTGCTTAACAGAGTTAATCTGTGAGGAAAGTATTGATGTAACAAATAACACAAGAGTTCAAAGTTTGAGTGTCACACCCAAATGTTTACAGCTATTGACTATTCCCTGGATCTTGTGACTATGCATAATTCACCCTGTAAATTAACTTGGATTTAAACCATTTCACTCTGCGAGGAGCATAAGCTGGATCAGTGTTTCAAACAAGTGAAGGAAATTAGTAACATTTCTATATTTATTTAGAACAAACCAGAGTTTAGATTAGAGCAGTGGTGCCCAACTCTGGTCCTCGAGTTACCCCCCACAGTACACATTTTTAAACACATTTGATTCAACTTGTCAACTAATCATCAGGCCCTCAATGAGTTGAGTCAGGTAGATTTGTCCAGGGCTACAACAGAAATGTGTGCCGCTGTGGGGACTGTAGAACTGGAGTTTGGTACCACTGGATTAGGGTATTTGGATAGCTGAAATGGGATTCTATAGTACAGTAGGTCAAATATTTATTTCCTGTTTGATGTACAGTATTTGTGTTTACATGATGTGTGCGTGCACTGCACTGACAGAGTGACAGCTGAGCCACATAAATAATAGATCTGACACAAATAGTCAGCGTTTACTTTTGTCACACACTATGGACAAGACACTATGGACAAGACAATTGGATTCAATGTGAGAAGCATCTGTTGCTGGTGTTCATAATTATATAAATGATTCAGAATCTTATTCAACAGCAAATTTACATTTAAGTCATTTAGATGACGCTCTTATCCAGAGCGACTTACAAATTGGAAAGTTCATACATATTCATCCTGGTCCCCCCGTGGGGAATGAACCCACAACCCTGGCGTTGCAAGCGCCATGCTCTACCAACTGACCCACACGGGACCGTGTAGCAAATGCAAGTAAATTGTCATAACATTCATGAGTGTGAAATAATCTTCCAAACAGTTTTCGCATGATAGTCCCTGTCTGTATAAAGTTATATGTAAGCACCAAATATAATGGCCATGATTAATTAAACTCGCAACAAATGTATTTGATTCGGAAATACATATTTGGCATTGACTTTAAAAATAGCGAAACATGATTGGCTACGGCGAAGCAGACCCCGCCCCGTTGATGACCTTTTCCACTTCCCTTCATTTCCAAACACTTCTCCCACTAGCCAAGAGTAACAACGACCGGACATTTACAGAGCTCTCGTCAGCCAAACATATGGCAAAAATATACGTTGTTCTTTCTTTTTATGTGGTGTGCACTACATTTTAAAAATTCCGCCGAAAAAGAGAAGACGATTTTCCGAAACATTTTCGCCGTTATCTCACGTAAGTATAAAAAGACTTCGATTGAATTTTTGAATTCGAGCTAAGTAAGCTGGCTAGCCAACGCAACATGGCGGGCGCAGTCCTAACCAGCGAACAGGACGCTAACTGCTAGCTAGACACAAGACAGGCGTTTAGCTGGCTAGCTACCTGCTTACCTTTCGATCTGGAAATGGCGCTCTTGTAAATATTTGCACACATTGTTTACCTGTAGAACAAAATAAGATACTATTTGATTAATTATGGCATTAATTTATTTTACAGTTTTGGTAGCTAGGTACGTGTACTTGTTATCGCAATCGTCAATACCGCCGCTATCTTCACGAAACGAGTTCTAGCTACTGTCAAATGTTAAAACGTTTCGCTGTGTCTCTGGAGATTGACAGCCAAATAAATGTTAAGTAGCTACCTACCTCTTAATGTTTATCAGACATCATTCCTTGATCGTTTGCTGTGTTGTAATAAACCAATGACCTAGCTGAACCACTGTGGTAGACTTCTCTAACGCCCAGAAAGCTCCGGTTCTAACTCCCATTCACCAGCTTTGCAAGCGTTATGTCAAAATACGTTCGTTGGTCACCAAATATGGAGTTTCGCTGAGTAAATATCTTAATTTACTCCCGTTACGACTGGTATGTACTTACAAAAAAAAAAGAAGGTATAAATAAAAATGTACAAACAACCGAGAAAATGCTACTTCGTCACCTCCAGGGTTGACTCATGATTGCCACGCTCAGGTCGGAAGTCTACAGCAGCTGAATATATGTGCCGAAGAGGCATTTTATCGATTCATTGTAATATATATATTTAGACATTTTTTGGAAGTACATACAGGCCCGACGTGAGTAAATTTAAGATAGTTGCTCAACGAAACTTTATATTTGGTTATCAATTAATGTATTTTGACAAAACGCTTGCCGAGTTGGTGAATGGGAGTTAGAAACTGGGCGTTAGAGAGGTCTAAAGTACAGTAACAGGTTCAGACCTAGTTACATTGTCTTCATTATGCTTGCTTATATCCTACCCATTCATCATGGTCATCCACGATACGGACTCAAAATACCGCCTTTACTGGGAACCAAAGCAACACTTGCTAGATGACATTAGTGTTTTGCATTGCATGGCAGCATTTTCTCTCCCATTTATTTCTTTGCTTGTCAAAGGACATTGATTAATTATGCTAATAGTCTGTTTTATTGATGTGTATCCAACAGCTTTCAGCCTCAATAAATTAATCTTAAACTCCCCTTGAAATGTTTTCCTAAACATAGTTGGTTACAGTGCTCCAGTAAATGAGTACAGAATGCCATGTTTTGACTTTGTCAATATTTACCTAAACCACCACTGGGTAGTAGCTAAGTACCTAACATTTCGATCCTTCCATACACCACTGTGTAGTGGAAAAGTCACTAACAAATGGTTATTTTAGGGTGAAGTCAATTTCACTCAACATAGCTATGTGTACAGACTTTACCATCAGTATAATCTGTCAATGAATATAATTCGTTTCCAGGTTTATGCAATAGTGACTAGATCTGAACAGACTGTACCCTCTATCCATGCTGTTACGCCTGGCTGACTTTGTTAATGACTTGTCTGGGCCTATAGGCATTTGAGTCACACATTTCCAGTTTCAACACAAACAATCAACAACTTTAAAATAAAAAAAACGTGTTCTCCCCACAGGGCTTCCTCTTCTCTTTACAGGTGTATAACTGCTACCCAGAAGGCCTAGGGGCGGCCCTTTACCGGGAGCGCTTTGACTTCAACGCTGAGCCGCCTTGGGATCCCAGCTGATAGCGGGACACGGCCATCTACAGACTTGCCCATGTAAGCAGAAGCTATTCTGACACTTTCCGTAGGGTGCCTTCAAACCGGACGAACGTATGCGTAAGAAGAGCAGGAACTCGATGGTTTCCAATAAGAGCAGTGTGTTGTGGGAAAGCCTAGTGCTGTTTCGCTGCGTCAGACAACCAGTTGATGTGTTTAAAGGGGCTTGTTTATGTCTACTTTTAGATCAAGCTGACGCCTCTGGAATTAAAGTCAATATTGGACACATCATACACAGTCCAACCCATGTCTCGGCAGGCATGGTGGAAAATACACACATTTTTATCTACTTCTGTCTTCAGATATTTGAAATGTTTGAATAGTATATATTTTTTTGTACTAGCTTGCATGGTTTCTTAAACGAGATTTGTAATAATTAAGGTGATGTCCACCTACCAGCAACATTGTTGTCCTCTGTCTGTGTGTTGCAGGACCCACGGCTCAGTTGCGACTTTGACCTGACTACTACTTCTTTATGATTGTCTGCTGAATACGGTTGAGATGAAAGGACTCGCTGACGAACCAACCCACACGATCGAACTCCTGGAGGGAGGAACCACCCTGGAAGATGTCATCGATGGACACGTTTACGAACAAGCTCTGGTGAGGGAATTGATTGATTTTCACACGATTAGAAGAGCTAAAAGAACCCCGGAGGAGGATTCATGAAAGTCTTAACAATGTGTAAAATCCCCCCCCCCCCCCAAATTCCTTGCCTTGTGGCTGTTGTGCCCTGGGGCTGAACCAATTGCTGTGCTCTGAGGCATTACTCACTCGCATGTCTCTCAGATCTCAATTCTTATAAGCTAATTCCCATCATGAGATCGGGTCCTTCTCACAGGCATCGCAGCTTTGAAGGACTAGTGAAGAGACACCGGAGATACAACGCGTATCCTTATCGAATTCAGAGGCGCACATTGAAGATGTTGGAATTGTCCAAATTTACTTTTCTTCAGGCAACAAGATGAGTGTGTGTGTAACTAGAGCTCGTCTTTCAGTGTGTGTGTAACTAGAGCTTGTCTTTCAGTGTGTGTGTGTGTGTAACTAGAGCTTGTCTTTCAGTGTGTGTGTAACTAGAGCTTGTCTTTCAGTGTGTGTGTAACTAGAGCTTGTCTTTCAGTGTGTGTGTGTGTGTAACTAGAGCTTGTCTTTCAGTGTGTGTGTAACTAGAGCTTGTCTTTCAGTGTGTGTGTGTGTGTAACTAGAGCTTGTCTTTCAGTGTGTGTGTGTGTGTAACTAGAGCTTGTCTTTCAGTGTGTGTGTAACTAGAGCTTGTCTTTCAGTGTGTGTGTGTGTGTAACTAGAGCTTGTCTTTCAGTGTGTGTGTGTGTGTGTAACTAGAGCTTGTCTTTCAGTGTGTGTGTGTGTGTAACTAGAGCTCGTCTTTCAGTGTGTGTGTGTGTAACTAGAGCTCGTCTTTCAGTGTGTGTGTGTGTAACTAGAGCTCGTCTTTCAGTGTGTGTGACTAGAGCTCGTCTTTCAGTGTGTGTAACTAGAGCTTGTCTTTCAGTGTGTGTGTGTGTAACTAGAGCTTGTCTTTCAGTGTGTGTGTGTGTAACTAGAGCTTGTCTTTCAGTGTGTGTGTGTAACTAGAGCTTGTCTTTCAGTGTGTGTGTGTGTGTAACTAGAGCTTGTCTTTCAGTGTGTGTAACTAGAGCTTGTCTTTCAGTGTGTGTAACTAGAGCTTGTCTTTCAGTGTGTGTAACTAGAGCTTGTCTTTCAGTGTGTGTAACTAGAGCTTGTCTTTCAGTGTGTGTAACTAGAGCTTGTCTTTCAGTGTGTGTGTGTAACTAGAGCTTGTCTTTCAGTGTGTGTGTGTGTAACTAGAGCTTGTCTTTCAGTGTGTGTGTGTGTAACTAGAGCTCGTCTTTCAGTGTGTGTGTGTGTGTAACCAGAGCTTGTCTTTCAGTGTGTGTGTGTGTGTAACTAGAGCTTGTCTTTCAGTGTGTGTGTGTGTGTAACTAGAGCTTGTCTTTCAGTGTGTGTGTGTGTGTAACTAGAGCTCGTCTTTCAGTGTGTGTGTGTAACCAGAGCTCGTCTTTCAGTGTGTGTGTGTAACTAGAGCTTGTCTTTCAGTGTGTATGTATGTATTATAACCAGCGCTTGTCTGTTGGCTCTTGTGTTCCCCAGGCTGAAAAGAGTGTGTTTGTAGTGTCTGACCTTGGGTCCCTGATGAGACAGCATGTCCAGTGGCAGCTCACCATGCCCCAGATCAGGCCCTACTACCAGGTCCAGTCCAACAGCAGCCCGGTTGTCATCGAGGTCCTGGCCTCTCTCGGCCTCGGCTTCGTCTGTGCTAACAAGGTGAGTGGTACCTTTTTTTATTTGATCACGTTTTTTTATGGGTGTTTTATGAAAACAAAGATCTAACAGAGTTCTTGAATACCTTTTCATTCTGTCGGCTTTCTCTGTGCCAGTGGGATCACAAACACTAAAGGTAATAAAACATCTGTCACGCTGACCCTCATTGACCCCTCAGGGGTGTGTACTTAGTCCCCTCCTCTACTCCTTGTTCACCCACGACTGTGTGGCCAGGCACGACTCCAACACCATCAAGTTCGCTGACGACACAACAGTGGTAGGCCTGATAACCAACAACGATGTGACAGCCGATAGGGAGGAGGTCAGAGACCTGACAGTGTGGTGCCAGGACAACAACCTCTCCCTCAATGTGATCAAGACAAAGCAGGTGATTGTGGACTACAGGAAAAGGAGGGCTGAAAACAACCCCGTTCACATCGACAGGGCCTGTAGTGGAGCAGGTCGAGAGCTTCAAGTTCCTTGGTGTCCACATCACCAGCAATCTGTGATGTAGTCTCAGGAGACTGAAAAGATTCGTCATGTGTTCCCAGATCCTCAAAAGGTTCTACAGCTGCACCATCGAGAGCATTCTGTCCGGTTGCATCACCGCCTGGTATGGCAACTGCTCGGCATTCCCACCGCAAGGCGCTACAGAGGGTAGTGCGAACGGCCCAGTACATCACTGGGGCCAAGCTTCCTGCCATCCAGGACCTATATAATAGGCGGTGTCAGAGGAAAGACCATAAAAATGTCAGAGACTCCGGTCACCCGAGTTATAGACTGTTTTCTCTGCTACCGCAGGGTAAGTGGTACCGGAGCACCAAGTCTAGGACCAAAAGGCTCCTCAATAGCTTCTACCCTCGAGCCATTAGACTGCTGAACAAAAAATAAAATCACCACCGGACAATTTACATTAACCCCCCCCCTTTTGTACACTGCTGCTACTCTCTGTTTATTATCTATGCATAGTCACTTCACCCCCACCTACATGTACAAATTACCTCAACTAACCTGTACCCCCGCACACTGACTCGGTACCGGTACCCCCTGTATATAGCCTCCACACTGACTCTGTACCGGTGCCCCCTGTATATAGTCTCCACATTGACTCTGTACCGGTACACCCTGTATATAGCCTCCACATTGACCCTGTACCGGTACCCCCTGTATATAACCTCCACATTGATTCTGTACCGGTACCCCCTGTATATAGCATCCACATTGACTCTGTACCGGTACCCCCTGTATATAGCCTCCAAATTGACTCTGTACCGTAACACCCTGTATATAGCCTCCACATTGACTCTGTACCGGTACCCCCTGTATATAGCCTCCAAATTGACTCTGTACCGTAATACCCTGTATATAGCCTCCAAATTGACTCTGTACCGGTACCCCCCTGTATATAGCCTCCACACTGACTCTGTACCGGTACCCCCTGTATATAGCCTCCACATTGATTCTGTACCGGTACCCCCTGTATATAGCCTCCAAATTGACTCTGTACCGGTACCCCCTGTATATAGCCTCCACACTGACTTTGTACCGTAACACCCTGTATATAGTCTCCACACTGACTCTGTACCGTAACACCCTGTATATTGCCTCCACATTGACTCTGTACCGTAATACCCTGTATATAGCCTCCACATTGACTCTGTACCGTAACACCCTGTATATAGCCTCCACATTGACTCTGTACCGGTACCCCCTGTATATAGCCTCCACACTGACTCTGTACCGGTACCCCCTGTATATAGCCTCCACATTGACTCTGTACCGTAATACCCTGTATATAGTCTCCACACTGACTCTGTACCGTAACACCCTGTATATAGCCTCCACATTGACTCTGTACTGTAATACCCTGTATATAGCCTCCACATTGACTCTGTACCGTAACACCCTGTATATAGCCTCCACATTGACTCTGTACCGGTACCCCCTGTATATAGCCTCCACACTGACTCTGTACCGGTACCCCCTGTATATAGCCTCCACACTGACTCTGTACCGGTACCCCCTGTATATAGCCTCCACACTGACTCTGTACCGTAATACCCTGTATATAGTCTCCACATTGACTCTGTACCGTAACACCCTGTATATAGCCTCCACATTGACTCTGTACCGGTACCCCCTGTATATAGCATCCACATTGACTCTGTACCGGTCCCCCCTGTATATAGCCTCCACATTGACTCTGTACCGTAACACCCTGTATATAGCCTCCACATTGACTCTGTACTGTAATACCCTGTATATAGCCTCCACATTGACTCTGTACCGTAATACCCTGTATATAGTCTCCACACTGACTCTGTACCGTAACACCCTGTATATAGCCTCCACATTGACTCTGTACTGTAATACCCTGTATATAGCCTCCACATTGACTCTGTACCGTAACACCCTGTATATAGCCTCCACATTGACTCTGTACCGGTACCCCCTGTATATAGCCTCCACACTGACTCTGTACCGGTACCCCCTGTATATAGCCTCCACACTGACTCT
This sequence comes from Salvelinus alpinus, assembly GCF_045679555.1. Lineage (NCBI taxonomy): Eukaryota > Metazoa > Chordata > Actinopteri > Salmoniformes > Salmonidae > Salvelinus > Salvelinus alpinus. Next base: position 4,727,425 of record NC_092114.1, read on the forward strand.
GTACCGGTACCCCCTGTATATAGCCTCCACACTGACTCTGTACCGTAATACCCTGTATATAGTCTCCACATTGACTCTGTACCGTAACACCCTGTATATAGCCTCCACATTGACTCTGTACCGGTACCCCCTGTATATAGCATCCACATTGACTCTGTACCGGTCCCCCCTGTATATAGCCTCCACATTGACTCTGTACCGTAACACCCTGTATATAGCCTCCACACTGACTCTGTACCGTAACACCCTGTATATAGCCTCCACACTGACTCTGTACCGTAACACCCTGTATATAGCCTCCACACTGACTCTGTACCGTAACACCCTGTATATTGCCTCCACATTGACTCTGTACCGTAATACCCTGTATATAGCCTCCACATTGACTCTGTACCGTAATACCCTGTATATAGCCTCCACATTGACTCTGTACCGTAACACCCTGTATATAGCCTCCACATTGACTCTGTACCGGTACCCCCTGTATATAGCCTCCACACTGACTCTGTACCGGTACCCCCTGTATATAGCCTCCACATTGACTCTGTACCGTAATACCCTGTATATAGTCTCCACACTGACTTTGTACCGTAACACCCTGTATATAGTCTCCACACTGACTCTGTACCGTAACACCCTGTATATAGCCTCCACATTGACTCTGTACCGTAATACCCTGTATATAGCCTCCACATTGACTCTGTACCGTAACACCCTGTATATAGCCTCCACATTGACTCTGTACCGGTACCCCCTGTATATAGCCTCCACACTGACTCTGTAACGGTACCCCCTGTATATAGCCTCCACATTGACTCTGTACCGGTACCCCCTGTATATAGCCTCCACATTGACTCTGTACCGGTACCCCCTGTATATAGCCTCCACACTGACTCTGTACCGTAATACCCTGTATATAGTCTCCACATTGACTCTGTACCGTAACACCCTGTATATAGCCTCCACATTGACTCTGTACCGGTACCCCCTGTATATAGCATCCACATTGACTCTGTACCGGTCCCCCCTGTATATAGCCTCCACATTGACTCTGTACCGTAACACCCTGTATATAGCCTCCACATTGACTCTGTACCGTAACACCCTGTATATAGCCTCCACATTGACTCTGTACCGTAATACCCTGTATATAGCCTCCACATTGACTCTGTACCGTAACACCCTGTATATAGCCTCCACATTGACTCTGTACCGGTACCCCCTGTATATAGCCTCCACACTGACTCTGTAACGGTACCCCCTGTATATAGCCTCCACATTGACTCTGTACCGGTACCCCCTGTATATAGCCTCCACACTGACTCTGTACCGGTACCCCCTGTATATAGCCTCCACATTGACTCTGTACCGGTACCCCCTGTATATAGCCTCCACACTGACTCTGTACCGTAATACCCTGTATATAGTCTCCACATTGACTCTGTACCGTAACACCCTGTATATAGCCTCCACATTGACTCTGTACCGGTACCCCCTGTATATAGCATCCACATTGACTCTGTACCGGTCCCCCCTGTATATAGCCTCCACATTGACTCTGTACCGTAACACCCTGTATATAGCCTCCACACTGACTCTGTACCGTAACACCCTGTATATAGCCTCCACACTGACTCTGTACCGTAACACCCTGTATATAGCCTCCACATTGACTCTGTACCGTAACACCCTGTATATTGCCTCCACATTGACTCTGTACCGTAATACCCTGTATATAGCCTCCACATTGACTCAGTATCGGTACCCCCTGTATATAGTCTCCACACTGACTTTGTACCGTAACACCCTGTATATAGTCTCCACACTGACTCTGTACCGTAACACCCTGTATATAGCCTCCACATTGACTCTGTACCGTAATACCCTGTATATAGACTCCACATTGACTCTGTACCGTAACACCCTGTATATAGCCTCCACATTGACTCTGTACCGGTACCCCCTGTATATAGCCTCCACACTGACTCTGTACCGGTACCCCCTGTATATAGCCTCCACATTGACTCTGTACCGTAACACCCTGTATATTGCCTCCACATTGACTCTGTACCGTAATACCCTGTATATAGCCTCCACATTGACTCAGTATCGGTACCCCCTGTATATAGCCTCCACACTGACTCGGTACCGGTACCCCCTGTATTTAGTCTCAAAGTTATTTTGTTTTTTTCTTACTTTAGCTTTTTGCTAATATTTTCTTTACAAAAATCTGCATTGTTGCTTAACTTCTCTAGGGTATGTGGGACGCTAGCGTCTCACCTCGTCAACAGCCAGTGAAACTGCAGGGCACCAAATTCAAAACAACAGAAATCCCATAGTTTAAATTCCTCAAACATACAAGTATTTTACAGCATTTTAAAGCTACACTTGTTGTAAATCCAGCCACAGTGTCCGATTTCAAAAAGGTTTTACGATGAAAGCACACCAAACGATTAGGTCAGAGCCAAGTCATAGAAAAACACAGCCATTTTTCCAGCCAAAGAGAGGAGTAACAAAAAGCAGAAATAGAGATAAAATTAATCACTAACCTTTGATGATCTTCATCAGATGACACTCATAGGACTTCATGTTACACAATACATGTATGTTTTGTTCGGTAAAGTTCATATTTATATCCAAAAATCTGAGTTTAGGCGGGACGCTGTTGTCTCACTTGGCCAAAAGCCAGAGAAAATGCAGAGCGCCAAATTCAAATAAATTACTATAAAAATCAAACTTTCATTAAATCACACATGAAAGATGCCAAATTAAAGCTACACTGGTTGTGAATCCAGCCAACATGTCAGAATTTAAATAGGCTTTTCGGCGAAAGCAAACGATGCTATTATCTGAGGATAGCACCATAGTAAACAAAGAGAGAGAAGCAAATTTCAACCCTGCAGGCGCGACACAAAACGCAGAAATAAAAATATAATTAATGCCTTACCTTTGATGAGCTTCTGTTGTTGGCACTCCAATATGTCCCATAAACATCACAAGTTGTCCTTTTGTTCGATTAATTCCGGCGATATATATCCAAAATGTCAATTTTTATTTGGCGCGTTTGATCCAGAAAAACACCGGTTCCAAATTGTGAAACGTGACTACAAAATATCTCAAAAGTTACCTGTAAACTTTGCCAAAACATTTCAAACTACTTTTGTAATACAACTTTAGGTATTTTTTTAACGTAAATAATCGATAAAATTGAAGACGGGATGATCTGTGTTCAATACAGGATTTGAACAAACTGTAGCATGCTTTCTGGTCATGCGCCTCTATCTAACAGGACACTTCCAGTGACCCTAGTTCAAGATGGCCGTACTTCTTCATTGCACAAAGGAATAACCTCAACCAATTTCTAAAGACTGTTGACATCTAGTGGAAGCGGTAGGAACTGCAAGAAGGTCCCTTAGAAATCTGGATTCCCAATGAAAATCCATTGAAAAGAGTGACCCCCCCCAAAAAAACTGAATGGTTTGTCCTCGGGGTTTCGCATGCTAAATAAGTTCTGTGATCCTCACAGACATGATTCAAACAGTTTTAGAGTCTTCAGTGTTTTCTATCCAAATCTACTAATATTATGCATATCTTATCTTCTGGGGATGAGTAGCTGTCAGTTTAATTTGGGCATGCTTTTCATCCAAAATTCTGCCTACCCTAGAGAAGTTAAGGGCTTGTAAATAAGCACGTCGCGGTTAGGTCTACACCGGTCGTTTTCAACGCATGTAACAAAACATTTTATTTGAACTACACTGTTTCATTGTCCTCTCCTAAAATGGAAGTTATGTTCTAACGTATATGATGTGTTGTCTCAGGCCGAAGTCAGTCTGGCGTTGGACCACGGCGTGCCTCCTGAAAACATCATCTTCTCTGGAGTTTGCAAACAGCTGTCCCACATCAAACACGCAGCCACGAATGGCGTCGACCTCTTGGTGTGCGACAGCGAGACGGAACTCTGCAAGATAGCCCGTTCTCACCCCAATGCCAGGTAGGTGCCCATGCAGACCAGAGTATATCTATTGCACATCTAGGTGTTTCCAGGTTTGTAGTTAACTGGGAAAAGTTGAAGTAATTCAAAAGGGAAAAAAGCTCCTTCACACTTTTTATCAGTATCACATACTGATATGACCATGTCAGGTCTCTGTGAACTATGGAAGAGAGGACCGTGTCAGGTCTCTGTGGACTATGGAAGAGAGGACCGTGTCAGGTCTCTGTGAACTATGGAAGAGAGGACCAGGTCAGGTCTCTGTGAACTATGGACGAGAGGACCGTGTCAGGTCCCTGTGAACTATGGACGAGAGGACCGTGTCAGGTCCCTGTGAACTATGGACGAGAGGACCGTGTCAGGTCCCTGTGGACGAGAGGACCGTGTCAGGTCCCTGTGGACGAGAGGACCGTGTCAGGTCCCTGTGGACGAGAGGACCGTGTCAGGTCCCTGTGGACGAGAGGACCGTGTCAGGTCCCTGTGGACGAGAGGACCGTGTCAGGTCCCTGTGGACGAGAGGACCGTGTCAGGTCCCTGTGGACGAGAGGACCGTGTCAGGTCCCTGTGGACGAGAGGACCGTGTCAGGTCCCTGTGGACGAGAGGACCGTGTCAGGTCCCTGTGGACGAGAGGACCGTGTCAGGTCCCTGTGGACGAGAGGACCGTGTCAGGTCCCTGTGGACGAGAGGACCGTGTCAGGTCCCTGTGGACGAGAGGACCGTGTCCGGTCCCTGTGGACGAGAGGACCGTGTCCGGTCCCTGTGGACGAGAGGACCGTGTCAGGTCCCTGTGGACGAGAGGACCGTGTCAGGTCCCTGTGGACGAGAGGACCGTGTCAGGTCCCTGTGGACGAGAGGACCGTGTCAGGTCCCTGTGGACGAGAGGACCGTGTCAGGTCCCTGTGGACGAGAGGACCGTGTCAGGTCCCTGTGGACGAGAGGACCGTGTCCGGTCCCTGTGGACGAGAGGACCGTGTCCGGTCCCTGTGGACGAGAGGACCGTGTCAGGTCTCTGTGAACTATGGACGAGAGGACCAGTCACTAATGAATTTTTGTAGATGTTGTAAATCTTTCTGTATATTATATTTTTTTTGTCAGCACCACAGGTCAGATTCCTGGGACATATGTAAATGTCCTTAGTGAATAAAGTGAATTGTGCCTTGTTCCTCCTCCCAGGCTGCTGGTTCAGGTAACTACATGGGCCCAGGCAGCAGAGACCAGCATGGAGTTTGGCTGCTCTCTGAAGTGCTGTCGGCGCCTGCTGGAGACGGCCAAGGACCTGGGGGTGCAGGTGGTGGGCGTTACGTAAGTACACATCTTTCATAGTGTAGTTGGATGCTGTTCAATGGTGACCATCACAAGAGGCACTTTTTTCCATTGTAATGATTTAAAGGGTTGCTTCATCCAATATACATGTTTTAGGTTCAATTACTTTGACCTAGAGTTGCCTGTTGGGCTGTAGCGATAAAATTTAACTGTTTGCTTCAGGCAGTAGCTACCATGATTTAGCATCTTCCTAACCCTTACAATCGTATGTTAGAAACACAGTTACTACTGTTTGTACAGTAATTGCAATTGTCTTTGGTTGTGTCTTCAGGTTCCACATTCCCAGCTCCTGCAAGGACCTGCAGGCCTACACCCACGCGCTGTCGGATGCCCGCTGTGTGTTTGACATGGGGGTGAGTAGAGGAGCTGATTACTGGGTATTAAGGGGGGAGATGACATGGTCAGATGGGAGAAACAGGAGCTGATTACTGGGTATTAAGGGGGGAGGTGACATGGTCAGATGGGAGAAACAGGAGCTGATTACTGGGTATTAAGGGGGGAGATGACATGGTCAGATGGGAGAAACAGGAGCTGATGACATGGTTATGAATGAAGTCTGTAGGTTGTCCTCTGATCAGCAAGGTTAAAGTGCCAACCACACCAAAGGACAATAACTAAATGATCCATAACTATATACACGTTGGCGAGCATCCACACCAGCGGCCCTTTATTGTTCTGCGGTATGCATGTTGAAGGGGATGTCGTCACCATTACAGGCAACATCCGTAGCTACCATTACAGGCAGGCAACATCCGTAGCTACCGTTACAGGCAGGCAACATCCGTAGCTACCGTTACAGGCAGGCAACATCCGTAGCTACCGTTACAGGCAGGCAACATCCGTAGCTACCGTTACAGGCAGGCAACATCCGTAGCTACCGTTACAGGCAGGCAACATCCGTAGCTACCGTTACAGGCAGGCAACATCCGTAGCTACCGTTACAGGCAGGCAACATCCGTAGCTACCGTTACAGGCAGGCAACATCCGTAGCTACCGTTACAGGCAGGCAACATCCGTAGCTACCGTTACAGGCAGGCAACATCCGTAGCTACCGTTACAGGCAGGCAACATCCGCACTGAGCTAAAGGCTAGAGCTGCCGCTTTCAAGGCGCGGGACGCTAATCCGGGCGCTTATAATAAATCCCGCAGCAGGCCGCGACCGGGAGACCCATGGCGCGGCGCACAATTGGCCCAGCGTCGTCTGGGTTAGGGGAGGGTTTGGCCGGCAGCGATGTCCTTGTCCCATCGCGCACTAGCGGCTTCTGTTGCGGGCTGGGCGCATGTGTGCTGACACGGTCGCCAGGTGTACGGTGTTTCCCCCGACACACTGGTGTGGCTGGCTTCCGGGTTAAGCTGGCATTGTGTCCAGAAGCAGTGCGGCTTGGTTGGGTCGTGTTTTGGAGGACGCATGGCTCTTGACCTTTGACTCTCCCGAGTCCATACGGGAGTTGCAGCAATGAGACATTTGGATACTATGAAATTGTGGAGGGAAAAGGAGTCAAGGTTTATAAAAATTAAAAATTTCAAAAATCAATACAGGACTAAGATTGAATCGTACTACACCGGCTCTGATGCTCGTCGGATGTGACAGGGCTTGAAAACTATTACGGACTACAAAGAGAAACCCAGCCGCGAGCTACCCAGTGACACGAGCCTACCAGACGGCTCGCTTCGAAGTAAGCAACACTGAAGCTAAGCAACACTGAAGCATGCATGAGTACACCAGCTCTTCCGGACGACTGTGTGATCACGCTCTCTGTAGCCGACGTAAGACCTTTCAACAGGTCAACATTCGCAAGGCTGCGGGGCCAGACGAATTACCAGGACGTGTACTCTGAGCATGCACTGACCAACTGGCAAGTGTCTTCACTGACATTTTCAACCTCTCCCTGACTGAGTCTGTAATACCTACATGTTTCAAGCAGACCACCATAGTCCCTCTGCCCTAGAAAGCAAAGGTAGCCTGCCTAAAGGACTACCGCCCCGTAGCATTCACGTCGGTAGCCATGAAGTGCTTAGAAAGGCTGGTCATGGCTCACATCAACACCATTATCCCGGAAACCCCTAGACCCACTCCAATTCGCACACCGCCCCACCATTTGACCGGATCGCACTCCACACTGCCCTTTCCCACCTGGACTAAAGGAACACCTATGTGAGAATGCTGTTCGTTGACTACAGCTCAGCGTTCAACACCATAGGGCCCTCAAAGCTCATCACTAAGCTAAGGACCCTGGGACTAAACACCTTCCTCTGCAACTGGATCCTGGACTTCCTGACGGGCTGCCCCCCGGGTGGTAAGGGTAGGCAACAACACATCTGCCACGCTGATCCTCAACACTGGGGCCCCTCAGGGGTGCGTGCTTAGTCCCCTCCTGTACTCTGTTCACCCACGACTGCATGGCCAAGCACATCTCCAACACCATAAAGTTAGCTGACGACAACAGGGGTATGCCTGATCACCGACTTGGTAGAGTTTTCGATCGGTATTTGAACCCGATCGAACATCTCCGGAGAGACCTGAAAATGTCTGTGCAGCAACACTCCCCGTCCAACCTGACAGAGCTTGAGAGGATCTGCAGAGAAGAAATGGGAGAAACTCCCCAAATACAGGTGTGCCAAGCTTGTAGTGTCATACTCAAGGCTGTAATCGCTGCCAAAGGTGCTTCAACAAAGTATTGAGTGAAGGCTCTGAATGCCTATGTAAATGTGATATTATTATTAATATTTTTTTTATACATTTGCTAAGATTTCTAAAAAAACAGTTTTTGCTTTGTCATTATGAGGTATTGTGATGATTTTAATCCATTTTAGAACAAGGCTGTAACTCACAAAAAAAAGCCAAAAAGTCAAAGGGTCTGAGAATTTTACAAAGTCAGTGTTCATACATAAGGTATGCTACAGTAGAAACAACCACATACAGATAATTATCAGGCAGTGTGCCTTGCTTTGAGGAGGTTAGCTGTCCTGTTGCGTAACAATCAGTGAGAGCATTCTGACCAGCTGGATATTTGGAATTCGCGCGTGAGAAGTTTATGTCCATAGACATCCTGTAAGTGTTCAATATCTAATTCTCAGGCCTGATTGCCCCGTGTCGTCCCCCCCCCCCCCCCCCTTCTTTTTTTGCTCTTTAAAAAAAAATCTGTCTCTTTCCTGGTTAGGCAGAGTTGGGGTTCAACATGAGCATCCTGGATATTGGTGGTGGATTCTCTGGCTCAGAGTTTCAGCTCAAACAGGTACGTGATGATACCTCTCATCACATGGCATTACTTACAAAAAAAAACAATGCAGATTGTATGTTATCCCAAATGGTCCCCTATTCCTAATGGGCCCTGGTAATACGTAGTGCACTATAGAGGGAATATAATGGTGTTTTGGACATAGACATTACTGACTTCCTCTCTCTGTAGGTTCATACCACCGTCAGACTGCTGCTGGATGCCTACTTCACCACTCTGTCTGGAGTGCAGGTCATCGCTCAGCCTGGTAGCTACTACGTCTCCTCTGCCTTCACTCTGGCTGTCAATGTCATCGGCAAGAAGGTTGTGGCCCGGGACTGGAACGGCCTCGCTCAGGGTGAGCCTGCTGACTGACTGACTGCCGTAACTACTATTCATTGCTCCCGGGTTGCTGTTGATAATGACAGAGCCTGGCCGTGACTCCACCCTCTAAGGGTGTTTCGGAAGATAGGATATGCTTAAAAAAAAAAAAACTTTTCTATTTAATTAATGGGATAGGATGGAGGCAGTATTTCTCTGTAGGATGAGAATGATCTATAACAGAGCACACACACCATGTAAGAGAATGTCTTTGAGCAGGTGGATGTTGTAGAACATTACATTGAACCCACTAAGGGGCCTACGGTATATTGTAGAACATCACAATGAACCCACTAAGGGGCCTACGGTATATTGTAGAACATTACATTGAACCCACTAAGGGGCCTACGGTATATTGTAGAACATCACAATGAACCCACTAAGGGACCTACGGTATATTGTAGAACATTACATTGAACCCACTAAGGGGCCTACGGTATATTGTAGAACATCACAATGAACCCACTAAGGGACCTACGGTATGTTGTAGAACATTACATTGAACCCACTAAGGGGCCTACGGTATATTGTAGAACATTACAATGAACCCACTAAGGGGCCTACGGTATATTGTAGAACATTACATTGAACCCACTAAGGGGCCTACGGTATATTGTAGAACATTACAATGAACCCACTAAGGGGCCTACGGTATATTGTAGAACATCACAATGAACCCACTAAGGGACCTACGGTATATTGTAGAACATTACAATGAACCCACTAAGGGGCCTACGGTATATTGTAGAACATCACAATGAACCCACTAAGGGACCTACGGTATGTTGTAGAACATTACATTGAACCCACTAAGGGGCCTACGGTATATTGTAGAACATTACATTGAACCCACTAAGGGGCCTACGGTATATTGTAGAACATTACAATGAACCCACTAAGGGGCCTACGGTATATTGTAGAACATTACATTGAACCCACTAAGGGACCTACGGTATATTGTAGAACATTACATTGAACCCACTAAGGGGCCTACGGTATATTGTAGAACATTACATTGAACCCACTAAGGGGCCTACGGTATATTGTAGAACATTACAATGAACCCACTAAGGGGCCTACGGTATATTGTAGAACATTACATTGAACCCACTAAGGGACCTACGGTATATTGTAGAACATTACAATGAACCCACTAAGGGGCCTACGGTATATTGTAGAACATTACAATGAACCCACTAAGGGGCCTACGGTATATTGCGGTCTCTTTGTTGATGTACTTCGTTTTGAAACATCCTGTCTATCCCCTCATCCATCTTCAGATGAGCTGACACCAGATGACGAGCCAGAGTTCCTGTACTACCTGAACGATGGCGTCTACGGGTCTTTCTCCAGCAAGCTGCTAGGAAGCACCATCCCTGCCCCGGCTGTGCACAAGGTCAGTAGCAGCTAGCCGGGTCCTCATCAGAGGAGACGAGGTCAGTAGCAGCTAGCCGGGTCCTCATCAGAGGAGACGAGGTCAGTAGCAGCTAGCCAGGTCCTCATCAGAGGAGACGAGGTCAGTAGCAGCTGGCCGGGTTCTCATCAGAGGAGACGAGGTCAGTAGCAGCTGGCCGGGTCCTCATCAGAGGAGACGAGGTCAGTAGCAGCTAGCCAGGTTCTCATCAGAGGAGACGAGGTCAGTAGCAGCTGGCCGGGTTCTCATCAGAGGAGACGAGGTCAGTAGCAGCTGGCCGGGTCCTCATCAGAGGAGACGAGGTGCAGTGAGTGGAGTCTCTATCATTTTCTGTTTGATATGCCTCACCTGCTCAAAGACCGTGTGTGTAATCTTGACCTCTCCTTCCACAGAGGGGGTCTACGGCAGAGGAGCCAGTGTTCTCCAGCAGCCTGTGGGGTCCATCATGTGACAGCCTAGACCAGCTGGTAGACCACTGCCTGCTGCCTGAGCTCAGCCCTGGAGACTGGCTGGTCTTTAACAACATGGGGGCTGCTGGCCTGGGGGACCTGTCCTCCTTCAGTGACCCCTCAGCCATCAGACCACCTGTCTACTACACTGTCTCCACTGCTGACTGGTAAGACCTAGTTATAGTGCTGCAGGGGGAGGTCTGTGTACTTCTCTCTAGTGTTGCTTCATGTGTTGTGTCTCTAGTCAGATAGTTAGAACGTAGCTTTCTTACCAACTAATGGCTATGTCTCTAGTCAGATAGTTAGAACGTAGCTTTCTTACCAACTAATGGCTATGTCTCTAGTCAGATAGTTGGAACGTAGCTTTCTTACCAACTAATGGCTATGTCTCTAGTCAGATAGTTAGAACGTAGCTTTCTTACCAACTAATGGCTATGTCTCTAGTCAGATAGTTAGAACGTAGCTTTCTTACCAACTAATGGCTATGTCTCTAGTCAGATAGTTAGAACGTAGCTTTCTTACCAACTAATGGCTATGTCTCTAGTCAGATAGTTAGAACGTAGCTTTCTTACCAACTAATGGCTATGTCTCTAGTCAGATAGTTAGAACGTAGCTTTCTTACCAACTAATGGCTATGTCTCTAGTCAGATAGTTAGAACGTAGCTTTCTTACCAACTAATGGCTATGTCTCTAGTCAGATAGTTAGAATGTAGCTTTCTTACCAACTAATGGCTATGTCTCTAGTCAGATAGTTAGAACGTAGCTTTCTTACCAACTAATGGCTATGTCTCTAGTCAGATAGTTAGAACGTAGCTTTCTTACCAACTAATGGCTATGTCTCTAGTCAGATAGTTAGAATGTAGCTTTCTTACCAACTAATGGCTATGTCTCTAGTCAGATAGTTAGAACGTAGCTTTCTTACCAACTAATGGCTATGTCTCTAGTCAGATAGTTAGAACGTAGCTTTCTTACCAACTAATGGCTATGTCTCTAGTCAGATAGTTAGAATGTAGCTTTCTTACCAACTAATGGCTATGTCTCTAGTCAGATAGTTAGAACGTAGCTTTCTTACCAACTAATGGCTATGTCTCTAGTCAGATAGTTAGAATGTAGCTTTCTTACCAACTAATGGCTATGTCTCTAGTCAGATAGTTAGAACGTAGCTTTCTTACCAACTAATGGCTATGTCTCTAGTCAGATAGTTAGAACGTAGCTTTCTTACCAACTAATGGCTATGTCTCTAGTCAGAACGTAGCTTTCTTACCAACTAATGGCTATGTCTCTAGTCAGATAGTTAGAACGTAGCTTTCTTACCAACTAATGGCTATGTCTCTAGTCAGATAGTTGGAACGTAGCTTTCTTACCAACTAATGGCTATGTCTCTAGTCAGATAGTTAGAACGTAGCTTTCTTACCAACTAATGGCTATGTCTCTAGTCAGATAGTTAGAACGTAGCTTTCTTACCAACTAATGGCTATGTCTCTAGTCAGATAGTTAGAATGTAGCTTTCTTACCAACTAATGGCTATGTCTCTAGTCAGATAGTTAGAACGTAGCTTTCTTACCAACTAATGGCTATGTCTCTAGTCAGATAGTTAGAACGTAGCTTTCTTACCAACTAATGGCTATGTCTCTAGTCAGATAGTTAGAACGTAGCTTTCTTACCAACTAATGGCTATGTCTCTAGTCAGATAGTTAGAATGTAGCTTTCTTACCAACTAATGGCTATGTCTCTAGTCAGATAGTTAGAACGTAGCTTTCTTACCAACTAATGGCTATGTCTCTAGTCAGATAGTTAGAACGTAGCTTTCTTACCAACTAATGGCTATGTCTCTAGTCAGATAGTTAGAACGTAGCTTTCTTACCAACTAATGGCTATGTCTCTAGTCAGATAGTTAGAACGTAGCTTTCTTACCAACTAATGGCTATGTCTCTAGTCAGAACGTAGCTTTCTTACCAACTAATGGCTATGTCTCTAGTCAGATAGTTAGAACGTAGCTTTCTTACCAACTAATGGCTATGTCTCTAGTCAGATAGTTGGAACGTAGCTTTCTTACCAACTAATGGCTATGTCTCTAGTCAGATAGTTAGAACGTAGCTTTCTTACCAACTAATGGCTATGTCTCTAGTCAGATAGTTAGAACGTAGCTTTCTTACCAACTAATGGCTATGTCTCTAGTCAGATAGTTAGAACGTAGCTTTCTTACCAACTAATGGCTATGTCTCTAGTCAGATAGTTAGAACGTAGCTTTCTTACCCACTAATGGCTATGTCTCTAGTCAGATAGTTAGAACGTAGCTTTCTTACCAATTAATGGCTATGTCTCTAGTCAGATAGTTAGAACGTAGCTTTCTTACCAACTAATGGCTATGTCTCTAGTCAGATAGTTAGAACGTAGCTTTCTTACCAACTAATGGCTATGTCTCTAGTCAGATAGTTAGAACGTAGCTTTCTTACCAACTAATGGCTATGTCTCTAGTCAGATAGTTAGAACGTAGCTTTCTTACCAACTAATGGCTATGTCTCTAGTCAGATAGTTAGAACGTAGCTTTCTTACCAACTAATGGCTATGTCTCTAGTCAGATAGTTAGAACGTAGCTTTCTTACCAACTAATGGCTATGTCTCTAGTCAGATAGTTAGAACGTAGCTTTCTTACCAACTAATGGCTATGTCTCTAGTCAGATAGTTGGAACGTAGCTTTCTTACCAACTAATGGCTATGTCTCTAGTCAGATAGTTAGAACGTAGCTTTCTTACCAACTAATGGCTATGTCTCTAGTCAGATAGTTAGAACGTAGCTTTCTTACCAACTAATGGCTATGTCTCTAGTCAGATAGTTAGAATGTAGCTTTCTTACCAACTAATGGCTATGTCTCTAGTCAGATAGTTAGAACGTAGCTTTCTTACCAACTAATGGCTATGTCTCTAGTCAGATAGTTAGAACGTAGCTTTCTTACCAACTAATGGCTATGTCTCTAGTCAGATAGTTAGAACGTAGCTTTCTTACCAACTAATGGCTATGTCTCTAGTCAGATAGTTAGAACGTAGCTTTCTTACCCACTAATGGCTATGTCTCTAGTCAGATAGTTAGAACGTAGCTTTCTTACCAACTAATGGCTATGTCTCTAGTCAGATAGTTAGAACGTAGCTTTCTTACCAACTAATGGCTATGTCTCTAGTCAGATAGTTAGAACGTAGCTTTCTTACCAACTAATGGCTATGTCTCTAGTCAGATAGTTAGAATGTAGCTTTCTTACCAACTAATGGCTATGTCTCTAGTCAGATAGTCAGAACGTAGCTTTCTTACCAACTAATGGCTATGTCTCTAGTCAGATAGTTAGAACGTAGCTTTCTTACCAACTAATGGCTATGTCTCTAGTCAGATAGTTAGAACGTAGCTTTCTTACCAACTAATGGCTATGTCTCTAGTCAGATAGTTAGAATGTAGCTTTCTTACCAACTAATGGCTATGTCTCTAGTCAGATAGTTAGAACGTAGCTTTCTTACCAACTAATGGCTATGTCTCTAGTCAGATAGTTAGAACGTAGCTTTCTTACCAACTAATGGCTATGTCTCTAGTCAGAACGTAGCTTTCTTACCAACTAATGGCTATGTCTCTAGTCAGATAGTTAGAACGTAGCTTTCTTACCAACTAATGGCTATGTCTCTAGTCAGATAGTTAGAACGTAGCTTTCTTACCAACTAATGGCTATGTCTCTAGTCAGATAGTTAGAACGTAGCTTTCTTACCAACTAATGGCTATGTCTCTAGTCGGATAGTTAGAACGTAGCTTTCTTACCAACTAATGGCTATGTCTCTAGTCGGATAGTTAGAACGTAGCTTTCTTACCAACTAATGGCTATGTCTCTAGTCAGATAGTTGGAACGTAGCTTTCTTACCAACTAATGGCTATGTCTCTAGTCAGATAGTTAGAACGTAGCTTTCTTACCAACTAATGGCTATGTCTCTAGTCAGATAGTTAGAACGTAGCTTTCTTACCAACTAATGGCTATGTCTCTAGTCAGATAGTTAGAACGTAGCTTTCTTACCAACTAATGGCTATGTCTCTAGTCAGATAGTTAGAACGTAGCTTTCTTACCAACTAATGGCTATGTCTCTAGTCAGATAGTTAGAATGTAGCTTTCTTACCAACTAATGGCTATGTCTCTAGTCAGATAGTTAGAACGTAGCTTTCTTACCAACTAATGGCTATGTCTCTAGTCAGAACGTAGCTTTCTTACCAACTAATGGCTATGTCTCTAGTCAGATAGTTAGAATGTAGCTTTCTTACCAACTAATGGCTATGTCTCTAGTCAGATAGTTAGAACGTAGCTTTCTTACCAACTAATGGCTATGTCTCTAGTCAGATAGTTAGAACGTAGCTTTCTTACCAACTAATGGCTATGTCTCTAGTCAGATAGTTAGAACGTAGCTTTCTTACCAACTAATGGCTATGTCTCTAGTCAGATAGTTAGAACGTAGCTTTCTTACCAATTAATGGCTATGTCTCTAGTCAGATAGTTAGAACGTAGCTTTCTTACCAACTAATGGCTATGTCTCTAGTCAGATAGTTGGAACGTAGCTTTCTTACCAACTAATGGCTATGTCTCTAGTCAGATAGTTAGACCGTAGCTTTCTTACCAACTAATGGCTATGTCTCTAGTCAGATAGTTAGAACGTAGCTTTCTTACCAACTAATGGCTATGTCTCTAGTCAGATAGTTAGAATGTAGCTTTCTTACCAACTAATGGCTATGTCTCTAGTCAGATAGTTAGAACGTAGCTTTCTTACCAACTAATGGCTATGTCTCTAGTCAGATAGTTAGAACGTAGCTTTCTTACCAACTAATGGCTGTCTCTAGTCAGATAGTTGGAACGTAGCTTTCTTACCAACTAATGGCTATGTCTCTAGTCAGATAGTTGGAACGTAGCTTTCTTACCAACTAATGGCTATGTCTCTAGTCAGATAGTTAGAACGTAGCTTTCTTACCAACTAATGGCTATGTCTCTAGTCAGATAGTTAGAACGTAGCTTTCTTACCAACTAATGGCTATGTCTCTAGTCAGATAGTTGGAACGTAGCTTTCTTACCAACTAATGGCTATGTCTCTAGTCAGATAGTTAGAACGTAGCTTTCTTACCAACTAATGGCTATGTCTCTAGTCAGATAGTTAGAACGTAGCTTTCTTACCAACTAATGGCTATGTCTCTAGTCAGATAGTTAGAACGTAGCTTTCTTACCAACTAATGGCTATGTCTCTAGTCGGATAGTTAGAACGTAGCTTTCTTACCAACTAATGGCTATGTCTCTAGTCGGATAGTTAGAACGTAGCTTTCTTACCAACTAATGGCTATGTCTCTAGTCAGATAGTTGGAACGTAGCTTTCTTACCAACTAATGGCTATGTCTCTAGTCAGATAGTTAGAACGTAGCTTTCTTACCAACTAATGGCTATGTCTCTAGTCAGATAGTTAGAACGTAGCTTTCTTACCAACTAATGGCTATGTCTCTAGTCAGATAGTTAGAACGTAGCTTTCTTACCAACTAATGGCTATGTCTCTAGTCAGATAGTTAGAACGTAGCTTTCTTACCAACTAATGGCTATGTCTCTAGTCAGATAGTTAGAATGTAGCTTTCTTACCAACTAATGGCTATGTCTCTAGTCAGATAGTTAGAACGTAGCTTTCTTACCAACTAATGGCTATGTCTCTAGTCAGAACGTAGCTTTCTTACCAACTAATGGCTATGTCTCTAGTCAGATAGTTAGAATGTAGCTTTCTTACCAACTAATGGCTATGTCTCTAGTCAGATAGTTAGAACGTAGCTTTCTTACCAACTAATGGCTATGTCTCTAGTCAGATAGTTAGAACGTAGCTTTCTTACCAACTAATGGCTATGTCTCTAGTCAGATAGTTAGAACGTAGCTTTCTTACCAACTAATGGCTATGTCTCTAGTCAGATAGTTAGAACGTAGCTTTCTTACCAATTAATGGCTATGTCTCTAGTCAGATAGTTAGAACGTAGCTTTCTTACCAACTAATGGCTATGTCTCTAGTCAGATAGTTGGAACGTAGCTTTCTTACCAACTAATGGCTATGTCTCTAGTCAGATAGTTAGACCGTAGCTTTCTTACCAACTAATGGCTATGTCTCTAGTCAGATAGTTAGAACGTAGCTTTCTTACCAACTAATGGCTATGTCTCTAGTCAGATAGTTAGAATGTAGCTTTCTTACCAACTAATGGCTATGTCTCTAGTCAGATAGTTAGAACGTAGCTTTCTTACCCACTAATGGCTATGTCTCTAGTCAGATAGTTAGAACGTAGCTTTCTTACCAACTAATGGCTATGTCTCTAGTCAGATAGTTAGAACGTAGCTTTCTTACCAACTAATGGCTATGTCTCTAGTCAGATAGTTAGAACGTAGCTTTCTTACCAACTAATGGCTATGTCTCTAGTCAGATAGTTAGAATGTAGCTTTCTTACCAACTAATGGCTATGTCTCTAGTCAGATAGTCAGAACGTAGCTTTCTTACCAACTAATGGCTATGTCTCTAGTCAGATAGTTAGAACGTAGCTTTCTTACCAACTAATGGCTATGTCTCTAGTCAGATAGTTAGAACGTAGCTTTCTTACCAACTAATGGCTATGTCTCTAGTCAGATAGTTAGAATGTAGCTTTCTTACCAACTAATGGCTATGTCTCTAGTCAGATAGTTAGAACGTAGCTTTCTTACCAACTAATGGCTATGTCTCTAGTCAGATAGTTAGAACGTAGCTTTCTTACCAACTAATGGCTATGTCTCTAGTCAGAACGTAGCTTTCTTACCAACTAATGGCTATGTCTCTAGTCAGATAGTTAGAACGTAGCTTTCTTACCAACTAATGGCTATGTCTCTAGTCAGATAGTTAGAACGTAGCTTTCTTACCAACTAATGGCTATGTCTCTAGTCAGATAGTTAGAACGTAGCTTTCTTACCAACTAATGGCTATGTCTCTAGTCGGATAGTTAGAACGTAGCTTTCTTACCAACTAATGGCTATGTCTCTAGTCGGATAGTTAGAACGTAGCTTTCTTACCAACTAATGGCTATGTCTCTAGTCAGATAGTTGGAACGTAGCTTTCTTACCAACTAATGGCTATGTCTCTAGTCAGATAGTTAGAACGTAGCTTTCTTACCAACTAATGGCTATGTCTCTAGTCAGATAGTTAGAACGTAGCTTTCTTACCAACTAATGGCTATGTCTCTAGTCAGATAGTTAGAACGTAGCTTTCTTACCAACTAATGGCTATGTCTCTAGTCAGATAGTTAGAACGTAGCTTTCTTACCAACTAATGGCTATGTCTCTAGTCAGATAGTTAGAATGTAGCTTTCTTACCAACTAATGGCTATGTCTCTAGTCAGATAGTTAGAACGTAGCTTTCTTACCAACTAATGGCTATGTCTCTAGTCAGAACGTAGCTTTCTTACCAACTAATGGCTATGTCTCTAGTCAGATAGTTAGAATGTAGCTTTCTTACCAACTAATGGCTATGTCTCTAGTCAGATAGTTAGAACGTAGCTTTCTTACCAACTAATGGCTATGTCTCTAGTCAGATAGTTAGAACGTAGCTTTCTTACCAACTAATGGCTATGTCTCTAGTCAGATAGTTAGAACGTAGCTTTCTTACCAACTAATGGCTATGTCTCTAGTCAGATAGTTAGAACGTAGCTTTCTTACCAATTAATGGCTATGTCTCTAGTCAGATAGTTAGAACGTAGCTTTCTTACCAACTAATGGCTATGTCTCTAGTCAGATAGTTGGAACGTAGCTTTCTTACCAACTAATGGCTATGTCTCTAGTCAGATAGTTAGACCGTAGCTTTCTTACCAACTAATGGCTATGTCTCTAGTCAGATAGTTAGAACGTAGCTTTCTTACCAACTAATGGCTATGTCTCTAGTCAGATAGTTAGAATGTAGCTTTCTTACCAACTAATGGCTATGTCTCTAGTCAGATAGTTAGAACGTAGCTTTCTTACCAACTAATGGCTATGTCTCTAGTCAGATAGTTAGAACGTAGCTTTCTTACCAACTAATGGCTGTCTCTAGTCAGATAGTTGGAACGTAGCTTTCTTACCAACTAATGGCTATGTCTCTAGTCAGATAGTTGGAACGTAGCTTTCTTACCAACTAATGGCTATGTCTCTAGTCAGATAGTTAGAACGTAGCTTTCTTACCAACTAATGGCTATGTCTCTAGTCAGATAGTTAGAACGTAGCTTTCTTACCAACTAATGGCTATGTCTCTAGTCAGATAGTTGGAACGTAGCTTTCTTACCAACTAATGGCTATGTCTCTAGTCAGATAGTTAGAACGTAGCTTTCTTACCAACTAATGGCTATGTCTCTAGTCAGATAGTTAGAACGTAGCTTTCTTACCAACTAATGGCTATGTCTCTAGTCAGATAGTTAGAACGTAGCTTTCTTACCAACTAATGGCTATGTCTCTAGTCGGATAGTTAGAACGTAGCTTTCTTACCAACTAATGGCTATGTCTCTAGTCGGATAGTTAGAACGTAGCTTTCTTACCAACTAATGGCTATGTCTCTAGTCAGATAGTTGGAACGTAGCTTTCTTACCAACTAATGGCTATGTCTCTAGTCAGATAGTTAGAACGTAGCTTTCTTACCAACTAATGGCTATGTCTCTAGTCAGATAGTTAGAACGTAGCTTTCTTACCAACTAATGGCTATGTCTCTAGTCAGATAGTTAGAACGTAGCTTTCTTACCAACTAATGGCTATGTCTCTAGTCAGATAGTTAGAACGTAGCTTTCTTACCAACTAATGGCTATGTCTCTAGTCAGATAGTTAGAATGTAGCTTTCTTACCAACTAATGGCTATGTCTCTAGTCAGATAGTTAGAACGTAGCTTTCTTACCAACTAATGGCTATGTCTCTAGTCAGAACGTAGCTTTCTTACCAACTAATGGCTATGTCTCTAGTCAGATAGTTAGAATGTAGCTTTCTTACCAACTAATGGCTATGTCTCTAGTCAGATAGTTAGAACGTAGCTTTCTTACCAACTAATGGCTATGTCTCTAGTCAGATAGTTAGAACGTAGCTTTCTTACCAACTAATGGCTATGTCTCTAGTCAGATAGTTAGAACGTAGCTTTCTTACCAACTAATGGCTATGTCTCTAGTCAGATAGTTAGAACGTAGCTTTCTTACCAATTAATGGCTATGTCTCTAGTCAGATAGTTAGAACGTAGCTTTCTTACCAACTAATGGCTATGTCTCTAGTCAGATAGTTGGAACGTAGCTTTCTTACCAACTAATGGCTATGTCTCTAGTCAGATAGTTAGACCGTAGCTTTCTTACCAACTAATGGCTATGTCTCTAGTCAGATAGTTAGAACGTAGCTTTCTTACCAACTAATGGCTATGTCTCTAGTCAGATAGTTAGAATGTAGCTTTCTTACCAACTAATGGCTATGTCTCTAGTCAGATAGTTAGAACGTAGCTTTCTTACCAACTAATGGCTATGTCTCTAGTCAGATAGTTAGAACGTAGCTTTCTTACCAACTAATGGCTGTCTCTAGTCAGATAGTTGGAACGTAGCTTTCTTACCAACTAATGGCTATGTCTCTAGTCAGATAGTTGGAACGTAGCTTTCTTACCAACTAATGGCTATGTCTCTAGTCAGATAGTTAGAACGTAGCTTTCTTACCAACTAATGGCTATGTCTCTAGTCAGATAGTTAGAACGTAGCTTTCTTACCAACTAATGGCTATGTCTCTAGTCAGATAGTTGGAACGTAGCTTTCTTACCAACTAATGGCTATGTCTCTAGTCAGATAGTTAGAACGTAGCTTTCTTACCAACTAATGGCTATGTCTCTAGTCAGATAGTTAGAACGTAGCTTTCTTACCAACTAATGGCTATGTCTCTAGTCAGATAGTTAGAACGTAGCTTTCTTACCAACTAATGGCTATGTCTCTAGTCAGATAGTTAGAATGTAGCTTTCTTACCAACTAATGGCTATGTCTCTAGTCAGATAGTTAGAACGTAGCTTTCTTACCAACTAATGGCTATGTCTCTAGTCAGATAGTTAGAACGTAGCTTTCTTACCAACTAATGGCTATGTCTCTAGTCAGATAGTTAGAACGTAGCTTTCTTACCAACTAATGGCTATGTCTCTAGTCAGATAGTTAGAACGTAGCTTTCTTACCAACTAATGGCTATGTCTCTAGTCAGATAGTTAGAACGTAGCTTTCTTACCAACTAATGGCTATGTCTCTAGTCAGATAGTTAGAATGTAGCTTTCTTACCAACTAATGGCTATGTCTCTAGTCAGAACGTAGCTTTCTTACCAACTAATGGCTATGTCTCTAGTCAGATAGTTAGAACGTAGCTTTCTTACCAACTAATGGCTATGTCTCTAGTCAGATAGTTAGAACGTAGCTTTCTTACCAACTAATGGCTATGTCTCTAGTCAGATAGTTAGAACGTAGCTTTCTTACCAACTAATGGCTATGTCTCTAGTCAGATAGTTAGAACGTAGCTTTCTTACCAACTAATGGCTATGTCTCTAGTCAGATAGTTAGAACGTAGCTTTCTTACCAACTAATGGCTATGTCTCTAGTCAGATAGTTAGAACGTAGCTTTCTTACCAACTAATGGCTATGTCTCTAGTCAGATAGTTAGAACGTAGCTTTCTTACCAACTAATGGCTATGTCTCTAGTCAGATAGTTAGAATGTAGCTTTCTTACCAACTAATGGCTATGTCTCTAGTCAGATAGTTAGAACGTAGCTTTCTTACCAACTAATGGCTATGTCTCTAGTCAGATAGTTAGAACGTAGCTTTCTTACCAACTAATGGCTATGTCTCTAGTCAGATAGTTAGAACGTAGCTTTCTTACCAACTAATGGCTATGTCTCTAGTCAGATAGTTAGAACGTAGCTTTCTTACCAACTAATGTCTATGTCTCTAGTCAGATAGTTAGAACGTAGCTTTCTTACCAACTAATGGCTATGTCTCTAGTCAGATAGTTAGAATGTAGCTTTCTTACCAACTAATGGCTATGTCTCTAGTCAGATAGTTAGAACGTAGCTTTCTTACCAACTAATGGCTATGTCTCTAGTCAGATAGTTAGAACGTAGCTTTCTTACCAACTAATGGCTATGTCTCTAGTCAGATAGTTGGAACGTAGCTTTCTTACCAACTAATGGCTATGTCTCTAGTCAGATAGTTAGAACGTAGCTTTCTTACCAACTAATGGCTATGTCTCTAGTCAGATAGTTAGAACGTAGCTTTCTTACCAACTAATGGCTATGTCTCTAGTCAGATAGTTGGAACGTAGCTTTCTTACCAACTAATGGCTATGTCTCTAGTCAGATAGTTAGAACGTAGCTTTCTTACCAACTAATGGCTATGTCTCTAGTCAGATAGTTAGAACGTAGCTTTCTTACCAACTAATGGCTATGTCTCTAGTCAGATAGTTAGAACGTAGCTTTCTTACCAACTAATGGCTATGTCTCTAGTCAGATAGTTAGAACGTAGCTTTCTTACCAACTAATGGCTATGTCTCTAGTCAGATAGTTAGAACGTAGCTTTCTTACCAACTAATGGCTATGTCTCTAGTCAGATAGTTAGAACGTAGCTTTCTTACCAACTAATGGCTATGTCTCTAGTCAGATAGTTGGAACGTAGCTTTCTTACCAACTAATGGCTATGTCTCTAGTCAGATAGTTAGAACGTAGCTTTCTTACCAACTAATGGCTATGTCTCTAGTCAGATAGTTAGAACGTAGCTTTCTTACCAACTAATGGCTATGTCTCTAGTCAGATAGTTAGAACGTAGCTTTCTTACCAACTAATGGCTATGTCTCTAGTCAGATAGTTAGAACGTAGCTTTCTTACCAACTAATGTCTATGTCTCTAGTCAGATAGTTAGAATGTAGCTTTCTTACCAACTAATGGCTATGTCTCTAGTCAGATAGTTAGAACGTAGCTTTCTTACCAACTAATGGCTATGTCTCTAGTCAGAACGTAGCTTTCTTACCAACTAATGGCTATGTCTCTAGTCAGATAGTTAGAATGTAGCTTTCTTACCAACTAATGGCTATGTCTCTAGTCAGATAGTTAGAACGTAGCTTTCTTACCAACTAATGGCTATGTCTCTAGTCAGATAGTTAGAACGTAGCTTTCTTACCAACTAATGGCTATGTCTCTAGTCAGATAGTTAGAACGTAGCTTTCTTACCAACTAATGGCTATGTCTCTAGTCAGATAGTTAGAACGTAGCTTTCTTACCAACTAATGGCTATGTCTCTAGTCAGATAGTTAGAACGTAGCTTTCTTACCAACTAATGGCTATGTCTCTAGTCAGATAGTTAGAACGTAGCTTTCTTACCAACTAATGGCTATGTTTCTAGTCAGAACGTAGCTTTCTTACCAACTAATGGCTATGTCTCTAGTCAGATAGTTAGAACGTAGCTTTCTTACCAACTAATGGCTATGTCTCTAGTCAGATAGTTAGAATGTAGCTTTCTTACCAACTAATGGCTATGTCTCTAGTCAGGTAGTTAGAACGTAGCTTTCTTACCAACTAATGGCTATGTCTCTAGTCAGATAGTTAGAATGTAGCTTTCTTACCAACTAATGGCTATGTCTCTAGTCAGATAGTTAGAACGTAGCTTTCTTACCAACTAATGGCTATGTCTCTAGTCAGATAGTTAGAACGTAGCTTTCTTACCAACTAATGGCTATGTCTCTAGTCAGATAGTTAGAACGTAGCTTTCTTACCAACTAATGGCTATGTCTCTAGTCAGATAGTTAGAATGTAGCTTTCTTACCAACTAATGGCTATGTCTCTAGTCAGATAGTTAGAATGTAGCTTTCTTACCAACTAATGGCTATGTCTCTAGTCAGATAGTTAGAATGTAGCTTTCTTACCAACTAATGGCTATGTCTCTAGTCAGATAGTTAGAATGTAGCTTTCTTACCAACTAATGGCTATGTCTCTAGTCAGATAGTTAGAACGTAGCTTTCTTACCCACTAATGGCTATGTCTCTAGTCAGATAGTTAGAACGTAGCTTTCTTACCAACTAATGGCTATGTCTCTAGTCGGATAGTTAGAACGTAGCTTTCTTACCAACTAATGGCTATGTCTCTAGTCGGATAGTTAGAACGTAGCTTTCTTACCAACTAATGGCTATGTCTCTAGTCAGATAGTTAGAATGTAGCTTTCTTACCCACTAATGGCTATGTCTCTAGTCAGATAGTTAGAATGTAGCTTTCTTACCCACTAATGGCTATGTCTCTAGTCAGATAGTTAGAACGTAGCTTTCTTACCAACTAATGGCTATGTCTCTAGTCAGATAGTTAGAATGTAGCTTTCTTACCAACTAATGGCTATGTCTCTAGTCAGATAGTTAGAACGTAGCTTTCTTACCAACTAATGGCTATGTCTCTAGTCAGATAGTTAGAATGTAGCTTTCTTACCAACTAATGGCTATGTCTCTAGTCAGATAGTTAGAACGTAGCTTTCTTACCAACTAATGGCTATGTCTCTAGTCAGATAGTTAGACCGTAGCTTTCTTACCAACTAATGGCTATGTCTCTAGTCAGATAGTTAGAACGTAGCTTTCTTACCAACTAATGGCTATGTCTCTAGTCAGATAGTTAGAATGTAGCTTTCTTACCAACTAATGGCTATGTCTCTAGTCAGATAGTTAGAACGTAGCTTTCTTACCAACTAATGGCTATGTCTCTAGTCAGATAGTTAGAACGTAGCTTTCTTACCAACTAATGGCTGTCTCTAGTCAGATAGTTGGAACGTAGCTTTCTTACCAACTAATGGCTATGTCTCTAGTCAGATAGTTGGAACGTAGCTTTCTTACCAACTAATGGCTATGTCTCTAGTCAGATAGTTAGAACGTAGCTTTCTTACCAACTAATGGCTATGTCTCTAGTCAGATAGTTAGAACGTAGCTTTCTTACCAACTAATGGCTATGTCTCTAGTCAGATAGTTGGAACGTAGCTTTCTTACCAACTAATGGCTATGTCTCTAGTCAGATAGTTAGAACGTAGCTTTCTTACCAACTAATGGCTATGTCTCTAGTCAGATAGTTAGAACGTAGCTTTCTTACCAACTAATGGCTATGTCTCTAGTCAGATAGTTAGAACGTAGCTTTCTTACCAACTAATGGCTATGTCTCTAGTCAGATAGTTAGAATGTAGCTTTCTTACCAACTAATGGCTATGTCTCTAGTCAGATAGTTAGAACGTAGCTTTCTTACCAACTAATGGCTATGTCTCTAGTCAGATAGTTAGAACGTAGCTTTCTTACCAACTAATGGCTATGTCTCTAGTCAGATAGTTAGAACGTAGCTTTCTTACCAACTAATGGCTATGTCTCTAGTCAGATAGTTAGAACGTAGCTTTCTTACCAACTAATGGCTATGTCTCTAGTCAGATAGTTAGAACGTAGCTTTCTTACCAACTAATGGCTATGTCTCTAGTCAGATAGTTAGAATGTAGCTTTCTTACCAACTAATGGCTATGTCTCTAGTCAGAACGTAGCTTTCTTACCAACTAATGGCTATGTCTCTAGTCAGATAGTTAGAACGTAGCTTTCTTACCAACTAATGGCTATGTCTCTAGTCAGATAGTTAGAACGTAGCTTTCTTACCAACTAATGGCTATGTCTCTAGTCAGATAGTTAGAACGTAGCTTTCTTACCAACTAATGGCTATGTCTCTAGTCAGATAGTTAGAACGTAGCTTTCTTACCAACTAATGGCTATGTCTCTAGTCAGATAGTTAGAACGTAGCTTTCTTACCAACTAATGGCTATGTCTCTAGTCAGATAGTTAGAACGTAGCTTTCTTACCAACTAATGGCTATGTCTCTAGTCAGATAGTTAGAACGTAGCTTTCTTACCAACTAATGGCTATGTCTCTAGTCAGATAGTTAGAATGTAGCTTTCTTACCAACTAATGGCTATGTCTCTAGTCAGATAGTTAGAACGTAGCTTTCTTACCAACTAATGGCTATGTCTCTAGTCAGATAGTTAGAACGTAGCTTTCTTACCAACTAATGGCTATGTCTCTAGTCAGATAGTTAGAACGTAGCTTTCTTACCAACTAATGGCTATGTCTCTAGTCAGATAGTTAGAACGTAGCTTTCTTACCAACTAATGTCTATGTCTCTAGTCAGATAGTTAGAACGTAGCTTTCTTACCAACTAATGGCTATGTCTCTAGTCAGATAGTTAGAATGTAGCTTTCTTACCAACTAATGGCTATGTCTCTAGTCAGATAGTTAGAACGTAGCTTTCTTACCAACTAATGGCTATGTCTCTAGTCAGATAGTTAGAACGTAGCTTTCTTACCAACTAATGGCTATGTCTCTAGTCAGATAGTTGGAACGTAGCTTTCTTACCAACTAATGGCTATGTCTCTAGTCAGATAGTTAGAACGTAGCTTTCTTACCAACTAATGGCTATGTCTCTAGTCAGATAGTTAGAACGTAGCTTTCTTACCAACTAATGGCTATGTCTCTAGTCAGATAGTTGGAACGTAGCTTTCTTACCAACTAATGGCTATGTCTCTAGTCAGATAGTTAGAACGTAGCTTTCTTACCAACTAATGGCTATGTCTCTAGTCAGATAGTTAGAACGTAGCTT
This sequence comes from Salvelinus alpinus, assembly GCF_045679555.1. NCBI lineage: Eukaryota > Metazoa > Chordata > Actinopteri > Salmoniformes > Salmonidae > Salvelinus > Salvelinus alpinus. The sequence continues at coordinate 4,753,861 of NC_092114.1, forward strand.
TCTTACCAACTAATGGCTATGTCTCTAGTCAGATAGTTAGAACGTAGCTTTCTTACCAACTAATGGCTATGTCTCTAGTCAGATAGTTAGAACGTAGCTTTCTTACCAACTAATGGCTATGTCTCTAGTCAGATAGTTAGAACGTAGCTTTCTTACCAACTAATGGCTATGTCTCTAGTCAGATAGTTAGAACGTAGCTTTCTTACCAACTAATGGCTATGTCTCTAGTCAGATAGTTGGAACGTAGCTTTCTTACCAACTAATGGCTATGTCTCTAGTCAGATAGTTAGAACGTAGCTTTCTTACCAACTAATGGCTATGTCTCTAGTCAGATAGTTAGAACGTAGCTTTCTTACCAACTAATGGCTATGTCTCTAGTCAGATAGTTAGAACGTAGCTTTCTTACCAACTAATGGCTATGTCTCTAGTCAGATAGTTAGAACGTAGCTTTCTTACCAACTAATGTCTATGTCTCTAGTCAGATAGTTAGAATGTAGCTTTCTTACCAACTAATGGCTATGTCTCTAGTCAGATAGTTAGAACGTAGCTTTCTTACCAACTAATGGCTATGTCTCTAGTCAGAACGTAGCTTTCTTACCAACTAATGGCTATGTCTCTAGTCAGATAGTTAGAATGTAGCTTTCTTACCAACTAATGGCTATGTCTCTAGTCAGATAGTTAGAACGTAGCTTTCTTACCAACTAATGGCTATGTCTCTAGTCAGATAGTTAGAACGTAGCTTTCTTACCAACTAATGGCTATGTCTCTAGTCAGATAGTTAGAACGTAGCTTTCTTACCAACTAATGGCTATGTCTCTAGTCAGATAGTTAGAACGTAGCTTTCTTACCAACTAATGGCTATGTCTCTAGTCAGATAGTTAGAACGTAGCTTTCTTACCAACTAATGGCTATGTCTCTAGTCAGATAGTTAGAACGTAGCTTTCTTACCAACTAATGGCTATGTTTCTAGTCAGAACGTAGCTTTCTTACCAACTAATGGCTATGTCTCTAGTCAGATAGTTAGAACGTAGCTTTCTTACCAACTAATGGCTATGTCTCTAGTCAGATAGTTAGAATGTAGCTTTCTTACCAACTAATGGCTATGTCTCTAGTCAGGTAGTTAGAACGTAGCTTTCTTACCAACTAATGGCTATGTCTCTAGTCAGATAGTTAGAATGTAGCTTTCTTACCAACTAATGGCTATGTCTCTAGTCAGATAGTTAGAACGTAGCTTTCTTACCAACTAATGGCTATGTCTCTAGTCAGATAGTTAGAACGTAGCTTTCTTACCAACTAATGGCTATGTCTCTAGTCAGATAGTTAGAACGTAGCTTTCTTACCAACTAATGGCTATGTCTCTAGTCAGATAGTTAGAATGTAGCTTTCTTACCAACTAATGGCTATGTCTCTAGTCAGATAGTTAGAATGTAGCTTTCTTACCAACTAATGGCTATGTCTCTAGTCAGATAGTTAGAATGTAGCTTTCTTACCAACTAATGGCTATGTCTCTAGTCAGATAGTTAGAATGTAGCTTTCTTACCAACTAATGGCTATGTCTCTAGTCAGATAGTTAGAACGTAGCTTTCTTACCCACTAATGGCTATGTCTCTAGTCAGATAGTTAGAACGTAGCTTTCTTACCAACTAATGGCTATGTCTCTAGTCGGATAGTTAGAACGTAGCTTTCTTACCAACTAATGGCTATGTCTCTAGTCGGATAGTTAGAACGTAGCTTTCTTACCAACTAATGGCTATGTCTCTAGTCAGATAGTTAGAATGTAGCTTTCTTACCCACTAATGGCTATGTCTCTAGTCAGATAGTTAGAATGTAGCTTTCTTACCCACTAATGGCTATGTCTCTAGTCAGATAGTTAGAACGTAGCTTTCTTACCAACTAATGGCTATGTCTCTAGTCAGATAGTTAGAATGTAGCTTTCTTACCAACTAATGGCTATGTCTCTAGTCAGATAGTTAGAACGTAGCTTTCTTACCAACTAATGGCTATGTCTCTAGTCAGATAGTTAGAATGTAGCTTTCTTACCAACTAATGGCTATGTCTCTAGTCAGATAGTTAGAACGTAGCTTTCTTACCAACTAATGGCTATGTCTCTAGTCAGATAGTTAGAACGTAGCTTTCTTACCAACTAATGGCTATGTCTCTAGTCAGATAGTTAGAACGTAGCTTTCTTACCAACTAATGGCTATGTCTCTAGTCAGATAGTTAGAACGTAGCTTTCTTACCCACTAATGGCTATGTCTCTAGTCAGATAGTTAGAACGTAGCTTTCTTACCAACTAATGGCTATGTCTCTAGTCAGATAGTTAGAACGTAGCTTTCTTACCAACTAATGGCTATGTCTCTAGTCAGATAGTTAGAACGTAGCTTTCTTACCCACTAATGGCTATGTCTCTAGTCAGATAGTTGGAACGTAGCTTTCTTACCCACTAATGGCTATGTCTCTAGTCAGATAGTTAGAACGTAGCTTTCTTACCAACTAATGGCTATGTCTCTAGTCAGATAGTTGGAACGTAGCTTTCTTACCAACTAATGGCTATGTCTCTAGTCAGATAGTTAGAACGTAGCTTTCTTACCAACTAATGGCTATGTCTCTAGTCAGATAGTTAGAACGTAGCTTTCTTACCAACTAATGGCTATGTCTCTAGTCAGATAGTTAGAATGTAGCTTTCTTACCAACTAATGGCTATGTCTCTAGTCAGATAGTTAGAACGTAGCTTTCTTACCAACTAATGGCTATGTCTCTAGTCGGATAGTTAGAACGTAGCTTTCTTACCAACTAATGGCTATGTCTCTAGTCAGATAGTTAGAACGTAGCTTTCTTACCAACTAATGGCTATGTCTCTAGTCAGATAGTTAGAACGTAGCTTTCTTACCAACTAATGGCTATGTCTCTAGTCAGATAGTTAGAACGTAGCTTTCTTACCAACTAATGGCTATGTCTCTAGTCGGATAGTTAGAACGTAGCTTTCTTACCAACTAATGGCTATGTCTCTAGTCAGATAGTTAGAACGTAGCTTTCTTACCAACTAATGGCTATGTCTCTAGTCAGATAGTTAGAACGTAGCTTTCTTACCAACTAATGGCTATGTCTCTAGTCAGATAGTTAGAACGTAGCTTTCTTACCAACTAATGGCTATGTCTCTAGTCAGATAGTTAGAACGTAGCTTTCTTACCAACTAATGGCTATGTCTCTAGTCAGATAGTTAGAATGTAGCTTTCTTACCAACTAATGGCTATGTCTCTAGTCAGATAGTTAGAACGTAGCTTTCTTACCAACTAATGGCTATGTCTCTAGTCAGATAGTTAGAATGTAGCTTTCTTACCAACTAATGGCTATGTCTCTAGTCAGATAGTTAGAATGTAGCTTTCTTACCAACTAATGGCTATGTCTCTAGTCAGATAGTTGGAACGTTAACCCACTGTCCCTAGGCCGTCATTGTAAATAAGAATTTGTTCTTAACTGACTTGCCTAGTTAAATAAATATAATAAAAAAGTGCATTTTGGCAAGTGTTTGCAAATAATGTGTTCTATTCTCATTCCAGTAGCTGCATGTTCAATACTGTGAGATGTTGTTTAATATTTTATTGGAAAAAGTCAGTTCATAGTATTTCCTGTTTAACCGGTTAATGGGGGTTGGTTAGTCGGCAACAAAATTGACTGAAATTTGCATCCATACTTATATTAGATATCAATGTGATGTCCGTCATGCTAGGAGTTCAGATACCGAAGTGATGCTGTACAAGAAATATTGGTCCACCCACTTCTTCCATCTTCACTGTTTGTGATAGATCATATATCAAAACATTGACAAGTTGTATACTGAAAAATACTGTTGGAAGCTATACCATCATTCCCCATTCCTGGTTTATTGTATTCCACTGCACCTTTATTAGTGAAATGATTTTCCTCTGTGTTCCCCAGGTACAACATACAGGAGGCTGGGGTCGCTGTGGACAACATCATGAAGAACTTCTCCATGGTCCTGTACGGAGCATAGCTCCTCTCTGTCCCTCTCCGTTGTGACATCCGAGAGAGATCTCCCTGGGCTGTCAGTGGTCAACATTCCAACAGCCTTGGAAAATGCAGTGTTCAACTTTCCAGGAAGGTTGAAATAGACTTGTGATTTCCTGGGAACAGAAAACGATTTATTGGTGACCCAAACCTCAATTCTCAATTTGATTTGGAAAAAAGAAAAAGATCAATGTTTTATCCCTCTTCCTACTCGCCCCTCCTCCTCCTCGTCCCTCCTCCTCCTCGTCCCTCCTCCTCCTCGTCCCTCCTCCTCCTCGCCCCTCCTCCTCGTCCTTCCTCCTCCTCACCCCTCCTCCTCACCCCTCCTCTTCCTCCTCACCCCTCCTCAGTCAGCTAGAAAACAACACGTTTATCCCTCTTCCTCCTCGTCCCTCCTCCTCCTCACCCCTCTTCCTCCTCGCCCCTTTTCCTCAGTCAGCTAGAAAACAACACGTTTATCCCTCTTCCTCCTCGTCCCTCCTCCTCACCCCTCTTCCTCCTCGCCCCTTTTCCTCAGTCAGCTAGAAAACAACACGTTTATCCCTCTTCCTTCTCGTCCCTCCTCTTCCTCCTCGCCCCTTTTCCTCAGTCAGCTAGAAAACAACACGTTTATCCCTCTTCCTTCTCGTCCCTCCTCTTCCTCCTCGCCCCTTTTCCTCAGTCAGCTAGAAAACAACACGTTTATCCCTCTTCCTTCTCTTCCCTCCTCTTCCTCCTCGCCCCTTTTCCTCAGTCAGATAGAAAACAACACGTTTATCCCTCTTCCTTCTCGTCCCTCCTCTTCCTCCTCGCCCCTTTTCCTCAGTCAGCTAGAAAACAACACGTTTATCCCTCTTCCTTCTCGTCCCTCCTCTTCCTCCTCGCCCCTTTTCCTCAGTCAGCTAGAAAACAACACGTTTATCCCTCTTCCTTCTCGTCCCTCTTCCTCCTCGCCCCTTTTCCTCAGTCAGCTAGAAAACAACACGTTTATCCCTCTTCCTTCTCGTCCCTCCTCTTCCTCCTCGCCCCTTTTCCTCAGTCAGATAGAAAACAACACGTTTATCCCTCTTCCTTCTCGTCCCTCCTCTTCCTCCTCGCCCCTTTTCCTCAGTCAGCTAGAAAACAACACGTTTATCCCTCTTCCTTCTCGTCCCTCCTCTTCCTCCTCGCCCCTTTTCCTCAGTCAGCTAGAAAACAACACGTTTATCCCTCTTCCTTCTCGTCCCTCCTCTTCCTCCTCGCCCCTTTTCCTCAGTCAGATAGAAAACACATTCATCGCCGTTTCTTCTCGTTCCTCCTCTTCCTCAGTCCCCCTCCTCTGTCAGACAGAAAACAACACGTTTAACAGTAACATATGCAACAAAATGGATGACCGTGTAGATGGAACCCCGCTTCCTAACTAGGTTTATTCATTAGATAGTTTACATAAATGTGTAATTGGTTCATTTCTATTATATATTGATTACCTGTTGACAGTCTTGTAAAAATCACTTGTCTGTTCAACATGATGATGCATTTGTCTATAGAAGATGATTCGCCAGGTTTAATATTTAAAATCAGTACTACATTTTTTGCTTTTGATCCCATAGTCTAGTGATGTTAACTTTAACCCATTCTTGATTACGTTTCATATTTTATTTGGGTTTATTAATTACATTTTGTAAAATAATATGGAGCACGTGTGAGCTCCAGCCAACATTTCCCCAAGTACATGCGGTTTTACTTAGCAATATCTTCGGTGGGAATACTGTTGTCTGTTTGAACGCTACGTGGATAACTGGGATTCCATTGTGACATCTTAACGTTCCTACTTGGTGAGAGGGGCATTTGAAGGATTTGTTGAAGTGATTTCTTCTCAGAGGAACGCCACAGTCTGAACAGAACTAGCTGGGTTCTGTTTGCTAATGTACAGACAGAACTTTACCAGGCTAGCAGACAGTGGTCCTCGGTTCGAATTCCTTTCGAGGAAGTGTTCTGGACAGCAAAGCCCCCTACAGCGTTACAGCCCATGGCTTTCACTCTGAGCATGCTGTATAGCTTCTCTGCTGGGTTAGAGATACAACTAACATCAGCCTTGAGGCTTGGACACACTTGGAACATTTAGTTTTTTTTATAAACATTTCAACCACAAGTGTGTTACAAGGCCTTGTTCTCTGTCGCCACAGCACATAGCAGTACACCAATAGACTTCATATTTATGTGGATCTAGCTTCTCATGCCTCTCTTACTGTATGGTGGTCTAACATGGAGTCTTGTACAGTTTTAATGTCTAAATAAGGTGACCACAGCTGGACCCATATCTGGTTGTGCTCTTTCCATTTCCATTGCTCATTGTCAATCTCAAGCTGTTTGCCATGACAATGAGTGACAAGGAAGTGGGCATGACTGGCGCAAACAGACTGGCACTCAGGCTAGACCAGACCTGACTGAACTCTTAACTGTCTCCCTTGTTGGAAAAGTAAAGTACTGGAAATTACTTTCTAAGGCACTAATGGACCATATCCTATTTTTTACTGTAAATTGTGCTTGTTAAAGTAATGCAAGTGATTAATTTAATACATATTTTGGACTGAAACCCTGTCTTTGTAGTTTTGGTTTTTTGCATCTCTGGGAATATATATATATATATATACACTAAACAAAAATATAAATGCAACAATTTGAATGATTTTACTGAGTTTATATAAGGAAATCAGTCAATTGAAATAAATTCGTTAGGCCCGAATCTATGGATTTTACATTACCGGGAAGGAGCGCAGCCATAGGTGGGCATAGGCCCACCCACTGGGGAGCGAGGCCCAGCTAATCAGAATGAGTTGTATTCCCCACAAGGGCTATATTACAGACAAATACTCCTCAGTTTCATCAGCTGGCCGGGTGGCTGGTTTCAGACCATCCCGCAGGTGAAGAAGCCGGATGTGGAGGTACTGGGCTGGCGTGGTAACACGTGGTCTGCGGTTGTGAGGCCGGTTGGACGTACTGCAAAATTCTCTAAAATGACGGTAGGCGGCTTACGGTAGAGAAATTAACATGCAAAAGCTTTGGTGGACATTCCTGCAGTCAGCATGCCAATTGCACGCTCCCTCAACTTGAGACATCTGTGGCGTTGTGTTGTGAGACAAAACGGCACATTTTAGTGGCCTTTTATGGTCCCCAGCACAAGGTGCACCTGTGTAATGATCATGCTGTTTAATCAGCTTCTTGATATGCCACACCTGTCAGGTGGATGGATTATCTTGGCAAGGAGAAATGCTCACTAACAGGGATGTAAACACATTTGTGCACAACATTTGAGCGAAATAAGCATTCCGGGATCTTTTATTTCAGTGTTTAATATTTGATACCAGCAAAGTTTTAAACATCTACTCATTCATGGGTTTTTATTTATTTTTACTATTTTCTGTAGAATAATAGAATAAGATAGTGAAGACATCAAAACTATGAGATAACACATGGAATCATGTAGTAACCAAAAAAGTGTTAAACAAATTAAAATGTATTTTTGATTCTTCAAAGTAGCCACCCATTCTCTCAACCAGCTTCACCTGGATGGCTTTTCCAACAGTCTTGGAGTTCCAACATATGCTGAGCACTTGTTGGCTGCTTTTCCTTCACTCTGCGGTCCAACTCATCCCAAACCATCTCAATTGGGTTGAGGTCGGGTGATTGTGGAGGCCAGGTCATCTGATGCAGCACTCCATCACCCTTCTTGGTAAAATAGCCCTTACACAGCCTGGAGTGTTGGGTCATTGTCCTGTTGAAAAACAAATGATAGTCCCACTAAGCGCAAACCAGATGGGATGGCGTATTGCTGCAGAATGCTGTGGTAGCCATGCTGGTTTAGTGTGCCTTGAATTCTAAATAATTCAGACAGTGTCACCAGCAAGGCACCATCACACCGCCTCCTCCATGCTTCACGGTGGGAACCACACATGCGGCGATCGTCCATTCACCTACTCTGCGTCTCACAAAGACACGGCGGTTGGAACCAAAAATCTCACATATGGACTCATCAGATCAAAGGACACATTTTCACTGGTCTAATGTCCATTGCTCGTGTTTCTTTGCCCAAGCAAGTCTCTTCTTCTTATTGGTGTCCTTTAGTAGTGGTTTCTTTGCAGCAATTTGACCATGAAGGCCTGATTCACGCAGTCTCCTCTGAACAGTTGATGTTGCGTCGTCTGTTACTTGAACTCTTGTGAATCATTTATTTGGGCTGCAGTTTCTGAGGCTGGTAACTAATGAACTTATCCTCTGCAGCAGAGGTAACTGGATCTTCCTTTCCTATGGCGGTCCTCATGAGAGCCAGTTTCATCATAGTGCTTGATGGTTTTTGTGACTGCACTTGAAGAAACTTTAAAAGTTCTTGAAATTTTCCACATTGACTGACCTTCATGTCTTAAAGTAATGATGACTGTTTTCTTTTTGCATATTTGACATGTTCTTGCCATAATATGGACTTGGTCTTTTACCAAATAGGGCTATCTTCTGTATACCACCCCTACCTTGTCACAACTGATTGGCTCATACGCACTAAGAAGGAAAGAAGTTCCACAAATGAACTTTTAACAAGGCACACCTGTTAATTGAAAAGCATTCCAGGTGACTACCTCATGAAGCTGGTTGAGAGAATGCAAAGCTGTCATCAAGGCAAAGGGTGGCTACTTTGAAGAATCTCAGAATCTATTTTGATGTGTTTAACATCTTTTTTTGTTTACTACATGATTCCATATGTGTTATTTCATAGTTTTGATGTCTTCACTATTATTCTACAATGTAGAAAATAGGAAAAATAGAGAACCTCTGAATGAATAGATGTGTCCAAACTGCTGACTGGCTCTGTATTTATTTAGTAACATTTTGAATCTGGGCTTTACTACTATAGCACATAAAGACACATTAACTAACACATTCATACATGGAAAAACACAATAAAAAATATATATAATCAGATGTAATTGTCTGTCCTATATCTAGGATATAAGAAAGCTCTGGAAATATATTTTTTTACACATTTAACAACCCTTTTTTTGGGGGGGCACAGAACTACCTCTGTACTTCGATTCATTTTTAAAACCAGTACCTTCAGATGAGTGCAGTAACAGTTGTGTTTTTACTAACAAAATATGTTCTGATTTTCATGGGGACTGTTGATTATTACTGCTGGTAATACTTAGTTGTTCTAATGCCTCTATTTAATCCTGTTTTTTAAATTGATTCCAAAACAATATATTCATTCACTGATTTTAATACACCTTAAAAATGTTTTTGCTTACCCTGGTGTGAAATAAAACTTCATTCCATACACGACTTTCATGAACTCTTGCCTTGCGCTAATGGAGGTGCCAAATACAGATTATTAGCAGGTGTTTAGTTAAGAAGCCAACTACTTCAAAGACTGCAACAATGCTGGACTATCATACCTGTATGACTGTGACACATTTATACGTTCTATTGTTAGTGACAACAAGGTGAAATTAAACAGATTTGTACAAACAGAGAATGGGAATGAGACTAAGGTTCAAAACCTAATGTGGAGATTTTCAATGAGGAAACTGCTCAGAAAAGACACTCAGACTGCCAATTTAATATGCAAAATGTACACTTTTGAGGATAAAGAACCTGATTTTCATCTTGACGTAGCCAAGAGTTCATATGAGGAAATGTCAGTGGTAGAGCTCATAGTTATCTATAGTTATCATGGGTAGGCCTATAGTTATCATGGGTAAGCCTATAGTTATCATGGGTAGGACCTATAGTTATCATGGGTACACCTATAGTTATCATGGGTAAGCCTATAGTTATCATGGGTAGGCCTATAGTTATCATGGGTAGGCCTATAGTTATCATGGGTAGGCCTATAGTTATCATGGGTAGACCTATAGTTATCATGGGTAGGACCTATAGTTATCATGGGTACACCTATAGTTATCATGGGTAGGTCTATAGTTATCATGGGTAGGTCTATAGTTATCATGGGTAGGCCCTATAGTTATCATGGGTAGGTCTATAGTTATCATGGGTAGGTCTATAGTTATCATGGGTAGGACCTACAGTTATCATGGGTAGGCCTATAGTTATCATGGGTAGGCCTATAGTTATCATGGGTAGGCCTATAGTTATCATGGGTAGGCCTATAGTTATCATGGGTAGACCTATAGTTATCATGGGTAGGCCTATAGTTACCATGGGTAGGCCTATAGTTATCATGGGTAGGCCTATAGTTATCATGGGTAGGCCTATAGTTATCATGGGTAGGCCTATAGTTATCATGGGTAGACCTATAGTTATCATGGGTAGGCCTATAGTTACCATGGGTAGACCTATAGTTATCATGGGTAGGCCTATAGTTATCATGGGTAGGCCTATAGTTTTCATGGGTAGGCCTATAGTTTTCATGGGTAGGCCTATAGTTATCATGGGTAGGACCTATAGTTATCATGGGTAGGTCTATAGTTATCATGGGTAGGTCTATAGTTACCATGGGTAGGACCTATAGTTATCATGGGTAGACCTATAGTTATCATGGGTAGGCCTATAGTTATCATGGGTAGGCCTATAGTTATCATGGGTAGGCCTATAGTTATCATGGGTAGGCCTATAGTTATCATGGGTAGACCTATAGTTATCATGGGTAGGTCTATAGTTACCATGGGTAGGTCTATAGTTACCATGGGTAGACCTATAGTTATCATGGGTAGGCCTATAGTTATCATGGGTAGGCCTATAGTTTTCATGGGTAGGCCTATAGTTTTCATGGGTAGGCCTATAGTTATCATGGGTAGGACCTATAGTTATCATGGGTAGGTCTATAGTTATCATGGGTAGGTCTATAGTTACCATGGGTAGGACCTATAGTTATCATGGGTAGACCTATAGTTATCATGGGTAGGCCTATAGTTATCATGGGTAGGCCTACAGGTATCATGGGTAGGCCTACAGGTATCATGGGTAGGCATATAGTTTTCATGGGTAGGCCTATAGTTATCATGGGTAGACCTATAGTTATCATGGGTAGGACCTATAGTTATCATGGGTAGGACCTATAGTTATCATGGGTAGGACCTATAGTTATCATGGGTAGGTCTATAGTTATCATGGGTAGACCTATAGTTACCATGGGTAGGACCTATAGTTATCATGGGTAGACCTATAGTTATCATGGGTAGGCCTATAGTTATCATGGGTAGGCCTATAGTTATCATGGGTAGGCCTACAGGTATCATGGGTAGGCCTATAGTTTTCATGGGTAGGCCTATAGTTATCATGGGTAGACCTATAGTTATCATGGGTAGGACCTATAGTTATCATGGGTAGGTCTATAGTTATCATGGGTAGGACCTATAGTTATCATGGGTAGACCTATAGTTATCATGGGTAGGCCTATAGTTATCATGGGTAGGCCTATATTTATCATGGGTAGGCCTACAGGTATCATGGGTAGGCCTATAGTTTTCATGGGTAGGCCTATAGTTATCATGGGTAGACCTATAGTTATCATGGGTAGGCCTATAGTTATCATGGGTAGGCCTATAGTTATCATGGGTAGGCCTATAGTTATCATGGGTAGACCTACAGTTATCATGGGTAGACCTACAGTTATCATGGGTAGGCCTACAGTTATCATGGGTAGGCCTATAGTTATCATGGGTAGGTCTATAGTTATCATGGGCAGGACCTATAGTTATCATGGGTAGGTCTATAGTTATCATGGGTAGACCTATAGTTACCATGGGTAGGACCTATAGTTATCATGGGTAGACCTATAGTTATCATGGGTAGGCCTATAGTTATCATGGGTAGGCCTATAGTTATCATGGGTAGGCCTACAGGTATCATGGGTAGACCTATAGTTTTCATGGGTAGGCCTATAGTTATCATGGGTAGGCCTATAGTTATCATGGGTAGGCCTATAGTTATCATGGGTAGGCCTACAGGTATCATGGGTAGACCTATAGTTTTCATGGGTAGGCCTATAGTTATCATGGGTAGGCCTATAGTTATCATGGGTAGGCCTATAGTTATCATGGGTAGACCTATAGTTATCTAGTTTAGGTATATAGTTCTCATAGGTAGGCCTATTTGCAGGAAAGATTAAAGAGTCCAATCCTTACTGTGTAGTACATTTTCGATATCAATTTTCAGTCAATCAGAAAAGGATATTAAAACAAATGTTGAGCTCCGGAGAGAGAGCAACTTGCATTGTCATTTCATAATACTGCCGCAAATAAGGTGCACGGGGAATTAAGACGCCGACCGACCTCTGGTGACGTTGGCTAGATAAACGCATGCGCAGAAATACGTCATCGGGTCTAACGTAGAGATTATTTTGAGGAGATGGTAAACTTCTTTGGCTTCTTAACGCCGGTTGTGTGCGTCGTCAATGGGCCGCGCGGTGCATGCTTGACGATTCTGGGACAAGGAGATCACTCCTTCAAGGAATGAATTAGAGTGAATTCTAGCTCAAAAACCCAACATTAGCATGAATTACGTAAACAAGAAGTAACAACATTACACCTATTTTCCGAGATAATTAACATGTTCTCTGTAATATCGTATTGTTTTGAAATAGTGTCATTGCATACTATCGAGGAAAATAGAGGTTTCTCGATTCATGCGGTTTTCACATGCTAGTCGGAACTAAGAAACTCTGACCTGCTAAATGGTTGAAAACGGCATGTTTGTAACTACAACCAATTATCAAGTCGAATATTTCAGAGTTACCTATTTCTGACTGTAGTATCTGGGATCTACATCTGTTTATATTAGTTACTATGCTGTTACTAAGCAGTGATGTATTACGACAGTGTACGTTACTACACCTAATAGGAAATGCACATGCGCACGAGTGGGCCCGGGAAAACTGTAGAGCAGGAGAGGTTTTGACTAAACGAAAACTAACTGTACTCCGTCTCCTGCCTGGTCATTTCTCCACAACACAAATATTACAGTGGCGACGAGGTGATTCAACTTCTTTAACGGACATTGCTTGAAGGGAAGAATGTTGCGTGAGTAATGAAACTCAAAATAATTATGTAATTCGTCAGTTATTTTTTATTTTCTTTCGCCAGTAAAAAACGGCTAAGCACTGCTAGCAGATACAGTGTTCAGGAGCTGCCAAGTAGCAAGACTATTGGAGTCCAGAATAGCGACACTGCCCTCTGGTGGTTAAATAAAATAAACTGTCATTGAACCCATTGAAATTAGGCGATCTCGGTGGAGAAATATTGTCAAGAAGGAAAAAAAAAAAAAGGAAGAAGGAACGTAACACGGTGTGTACATTATTACAATGAGTGCAGTGAACGAAGTAATTGCAGAAACTTCTGAAGTTAAGAATTAGATGAAAATTAAAGAATACAAGGAATAAGGAAACTGAACAATTAACTGTGAAAATGGCAACCATTGGTCGAGTACCAGAGTTTGAGGCTACAAAAGAGGATTTTGATTCCTATTTGGAGCGTTTTGAGCGTTGGCTGGCTGCAAATGAAATCAAAGATGAAAAGAAAGCAGACGTATTTCTCAGTGTTTTGGGTCCAACTGAGTATGGATTGCTGAAAGGTCTCATTGAACCAATAAAAGCAGTGGAGTTGAACTATGCAGAACTGACTGAAACTCTTTCAAGGCATTTCAAGCCTAAGCAAATACTTATTGCAGAACGTTTCAGATTTTACCAACGTCACCAGAGTCAAGGGGAAACCGTGGCAGACTACATCATTGCTTTGAAAAGGCTGGCAAGTACATGTGAGTTTGCACAATTTCTTGATGATGCTCTTCGAGACAAGTTTGTATGTGGTCTCACAGGTGAAGCATATCACAGAAGGCTTCTGTCAGAGAAGGACCTGACCTTTCGGAAAGCCTGTGATATCGCACTTGGACTCGAGCTTGCCCACAGGGATACTATTGAGCTATCGGGATATGCAGAACATCAGAAAGGTGTTCACAAGGTCAGTGATGCACGTGGTGAAAAAGGCTCACAAAAGTCACACTTTTCTCAGTCCCGTCCTCAAGGTTACACAAGAACAAAGCAGCCGACATCTCAAAGGTCTAAGCCAAGTTGCTACAGATGTGGGGGAGATAATCATCAGCACAGTGAATGTCGATTCCAAAATGTAAAGTGCCACAATTGTGGAAAGGTTGGACATTTACAGAAAGTGTGTAAAGCCTCAAAACGCACAGCAAGAGCGCACAAAGTACTGTCCACAGTGTACACAGCTCAACAACAAAAAGATGGAATCTATCTCAACATGGAGTTAGCGGGAAAACCGGTAAAAATGCAGCTGGACACCGGAGCGTCTGTATCTCTGGTTCCAGAGAGACTCTACAAAGAAAAACTGAAAGAGTGCCCTCTTCAGCCAGCGTCCATCCGCCTTTCTTCATACACTGGTGACACTATTCCTGTGTTAGGGCAGATCCAGGTACCAGTCCGGTTTGAGGGGAAGGAGTGGACGCTACCGCTTGTCATTGTTAAAGGAGAAAAATCAGCCTTGCTAGGCAGAAACTGGCTACAAAAGATCAAGTTGAACTGGGGAGAAATCTTCAGTCTGAGAAAGGACAAACCAGTGAGTCAAGCTACACTCACTAACATGCTGGAGAAGCACAAAGAACTTTTCAAAGATGGCTACGGCGAAATACAAGACTTCACAGCAAAAGTCAGAGTGCAAGAAGGAACCAAGCCTATCTTTCACAAACCACGTCCAGTTCCCTATGCTCTTAAGGAAGCAGTAGAGAAGGAACTGGACCGCCTACAGAAGAATAACATAATCACGAAAGTAGCGAGGAGCGACTGGGCCGCTCCGATTGTTGTAGTCCCAAAGAAAGACAAGACCGTCAGAATGTGCGGTGACTACAAGGTCACAGTAAATCGCTGCATACTACCAGAGGAATATCCACTACCAAACGCTGAAGATCTGTTTGCCACTCTAGCTGGTGGGAAGGTTTTCAGTAAGCTGGACCTGGCATTCGCTTATCAGCAACTGAAGCTGGATCCGGAGTCAGAACAGTATCTGACCATCAATACACACAAGGGGCTATTCAGATTCAATCGCTTGGCCTATGGAATCTCGACAGCTCCAGCGATATTCCAACACACAATGGATCAGATCTTGGACGGTATAGACAACGTTGTGTGCTTCATGGACGACATCCTCGTGTCAGCACCAACCATTGGAGAGCACCTTGTAGTGCTGGACAAAGTGATGTCAAGACTGGAGAAATACGGAGTGAGAATGAAACGCAGCAAGTGTGAGTTCCTCCAGGACTCAGTGGAGTATCTCGGATACAAGATTGATGCACAAGGCCTGCACCCAACCAACAGCAAGGTGGAAGCAATTGTAAACGCACCAGCACCCACAAATATCTCAGAGCTGAGGTCATTTTTGGGGCTCCTGAACTATTACGGAAAGTTTGTGGCAAACTTGTCCACATTGTTGCATCCGCTTCACCAACTGCTGCAGGCCGATACAAAGTGGAATTGGTCCCCACAATGCGAAGAAGCATTCAAGACTTGCAAACAGCGTCTGCTAAAGAGCAAGTGGCTTGCCCACTACAACACAGAGATGAAGCTGAGACTCGCGTGTGATGCATCTCCATACGGAGTAGGAGCCGTCATCTCACATGTTCTATCGTCAGGTGAAGAACACCCTATTGCATTTGCATCACGGACTCTGTCACCAAGTGAGAAAAATTATGCTCAAATTGAGAAGGAAGCCCTGAGCATAATATTCGGAGTGAAGAAGTTTCACAAATACCTGTACGGAAGGAAGTTCCAACTGCTGACAGATCACAAGCCTCTGTTGGCCATCCTTGGACCAAAATCAGCTATACCAACCCTTGCTGCACTTCGAATGCAACGTTGGGCTCTGATATTGTTAGCCTACGACTACGAGATTGAGTACAGACGATCCAGTGATCACGCAAATGCAGATGCACTATCAAGACTACCATGCAATAGTGACTCCGACAGTGAAGATGATAGAGCAGTCTTCCAGATCTCTCTCATTGACGAACTGCCCATATCTGCTTCAGACATAGCAGAGGAAACAAGGAAAGATCCAGTGCTTTCCAAAGTCTTGGACTTAACATTAGGAGGTTGGCCAAACTTCGTAAATGACGATAAACTTCGTCCATTCATCGACAAGAAAGACCAGTTGTCCACTGATCAAGGATGTGTTCTATGGGGATCAAGGGTGGTGGTACCTCAGAAATTCCAGAGGAGACTGCTATCTGACCTGCATGAGGGACATCCAGGGATCACTCGAATGAAAGCACTCGCTCGCAGTTATCTGTGGTGGCCTGGACTGGATCAGGACATTCAACAGCATGTAGGCCACTGCTCACCTTGTGAAGCTGTTCGCAACAAGCCTGCTGCTGCACCTCTTCATCCATGGTCCTGGGCTGCGACACCTTGGGAACGCATCCATGTGGATTACGCCGAGATTGACAAGCAACATTTCCTTGTTGTCGTCGATGTCCATTCCAAGTGGATGGAAGTGTTCCCTACTCAACTGACCACAGCTGAGAAGACCATCAATCTTCTCAGACACCTGTTCGCATCCTTTGGACTAGTCAAGGAGCTCGTATCGGACAATGGCCCTCCTTTCACGTCAAACGATTTTGAAATGTTTCTCAAGAACAATGGGGTAAGGCACATCCGGTCACCACCTTACCATCCGGCATCAAACGGAGCAGCGGAAAGAGCCGTGCAAACCTTAAAGAAGGCCTGGACTAGACTCGAGGTTCAGTCTGTGCCCACCCACCTAAGGCTTCCCCGGTTCCTGTTTACTTACCGTAACACACCACACACAGTAACGGAATGTACACCGGCTGAACTGTTTCTGAGACGCCAACCACGTACCCGCCTGACATTGTTGAAACCAGACTTGTCAAGCACTGTGGCAAAGCACCAGCTACAGCAGAAGAAAGCTCATGACAGACACTCAAAGACTGTCAGAGAATTCAAAGAGGGAGAGAGGGTGATGGTACGTGATTTCAGACACCCCAAGAGCCTGTGGAATTCAGGTGTGATCTTGCAACGCAAAGGACCTTTGACTTACCAAGTCCAAATTGGTCATCGCCAGGTCAACGTTCATGTGGATCATCTGCTACGGTCCAACGCCCCAGCAGAGACACGCCGAGAGAACAATAACGACCCCCAGGACTATTCTCCTGACTGTGGACGTACGGGAGAGACAGAGCCTGACCTTCCACCCGAACCTGGCCCACCACCGGAAGCCTAGGAGGAGCGGAGATATCCTATTCGACAGCGAAAGGCACCTCAAAAGCTTGACCTGTGAGTTGAGCTGTTTGAGGTAACAGACAGTAAAACAAACAAACACTTTAATATGTCCTAGATAAAAGGAAAGAAAAAGGACATTACCTGGGTTAGTTATTAGGACACAAACTCCATCTTCGGGGCAGAATAATCCCCTGGATTTGTGCTGGGCTCTGAAAAGTCTGCTTCAACCCAGTAGTTGAAAAATGTTAAGAATGCATTGTTCAGATATTGCATTAGTAGTTCCCTAACATATTTACCTTGTTCTCTGGGAGTTAAACACTATGGGGGAGGAGTGTAGTATCTGGGATCTACATCTGTTTATATTAGTTACTATGCTGTTACTAAGCAGTGATGTATTACGACAGTGTACGTTACTACACCTAATAGGAAATGCACATGCGCACGAGTGGGCCCGGGAAAACTGTAGAGCAGGAGAGGTTTTGACTAAACGAAAACTAACTGTACTCCGTCTCCTGCCTGGTCATTTCTCCACAACACAAATATTACACTGACTAGCAAGTGAACGTGGTAACATAGTGTAACGACCCTGGGCTTCGGGCTAAAAGATCGAGGTTCGACACCTGCTCCCTGCATTGTTTTATTCATGGGGCGGCAAGGCCAGTAACCGAAAGGTTGCAAGTTCGAATCCCCAAGCTGACAAGGTAAAAATCTGTCGTTCTGCCCCTGAACAAGGCAGTTAACCCACTGTTCCTAGGCCGTCATTGAAAATAAGAATTTGTTCTTAACTGACTTGCCTAGTTAAATAAAGGTAAAATAAATTACAATATCTTGACGTTTAGAAGGTATTGCTTAACGATTAGTTTAGCAGCCGTTTGATGCAGCATGACAACGGGAACGCGATTGGTCGACGTCTGCCGGCAGAGTTACGCCATTTATTTCTTGCTGGGATTCTTATCTCTTCCTCTATTATCTTGGTCGAATTGTGCGTTAAATCAAAGGCACTCCTTCGATATAAAGTTGTTTTTTACGAAAATGAAAACGTGTCAGTTTGTCACTTTCACGGGGTTGGAGTAGTAACATGTTCAACTACTGTAGATGTAGCAGTGTGATGTTGTTCCCCTAGATTACGCACCAAATTGCACACAAGGACCAATTCAAATAGGCCAGGTCAAGAGGGGATGTTAATAATTTGATAATAATAATAATTCAGTGTATTTTTTTATTTAATTACAGCTGCATAGCTAATGTTTTTATTTGGTGTACAAACACTTTTTCATACCAATATTGTACATACAAGTGATTGTAAAAGTTTTGTATATTTTGGTTTGGCCCATCGCGGGTTATCTGTATTCCCATACCACTTTATCGTTCTCTTTTGCCTGACCCTCGGCTAGCAAGGTATGTTGTCCTAGCTCCGAAACTGTTTAATATAAAACCGTCATAAGGTTATACAATGTACTGTTTTGCAACCATACGTTGTTATAGTGTGGACAGTGTAGGAATTTATGTTAACAAGTTTCACAGAGCTCACTGACTGGGGTATCTGTTGTAACTTCTGAGTACTTGTGACAGTGGTTGAGTGAGTGTCCATGTGCTCGCGCAGGTGCCGGAGAGCTGTGACTGCACCAAGGGTAACGTGTGTGTTGTCTCTTCGTGTGCAGGTATGTCTTTTATTTTGTCAGAATTATGTTCTGTATAGTTTTACTTGTATATGCTGTTGTGCAGCGAGTGTGTGCACGCAGCACCTGTTAATTCCTTTTGGCGCTCTTTTGCCTGACCCTCGGCTAGCAAGGTGCCGGAGAGCTGTGACTGCACCAAGGGTAACGTGTGTGTTGTCTCTTCGTGTGCAGGGCAAATAAAAAGATTTCAACGAGCAGACCATCAGTTGTGGCAGCGTCCTAATTAAAAATACACAACGCAGAATGAACCACGCTACATAGACATTGACTCAAATCTAGGTTGTGCGTTTAGATTTTGAGAAAATGTAGATCTAAAGAAAAACATGTAACGTTTCTCACTGACTTGTGGAACCTGAAACCCCGGCCTGGTCTGTTTCGCCTACGTTCCCGGAACTTCTCGCGATGTTACGCCTCTGGGTTGAGAAACGCTGTGACCAGACCAAAGACAACACGGTGAACACTAGCAGGAGCGACTTCGCTGCTTTAGTGTTGTTGGTTGTTCACGAAATGGACTGCTCAAATCTAACGAATGTACTCACAGAGTCCAAGGATTACCAGGTAACAACAATGTAAACCTGTCGAAATGCTTATTTTTTCTTCTTCATTGTGTATAGTTGTAACGTTATTACTATGCCACTTTAAATAGCTTAGTGTGTGAGCTTGTGTAACCTTAAAAACAAACACCGCTACAACTGCAACAACTGAGAGCTGAGATGTATGTAGTTTAGTCCGCTAAACAGTATGGAACAATCAAAACCTTAAGCAGTATTCAGGGCAGGCACCTTGGCGAACGACTGTGATACATTACTGCAATATTGCTGCGTTGATTGTTGATCTAAATGTAAATGTGGTCGAGAAAGACTGCGATCACAAAGAGCATGTTACCCAGATGTAATTTATAATAGCAGACAACTTATTTATTGATGTCAAATATAATGTTGCTGCTCTTTTATCTAAGAACTGCATTGTCGTCCGTGTGTTTTCACCGACGTTATGAAACAAAAAATGGTGTATGGGGTTGTTGCCGGAGCGCGGTGGAGCGGCGTACCCTCACTATTTTCTATTTGACTCGAGAATACATGGAGCTGGTCAAACTATTTCTGGAAAATTAAGTCAGATACATTCTAAATAAATGTTATTTAATTACCACTACAATTATATGAAACTAGAATGTCAAACCAAATATGTATAGCAGCCTAGAGGTAGGTAAATAAATGGTGGTTTCGTCCCGGTCTTCTCTCTGGCAGTGGCGAGAATGACGAACTATTAGGTTGTGTGCACTGCAGAGGTCAGTCGGTCCTGACTACTTCGGCCAATCAGACCGTTGGAAAAACATTTGTGTGTCTGCCTTGAGGATGTTCATAAACCTCCACAGACCCCTCTTGTGCAGTGTAACCCAGAATTATGTGACCACTTGGTGAAGGCGACACCATTTTGCCTAGGACCTGTGGCGACTAGTCATTCAGGGCAGGTGAACAGCCCCACATTTTTTGCAAAAAAGGCTTGCCTGTGTAACAGTATAGCTTCCGTCCCTCTCCTCCCCCCAACCTGGGCTCGAACCAGGGACCCTCTGCACACATCAACCACAGTCACTCACGAAGCATCGTTACCCATCGCGCCACAAAAGCCGCGGCGGGGAACAATTAGTTCTAGGTCTCAGAGCGAGTGACGTCACCGATTGAAACACTATTAGCGCGCACCACCACTAACTAGCTAGCCATTTCACATCGGCCACACCTGCTTTGCATGTTATTTTGTCATTAATACGTGTCACATATAAGTTTGCAAACAATGTAAAAAAAAAAAAAAAAAAATTATAATAATAATAATAAAATAAAGTATATATCACTGAGTTAATGAAGCTGCATACAAGCATTGTGTCTTTTCTTCTTCTTGATTAAGGCAGCTCCAAAATGCAGGTGTTTCAGCCATGCTCAGTGCTTTCTATGGTGGTGGGGCGAGCCAGCAGCGTTGCGCCATGATTGGCTCAGTGTTCTGTCACTCATGGGGACACTACTTCACAGCCAAGTCTAAGGGTAGAGCTAGAAAATGTATAGCCCATTGGGTGCTGCCATAGAGTTACATTAAAAGTGCCCATCCAAGAAGGCTCAAGGTCATTGGCCACAGATACAATTACGTCAAATCATGTTATATCTACTGTAGCTTTGATTGGACTGATCATGTCAACATCATACTTTCTAAATATTAGCTAGCAGTCATCATCATGAATCAAGTTGACAATCTACTGGAAAATCCTTTTTAATCCTTGTCAAATAGATCAAATGTATCGGTGCTCATCGGCTATTGGACATAAACGTTACACAACAAGTTGGAAATCGCAAATTCAACAATGAGTGGTTTGGAAGGAATCAGTGGCTCTGTGGTTCCCTAATCTGGGATTAAGTGGTTATTTTCCTAGTTAAAATGATAAACATCCGACATTGGCCATGCTGTCAATAAAGCAAGATTTGTGCTGCGCTCAAAACATCTTAACTTGGAACTGCGAAGTCTTGAACTCACTGAAGTCAAGTTAACGAACTGGAAAGTCGGGAATAAACAAACTCCGACTGGGAAAACGTTTTGAACGGTCATCCAACTGACTTCAGTGACTTCAAGACAACTAACTGGAAAGTTGGGTATAAACTGGTTGAGAGAATGCCAAGCGTGTGCAAAGCTGTCATCAAGGCAAAAGGTGGCTACTTTGAAGAATCTCATATAATATATTTTGATTTGTTTAACACTTTTTTTGGTTACTGCATAATTCCATATGTGTTATTTCATAGTTTTGATGTATTCACTTTATTCTACAATGTAGAAAATAGTAAATATAAAGAAAAACCCTTGAATGAGTAGGTGTTCTACTTTTGACTGGTACTGTATTTACATTAGTCTATAGCCTACAAATAGTCACAGTATACCACGTAGTCGTAGGTCTATTAGTCTATAGCCACAGTATACCACGTAGTCGTAGTCCTATTACTCACCACTAGACAGGATATAGACACAGTATACCACGTAGTCGTAGGCCTATTACTCACCACTAGACAGGATATAGACACAGTATACCACGTAGTCGTAGGCCTATTACTCACCACTAGACAGGATATAGACACAGTATACCACGTAGTCGTAGGCCTATTACTCACCACTAGACAGGATATAGCCACAGTATACCACGTAGTCGTAGGCCTATTACTCACCACTAGACAGGATATAGCCACAGTATACCACGTAGTCGTAGGCCTATTACTCACCACTAGACAGGATATAGCCACAGTATACCACGTAGTCGTAGGCCTATTACTCACCACTAGACAGGATATAGCCACAGTATACCACGTAGTCGTAGGTCTATTACTCACCACTAGACAGGATATAGCCACAGTATACCACGTAGTCGTAGGCCTATTACTCACCACTAGACAGGATATAGCCACAGTATACCACGTAGTCGTAGGCCTATTACTCACCACTAGACAGGATATAGACACAGTATACCACGTAGTCGTAGGTCTATTACTCACCACTAGACAGGATATAGCCACAGTATACCACGTAGTCGTAGGCCTATTACTCACCACTAGACAGGATATAGACTTTGATTGAAACAAAATACAGAAAGGCTAATAGTTTAACACCATCTGCGTTAATTCACTCATCAAACAGCAATACAAGAATATCTAAATTCCCATTAAAATAATTGAGATCAAATGACTGGTGTAGAGCGACACGTGGAGAATGACTGGTGTAGAGCGACACATGGAGAATGACTGGTGTAGAGCGACACGTGGAGAATGACTGGTGTAGAGCGACACGTGGAGAATGACTGGTGTAGAGCGACACGTGGAGAATGACCGGTGTAGAGCAACACGTGGAGAATGACCGGTGTAGAGCGACACGTGGAGAATGACCGGTGTAGAGCGACACGTGGAGAATGACCGGTGTAGAGCGACACGTGGAGAATGACTGGTGTAGAGCGACACGTGGAGAATGACTGGTGTAGAGCGACACGTGGAGAATGACTGGTGTAGAGCGACACGTGGAGAATGACTGGTGTAGAGCGACACGTGGAGAATGACCATTCCCCATTGACAGTGATGATGACCTGTTTTTAAAATACGTATGCCTAAATTGGTGTTTGAGGGTATTCAAAATATAAATGTTTCTTTATTTTCTTTAACCTTTATTTAACTAAGGTTTAGACAATAGCCTGTGTGTGGGCATAGGTAGACGTTGTAATTGGAGGACGCATTTCTCTATGCATATTCTACAATGATGGGCTATTCAATTGGCTACGTCTGTCGGTACAAACTTTGAGGAAATGATGTCATTTACGTTGTTTTTTTGTTGCACTACCTCACCTAAAAACATAGACCTCCACCACTGGCTAGATCAGCTGAATCAACGACTATGTACTGATCAATATTCTCCAACCAGTGGTAACACAATTGAAGGCGTATTTGTTTGCCATCTGTATCTCAGATACGCCTACCATCCTAAAACGTTATCAAATATATTTCAGTTGATGTTTAGGTGACTGTATGCTGTAAGATGAAGAAGCTGTGGTCTTGTTTCACACAGAACAGCCATAAAGGCGCAGACCAGCAGCACAGCACGGAGGATGAGCCCTTACTCAGAGACAACCCCAGGCGTTTTGTCATCTTTCCAATCCAGTACCCTGACATCTGGAGGATGTACAAACAGGCCCAGGCCTCCTTCTGGACAGTGGAAGAGGTGGGGGTGAATTAACTTGAATTCCAAATGCTGCCTATTCCCTGAAAAGGAGTAAGGCAGTCCTCAGAATACATGAAACAATACTCCCTCATTTTGAATGTGTGAACTGAGTGAAGGCTTGCTAGGTTGATGTGTGGTTTGTAAAGCCTAATGTCAGAAGAGCGAGGCAATATGCTACATACAACACACAGTCTCACTCACTTAAAAAACAAAGCACGGTTTAATGTAGGTGGTTGATGTGTGGTTGAACTGTCTGTAACCGTCTGTGCTGCAGGTGGATCTATCTAAGGACCTGGCACACTGGGACAACTTGAAGCCTGATGAGAAACACTTCATCTCTCACATCTTAGCTTTCTTCGCTGCCAGCGACGGCATCGTCACCGAGAACCTTGTGAGTCCCTCTCTTCTTCCTCCTCTTCTCTGAAGCCAAATAAAAGGATCTGTAGGGTGTTATAAACCCTGGTCTGTAGGGCGTTAGGGACCCTGGTCTGTAGGGTGTTAGGGACCCTGGTCTGTAGGGCGTTAGGGACCCTGGTCTGTAGGGCGTTAGGGACCCTGGTCTGTAGGGCGTTAGGGACCCTGGTCTGTAGGGCGTTAGGGACCCTGGTCTGTAGGGACCCTGGTCTGTAGGGCGTTAGGGACCCTGGTCTGTAGGGTGTTAGATGGAGATTATCCACTGAGCTGGCTTTTTGGTCCAGGACTAGGCGTCCGGGAAACTTCCCCATAAGTTTTGTTCTAGATCATGGATGTAGCTATACAGTAGTAGTGTATTCTCACCAGTCTACTTTTTGTTTTTGTAGCTCTACAGTAGCACTGTATTATACTGTATTCTCACCCCAGCCTTAATATAGAAATATCCATTTTTTTTGTTTTTTTTGTTTACCTTTTATTTAACTAGTCAGTTAAGAACAAATTCTTATTTACAATGACGGTGGGTTAACTGCCTTGTTCAGGTGCAGGACGACAGATGTTTACCTTGTCAGCTCGGGGATTTGATCTTGCAACCTTTTGGTTACTAATCCAACGCTCTAACCACTAGGCTACACTGCCGACACGATGTTATCCATCCCTCAGGTCCAGAGGTTTAGTCAAGAAGTGCAGCTTCCAGAGGCCCGATCCTTCTATGGGTTCCAGATCCTCATAGAGAACGTCCACTCTGAGATGTATGGCATGCTCATCAACACTTACATCAGGGACTCTGAGGAGAGGTATGTGACTAGAGTCTAATGAGATGTATGGCATGCTCATCAACACTTACATCAGGGACTCTGAGGAGAGGTATGTGACTAGAGTCTAATGAGATGTATGGCATGCTCATCAACACTTACATCAGGGACTCTGAGGAGAGGTACGTGACTAGAGTCTAATGAGATGTATGGCATGCTCATCAACACTTACATCAGGGACTCTGAGGAGAGGTACGTGACTAGAGTCTAATGAGATGTATGGCATGCTCATCAACACTTACATCAGGGACTCTGAGGAGAGGTATGTGACTAGAGTCTAATGAGATGTATGGCATGCTCATCAACACTTACATCAGGGACTCTGAGGAGAGGTATGTGACTAGAGTCTAATGAGATGTATGGCATGCTCATCAACACTTACATCAGGGACTCTGAGGAGAGGTACGTGACTAGAGTCTAATGAGATGTATGGCATGCTCATCAACACTTACATCAGGGACTCTGAGGAGAGGTACGTGACTAGAGTCTAATGAGATGTATGGCAGGCTCATCAACACTTACATCAGGGACTCTGAGGAGAGGTACGTGACTAGAGTCTAATGAGATGTATGGCATGCTCATCAACATCAGGGACTCTGAGGAGAGGTACGTGACGTGTGGAATGCATCCTAGGCCCGCATCATGAAGCATCTCAGAGTAGGGAGTAGTGATCTAGGATCAGGTCTTCCCTGTCCATGTAACCGTATTCATTATGATCCAAAAGGCAACACCGATCCTAGATCAGCACTCCTCCTGTGATATGCACTATGAACACAGGCCCTCGTATCTCACCAGGTGGTATATGGAGCTCATTTTGTCAGTTGAGATCATTGTGGTGAAAAGATGATACTAGACTTTGAGGGTTTGGTTGGTTTTGATCTGCAGGCACAATGTAATGTTCTAAACCTGTTCTCCGTTTCCCTTGTCTGTACAGGGAGCATTTGTTCAATGCCATTCAGACTATGCCGTGTGTGAGAAGGAAAGCGGAATGGGCCATCCAGTGGATCTCTGACACCAAATCCACTTTTGGTGAGTTCTTGAAAAGGGAACAGTCTCACAGCTGTAACATCTACATTGCTATAGTAACAGTGTCCACCCTGGACA
This sequence comes from Salvelinus alpinus, assembly GCF_045679555.1. NCBI lineage: Eukaryota > Metazoa > Chordata > Actinopteri > Salmoniformes > Salmonidae > Salvelinus > Salvelinus alpinus. The sequence continues at coordinate 4,779,846 of NC_092114.1, forward strand.
ATGCATGGCTAGGAAATGATCCTCATTGCTATAGTAACAGTGTCCACCCTGGACAATGCATGGCTAGGAAATGATCCTCATTGCTATAGTAACAGTGTTCATCCTGGACAATGCATGGCTAGGAAATGATCCTCATTGCTATAGTAACAGTGTCCACCCTGGACAATGCATGGCTAGGAAATGATCCTCATTGCTATAGTAACAGTGTTGACCCTGGACAATGCATGGCTAGGAAATGATCCTCATTGCTATAGTAACAGTGTTGACCCTGGACAATGCATGGCTAGGAAATGATCCTCATTGCTATAGTAACAGTGTCCACCCTGGACAATGCATGGCTAGGAAATGATCCTCATTGCTATAGTAACAGTGTCCACCCTGGACAATGCATGGCTAGGAAATGATCCTCATTGCTATAGTAACAGTGTTGACCCTGGACAATGCATGGCTAGGAAATGATCCTCATTGCTATAGTAACAGTGTTGACCCTGGACAATGCATGGCTAGGAAATGATCCTCATTGCTATAGTAACAGTGTCCACCCTGGACAATGCATGGCTAGGAAATGATCCTCATTGCTATAGTAACAGTGTTGACCCTGGACAATGCATGGCTAGGAAATGATCCTCATTGCTATAGTAACAGTGTTGACCCTGGACAATGCATGGCTAGGAAATGATCCTCATTGCTATAGTAACAGTGTCCACCCTGGACAATGCATGGCTAGGAAATGATCCTCATTGCTATAGTAACAGTGTCCACCCTGGACAATGCATGGCTAGGAAATGATCCTCATTGCTATAGTAACAGTGTTGACCCTGGACAATGCATGGCTAGGAAATGATCCTCATTGCTATAGTAACAGTGTTGACCCTGGACAATGCATGGCTAGGAAATGATCCTCGTTGCTATAGTAACAGTGACTGGCTGGGACATGATCCTCGTTGCTATAGTAACAGTGTCTGGCTGGGAAATGATCCTCGTTGCTATAGTAACAGTGTTCATCCTGGACAATGCATGGCTGGGAAATGATCCTCATTGCTATAGTAACAGTGTTCATCCTGGACAATGCATGGCTGGGAAATGATCCTCATTGCTATAGTAACAGTGTTGACCCTGGACAATGCATGGCTAGGAAATGATCCTCATTGCTATAGTAACAGTGTTCATCCTGGACAATGCATGGCTAGGAAATGATCCTCATTGCTATAGTAACAGTGTCCACCCTGGACAATGCATGGCTAGGAAATGATCCTCATTGCTATAGTAACAGTGTTGACCCTGGACAATGCATGGCTAGGAAATGATCCTCATTGCTATAGTAACAGTGTTGACCCTGGACAATGCATGGCTAGGAAATGATCCTCATTGCTATAGTAACAGTGTCCACCCTGGACAATGCATGGCTAGGAAATGATCCTCATTGCTATAGTAACAGTGTTGACCCTGGACAATGCATGGCTAGGAAATGATCCTCATTGCTATAGTAACAGTGTTGACCCTGGACAATGCATGGCTAGGAAATGATCCTCATTGCTATAGTAACAGTGTCCACCCTGGACAATGCATGGCTAGGAAATGATCCTCATTGCTATAGTAACAGTGTCCACCCTGGACAATGCATGGCTAGGAAATGATCCTCATTGCTATAGTAACAGTGTTGACCCTGGACAATGCATGGCTAGGAAATGATCCTCATTGCTATAGTAACAGTGTCCACCCTGGACAATGCATGGCTAGGAAATGATCCTCATTGCTATAGTAACAGTGTTGACCCTGGACAATGCATGGCTAGGAAATGATCCTCATTGCTATAGTAACAGTGTCCACCCTGGACAATGCATGGCTAGGAAATGATCCTCATTGCTATAGTAACAGTGTCCACCCTGGACAATGCATGGCTAGGAAATGATCCTCATTGCTATAGTAACAGTGTCCACCCTGGACAATGCATGGCTAGGAAATGATCCTCATTGCTATAGTAACAGTGTTGACCCTGGACAATGCATGGCTAGGAAATGATCCTCATTGCTATAGTAACAGTGTTGACCCTGGACAATGCATGGCTAGGAAATGATCCTCATTGCTATAGTAACAGTGTCCACCCTGGACAATGCATGGCTAGGAAATGATCCTCATTGCTATAGTAACAGTGTCCACCCTGGACAATGCATGGCTAGGAAATGATCCTCATTGCTATAGTAACAGTGTTGACCCTGGACAATGCATGGCTAGGAAATGATCCTCATTGCTATAGTAACAGTGTTGACCCTGGACAATGCATGTCTAGGAAATGATCCTCATTGCTATAGTAACAGTGTTGACCCTGGACAATGCATGGCTAGGAAATGATCCTCATTGCTATAGTAACAGTGTCCACCCTGGACAATGCATGGCTAGGAAATGATCCTCATTGCTATAGTAACAGTGTTGACCCTGGACAATGCATGGCTAGGAAATGATCCTCATTGCTATAGTAACAGTGTTGACCCTGGACAATGCATGGCTAGGAAATGATCCTCATTGCTATAGTAACAGTGTCCACCCTGGACAATGCATGGCTAGGAAATGATCCTCATTGCTATAGTAACAGTGTCCACCCTGGACAATGCATGGCTAGGAAATGATCCTCATTGCTATAGTAACAGTGTTGACCCTGGACAATGCATGGCTAGGAAATGATCCTCATTGCTATAGTAACAGTGTTGACCCTGGACAATGCATGGCTAGGAAATGATCCTCGTTGCTATAGTAACAGTGACTGGCTGGGACATGATCCTCGTTGCTATAGTAACAGTGTCTGGCTGGGAAATGATCCTCGTTGCTATAGTAACAGTGTTCATCCTGGACAATGCATGGCTGGGAAATGATCCTCATTGCTATAGTAACAGTGTTCATCCTGGACAATGCATGGCTGGGAAATGATCCTCATTGCTATAGTAACAGTGTTGACCCTGGACAATGCATGGCTAGGAAATGATCCTCATTGCTATAGTAACAGTGTTCATCCTGGACAATGCATGGCTAGGAAATGATCCTCATTGCTATAGTAACAGTGTCCACCCTGGACAATGCATGGCTAGGAAATGATCCTCATTGCTATAGTAACAGTGTTGACCCTGGACAATGCATGGCTAGGAAATTATCCTCATTGCTATAGTAACAGTGTTGACCCTGGACAATGCATGGCTAGGAAATGATCCTCATTGCTATAGTAACAGTGTCCACCCTGGACAATGCATGGCTAGGAAATGATCCTCATTGCTATAGTAACAGTGTCCACCCTGGACAATGCATGGCTAGGAAATGATCCTCATTGCTATAGTAACAGTGTTGACCCTGGACAATGCATGGCTAGGAAATGATCCTCATTGCTATAGTAACAGTGTTGACCCTGGACAATGCATGGCTAGGAAATGATCCTCATTGCTATAGTAACAGTGTCCACCCTGGACAATGCATGGCTAGGAAATGATCCTCATTGCTATAGTAACAGTGTCCACCCTGGACAATGCATGGCTAGGAAATGATCCTCATTGCTATAGTAACAGTGTTGACCCTGGACAATGCATGGCTAGGAAATGATCCTCATTGCTATAGTAACAGTGTCCACCCTGGACAATGCATGGCTAGGAAATGATCCTCATTGCTATAGTAACAGTGTTGACCCTGGACAATGCATGGCTAGGAAATGATCCTCATTGCTATAGTAACAGTGTCCACCCTGGACAATGCATGGCTAGGAAATGATCCTCATTGCTATAGTAACAGTGTCCACCCTGGACAATGCATGGCTAGGAAATGATCCTCATTGCTATAGTAACAGTGTTGACCCTGGACAATGCATGGCTAGGAAATGATCCTCATTGCTATAGTAACAGTGTTGACCCTGGACAATGCATGGCTAGGAAATGATCCTCGTTGCTATAGTAACAGTGACTGGCTGGGACATGATCCTCGTTGCTATAGTAACAGTGTCTGGCTGGGAAATGATCCTCGTTGCTATAGTAACAGTGTTCATCCTGGACAATGCATGGCTGGGAAATGATCCTCGTTGCTATAGTAACAGTGTCCACCCTGGACAATGCATGGCTAGGAAATGATCCTCATTGCTATAGTAACAGTGTTGACCCTGGACAATGCATGGCTAGGAAATGATCCTCATTGCTATAGTAACAGTGTTGACCCTGGACAATGCATGGCTAGGAAATGATCCTCGTTGCTATAGTAACAGTGACTGGCTGGGACATGATCCTCGTTGCTATAGTAACAGTGTCTGGCTGGGAAATGATCCTCGTTGCTATAGTAACAGTGTTCATCCTGGACAATGCATGGCTGGGAAATGATCCTCGTTGCTATAGTAACAGTGTCCACCCTGGACAATGCATGGCTGGGAAATGATCCTCATTGCTATAGTAACAGTGACTGGCTGGGACATGATCCTCGTTGCTATAGTAACAGTGACTGGCTGGGACATGATCCTCGTTGCTATAGTAACAGTGACTGGCTGGGACATGATCCTCGTTGCTATAGTAACAGTGACTGGCTAGGACATGATCCTCGTTGCTATAGTAATAGTGACTGGCTGGGAAATGATCCTCATTGCTATAGTAACAGTGACTGGCTGGGAAGTGATCCTCATTGCTATAGTAACAGTGACTGGCTGGGAAATGATCCTCATTGCTATAGTAACAGTGACTGGCTGGGAAATGATCCTCATTGCTATAGTAACAGTGACTGGCTGGGAAATGATCCTCATTGCTATAGTAACAGTGACTGGCTGGGAAATGATCCTCATTGCTATAGTAACAATGCATGGCTAGGAAATGATCCTCATTGCTATAGTAACAGTGTTCATCCTGGACAATGCATGACTAGGAAATGATCCTCGTTGCTATAGTAACAGTGACTGGCTGGGACATGATCCTCGTTGCTATAGTAACAGTGACTGGCTGGGACATGATCCTCGTTGCTATAGTAACAGTGCATGACTGGGACATGGAAATGTTTCATATGTGTCGGTGGATAGTTATTGTGTGCATTCTTCATGTTTAATAATTCAGCCTTCGCTGCTATTGACACCATTTTTTAATGCTGCCTTTATTTAAATTAAACCATTCCTCCATGTTTGTATTCCTCCACAGGAGAGCGGATAGTAGCGTTCGCTGCAGTGGAGGGCATCTTCTTCTCTGGGTCGTTTGCTGCTGTTTATTGGTTGAAGAAGAGAGGCCTGATGCCTGGGCTCACCTACTCCAACGAGCTCATCAGCAGAGACGAGGTTAGATGCTCTGTGTCCCTACAACTCTGAACCTCCAAACCAGTTCCACTGGCTCTTTTTAGTTGTTCCCCTCTACTCAGGAAGTAATTTACACCTGGGACACCAGGTGAGTGTAATTAACTAGCAGGTAGTAAACATAAACCAGAAGTGTTTGGGCCCTCTTGGACTGGGATTGAACAGTCCAGTTTTAGTCTCTTTTCAAAGGACATCTAAGCTACATCTTGATGCAGCATGAACATTTTCCAGTCTCAACGTTTTGCTGTTATTTGATTAGAAAAGTAGCAACAGCTAAAATGTATTGACCTCCCTGCCAATATAACTGTCACTATAGAGTATTGATCTTTTAATGTATGTTTGTATCTTCAGGGCCTGCACTGTAACTTTGCCTGTCTGTTGTACAGCTACATAGTGAAGAAACCGTCAGAGGACAGGGTAAAGGACATTATCACCAAAGCTGTCAGCATTGAGCAGGTGAGTCCGTGAAATGAATACTGTCTAACATCAGAAGTAGATGCATGACTCTCGCCTCGTGCTGTTGACCGTATTACCTCCACACCAGAGTCATGAAGTCAGTCAAATTCCACGTGACTGTTTAGGTGATTAGGCTTCTCCAAGCTCTGATGCTTGCGGATGGTCGTTAGTAGCCTACCAAACGTACTAACAGCCTGGTACTCAGCACTCTATTGTCCCACTAGTCACTTTGACATCAATGCTAATCTAATCAAACACTCCACGAGAGCTTATGATCTCATGTTGTGCAACATTTCAATAGGCTATGGAATTGCGTGAGAACAGAGTGATGGCCTCTATTAAAAAGAGGAGGATCCCATCAGACTTCTATAGACTAGGCCTACTATATTTATTTCTCAACTTTCCTAATATTAAGCACATTGCTTGTCTTTGCAACAGGAGTATAGCTTACCTGATGGGAAAAGCGTTCTCCATTCGCTATTTACAAGCATTTCATTACACTTATAATAACATCTGCTAAATATGTGACCAGTAAATTTGATTTTGAAGTGTATAGATGATATTTTTCCCGCTGCCCATTTCGATACAGGTGCATATGGTACATTCTAAATCAAAACAAATTTCACACAAATATTTAGTATATTTAAAGACCAGAGTAAATCAGCAATTGTCTGATGGGTGACAATATTCGCCTATCACTTGTGAATGATATATTATCACGTGTGTATGATGCCCAGCATAAGAAACAATAAAAAAATATATATTCTAATCATAGTTGTACACCTTGTGTAGCCTAGCCCATAGGCCTATTTTTTTTTAATTATAAGGTTTGTATCACAACTACAGTGGCCAAATAACTTCTTAAAATTAAGCACATTAATCCGCTTTATAAGGGGTGTAGAGCCTAACTGGCATTCATAAGCAGCGTGTGAGTTTCAAGTTTGGGGAAGATAAATTTCATCATAAAAATTAACCTTTATAATAAAAACATTACATGCGTAATTGCATTTGCGGTCACTAATGGAACATTCACACTTATAAGCCTACTGCCATGTGTGAAATGCTGCGCTTATAATGTGAAGAAATAGTCATTTTATGCTAAATGTTCTGATCTGTTGCATCAGCCACGTTGCGTTAAAAAAAAAAAGTCTGTCCCAGACTATTTGGAATATTTATTTCTCGCACAGAATAGATCAACTTTTGTACTATGGGGGATAGTGGATTGACATAGGCTAGTGCTTTTGCTGTTCGTTAGGCCTACTCATCATTTTGGCTGATAATGTACAGTACCAGTCAAAAGTTTGGACATCTACTCATTCAAAGGTTTTGCTTTATTTGTACTATGTTCTACATTGTAGAATAATAATGAAGACATCAAAACTATGAAATAACACATATGGAATCATGTAGTAACCAAAAAAGTGTATATTTTATATTTAAGATTCTTCAAAGTAGCCACCCTCCATAAGGGCACATTTTAACGTGAATCTGGAACGTGTCCATAAGGACACATTTTAACGTGAATCTGGAACGTGTCCATAAGGACAAATTTTAACGTGAATCTGGAACGTGTACATAAGAACACATTTTAACCTGAATCTGGAACGTGTCCATAACGACACATTTTATGGTGACTCTGGATTGTGTCCATAAGGACACTTTTTACAGTGACTCTGGAACGTGTCCATAACCACACATTTTAACGTGAATCTGGAACGTGTCCATAACCACACATTTAAACAGGAATCTGGAACGTGTCCATACGACACATTTTAACGGGAATCTGGAACGTGTCCATACCACACATTTTAATGGGAATCTGGAACGTGTCCATAACTACACATTTTACAGTGACTCTGGAACGTGTCCATAACCACACATTTTGACGGGAATCTGGAACGTGTCCATACCACACATTTTACAGTGACTCTGGAACGTGTCCATAACCACACATTTTGACGGGAATCTGGAACGTGTCCATAACCACACATTTTAATGGGAATCTGGAACGTGTCCATAACCACACATTTTAACGGGAATCTGGAACGTGTCCATAACGACACATTTTACAGTGACTCTGGAACGTGTCCATAAGGACACTTTTTACAGTGACTCTGGAACGTGTCCATAACCACACATTTTGACGTGAATCTGGAACGTGTCCATAACCACACATTTAAACAGGAATCTGGAACGTGTCCATACGACACATTTTAACGGGAATCTGGAACGTGTCCATACCACACATTTTAATGGGAATCTGGAACGTGTCCATAACTACACATTTTACAGTGACTCTGGAACGTGTCCATAACCACACATTTTGACGGGAATCTGGAACGTGTCCATACCACACATTTTACAGTGACTCTGGAACGTGTCCATAACCACACATTTTGACGGGAATCTGGAACGTGTCCATAACCACACATTTTAATGGGAATCTGGAACGTGTCCATAACCACACATTTTAACGGGAATCTGGAACGTGTCCATAACGACACATTTTACAGTGACTCTGGAACGTTTCCATAAGGACACTTTTTACAGTGACTCTGGAATGTGTCCATAACCATACATTTTAACGTGAATCTGGAACGTGTCCATAACCACACATTTTGACGGGAATCTGGAACGTGTCCATAACCACACATTTTAACGGGAATCTGGAACGTGTCCATAACGACACATTTTACAGTGACTCTGGAACGTGTCCATAAGGACACTTTTTACAGTGACTCTGGAACGTGTCCATAACCACACATTTTAACGGGAATCTGGAACGTGTCCATAACCACACATTTTAACGTGAATCTGGAACGTGTCCATACCACGCGGGAATCTGGAACGTGTCCATAACTACACATTTTACAGTGACTCTGGAACGTGTCCATAACCACACATTTTGACGGGAATCTGGAACGTGTCCATAACCACACATTTTAACGGGAATCTGGAACGTGTCCATAACGACACATTTTACAGTGACTCTGGAACGTGTCCATAAGGACACTTTTTACAGTGACTCTGGAACGTGTCCATAACCACACATTTTAACGTGAATCTGGAACGTGTCCATAACCACACATTTTAACGTGAATCTGGAACGTGTCCATACCACGCATTTTAATGGGAATCTGGAACGTGTCCATACCACACATTTTAATGGGAATCTGGAACGTGTCCATAACTACACATTTTACAGTGACTCTGGAACGTGTCCATAACCACACATTTTACAGTGACTCTGGAACGTGTCCATAACCACACATTTTAACGGGAATCTGGAACGTGTCCATAACCACACATTTTAACGGGAATCTGGAACGTGTCCATAACCACACATTTTAATGGGAATCTGGAACGTGTCCATAACTACACATTTTAACGGGAATCTGGAACGTGTCCATAACCACACATTTTAATGGGAATCTGGAACGTGTCCATAACCACACATTTTAACGGGAATCTGGAACGTGTCCATAACCACACATTTTAACGGGAATCTGGAACGTGTCCATAACCACACATGTTCACATTTCAGGAGTTTCTGACAGAGGCCTTACCTGTGGATCTGATTGGGATTAATGGTGTGCTGATGAAGCAGTACATTGAGTTTGTGGCAGACCGTTTACTCCAAGACCTGGGATTGGCCAAGGTGAGTCTTTCATCATTATTTTGATTCTACAACATAGTATTTTGTGATATTTTTAGTGTGTAGGTAGCGTATACATAGCGCCAGCCTGTTGGTCCTATCAATCCAACTCATGGATTGATAGGATGTCATGCTTGGCTTGACAATGACAAAACGGAGTTGGCAAGAGCAAAACAGATGCTTTCTATCGCAGGTCTATCTGACAGAAAACCCCTTTGACTTCATGGAGTCCATCTCACTGGAAGGGAAAACCAACTTCTTTGAGAAGCGTGTGGCTGAGTACCAGAGGTATGGAGTGATGTCGAACACCATGAACTGTGACTTCACCCTGGATGCAGACTTCTAGTTAAAACACATTGTTCCACTTGAAGAAAAAGAGGAGGCTTCAGGAGTTCCACCACAACCTCCGATGCGATTGGAGGGGAATCCTGATTGGAGGGATTATAACCACATAGGTGCTGAGTGGCATAGCATCAATCCGAGTACAGACACTCGTGTGGGTTTGAAAATGAAAAAGGCCACACATTGTTACACTATTGACCTGTATATTGAATTTACATTTGTTTTATTTGATCTTAATTAAACAAGGACCTCACACTGACAATAGCAACAATACCAGTGAACCAATGCAATGTTTTTAATAAGTGTAACCGATGTGAAATGGCTAGCTAGTTAGCGGTGGTGCGCGCTAATAGCGTTTCAATCGGTGACATCACTCGCTCTGAGACCTTGAAGTAGTTGTTCCCCTTGCTCTGCAAGGGCTGCGGCTTTTGTGGAGCGATGGGTAACGATGCTTCGAGGGTGGCTGTTGTCGATGTGTGCAGAGAGTCCCTGGTTCGAGCCCAGGTAGGGGCGAGGAGATGGACAGAAAGCTAAACTGTTACATAAGGAGTTATTGATCAATGCCTTTTGTTTGTTTTATAAAATGAATACTGCTCATAGTCTCTCTCTCTCTGATAATCATTTGTTCTAGGTGCATAGCTAGAACTATTAGGAAGAATGTGTAGTGTTTGCAAAACGTGCACGTGGTCACCATATTTTCCTTTGTATCCCACCTGCTTCTACATATTTCCAGCTCCATCACTTATCAATGCTTTCTTTTTGTAGACAGCTTGCCACTGTCAAATTAAGGCCCTCCCCCTGGCGCTAGCTAGTTGGTAGTGCTGGCAGTGGCTATGCTACATACTAGCTGACCTTTTGAAAAGATGGCAACGGACTGGCAAGTGTAATAAATGCTGTCTTCATTGACCTTAACACATAGCTTTAATACTGTTATAATGCCTTCCTTATTAAAGCAGACTTTGTTGCAAATATCTTGCTACACCCCACAGTTAAACACGTTCTGCCCGTAACAGATACTAACCTTACTCCCACACGCACACGAGCACGCACATGCACACACACACACACCCTTGTTTCAGGCTGGGTTTCCAAGAACAAAGAACAGTGCCAAGAACCAATGGGACATTGACACCAGCGTGGAGGGGACGGGCCTCCACTTACAACGACCAGTCAGGAGCACGAACTACCAGAATCTACCTACGTTATTCACTGTATAACATACACTGCACACTATGTTTCGGGACTCTCTTCTGCTAGTTCCTTCTGAGCTAAATGAACGAGTCCGTGCACGCTTTGCTCAGATATCTTTACCTCCGAATAAACTGTCTTTACTATATCTTATCCACCTCGTCCAGCGTCTCAACTTGGTCTCATTTCTCAAGTAACGATTCATCAACACAAGCTTTAACTGATTAAGCCAAGTTAATATCCGGTCGTCTCAGAGAGCTGTTATCCTCCGGGCCGTGATATGTCTGATCGTAGTTTGGGGTGGAATTGGGTCTGACGCCTGAGCTTTACCGTCATGGGTGGTTTTTCTCCACGGCGGCGGACTCTTCGGTGGGAAAAAGCTCCAGGTTACTCAAGACGGGGGCAATGCCCTCCAGGATCAAGTGAATACAATTGTGAAGCACGAGGAACAAAAGAAGACAAAAAATATATCAGGAAAAGGTACACACATTTAGCTATCTGTAAATAGGAATTGTTGTAGCATTGGCAACATTTTTGCTGTGTAGCTTTGTGTTGTTGGCTGGCTAGCGTGTTAACTTGCTAATATTAGTCGCTAGCTAACTTAGTTTGCTATTGTTAAGTACTGACTTTGTTTTGATAGCTTAGTTTCCAGCTAGTTAGCTAGCCATGTTCATTAGCATTAATGTTTTCATTTGTGTTTTCAATTTCATGTAAATCATAAATTACGTTTTCATCCTCGCCTACTAACGTTACTAGCTAGATATGCTGATCTAGCTAGATATCATTAGGTAGTCAACTGAGCTGCGTAATTAGATCTGGCTAGATAATCACTTAGTATAATCTGGCTAGCTAACAGTAGCTTGTCTGATCACTGTCAGCCTGCCTGATGTCGAGAGCCGTGCTTAACAATGCCCACTTAACCCGGAAGCCAGCCGCACCAATGTGTCGGAGGAAACACCTGGCGACAGTGTCAGCGTGCATTGCGCCCGGCCCGCCACAGGTGTCGCTAGAGCGCGATGGTACAAGAACATCCCTGCCGGCCAAACCCTCCCCTAACACGGACGACGCTGGGACAGTTGTGCGTGGCCGGCTACGACAGAGCCTGGACTCGAACCAGGATCTCTAGTGTAAAATGGTATAGAATCAGCTTGATTCACTCTGTCGAAGACCCTTGAACCTTCTTTTTTGATATTTTCAGTGGTATTGTTAACAAACACGCATCTAAAGATAAGGAGAATTAAGAACGGGTTCAGCCCCTTGTTTGTCCGTGATCTTGTGGAGTTACTCCACCTCAAGAATTGCATTTGGCAAAAGTCTCGGCACACACATACTCAGGCTGACTGGCTCTCGTTCAGGCTGATGAGAAATAAGTGCACTCAGGCTATCCGGAAGGCCAAAGTTAGTTACTTTAAGGATCAGTTCTCTCTCTGGGTCTAACCCCAAGAAGTCCGGGAGAATAAACCCTCCTCCTCACAGCTGCTCATGTCCCTTAATGTTGATGATGTCGTTGTTACTGACAAGAAGCACACAGCTGAGCTCTTTAATCACCACTTCATTAAGTCAGGATTCCTATTTGACTCAGCCAGCCTCATTCCCCATCAAACATTACCTCATCTCCCACCCCTTCTAATGCGACTATCCCCGATGCTTCTCCCTCTTTTTCCCCTGCCCCGCTACAAAGTTTCTCCCTGCAAGTACTTGGGAGTATGGCTATACGGTACACTGTCCTTCTCTCAGCACATATCAAAGCTGCAGGCTAAAGTTAAATCTATATTTGGTTTCCTCTATCGTAATCACTCCTCTTTCACCCCAGCTGCCAAACTAACCCTGATTCAGATGACCATCCTACCCATGCTAGATTATGGAGATGTAATTTATAGATCAGCAGGTAAGGGTGCTCTCGAGCGGCTAGATGTTCTTTACCATTCAGCCATCAGATTTGCCACCAATGCTCCTTATAGGACACATCACTGCACTCTATACTCCTCTGTAAACTGGTCATCTCTGTATACCCATCGCAAGACACACTAGTTGATGCTTATTTATAAACCCTCTTAGGCCTCACTCCCCCCTATCTGAGATATCTACTGCAGCCCTCATCCTCCACATACAACACCCGTTCTGCTAATCACATTCTGTTAAAGGTCCCCAAAGCACACACATCCCTGGGTCGCTCCTCGTCTCAGTTCGCTGCAGCTGGCGACTGGAACGAGTTGCAACAAACACTCAAACTGGACAGTTTCATCTCAATCTCTTCATTCAAAGACTCCATCATGGACACTCTTACTGACAGTTGTGGCTGCTTTGTGTGATGTATTGTTGTCTCTACCTTCTTGCCCTTTGTGCTGTTGTCTGTGCCCAATAATGTGTGTACCATGTTTTGTGTTGCTACCATGTTGTGTTGTTGTCTTGGGTATTTCTTTATATAGTGTTGTGTCTCTTGTTGTGATGTGTGTTTTTGTCATTTATATGCCTTTTGGTTGGCCTCATTGTAAAAAAGAATTTGATCTTAACTGACTTGCCTAGTTAAATAAAGTTTAAAAATATGTATATAATAAATGTTGTCTTAGGTCCCTCTTTATGTAGTGTTGCGTGTTTTGTCCTATATTTATTTTTAATCCCAGGCCCCCGTCTCCACAGGAGGCCTCACAGCTTGTTAAACTGTGGCCAATGGGGGAGTGGACCTGGTTAACGGGAGGTCTGGGGCAGTGTTGCCAATTTAGCGACTACCACTCTAGCGACAAATTTTCAAAAAAGCGACTAGCGACATCTAGCGACTTTTTCTGGTGTTATTGGAGACTTTTGGAGACTCTGATGTGAAAGCACGTATCGTTCTTACTCTTCTCAACGAGCAGCGCATGCTCCCGTGGGCCCCACCTCCGTCCCAAAGCACTCACAGGCGGCCCAGTCCTCGCGCAGCAGTCCTTCCCAGCTGCAGTCAGAGCAGGAGATGTTCACCCCTCTGCGTCCAAACTGCAAATGAATCGCGTATGCAGGAAGCCGCCGCTGGCTAATCCCGCCCTGGTTTACTTTAATTTTTTTAATGAATTAGGGGAAGAGACCTTGAGAAAAGGATGGACCTTGAAGGAAAAATTATAAAAGATGACAAAACTAGAACAAAACCCATACCTACTAAGACATAAAGGGAAATACAGATTTTTATTTTATGAGTTGTTATAATTTTGTTAAGACGTAATAAAAACTGAAGCTGCCGTCTCATCGTGGAGGTATTTGACAGCCTTGAGGTTAGCCTAGCATCGTGTAACACCGAGAGATAATTGCTTGGGAAAGCTTAACGAGTTCATGTTCCCATGGGATATCGGTTACGGCTAAGGGGTACTGTCTGCATTGGTAGCGGTATGATGCTACAAGCTTGGCACACCTGTATTTGGGGAGTTTCTCGTGATCTTCTCTGCAGATCCTCTCAAGCTCTGCCAGGTTGGATGGGGAGTGTCTCTGCACAGCTATTTTCAGGTCTCTCCAGAGATGTTCGATCGGGTTCAAGTACGGTCTCTGGCTGGCACAGAACTCTCGAGCTCAGTTATTGACCATCGGGTTCTTGGTCACCTTCCTGACAAAGGCACTTCTACCCCGATTGCTCAATTTGGCCGGACGGCCAGCTCTAGGAAGAGTCTTGGTGGTTCCAAACTTCTTCTATTTAAGAATGATGGAGGGCACTGTATTCTCGGGGACTTTCAATGCTGCATAAATGTTTTGGTCACCTTCCCCAGATCTGTGCCTCGACACAATCCTGTCTCGGAGCTCTACGGACAGTTCCTTCGACCTCATGGCTTGGTTTTTGCTTTGCACTGTCAACTGTGGGACCTTTATATAGACAGGTGTGTGCCTTTCCAAATCATGTCCAATCAATTGAATTTACCACAGGTGGACTCCAATAAAGTTGTAGAAACATCTCAAGGATGATCAATGGAAACAGGATGCACCTGAGCTCAATTTTGACTCTCATACGGTGTTTCAGTTATTATTTTTAATACATTTGCAAAAATGTCTTGTTTTGCTTTGTCATTGTGGGCTATTGTGTGTAGATTGATGAGGGGGGGAAACGATTTAATCTTAGTCTCCCTCTAGGCTGCACCGTGTCTGTGGTTACCTGTGTGTTGTCTCCCTCTAGGCGGAACCGTGTCTGTGGTTACCTGTGTGTTGTCTCCCTCTAGGCTGCACCGTGTCTGTGGTTACCTGTGTGTTGTCTCCCTCTAGGCTGCACCGTGTCTGTGGTTACCTGTGTGTTGTCTCCCTCTAGGCGGAACCGTGTCTGTGGTTACCTGTGTGTTAGTGTCCCTCTAGGCTGCACCGTGTCTGTGGTTACCTGTGTGTTAGTGTCCCTCTAGGCTGCACCTAGGCTCTCCCTGGTTTTTAATGTGATATTAAAACTAAGGAACTGGTGAGAGAAACGTTTTAGATTAACATTGTATTGCTGTGGGATAATGTGACAGGTCTTCTGCATTATACACTGCATCCCTTGGCACCCTATATAGTACACTACTTTTTAAAGTAGTGCACTATAAAGGGAATGGGGTGCCATTTGTGACCGGCCCTTACTGTCTCCACTCTCCATTGTGATCAAGGAGCCAGCGTGATTCCAGTCAGGACTGGGTCATGGGACTAGTTTGTAGTCTTTAAACGGGTAGATCACAGACGAAGCACTGGATTATCTTCATCATCCTCGTGGCACATTGTTATTGGATCTGCATTGGCTTGATCTCAGACTTCATATGGGATCTCTGTTGGTCTGTCTGCTATCTCTGTATTCAAATCAAATGTAATTATAAAGCCCTTCTTACATCAGCTGATATCTCAAAGTGCTGTACAGAAACCCAGCCTAAAACCCCAAACAATGCATGTGTAGAAGCACGGTGGCTAGGAAAAACTCCCTAGAAAGGCCAAAACCTAGAGGAACCAGGCTATTCTGTCTTATTGTCCCTCAGTGGAATAGTCTCTACTCTGCTGTCCTGTCTGGTTACTCCTGAGGGACATTAAGACGCTGTCCTGTCTGGTTATTCCTGAGGGACATTAAGACACTGTCCTGTCTGGTTATTCCTGAGGGACATTAAGACAGAACTAGATCAGTCTTATCAGCCAGAGATAGAGGACATGCCTGCTTATATAAAGGTTAAATAAAGAGATATCCTCAACATCACTACTGCTGAGAATGACTAGAAATACTGTGATTAGATCGGCTGGAGCTGTTCCAACCCTTTATGAAGCAGACGGTAGAATAGTATACCGTCTATGGCTATGATGATGCAAGAGCACGAAAGGACAGTCAAGAGGCACATGCTTGGCTGTCGTCTGGACCACAATTCCCTGCTGCTGCAGTCCTGTCCAGCGAAGCAGCGTCCAGAGCGATAAGTGAAGAGGGATTTATTCCCATGTCTCTGGAGGGAAGATGGAGGCTGGCTGCTTTAGACCCACCTGGGTTCAAACACTATTTAAAACCTTTCAAATACTGTCAGCGTTTGCTCTAGCCTGCCTGGAGTGCCAGATGGGCGGGGTTTTCCACTTCTGGTACTACTCTATTGGTCCATTAAGCCAGGCAAGCACTTATAAAGTATTTTAAATAATAGTTGAACCCAGTAGGTCTGGCGTTACCTTAGTCCAACAAGATACACGTTGACCTACTATATACCAGGCTGGGAGGATAACTAGGATAACTACTAGGCAATGTTAAAGCCTACAGGAAGTGTTGTTTCTAAAATATGAGTCAATGGAAGAATCCGTGTGTGGAATAAAAGGGTTTACCATAAATAATATGGGTGGTATTCCCTAGGAACCAATCAGGCTTAAATGGGAAGGGACCTACCTGAATTTGTCCAATAAGGAGAGCATGTTTTCACGTAACTTTGCAAAGCTTTTTTCTATGGTGAGACTAATGAATGGCACCCCGTTTTCTCTGTCCTTGTTGAGTCCTGTCCTGTCCTGCACAGGGACAGTCATTTTGGATCCATAACATCACTATGTGTGTGATAGAGCGGAGCCTGGAGCAGACTTTAAAAATGAGCCAGCAGTTCTAATCAATAACAGCCATACAACCAATAGTCTAGGACTAGCCTAGTGACTGATGGCTTCAAGACTGAGCCAATGGACTAGCCTACTGACTGATGGCTTCAGGAATGAGCCAATGGACTAGCCTACTGACTGATGGCTTCAGGAATGAGCCAATAGACTAGCCTAGTGACTGATGGCTTCAGGAATGAGCCAATGGACTAGCCTAGTGACTGATGGCTTCAGGAATGAGCCAATGGACTAGCCTACTGACTGATGGCTTCAGGAATGAGCCAATAGACTAGCCTACTGACTGATGGCTTCAGGAATGAGCCAATAGACTAGCCTAGTGACTGATGGCTTCAGGAATGAGCCAATGGACTAGCCTACTGACTGATGGCTTCAGGAATGAGCCAATAGACTAGCCTAGTGACTGATGGCTTCAAGACTGAGCCAATGGACTAGCCTACTGACTGATGGCTTCAGGAATCTACTGACTGATGGCTTCAGGAATGAGCCAATAGACTAGCCTAGTGACTGATGGCTTCAGGAATGAGCCAATGGACTAGCCTAGTGACTGATGGCTTCAGGAATGAGCCAATGGACTAGCCTACTGACTGATGGCTTCAGGAATGAGCCAATAGACTAGCCTAGTGACTGATGGCTTCAGGAATGAGCCAATGGACTAGCCTAGTGACTGATGGCTTCAGGAATGAGCCAATGGACTAGCCTACTGACTGATGGCTTCAGGAATGAGCCAATAGACTAGCCTAGTGACTGATGGCTTCAGGAATGAGCCAATGGACTAGCCTAGTGACTGATGGCTTCAGGAATGAGCCAATAGACTAGCCTACTGACTGATGGCTTCAAGAATGAGCCAATAGACTAGCCTAGTGACTGATGGCTTCAGGAATGAGCCAATGGACTAGCCTACTGACTGATGGCTTCAAGAATGAGCCAATAGACTAGCCTACTGACTGATGGCTTCAAGAATGAGCCAATAGACTAGCCTACTGACTGATGGCTTCAAGAATGAGCCAATAGACTAGCCTAGTGACTGATGGCTTCAGGAATGAGCCAATGGACTAGCCTACTGACTGATGGCTTCAGGAAACCTCCGACGTGGAAACAAGGCCAAGCGACTCAACTACGCACAATCCTTCCACAGGGAGGGGTCTGGATAATCCTTCCACAGGGAGGGGTCTGGATAATCCTTCCACAGGGAGGGGTCTGGATAATCCTTCCACAGGGAGGGGTCTGGATAATCCTTCCACAGGGAGGGGTCTGGATAATCCTTCCACAGGGAGGGGTCTGGATAATCCTTCCACAGGGAGGGGTCTGGATAATCCTTCCACAGGGAGGGGTCTGGATAATCCTTCCACAGGGAGGGGTCTGGATAATCCTTCCACAGGGAGGGGTCTGGATAATCCTTCCACAGGGAGGGGCCTGGATAATCCTTCCACAGGGAGGGGCCTGGATAATCCTTCCACAGGGAGGGGCCTGGATAATCCTTCCACAGGGAGGGGTCTGGATAATCCTTCCACAGGGAGGGGTCTGGATAATCCTTCCACAGGGAGGGGTCTGGATAATCCTTCCACAGGGAGGGGTCTGGATAATCCTTCCACAGGGAGGGGTCTGGATAATCATCCACAGGGAGGGGTCTGGATAATTATTCCACAGGGAGGGGCCTGGATAATCCTCCACAGGGAGGGGTATGGATAATCCTCCACAGGGAGCGGCCTGGATAATCCTTCCACAGGGAGGGGCATGGATAATCCTGTAATTGTCTTTACTACAGACGGGTCAGTTCATGTGTAGCAGCAGCATTATGACATATCTTGTTACATTATTGTCCAAGGTCACAGTAAGACCTTGTGGCATTGCATGTTAGGAGACCCACGATCCGGTCCTGTGAGTTGAGATCTTAATAGCATATAAAAATCACAAGGACATTTGAATCTACATAGACCACAAGCCTCAAGGCTTACGGATAGATTGGAGGCTTCTTTAAAATCAGAGAGAAATGAAGCAACCACATTCTATCCTGACACGGCCTACAGCATAGAATATAAGTAGCTAAATGTTTATCGTGTGCACACTAAGAGAAAGACAGACCAAAGACCATAGAAAACTGTTTATTTTTTTAACATTAAGAGTGTGAAATGTCTACTTCTCCCCCTGCGGCTGGTCTGGCATACTCCTGATGATGTCCGAATCACCTGTTAATACAACAACACTATATTTAGCATACAGGATGTACTTCAAAACAAGCGTTAGTTCGACAGTGTAAAACTCACTTCGTTAACTTCAGAAGAACTATTGAACTATCATTGACACCAATGAAGCAGCTGGCTAGAGCCCAGTCAGTTCAGGTAAATGGTTTATTAGGTGTTTATCTAGTGAAGTGCTGGGCACATCATCGTAGAGCCACCAGGTGCAAAAATGTACAAAAATGGGCAAATTTGTGAGCATCAGTGAAACGTAAAAATATCTTCACATTCACAAAATGATTAACTCAAACATGTTCATGTAATTTAGTAATAGAGCAGTTAGACAGTTTATTTTTCATTCATACATTTTTATAATTCTCTGCAAAGATGTTCATGTCATCTTTGAAAACAACTCCAAATGAATGAAAGAATAAACCGTATGAAATTGCTCAGTGCTGAAGGATTGTCCGCAGACAATACATCAACAGAATGGGTGTGGTAAACAGGACATGCAGTCTGATTGGACACTCACCGGGGTCGATGATAGCCAGTGTGCACACCCGGAAGTACTTTCCACAGGCCGTGCCCAGCTCGATGTTGTTCCCACTGTAGTGATGGACGCCAGTCTTGGCTAACATGGCATAGTACTCCACTTCAGACTTCCTGAGGAAGGACAAATACCTTTTAGCAAAGTATGACCACAGGAAATGCAGGCAGCGAAATTATGAACAAACAATACAAGTTTATATGCGTTACCATTCAATGAAACATTATCCCCTCTGCGTGTACGGGGGAAAGCAACATGATCCCCTCTGCGTGTACGGGGGAAAGCAACATTATCCCCTCTGCGTGTACGGGGGGAAAGCAACATTATCCCCTCTGCGTGTACGGGGGGAAAGCAACATTATCCCCTCTGCGTGTACGGGGGGAAAGCAACATTATCCCCTCTGCGTGTACGGGGGGAAAGCAACATTATCCCCTCTGCGTGTACGGGGGGAAAGCAACATTATCCCCTCTGCGTGTACGGGGGGAAAGCAACATTATCCCCTCTGCGTGTACGGGGGGAAAGCAACATTATCCCCTCTGCGTGTACGGGGGGAAAGCAACATTATCCCCTCTGCGTGTACGGGGGGAAAGCAACATTATCCCCTCTGCGTGTACGGGGGGAAAGCAACATTATCCCCTCTGCGTGTACGGGGGGAAAGCAACATTATCCCCTCTGCGTGTACGGGGGGAAAGCAACATTATCCCCTCTGCGTGTACGGGGGGAAAGCAACATTATCCCCTCTGCGTGTACGGGGGGAAAGCAACATTATCCCCTCTGCGTGTACGGGGGGAAAGCAACATTATCCCCTCTGCGTGTACGGGGGGAAAGCAACATTATCCCCTCTGCGTGTACGGGGGGAAAGCAACATTATCCCCTCTGCGTGTACGGGGGGAAAGCAACATTATCCCCTCTGCGTGTACGGGGGGAAAGCAACATTATCCCCTCTGCGTGTACGGGGGGAAAGCAACATTATCCCCTCTGCGTGTACGGGGGGAAAGCAACATTATCCCCTCTGCGTGTACGGGGGGAAAGCAACATTATCCCCTCTGCGTGTACGGGGGGAAAGCAACATTATCCCCTCTGCGTGTACGGGGGGAAAGCAACATTATCCCCTCTGCGTGTACGGGGGGAAAGCAACATTATCCCCTCTGCGTGTACGGGGGGAAAGCAACATTATCCCCTCTGCGTGTACGGGGGGAAAGCAACATTATCCCCTCTGCGTGTACGGGGGGAAAGCAACATTATCCCCTCTGCGTGTACGGGGGGAAAGCAACATTATCCCCTCTGCGTGTACGGGGGGAAAGCAACATTATCCCCTCTGCGTGTACGGGGGGAAAGCAACATTATCCCCTCTGCGTGTACGGGGGGAAAGCAACATTATCCCCTCTGCGTGTACGGGGGGAAAGCAACATTATCCCCTCTGCGTGTACGGGGGGAAAGCAACATTATCCCCTCTGCGTGTACGGGGGGAAAGCAACATTATCCCCTCTGCGTGTACGGGGGAAAGCAACATTATCCCCTCTGCGTGTACGGGGGAAAGCAACATTATCCCCTCTGCGTGTACGGGGGAAAGCAACATTATCCCCTCTGCGTGTATGGGGGAAAGCAACATTATCCCTTCTGTCTAATGCTGTAGTTGTCGGGGTTGTTTTCTCAAGGTGTCTGATTGCTGAAAGACCAACTGCAGGTGCAGCCAGTAACACAGTCAGCCCTCATTTGAATGTTCCTCCGGTTCTTACACACCTGCAAGCAGACCAATACAGGTGTGCCTTTGTGGGAGGAGTACAGAAAACAAAACAAACGTACCCATAAGAACGCACAAGCAACGCTTGATATGTGAATTATTCAATATCTAACTATTTGAAAACGTTTATTGTAGTAGGAATGGAACTATTCCTAGGATTACACCAGGGTTGGATAATTACTTTCTAAATTAACTCCATTACAGTTACTTTTTAAAATCAGTAATGTAACGTTTAACTCAGTAATGTAATCGGATTACTTTCAGTTACTGTTGGATTACTTTCCCCTTAAGAGGCTGTACAAGACAAAAAATAACCCATCAAACACATCTGGTGTGTCATCATAGTGGTCTCTGATTGGTTGTCATCATCTGGTGTGTCATCATAGTGGTCTCTGATTGGTGGTCATCATTTGGCATGTCATCATAGTGGTCTCTGATTGGTTGTCATCATCTGGTGTGTCATCATAGTGGTCTCTGATTGGTGGTCATCATTTGGCGTGTCATCCAGTGACATGGAAAAAGTGAAGGGGTCTGAATACTTTCTGAATGCACCATTTTTTCCCGCGAATATCCTACTGGGCAGACGCCAACTCCACGTTGGTTCAACTTATCTTCATTGAAATGACGGAAACAACGCCATCTTTCTGAATTTAAAAGCAATCCAAGAGGTTATATACACCGAACAAAAATAAGCGCAACATGCAACAATTTTTACAATTTTACTGAGTTACAATTCATAAGGAAATCAGTCAAGTGAAATAAATTAATTAGGCCTTCAGCTATGGATTTCACATGACTGGGAATACAGATATGCATCTGTTGGTCACAGATAACTAGCTGAAAACCAGAATCTGGTGTGATCACCATCTGCCTCGTACACGTCGATCAAGAGCATCCCAAACATGCTCAATGGGTGAGATGTCTGGTGACTATGCAGGCCATGGAAGAACTAACATTTTCCGCTTCCAGGAATTGTGTCCAGATCCTTGCGACATGGGGCAGTACATTATCATGCTGAAACATGAGGTGATGGTGTTGGATGAACGGCACCACAATGGGCCTCAGGATTTCGTCATGGTATCTCTGTGCATTCAAATTGCCATCGATAAAATGCAATTCTGTTCGGTGTCCGTAGCTTATGCCGGCCCATACCATAACCCCACCATGGGACACTCTGTTCACAACATTGACATCAGCAAACCGCTCGCCCACACAACGCCATACACGTGGTCTGCGGTTGTGAGGCTGGTTGGACGTACTGCCAAGTTCTCTAAAACGACATTGGAGGTGGCTTATGGTAGAGAAATGAACATTCAATTATCTGGCAACAGCTCTGGTAGACAGTCCTGCAATCAGCATTCCAATTGCAAGTGCTCTCAAAACTTGAGACATCTGTGGCATTGTGTTGTGACAAAAGTGCACATTTTAGTTTTGTCCCCAGCACAAGGTGCACCTGTGTAATGATCATGCTGTTTAATCAGCTTCTTGATATGTATCACCACACGTAACAGGTGGATGGATTATCTTGGGAAAGGAGAAATGCTCACTAACAGGGATGTTACTGAATTTGTGCACAACATTTAGAGAAATCAGCTTCTTGTGCTTATGGAACATTTCTGGGATCTTTTATTTCATCTCATGAAACATGGAACCGACACTTTACATGTTGCTGGTAACGTATCTGATTACAGGAACCCCATTAGGGAGAAGTCCATCATGCCTAGCCCAGTATTGGACTAAAGGATCCTAACACTACTCCTTAGTCCAAGGACCTTACCTGTTCTGTTTAAAAGGGGAGAAGTGGCTCTGGAAGCCAAAACAGACAAATATTCCATCCAAACGTGAATCGATTCTCAATTGCGATACGGTTATAGAACTTTCATACTAAATTCATAATAAATCATAACACACACTTACTGAGCACTGCTTTAACTTGCTTTAACAGTTGCAGCCGACAGTATTGTTCAGTGACACAGGTGTTTGGAGACGCAGACAGCTAATTAGTACAGGTTTTGCAATGGAAACCGTTAACTCTAGGAACCAAATGCGGAGAGAGCTACACGAATGTCCAATCATAACTTGTTTTCATTGCACAACATTTTCTGTTTGGAGAAAACGGTTTCCATTGCAAAACGTTTTGCAACAGAATTCAACTAATGAATAAACCCAAGGCTAGCAAGGTCAAACTTTAGCTCACCATATTAGAGTGAAAAGGGTATTAGTGTTAATGGCCTTAACTTCATGAGCTAATAGTAAATAAATGTAGGTCTTAGTTACCTGAGGGCAGGTGTGTTGTTGGCCAGGATGACCAGCTTGGCTTTGCCTTGGCGGATCATCTTCTGAGACTGCTTGTATCCCAGAACGTATTTACCGCTCTTCATCACCAGCTGGAGACGGGAGTTGATGGACTCCAGGGACTTTTTCTGCCATCAAAGTAACAATTATGTTTTGTGAGAAACATTGATGAACTATGAACGTGGCTCATATCCATTGAACCAAACATGATATATGGTCTTCTAATTGGGACACATGCGATTTGAGTACATATAACTAGGGCTGCCACAATTACCATATCACCATGTAACCGACGGTTACAGATGAAGACCATCATTGTAATACAATAACTATCATAACCATTTAAATATATACATTTGTTTTTCTTCAAATGAACTGTTGAGTCTGTTTCTGTGGTAACATGGACTGCTGCTGAAACTAGCAAACAAGGCTTCGGGTTGCCTAGGCAATGCTCCCCACAATGCAGCAGCAGCACACAGAGAAATAGAGTAAATAGAATAGAACAGGCTTGGAACCTGTAACCCTGGTAATATGACTGGTAAATAGAATGAATAGAACAGGGATTGGAACCTCTAACCCTGGTCATATGCCTGTTCTATTCATTCTATTTACCAGTCATATGACCAGGGTTAGAGGTTCCAATCCCTGTTCTATTCATTCTATTTACCAGTCATATTACCAGGGTTACAGGTTCCAAGCCTGTTCTATTCATTCTATTTACCAGTCATATGACCAGGGTTACAGGTTCCAAGCCTGTCCTATTCGTTCTATTTACCAGTCATATGACCAGGGTTACAGGTTCCAAGCCTGTCCTATTCATTCTATTTACCAGTCATATGACCAGGGTTACAGGTTCCAAGCCTGTCCTATTCATTCTATTTACCAGTCATATGACCAGGGTTAGAGGTTCCAAGCCTGTTCTATTCATTCTATTTACCAGTCATATTACCAGGGTTAGAGGTTCCAAGCCTGTTCTATTCATTCTATTTACCAGTCATATGACCAGGGTTAGAGGTTCCAAGCCTGTCCTATTCATTCTATTTACCAGTCATATTACCAGGGTTAGAGGTTCCCAGCCTGTTCTATTCATTCTATAAGAATAAACGTTTTGTTTTCGAAATTATACGTTTCCGGATTCGACCATATTAATGACCAAAGGCTCGTATTTCTGTGTGTTATGTTATAATTAAGTCTATGATTTGATAGAGCAGTCTGACTGAGCGGTGGTAGGCAGCAGCAGGCTCGTAAGCATTCATTCAAACAGCCCTTTCGTGCATTTGCCAGCAGCTCTTCGCTTTATGACTTCAAGCCTATCAACTCCCGAGAATAGGCTGGTGTAACCGATGTGAAATGGCTAGCTAGTTAGCGGGGTGCGCACTAATAGCGTTTCAAACGTCACTCGCTCTGAGACTTGGAGTGGTTGTTCCCCTTGATCTGCATGGGTAACGCTGCTTCAAGGGTGGCTGTTGTCGTTGTGTTCCTGGTTCGAGCCCAGGTAGGAGCGAGGAGAGGGACGGAAGCTATACTGTTACACTGGCAATACTAAAGTGCCTATAAGAACATCCAATAGTCAAAGGTATATGAAATACAAATCGTATAGAGAGAAGTAGTCCTATAATAACTACAACCTAAAACTTCTTAACGGGGAATATTGAAGACTCATGTTAAAAGGAACCACCAGCTTTCATATGTTCTCATGTTCTGAGCAAGGAACTTAAACGTTATCTTTTTTACTTGGCACATATTGCACTTTTACTTTCTTCTCCAACACTTTGTTTTTGCATTATTTAAACCAAATTGAACATGTTTCATTATTTATTTGAGGCTAAATTGATTTTATTGATGTATTATATTAAGTTAAAATAAAAGTGTTCATTCAGTATTGTTGTAATTGTCATTATTACAAATAAATACATTTAAAACAAGTTAAAAAATATATAAAAAAGTAAAATCGGCCTAAGGCTTTTTTTGGTCCTCCAATAATCGGTATCAGTATTGAAAAATCATAATCGGTCGACCTGTAGTACCTAACATCTTTACTAAAGTTGAGATGTGAGTCACCACACCCGGTCTTAGAGACAGCCAACTCTGGAAATTCCTTTGGTCTCTACTGAATTTCTTGCACCTTATTTGTGGAACAATCTTCTAAAATGTTGATACATTTGATGTTTTTTTGCTTCTTGGGTAATTCAGAAAGTTGAGGACCTTATTACCGATGAATGTGGGGGTTTGTAGTGGCCAATTACTGCCATCCAAAAGTCCATGACAGTCACAACCCTATCTAGATATCTGGATTTATCAGATATAATACTTCAGATGACAGTGCTGTTACATAGTGTTTCTTCATTAGCCAACCATAAGGTCAAAATACCCCCAATGCAACCATTCAACTTGCTGTCTGGCTAACGTTAACTAGCTATATTAGCTAGTTAACCGGCACGCCGGTAATGGTTAATATAACACTTGCTATCTGGATTCGGTAAATTGTTAACAACTAAAGCTAGACATCTCCAGGAACTACAACATTGACAGTTTATAAAAAGGTGTAAACGTGTGTTGCACTAAGCCCAGATAGCGCCACGATTCCGCCTGAAGTACATTAGACCAAACATGCGTTCACTACAGCTCGACTCACAGTCTTCTTTGCGGCCACCATAGCTGCGATTTAGTCCGTTCTGGCCAACCTGAACCAAAAATGTGAGATTACACAATTTAACGTTAGTAATCAACCGGGTGATGTGCACCAACATAGCCTAAATATATTAATTTGAAAGAATAAAGAAAGAGGTGAACTTACAAGTCTGTTGCTCCAATATGGCCTCGGAAAGAAAGGAAGTCCCAGCGTGCTTTGCGGCAGGTTGGGGTGGTCCTGCGCTGATTCGCTGATCTCAGCTGATTGAGCGTTCAATTAAACCAGTGCGCTCCAGTTGAGGTGATTTGTATATCAGATAATTCGTCAGCCCGACGATGTTATCGCGAGAAACCCAAGGGCCAAAACACTACAGCTTTTATAATGTCAGGTGTGATTTTTACCAACCAGAGGACAAACACAAAACTGATCCTGGGCTGCATTTAGAGGCTGTTTTTATGCATTGAATCATCCACACATACACAACCCCGGAGCCCCACGGGGTGACGCTGTTGTCTCTATTCTGTATAATAACTTTATTATTTGAACAGAATATTTGATGGTATGGAACTTGATAAAGTATTGTTTTTCCAAACACCGAAACATTCAGAAGTCAAATATTTCTAGAAAATGTCACATATTTACTTTACTATATGCATCCTAATTTGTTGAATAAATAGCCTATCCATTCACATGTTCAACCCTTTAACAATACATAATACACGACATAAGAACTGAAGTTCTTCACATTCGTAAGAGAATAATGTAAATGACATAAATACAAAGTACCATGCTGCCCCACCAAGCAAAAAGGCAGTAACTCCTCGGGGCGTGAAACTGAGAAAAAGGGCTTTTATTTACCTTGGTTTCACAGTAACTTTATGCAGTTACTACTAACATGACCCCCATTTTCTCCACAATACAATAGACGCAGAATACTTGTCCACATTATTAAGCATGTATTTAACGTAGCAAAAATTACATGGACAAATGTTCGACCAAATGAGCAATTACTGCGTTTTTGCCTGGTAGGGCAGTATGGCTTTCCAGCCATAGTGACGTGACCAATTATTAGAGTGCAATGCTCACGCACGCTAGACAACGCTCCTTCTCTGATCGCATGCACTGAATAATGTAGGTGTCTGTTCTCTGCTGGATACTGAAACACACAGCAAGCAGGCTGTAGCCCAGTATCTACACTACGCAGGCATCACACTGTAGGTAACCTGCTGCTGCCACAACAAACCGTCGCCCGGTGTATTTAAAACGAGGCATGCGCAAATATGCAATTGTGGAGACGAGTGAAATGACTATATAGCACGGTTCCCCAACTGGCGTCCCGCTGCTGAATCTAGTTGATGATCCCTGCTGTATAGCCTTCAGTCCTGCTGATTTGAATAGTATCAAGCCCGTGATCAGAGCAACAGACGGCTCTCTGGGGATCTCATTTTCATCCTCTTCAGTCCTCCATGTGAGACAAGCAGGATGGGCTGTTCCACGAGTACCCAGACTACAGCGCAGGACACCACCAGACAGCCCAGCTCGAAACCCGAGGAAAGCAATGGAACCAGCACTACAGGTAAGTCCAAATACTAGAACGTCATTAGATTGTTGATACAACATCCATGTATTGTTGACACATTATTTTGATGACATAAAAATGTGTCACACAATTTTGTCGCTAATTTTTGTTATTATATACAGCGCCTCCTTGACTTTTTTCCACATTTTGTTGTGTTACATTCTGAATTTAAAATGGATTCAATTGAGATTTTGTGTAACTGGCCTACACACAATATCCAATAATGTCAAAGTGGAAATATGTTTTTAGAGTTTCAACCCCTTTGTTAAGGCCTAAATAAGTTCTGGAGTAACACATTTGCTTAACAAGTCACATAATAAGTTGTATAGACTCACTCTGAGTGCAGTAATAGTGTTTAGTATGGTTTTATGAAAACTACCTCATCTCTGTACCCAACACATATAATTATCCGTAAGGTCCCTCAGTCGAGCAGTGAATAAATGATGTTAAATAAACAGACATTGAATATCCCTTTGAGCATGGTGAAGTTATTAATTACACTTTGGATAATGTATCAATACACCCAGTCACTACAAAGATACTGGTGACCTTCCTAATTTATATGCCGGAGAGGAAGGAAACCGCTCAGGGATTTCACCATGAGGCCAATGGTGACTTTAAAACAGTTACAGAGTTTAATGGCTGTGACAGGAGAAAACTGTGGATCAAATCAAATTTTATTGGTCACATACACATAGTTAGCAGATGTTAATGTGAGTGTAGTGAAATGCTTGTGCTTCTAGTTCCGACCATGCAGTAATATCTAACATGTAATCTAACAATTCCACAACAACTACCTTTTACACACAAATCTCAGTAAAGGAATTGAATAAGAATATACACATATAAATATATGGATGAGCAAGGTCAGAGCGACATAGGCAAGATGCAATAGATGGTATAAAATACAGTACATACATATGAGATGAGTAATGCAAGATACAGTTGAAGTCGGAAGTTTACATACACTTAGGTTGGAGTCATTAAAACTAGTTTTTCAACCACTCCACAAATTTCGTGATAACAAACTATAGTTTTGGCAAGTCGGTTAGGACATCTACTTTGTGCATGACACAAGTCATTTTTTTTCAATAATTGTTTAAAGACAGATTATATTACTTATAATTCACTGTATCACAATTCCAGTGGGTCAGAAGTTTACATACACTAAGTTGACTGTGCCTTTTAAACAGCTTGGAAAATTCCAGAAAATGATGTCATGGCTTTAGAAGCTTCTGATAGGCTAATTGACATCATTTGAGTCAATTGGAGGTGTACCTGTGGATGTATTTCAAGGCCTTCCTTCAAACTCAGTGCCTCTTTGCTTGACATCATGGGAAAATCAAAAGACATCAGCCAAGACCTCAGAAAAAAATGTAGACCTCCACAAGTCTGGTTCATCCTTGGAAGCAATTTCCAAGCGCCTGAAGGTACCACGTTCATCTGTACAAACAATAGTACGCAAGTATAAACACCATGGGACCACGCAGCCATCATACCGCTCAGGAAGGAGACGCGTTCTGTCTCCTAGAGATTAACGTACTTTGGTGCGAAAAGTGCAAATCAATCCCAGAACAAGAGGAAAGGACCTTGTGAAGATGCTGGAGGAAACAGGTACAAAAGTATCTATATACTCAGTAAAACGAGTCCTATATCGACATAACTTGATTAGCCGCTCAGCAAGGAAGAAGCCACTGTTCCAAAACCGCCATATAAAAAGCCAGACAACGGTTTGCAACTGCACATGGGGACAAAGATCGTACTTTTTGGAGAAATTTCCTCTGGTCTGATGAAACAAAAATATAACTGTTTGGCCATAATGACCATCATTATGTTCGGAGGAAAAAGGGGGAGGCTTGCAAGCCGAAGAACACCATTCCAACCGTGAAGCAAGGGGGTGGCAGCATCATGTTGTGGGGGTGCTTTGCTGCAGGAGGGACTGACTTCATGAGGTAGGAAAATTATGTGGATATATTGAAGCAACATCTCAAGACATCAGTCAGGAAGTTAAAGCTTGGTTGCAAATGGGTCTTCCGAATGGACAATGACCCCAAGCATACTTCCAAAGTTGTGGCAAATGGCTTAAGGACAACAAAGTCAAGGTATTGGAGTGGCCATCACAAAGCCCTGACCTCAATCCTACAGACAATTTGTGGGCAGAACTGAAAAAGCATGTGCGAGCAAGGAGGCCTACAAACCTGACTCAGTTACACCAGATCTGTCAGGAGGAATGGGCCAAAATTCACCCAACTTATTGTGGGAAGCTACCGGAAACATTTGACCCACATTAAACAATTTAAAGGCAATGCTACCAATTACTAATTGAGTGTATGTAAACTTCTGACCCACTGGGAATGTGATGAAAGAAATAAAAGCTGAAATAAATCATTCTCTCTACTATTATTCTGACATTTCAAATTCTTAAAATAAAGTGGGGATCCTAACTGACCTAAGACAGGGAATTTTTACTTGGATTAAATGTCAGGAATTGTGAAACTGAGTTTAAATATATTTGGCTAAAGTGTATGTAAACTTCCGACTTCAACTGTATGTAAACATTATTAAAGTGGCATTATTAAAGTGACTAGTGATCCATTTATTAAAGTGCCCAATGATTTCAAGTCTGTATGTAGGCAGCAGCCTCTCTGTGTTAGTGACGGCTGTTTAACAGTCTGATGGCCTTGAGATAGAAGCTGTTTTTCAGTCTCTCGGTCCCAGCTTTGATGCACCTGTACTGACCTTGCCTTCTGGATGATAGCGGGGGGGAACAGGCAGTGGCTCGGGTGGTTGTTGTCCTTGATTATCTTTTTGGCCTTCCTGTGACATCAGGTGCTGTAGGTGTCCTGGAGGGAAGGTAGTTTGCCCCCGGTGATGCGTTGTGCAGACTGCACCACCCTCTGGAGAACCCTGCGGTTGTGGGCGGTGCAGTTGCCGTACCAGGCGGTGATACAGCCCGACAGGAGGCTCTCAATTGTGCATCTGTAAAAGTTTGTGAGGGTTTTAGATGACAAGCCACATTTCTTCAGCCTCCTGTGGTTGAAGAGGCGCTGTTGTGCCTTCTTCACCACACTGTCTTTGTGGGTGGACCATTTCAGTTTGTCCGTGATGTGTACGCCGAGGAACTTAAAACTTTCCACCTTCTCCACTGCTGTCCCGTCGATATGGATAGGGGGCGTGCTCCCTCTGCTGTTTCCTGAAGTCCACGATCATCTCCTTTCTTTTGTTGACGTTGGGTGAGAGGTTGTTTTCCTGACACCACACTCTGAGGGCCCTCACTTCCTCCCTGTAGGCCGTCTTGACGTTGTTGGTAATCAAGCCCACTACTGTTGTGTCGTCTGCAAACTTGATGATTGAGTTGGAGGCGTGCATGGCCACGCAGTCATGGGTGAACAGGGAGTACAGGAAGGGGCTGAGCACGCACCCTTGTGGGGCCCCAGTGTTGAGGATCATCGAAGTGGAGATGTTGTTTCCTACCTTCACCAACTGGGGGCGGCCCGTCAGGAAGTCCAGGACCCAATTGCACAGGGCGGGGTCAAGACAGAAGACCTCAAGCTTAATGATGAGCTTGGAGGGTACTATGGTGTTGAAGGCTGAGCTGTAGTCAAAGAACAACATTCTTACATAGGTATTCCTCTTGTCCAGATGGGATAGGGCAGTGTGCAGTGTGATTGCGATTGCATCGTCTGTGGACCTATTGGGGCGGTAAGCAAATTGGAGTGGGTCTAGGGTGGCCGCTAAGGGGGAGGTGATATCATCCTTGACTAGCCTCTCAACGCACTTCATGATGACAGAAGTGAGTGCTACTAGTTATTTAGTTCAGTTACCTTTGCCTTCTTGGGAACAGGAACAATGGTGGCCATCTTGAAGCATGTGGGGACAACAGACTGGGATAGGGAGAGATTGAATATGTCCGTAAACACACCAGCCAGCTGGTCTGCTCATGCTCTGAGGACGCGGCTTGGGATGCCGTCTGGGCCGGCAGCCTTGCGAGGGTTAACACGTTTAAATGTCTTACTCACGTCGGCCACGGAGAAGGAGAGCTCACAGTCCTTGGAAGCGGGCCCCGTCAGTGGCACTGTATTATCCTCAAAGCGGACAAAGAAGGTGTTCAGTTTGTCTGGAAACAAGACGTCGGTGTCCGTGACGTGGCTGGTTTTCTTTTTTTGTCCGTGATTGTCTGTAGACCCTGCCACATATGTCTCGTGTCTGAGCCGTTGAATTGCGACTCCACTTTGTCTCTATACTGACATTTTGCTTGTTTGATTGCCTTGCGGAGGGAATAACTACACTGTTTGTATTCGGCCATACTCCCAGTCACCTTTCCATGGTTAAATGCGGTGGTTCGCACTTTCAGTTTTGCGCGAATGCCGCCATCTATCCACGGTTTCTGGTTAGGGTAGGTTTTAATAGTCACAGTGGGTACAACATCTCCAATGCACTTCCTTATAAATTCACTCACCGAATCAGCGTATAGGTCGATATTATTCTCTGAGGCCCGAAACATGTCCCAGTCCGCGTGATCAAAACAATCTTGAAGCGTGGATTCCGATTGGTCAGACCAGCGTTGAATACTTCTTAACACGGGTACATCCTGTTTGATTTTCTGCCTATAGGAAGGGAGGAGCAAAATGGAGTCGTGGTCAGATTTGCCAAAAGGAGGACGGGTGAGGGCCTTGTATGCATCGTGGAAGTTAGAGTAGCAGTGATACAGTCTTTTGCCAGGATGAGTGCTACAGTCAATATGCTGATAGAATTTAGGTTGCCTTGTTCTCAAATTTGCTTTGTTAAAATCCCCAGCTACAATAAATGCAGCCTCAGGATATATGGTCTCTAGTTTGCATGAAGTCCCGTAAAGTTCCTTGAGGGCCGTTGTGGTATCGGCTTGAGGGGGGGTGGTGTACACGGCTGTGACAATAACTGATGCGAATTCTCTTCGGAGATAATACGGTCAGCATTTGATTGTGAGGAATTCTAGGTCAGGCGA
Organism: Salvelinus alpinus; assembly: GCF_045679555.1. Taxonomy (NCBI): domain Eukaryota; kingdom Metazoa; phylum Chordata; class Actinopteri; order Salmoniformes; family Salmonidae; genus Salvelinus; species Salvelinus alpinus. Next base: position 4,812,774 of record NC_092114.1, read on the forward strand.
ATGAAAGTACTTGAGTTCCTGTATGTTGTTACAATTACACCATGAGTTGTTAATAATCATGAAACATAGACCCCCTGCCCTTCTTCTTCCCGGAGAGATGTTTATTCCTGTCGGTGTGACGTACAAAGAATCCCGGTGGCTGTATGGACTCCGACAGCATATTCCGAGAGAGCCATGTTTCCGTGAGGCAGAGTTACAATCCCTGATGTCTCTCTGGATAGCAACCGTTGCCATAATTTCGTCTACCTTGCTATCTAGAGACTGGACATTAGCGAGTAATATACTCAGAAGCGGTGGGTGGTGTGAGCGCCTTCGAAGTCTGACCAGAAGACCACTCCGTCTACCTCTTCTCTGACGGCGTTGTTTTGGGTCAGCCTCTGGAATCAGCTCCAATGCCCTGGGTGGTTCAGACAAAGGATCCGCTTCGGGAAAGTCGTATTACTGGTTATAGTGCTGGTCACTTTCTGGGCTAACTGTGTAAGAAATAATACATAAAAAACATAATACTGCAAAGTTTCCTAAGGACTAGAAATGAGGCAGCCCTCTCTGTCGGCACCATTTTGTGACGATCTACAACAACATTGTAGTTACTCCAAAATACTAACCTAAATGACAGAGTGAAAAGAAGGAAGCCTGTACAGAATACAAAATATTCTAAATACAGTGCATTCGGAAAGTATTCAGACACCTAGACCTATTCCACATTTTGCTACTTTACAGCCTTATTCTAAAGCTGATTAAATAAATAGAAAATCCTCAATACCCCATAAAGGTAAAGCAAAAACAGTTTTTTTTTTTTTTAAGTGTTCAGACCCTTTGCTATGAGACACGAAATTGAGTTCAGGTGCATCCTGTTTCCATTGATCATCCTTGAGCTGTTTCTACAACTTGATTGGAGTCCACCTGTGGTAAATTCAATTGATTGGACATGATTTGGAAGGGCGTTGGTCAGGGAGATGGGCGTTGGTCAGGGAGATGACCAAGAACGCGATGGTCACTCTGACAGAGCTCCAGAGTTCCTCTGTGCAGATGGGAGAACCTTCCAGAAGGACAACCATCTCTGTAGCACTCCACCAATCAGGCCTTTATGGTATAGTGGCCAGACGTAAGCCACTCTTCAGTAAAATGCACGACAGCCCGAATTGAGTTTGCCAAAAGGCACCTAAAGACTCTCAGACCATGAAAAACAAGATTATCCCTGTCATTATTTCTCTGAATATCTATGATAGTAAATAGCTATTCTATTAATAAGATGTGTAATAGGATTTTCCAGGTGAACAAAACAGAAAGCAGTTGTAGATATCTGTTTTATTACAAGTTGCAACAGAGAGACAGCATTCAACATAGAAGCAGAGAAGTGTCTAACTGCCCTTAATATCCTAATCAGACAGCACCAAGTGTTCCGTAAACACCAGTCTCTTTGGGACAGGCCCTTAATATCCTAATCAGACAGCACCAAGTGTTCTGTAAACACCAGTCTCTTTGGGACAGGCACTTAATATCCTAATCAGACAGCACCAAGTGTTCCGTAAACACCAGTCTCTTTGGGACAGGCCCTTAATATCCTAATCAGACAGCACCAAGTGTTCTGTAAACACCAGTCTCTTTGGGACAGGCACTTAATATCCTAATCAGACAGCACCAAGTGTTCCGTAAACACCAGTCTCTTTGGGACAGGCCCTTAATATCCTAATCAGACAGCACCAAGTGTTCCGTAAACACCAGTCTCTTTGGGACAGGCCCTTAATATCCTAATCAGACAGCACCAAGTGTTCCGTAAACACCAGTCTCTTTGGGACAGGCCCTTAATCTCCTAATCAGACAGCACCAAGTGTTCCGTAAACACCAGTCTCTTTGGGACAGGCCCTTAATATCCTAATCAGACAGCACCAAGTGTTCCGTAAACACCAGTCTCTTTGGGACAGGCCCTTAATATCCTAATCAGACAGCACCAAGTGTTCCGTAAACACCAGTCTCTTTGGGACAGGCCTTCTATATCCTAATCAGACAGCACCAAGTGTTCCGTAAACACCAGTCTCTTTGGGACAGGCCCTTAATATCCTAATCAGACAGCACCAAGTGTTCCGTAAACACCAGTCTCTTTGGGACAGGCCCTTAATATCCTAATCAGACAGCACCAAGTGTTCCGTAAACACCAGTCTCTTTGGGACAGGCCCTTAATATCCTAATCAGACAGCACCAAGTGTTCCGTAAACACCAGTCTCTTTGGGACAGGCCCTTAATATCCTAATCAGACAGCACCAAGTGTTCCGTAAACACCAGTCTCTTTGGGACAGGCCCTTAATATCCTAATCAGACAGCACCAAGTGTTCCGTAAACACCAGTCTCTTTGGGACAGGCCCTTAATATCCTAATCAGACAGCACCAAGTGTTCCGTAAACACCAGTCTCTTTGGGACAGGCCCTTAATATCCTAATCAGACAGCACCAAGTGTTCCGTAAACACCAGTCTCTTTGGGACAGGCCCTTAATATCCTAATCAGACAGCACCAAGTGTTCCGTAAACACCAGTCTCTTTGGGACAGGCCCTTAATATCCTAATCAGACAGCACCAAGTGTTCCGTAAACACCAGTCTCTTTGGGACAGCCCATTAATATCCTAATCAGACAGCACCAAGTGTTCCGTAAACACCAGTCTCTTTGGGACAGGCCCTTAATATCCTAATCAGACAGCACCAAGTGTTCCGTAAACACCAGTCTCTTTGGGACAGGCCCTTAATATCCTAATCAGACAGCACCAAGTGTTCCGTAAACACCAGTCTCTTTGGGACAGGCCCTTAATATCCTAATCAGACAGCACCAAGTGTTCCGTAAACACCAGTCTCTTTGGGACAGGCCCTTAATATCCTAATCAGACAGCACCAAGTGTTCCGTAAACACCAGTCTCTTTGGGACAGGCCCTTAATATCCTAATCAGACAGCACCAAGTGTTCCGTAAACACCAGTCTCTTTGGGACAGGCCCTTAATATCCTAATCAGACAGCACCAAGTGTTCCGTAAACACCAGTCTCTTTGGGACAGGCCCTTAATATCCTAATCAGACAGCACCAAGTGTTCCGTAAACACCAGTCTCTTTGGGACAGGCCCTTAATATCCTAATCAGACAGCACCAAGTGTTCCGTAAACACCAGTCTCTTTGGGACAGGCCCTTAATATCCTAATCAGACAGCACCAAGTGTTCCGTAAACACCAGTCTCTTTGGGACAGGCCCTTAATATCCTAATCAGACAGCACCAAGTGTTCCGTAAACACCCGTCTCTTTGGGACAGGCCCTTAATATCCTAATCAGACAGCACCAAGTGTTCCGTAAACACCAGTCTCTTTGGGACAGGCCTTCTATATCCTAATCAGACAGCACCAAGTGTTCCGTAAACACCAGTCTCTTTGGGACAGGCCCTTAATATCCTAATCAGACAGCACCAAGTTTTCTGTAAACACCAGTCTCTTTGGGACAGGCCCTTAATATCCTAATCAGACAGCACCAAGTTTTCTGTAAACACCAGCCTGAGAGTCTTGCAGGATGTCAAAACCAAAAGGCAGTAACTTTGTCAGCTGCTACAGAATCACACAGTGTTCAACATAATGTCATCAATACAATACAACAGTGAATAATCAGTGTGTCCTCAGTCCTTGTACCTCCAGTCTGGTGTCAATCACTATCAACAGATATGAGAATAATCCATAACAATCAAATCAAATTTATTTATATAGCCCTTCTTACATCAGCTGATATATCAAAGTGCTGTACAGAAACCCAGCCTAAAACCCCAAACAGCAAGCAATGCAGGTGTAGAAGCACGGTGGCTAGGAAAAACTCCCTAGAAAGGCCAGAACCTAGGAAGACACCTAGAGAGGAACCAGGCTATGAGGGGGGGCCAGTCCTCTTCTGGCTGTGCCGGGTGGAGATTATAACAGAACATGGCCAAGATGTTCAAATGTTCATAAATGACCAGCATGGTCAAATAATAATAATCACAGTAGTTGTCGAGGGTGCAACAAGTCAGCACCCCAGGAGTAAATGTCAGTTGGCTTTTCATAGCCGATCATTGAAAGTATCTCTACCGCTCCTGCGGTCTCTAGAGAGTTGAAAACAGCAGGTCTGGGACAGGTAGCACGTCCGGTGAACAGGTCAGGGTTGGTGCAGCAGCACGGCCAGGTGGACTGGGGACAACAAGGAGTCATCATGCCAGGTAGTCCTGAGGCATGGTCCTAGGGCTCAGGTCCTCTGAGAGAGAGAGAGAAAGAAAGAAAGAGAGAATTAGAGAGAGCATACTTAAATTCACACAGGACACCGGATAAGATAAGACAGGAGAAGTACTCCAGATATAACAGACTGACCCTAGCCCCCCGACACATAAACTACTGCAGCTATAAATCTAGTGACCATCAATCCCAGAACACTGGAAATGACGTGTATTACAGACACTCCAAATACGCTAAACATTGTGTCACTCTAAACGTAATGTTCCCACTGCTGCAAATTATCCACATCCACTGTTCATAGAAATTCTCTAATCTCTTCCTCTGGGTCAGATGAACATGTGGCAGCAGGGACATTTCCTTAGTTTTACATATGGCTCCTGTAACCTGACCTAACTCCTCTCAGGCAGAACAAGGACATTGTCAACTTGCACCAACCAACAGTGTATTCAACTACAGAGTGAAAAATAGTTTTGCTTTTGGATTTTTGAGGTGCGTTCCCACACAGAACACCTTGGGTGTGTTTCTTTGATGCCAATGGAACTGTTTTGGTCCCACACCCTCCTGAATGGTTATATTGTCTCCGTACATAGTATCGCTCTGAGTAAATGTCGTCTCACTCAAACTGGCCTTTCTCTTCCTCACCACCTGGATCTTTTGATCTAAGGTTTGAGTATTGATTTCAAATCAAATCAAAGTTTACTTGTCACGTGCGCCGAATACAACAGGTGTAGACCTTACAGTGAAATGCTTACTTACAGGCTCTAACCAACAGTGAAAAAAGGTGTTAGGTGAACAATAGGTAAGTAAAGAAATAAAACAACAGCAAAAAGACAGGCTATAAAAGTAGCGAGGCTACATACAGACACCGGTTAGTCAGGCTGATTGAGGTAGTATGTACATGTAGATATGGTTAAAGTGACTATATATGATGAACAGAGAGTAGCAGTAGTGTAAAAGAGGGGTTGGTTTCTGAGGGATGTTAGTGTGAAGTTTTGTTCATAAATGCAAATGGTTTGTAAAAGTTGTGTAGGTCTAGTATAAATGTAGATACTCCTGCAAGTAGAATAATGTAAACTCAGCAAAAAAAAGGACCCTGTCTTACAAAGATAATTCGTAAAAATCCAAATAACTTCACAGATCTTCATTGTAAAGGGTTAAACACTGTTTCCCATGCTTGTTCAATGAACCATAAACAATTAATGAACATGCACCTGTGGAACGGTCGTTAAGACACTGACAGCTTACAGACGGTAGACAATTAAGGTCACCGATGCCTGTACTCTGGAGCGGGATCGATTTGGAGGTGGAGGGTCCGTCATGGTCTGGGGCGGTGTGTCACAGCATCATCGGACTGAGCTTGTTGTCATTGCAGGCAATCTCAACGCTGTGCGTTACAGGGAAGACATTCTCCTCCCTCATGGCAGGCTCATCCTGACATGACCCTCCAGCATGACAATGCCACCAGCCATACTGCTCGTTCTGTGCGTGATTTCCTGCAAGACAGGAATGTCAGTGTTCTGCCATGGCCAGCGAAGAGCCCGGATCTCAATCCCATTGAGCACGTCTGGGACCTGTTGGATCGGAGGGTGAGGGCTAAGGCCATTCCCCCCAGACAGAAATGTCTGGGAACTTGCAGGTGCCTTGGTGGAAGAGTGGGGTAACATCTTACAGCAAGAACTGGCAAATCTGGTGCAGTCCACGAGGAGGAGATGCACTGCAGTACTTAATGCAGCTGGTGGCCACCTCAGATACTGACTGTTACTTTTGATTTCTCCCCCCCCCCTTTGTTCAGGGACACATTATTCCATCTCTGTTAGTCACATGTCTGTGGAACTTGTTCAGTTTATGTCTCAGTTGTTGAATCTTGTTATGTTCATACAAATATTTACACATGTCAAGTTTGCTGAAAATAAACTCAGTCGACAGTGAAAGGACATTTCTTTTTTTGCTGAGTGTAGATACTCCTGATAGCAGATTCATGTAGATACTCCTGCTAGCAGATTCATGTAGATACTCCTGATAGTAGATTCATGTAGATACTCCTGATAGCAGATTCATGTAGATACTCCTGCTAGTAGATTCATGTAGATACTCCTGCTAGTAGATTCATGTAGATACTCCTGCTAGTAGATTCATGTAGATACTCCTGCTAGTAGATTCATGTAGATACTCCTGATAGTAGATTCATGTAGATACTCCTGATAGTAGATTCATGTAGATACTCCTGATAGCAGATTCATGTAGATACTCCTGATAGTAGATTCATGTAGATACTCCTGATAGCAGATTCATGTAGATACTCCTGATAGTAGATTCATGTAGATACTCCTGATAGCAGATTCATGTAGATACTCCTGATAGCAGATTCATGTAGATACTCCTGATAGCAGATTCATGTAGATACTCCTGATAGCAGATTCATGTAGATACTCCTGATAGCAGATTCATGTAGATACTCCTGATAGCAGATTCATGTAGATACTCCTGCTAGTAGATTCATGTAGATACTCCTGCTAGTAGATTCATGTAGATACTCCTGCTAGTAGATTCATGTAGATACTCCTGCTAGTAGATTCATGTAGATACTCCTGATAGTAGATTCATGTAGATACTCCTGATAGTAGAGTCATGTAGATACTCCTGCTAGTAGATTCATGTAGATACTCCTGCTAGTAGATTCATGTAGATACTCCTGATAGTAGATTCATGTAGATACTCCTGCTAGTAGATTCATGTAGATACTCCTGCTAGTAGATTCATGTAGATACTCCTGATAGTAGATTCATGTAGATACTCCTGCTAGTAGATTCATGTAGATACTCCTGCTAGTAGATTCATGTAGATACTCCTGCTAGTAGATTCATGTAGATACTCCTGCTAGTCGATTCATGTAGATACTCCTGATAGCAGATTCATGTAGATACTCCTGCTAGTAGATTCATGTAGATACTCCTGCTAGTAGATTCATGTAGATACTCCTGCTAGTAGATTCATGTAGATACTCCTGCTAGTAGATTCATGTAGGCCTCCACAAGTCATACTTGGAAGCAATTTCCAAACGTCTCATATCCCTTAGCCTTGGCCTCCAGGCTTCATATCCCTGTACACACATTCCTGTTCTAGGAACCTGTGGTGGGTGAGGAAGTTCATCTGTGTTAGCCTGAGGCCTGTGTTTCATATGATCATTAACTGGGTATTTTCTTCCCCTTTCTTCCTGTGGTTAAAATGGTGTGTTAGCTGTGGTCAACCGATATGTTGTTGATAGACCAACTTGATTTAGACACAGTGCTGATACTGCAGTTTGGATAAAACTCAACACACACATGCATGCCTCATGCTTCTCAGGGACATGTGTTTGATTTGGGTACAGAAACGATCCCAGGTGAAGGTCCCAAATACAAGACAGAAGGACTTTTTTATTTATTTTTTATTTAACCAGGTAGGCCAGTTGAGAACAAGTTCTCATTTACAACTGCGACCTGGCCACGATAAAGCAAAGCAGTTTGACACATACAACAACATAGAGTTACATATGGGATAAACAAGCGTACAGTCAATAACACAATAGAAAAGTTATATATACAGTGTGTGCAAATGTAATAAGATCAGGGAGGTAAGGCAATAGAGGCCATAGAGGCGAAATAATTACAATTTAGCATTAACACTGGAGTGATAGATGTGCAAGTAGAGATACTGGGGTGCAAATGAGCAAAAAAATTAAAAATAACAATATGGGGATGAGGTAGTTGGGTGTGATATTTACAGATGGGCTGTGTACAGGTACAGTGATCGGTAAGCTGCTCTGACAGCTGATGCTTAAAGTTAGAGAGGGAGATATAAGACTCCAGCTTCAGTTACTTATGCAATTCTTTCCTGTCATTGGCAGCAGAGAAATGGAAGGAAAGGCGGTCAAAGCAGGTGTTGGCTTTGGGGATGACCAGTGAAATATATGTGCTGGAGCGCGTGTTACGGGTGGATGTTGGTATGGTGACCAGTGAGCTGAGATAAGGCGGGGCTTTAACTACCTAGATGACCTGGAGCCAGTGGGTCTGGCGACGAATATGTAGCCGGGGCCAGCCAACGAGAGCGTACAGGTCGCAGTGGTGGGTAGTATATGGGGCTTTGGTGACAAAACGGATGGCACTGTGATAGACTGCATCCAGTTTCCTGAGTAGAGTGTTGAAGGCTATTTTGTAAATGACATTGCCAAAGTCAAGGATCAGTAGGATAGTCAGTTTTACGAGGGTATGTTTGGCAGCATGAGTGGCTTTGTTACGAAATAGGAAGCCGATTCTAGATTTCATTTTGGATTGGAGATGCTTAATGTGAGTCTGGAAGGAGAGTTTACAGTCTAACCAGACACCTAGGTATTTGTAGTTGTCCACATATTTAAGTCAGAACCGTCCAGAGTAGTGATGCTAGTCGGGCGGGCGGGTGCGTGCAGCGATCGGTTGAAGAGCATGCATTTGGTTTTACTAGCATTTAAAAGCAGTTGGAGGCCACAGAAGGAGTGTTGTATGGCATTGAAGCTCATTTTGAGGTTTGTTAACACTGTGTCCAAAGAAGGGCCAGATGTATACAGAATGGTGTCATCTGCGTAGAGGTGGATCAGAGAATCACCAGCAGCAAGAGCGACGTCATTGATGTATGCAGAGAAAAGAGTCGGCCCGAGAATTGAACCCTGTGGCATCCCCATAGAGACTGCCAGAGGTCCGGACAACAGGCCCTCCGATTTGACAAACTGAACTCTGAGAAGTAGTTGGTGAACCAGGCGAGGCAGTCATTTGAGAAACCAAGGCTATTGAGTCTGCCTATAAGAATGCGGTGATTGACAGAGTCAAAAGCCTTGGCCAGGTTGATGAAGACGGCTGCACAGTACTGTCTTTTATCGATGGAGGTTATGATATTGTTTAGGACCTTGAGCGTGGCTGAGGTGCACCCATGACCAGCTCGGGAACCAGATTGCATAGTGGAGAAGGTACGGTGGATTCGAAATGGTCGGTGATCTGTTTGTTAACTTGGCTTTCGAAGATTTTACAAAGGCAGGGCAGGATGGATATACAGTTGAAGTCGGAAGTTTACATACACCTTAGCCAAATACATTTAAACTCAGTTTTTCACAATGTCTGACATTTAATCCTAGTAAAAATTCCCTGTCTTAGGTCAGTTAGGATCACCACTTTATTTTAAGAATGTGAAATGTCAGAATAATAGTAGAGAGAATTATATATTTCAGCTTTTATTTCTTTCATCACATTCCCAGTGGGTCAGAAGTTTACATACACTCAATTAGTATTTAGTAGCGTTGACTTTAAATTGTTTAACTTGGAAGCCTTGCAAGCCTCCCCCTTTTTCCTCCAAACATAACGATGGTCATTATGGCCAAACAGTTCTATTTTTGTTTCATCAGACCAGAGAACATTTCTCAACAAAAAGTACGATCTTTGTCCCCATGTGCAGTTGCAAACCGTAGTCTGGATTTTTTATGGCGGTTTTGGGGCAGTGGCCTCTTCCTTGCTGTGCGGCCTTTCAGGTTATGTTGATATAGGACTCGTTTTACTGTGTATATAGATACTTTTGTACCTGTTTCCTCCAGCATCTTCACAAGGTCCTTTGCTGTTGTTCTGGGATTGATTTGCACTTTTCGCACCAAAGTACGTTCACCTCTAGGAGACAGAACACGTCTCCTTCCTGAGCGGTATGATGGCTGCGTGGTCCCATGGTGTTTATACTTGCGTACTATTGTTTGTACAGATGAACGTGGTACCTTCATGCGTTTGGAAATTGCTCCCAAGGATGAACCAGACTTGTGGAGGTCAATTTTTTTTTGCTGATTTCTTTTGATTTTCTCATGATGTCAAGCAAAGAGGCACTGAGTTTGAAGGTAGGCCTTGAAATAAATCCACAGGTACACCTCCAATTGACTCAAATGATGTCAATTAGCCTATCAGAAGCTTCTAAAGCCATGACATCATTTTCTGGAATTTTCCAAGCTGTTTAAAGGCACAGTCAACTTAGTGTATGTAAACTTCTGACCCACTGGAATTGTGATACAGTGAATTATATGTGAAATAATCTGTTTGTAAACAGTTGTTAGAAAAATTACTTGTGTCATGCACAAAGTAGATGTCCTAACCGACTTGCCAAAACTATAGTTTGTTAACAAGACATTTGTGGAGTGGTTGAAAATTAGTTTTAATGACTCCAACCTAAGTGTATGTAAACTTCCGAATTCAACTGTAGGTCTATAACAGTTTGGGTCTAGAGTGTCTCGCGCTTTGAAGAGGGGGATGACCGCGGCAGCTTTCCAATCTTTGGGGATCTCAGACGATACGAAGAGAGGTTGAACTGGCTTGTAACAGGGGTTGCAACAATTTCAGCTGATCATTTTGGAAAGAGAGGGTCCAGATTGTTTAGCCCAGCTGATTTGTAAGGATCCAGATTTAGCAGCTCTTTCAGAACATCAGCTGTCTGGATTTGGGTGAAGGAGAAGCGGGGGAGTCTTGGGCAAGTTTCTGCGGGGGGTGCAGAACTGTAGCCAGGTGGAAAGCATGGCCAGCCGTAGAAAAATGCTTATTGAAATGATCTATTATCTATCATCGTAGATTTATCGGTGGTGATTGTTTCCTAGCCTCAGTGCAGTGGGCAGCTGGGAGGAGGTGCTCTTATTCTCCATGGACTTTAGTGTCCCAAAACCTATTGGAATTAGTGCTACAGGATGCACATTTCTGTTTGAAAAAGCCTTAACTTTCCTAACTGACTGTGTATTGGTTCCTGACTTCCCTGAAAAGTTGCATATCGTGGGGGCTATTTGATGCTAATGCAGTACGCCACAAGATGTTTTTGTGCTGGTCAAGGGCAGTCAGGTCTGGAGAGAACCAAGGGCTATATCTGTTCCTGGTTCTACATTTTTTGAATGGAGAATGCTTATTTATGATGGTGAGGAAAGCACTTTTAAAGAGCAACCAGGCATCCTCTACTGACGGGATGAGGTCAATATCCTTCCAGGATACCTGGGCCAGGTCGATTAGAAAGGCCTGCTCGCTGAAGTGTTTAAGGGAGCGTTTGACAGTGATGAGGGGTGGTCGTTTGACCGCGGACCCATTACGGACGCAGGCAATGAGGCAGTGATCGCTGAGATCCTGGTTGAAGACAGCAGAGGTGTATTTAGAGGGCAAGTTGGTCAGGATGATATCTATGAGGGTGCCCATGGTTACAGATTTAGGGTTGTACCAGGTAGGTTCCTTGATAATTTGTGTGAGATTGAGGGCATCTAGCTTAGATTGTAGGATGGCCGGGGTGTTAAGCATGTACTGTTAGGTGACCTAAACTGGGATGAGTCCCATAGGGCGGCGCACAATTGGCCCAGCGTCGTCCGGGTTTGGCCGGTGTAGGCCGCCATTTAAATATAAATGGTTCTTAACTGACTTGCCTAATTTAAATAAAGGTTAAATAGAAGAAATTGCATGTCAATTTCAGACTGGTTAGAATTTAAGTTTGCGATCTCCCGCTATCTGCAAGCATGACCAATTTCATAACACCTCATTGATATGTAAATTCAACCAACCAATAGGAATACATGAACATGAAATACATATTTCTGCAGTGTCAAGTGGAAACATAACACAACCGTGTTACACTAGCTGGGCTGTTGCCTGAGAAAGAGCTGTGATGTTTTGGTGTTGCTATGAGGTGAAGCATTGTTTGCCAGTTTCACGGCTACTTAATCATGACCTGAAGCCATGTCCTAGTCATCACGTTACAGACACCATACAGACCCAATGACTCTGTTCTAACACTGCTGGTTGCTATATAATTATATAATTGCCTACTTCTCACAGTAAGGTAGAGGGGAGTGCCCGTTATTGTCTACCATTGTAACCGTTGAGCTGTCCATCAAACATTGAATATTTCAGTTGATGTAGATTACTGTAAAGCACTTTGGGGCGGCAGGGTAGCCTAGTGGTTAGAGCGTTGTACTAGTAACCGAAAGGTTGCGAGATCAAATCCCCGAGCTGACAAGGTACAAATCTGTCGTTCTGCCACTGAACCCTCTGTTCCTAGGCCGTCATTGAAAATAAGAATTTGTCCTTAACTGACTTGACTAGTTAAATAAATGTAAAAAAAATAAAATAACTTTGCCCTTGTTAAAAGGGCTATATAAATCACATTTTATTGATAACATGATTGCTTGATTGACCAATCCTTGAGCTCCCAGCATGTGGCTGATGTTCTGTGTTCCACTGCCAGGGGCGGCTAATGAGAACAGTAAGGTTGCGGAGGACAGTGAGACCATCCCAGATCAGACAGTGACCGTAGCAGCTACAGGAGGGGAGGCCCAGTCTGCTCCGGCTGCAGCCCAAGCCGAGGCTCCTGCAGACACCACAGACCCAGCCCCTGCAGCGGAGGCCCCGGCCCAGAGTGAGACCCAGCCTGCAGCCGATGCTCCTGCAGCAGCCACTTCCCCCGAGCAGCCAGCCAGCTCTCCAGAGCCTCCCCCTGCAGCCCAGGACCCAGGTACGTACTGTAGGCACAGACAGACAGTCAGAGGCTGCGTTTACACAGGCAGCCCAATTCTGATATTTTTTCACTAATTGGTATTTTGACCAACCTGATCAGCTCTTTTGCCAATAATTGGGCAAAATATCAGAATTGGACTGCTTGTGTAAACGCAGCCAAAGTGGCCTGTTCAAAACCAACATGATCATGTTCCTCTATTTCCAATGCAAATCGCACCTTTCTTCTGTCCTCATATCTGCTCACGGCACACACGAGGCCTGTTTCAGGATGGACATGGATCAGTTGTGCGTGACCGTTTTGATAAGGATGTAATACCCGTTTGTTCAAGCAGCTGTAAAAACGCATCGGGATCGTTTCACCAGACACAGATGAAGCCTAGTTCTGTACAAAAAAACCTGATCTCAGTTGAAATGGCTTTTTAGTCAGAGACTTTAGGCTTAACCTGTGTCTGACTGGAAATCCATCCCTTACAGTATTAATCCAACAACAAGGGGGTAATGACCCTCTGTATTGTCCCATTGACAACACCAAGTACACAATGTTAATTTACTGCCAATGATCAACAGTAACCTGATAAATGTTCCACTTAGCCTACTGTACTCCTCAGTGACCCCTTGAACACAGCTAGCTAGGAGCCCAGGTGAATATTCATCTATGTAGACTTTCCCCTGTTCTGCTGTCTCATTACCCTGACTGTTACCAGGATTATGGATAGGTCTGTTACCAGGGTTATGGATAGTACTGTTACCAGGATTATGGATAGTACTGTTACCAGGGTTAGGGATAGTACTGTTACCAGGGTTAAGGATAGGTCTGTTACCAGGGTTAAGGATAGGTCTGTTACCAGGGTTATGGATAGGATTGTTACCAGGGTTAGGAATAGGTCTGTTACCAGGGTTATGGATAGGTCTGTTACCAGGGTTATAGATAGGTCTGTTACCAGGGTTAGGGCTAGTACTGTTACCAGGGTTATGGATAGTACTGTTACCAGGGTTATGGATAGTACTGTTACCAGGGTTATGGATAGGTCTGTTACCAGGGTTATGGATAGGTCTGTTACCAGGGTTATGGATAGGTCTGTTACCAGGGTTATGGATAGGTCTGTTACCAGGGTTATGGATAGTACTGTTACCAGGGTTATGGATAGGTTTGTTACCAGGGTTATGGATAGGTCTGTTACCAGGGTTATGGATAGGTCTGTTACCAGGGTTATGAATAGGTCTGTTACCAGGGTTATGGATAGTACTGTTACCAGGGTTATAGATAGGTCTGTTACCAGGGTTAGGGATAGTACTGTTACCAGGGTTAGGGATAGTACTGTTACCAGGGTTAGGGATAGTACTGTTACCAGGGTTAGGGATAGTACTGTTACCAGGGTTAGGGATAGTACTGTTACCAGGGTTAGGGATAGGTCTGTTACCAGGGTTAAGGATAGGTCTGTTACCATGGTTATGGATAGGATTGTTACCAGCGTTAGGAATAGGTCTGTTACCAGGGTTATGGATAGGTCTGTTACCAGGGTTATGGATAGTACTGTTACCAGGGTTATGGATAGTACTGTTACCAGGGTTATGGATAGGTCTGTTACCAGGGTTATGGATAGGTCTGTTACCAGGGTTATGGATAGGTCTGTTACCAGGGTTATGGATAGTACTGTTACCAGGGTTAGGGATAGGTCTGTTACCAGGGTTATGGATAGGTCTGTTACCAGGGTTATGGATAGGTCTGTTACCAGGGTTATGGATAGTACTGTTACCAGGGTTATGGATAGGTCTGTTACCAGGGTTAGGGATAGTACTGTTACCAGGGTTAGGGATAGTACTGTTACCAGGGTTAGGGATAGTACTGTTACCAGGGTTAGGGATAGGTCTGTTACCAGGGTTAGGGATAGGTCTGTTACCAGGGTTATGGATAGGTCTGTTACCAGGGTTATGGATAGGTCTGTTACCAGGGTTATAGATAGGTCTGTTACCAGGGTTATAGATAGGTCTGTTACCAGGGTTATGGATAGGTCTGTTACCAGGGTTATGGATAGGTCTGTTACCAGGGTTATAGATAGGTCTGTTACCAGGGTTATAGATAGGTCTGTTACCAGGGTTATAGATAGGTCTGTTACCAGGGTTATGGATAGTACTGTTACCAGGGTTATGGATAGGTCTGTTACCAGGGTTATGGATAGGTCTGTTACCAGGGTAATGGATAGGTCTGTTACCAGGGTTATGGATAGTACTGTTACCAGGGTTATGGATAGGTCTGTTACCAGGGTTACTAACATGATCCCTCACTGACCCTAGAGGCTCCATGGTGATGGAGGACATTACTAACATGATCCCTCACTGACCCTAGAGGCTCCATGGTGATGGAGGACATTACTAACATGATCCCTCACTGACCCTAGAGGCTCCATGGTGATGGAAGTCATTACTAATCTTGTCAATTTACTTAGTGAGTCCCAATGCAAATTACTGCCAAGTCACATGTACTGCGCATTTCGAATGTGTATTTGTCTAATGCAAAGTACCATTAATATAACCGATAAAGGAAAAGGCTGTAGTTGAATAGAACCAGTGGGCCAGTATATAGTTGAATAGAACCAGTGGTTCCAGTATGTAGTTGAATAGAACCAGTGGGCCAGTATGTAGTTGAATAGAACCAGTGGGCCAGTATATAGTTGAATAGAACCAGTGGGGCCAGTATGTAGTTGAATAGAACCAGTGGGCCAGTATGTAGTTGAATAGAACCAGTGGGCCAGTATATAGTTGAATAGAACCAGTGGGCCAGTATATAGTTGAATAGAACCAGTGGGCCAGTATATAGTTGAATAGAACCAGTGGGGCCAGTATGTAGTTGAATAAAACCAGTGGGCCAGTATGTAGTTGAATAGAACCAGTGGGCCAGTATATAGTTGAATAGAACCAGTGGTTCCAGTATGTAGTTGAATAGAACCAGTGGGCCAGTATGTAGTTGAATAGAAACAGTGGTTCCAGTATGTAGTTGAATAGAACCAGTGTGCCAGTATATAGTTGAATAGAACCAGTGGGCCAGTATATAGTTGAATAGAACCAGTGGTTCCAGTATGTAGTTGAATAGAACCAGTGGGCCAGTATGTAGTTGAATAGAACCAGTGGGCCAGTATGTAGTTGAATAGAACCAGTGGGCCAGTATGTAGTTGAATAGAACCAGTGGTTCCAGTATGTAGTTGAATAGAACCAGTGGTTCCAGTATGTAGTTGAATAGAACCAGTGGGCCAGTATGTAGTTGAATAGAACCAGTGGGCCAGTATGTAGTTGAATAGAACCAGTGGGCCAGTATATAGTTGAATAGAACCAGTGGGCCAGTATATAGTTGAATAGAACCAGTGGGCCCAGTATGTAGTTGAATAGAACCAGTGGGGCCAGTATGTAGTTGAATAGAACCAGTGGTTCCAGTATGTAGTTGAATAGAACCAGTGGGCCAGTATGTAGTTGAATAGAACCAGTGGGCCAGTATGTAGTTGAATAGAACCAGTGGGCCAGTATATAGTTGAATAGAACCAGTGGGCCAGTATATAGTTGAATAGAACCAGTGGGCCCAGTATGTAGTTGAATAGAACCAGTGGGGCCAGTATGTAGTTGAATAGAACCAATGGGCCAGTATGTAGTTGAATAGAACCAGTGGGCCAGTATATAGTTGAATAGAACCAGTGGGCCAGTATATAGTTGAATAGAACCAGTGGGCCAGTATATAGTTGAATAGAACCAGTGGGCCAGTATGTAGTTGAATAGAACCAGTGGTTCCAGTATGTAGTTGAATAGAACCAGTGGGCCAGTATATAGTTGAATAGAACCAGTGGTCCAGCAGACCTTATATAGTTGAATAGAACCAGTGGGCCAGTATGTAGTTGAATAGAACCAGTGGGGCCAGTATGTAGTTGAATAGAACCAGTGGGCCAGTATGTAGTTGAATAGAACCAGTGGGCCAGTATGTAGTTGAATAGAATCAGTGGGCCATTATATAGTTGAATAGAACCAGTGGGCCAGTATGTAGTTGAATAGAACCAGTGGGCCAGTATGTAGTTGAATAGAACCAGCGGGCCAGTATGTAGTTGAATAGAACCAGTGGGCCAGTATGTAGTTGAATAGAACCAGTGGTTCCAGTATGTAGTTGAATAGAACCAGTGGGCCAGTATATAGTTGAATAGAACCAGTGGTCCAGCAGACCTTATATAGTTGAATAGAACCAGTGGGCCAGTATGTAGTTGAATAGAACCAGTGGGGCCAGTATGTAGTTGAATAGAACCAGTGGGCCAGTATGTAGTTGAATAGAACCAGTGGGCCAGTATGTAGTTGAATAGAATCAGTGGGCCATTATATAGTTGAATAGAACCAGTGGGCCAGTATGTAGTTGAATAGAACCAGTGGGCCAGTATGTAGTTGAATAGAACCAGCGGGCCAGTATGTAGTTGAATAGAACCAGTGGGCCAGTATGTAGTTGAATAGAACCAGTGGGCCATTATATAGTTGAATAGAACCAGTGGGCCATTATATAGTTGAATAGAACCAGTGGGCCAGTATATAGTTGAATAGAACCAGTGGTCCAGCAGACCTTATATAGTTGAATAGAACTCTGGGTTTTTCTTTATTTTGACTATTTTCTACATTGTAGAATAATAGTGAAGACATCAAAACTATGAAATAACACATATGGAATCATGTAGTAACCAAAAAGGTGTTAAACAAATCAAAATATATTTTATATTTGAGATTCTTCAAAGTAGCCACCCTTTGCCTTGATGACAGCATTGCACACTTGGCATTCTCTCAACCAGCTTCACCTGGAATGTTTTTCCACCAAGCTTGAAGGAGTTCCCACATATGCTGAGCACTTGTTGGCTGCTTTCTTTCACTCTGCAGTCCAACCCATCCCAAACCATCTCAATTGGGAATAAATTCCACAAATTAACTTTTAACAAGGCACACCCGTTAATTGAAATGCATTCCAGGTGACTACCTCGTGAAGTTTGTTTATCCCATGTGTAACTCTGTGTTGTTGTTTTTGTCGCACTGCTTTGCTTTATCTTGGCCAGGTCGCAGTTGTAAATGAGAACTTGTTCTCAACTGGCCTACCTGGTTAAATAGGGTGAAATGGTTAAATAGGATTAAATAGGGTTAAATAGGCTCAACTGGCCTACCTGGTTAAATAGGGTGAAATTAAAAATAAAATAAAAAGCTGGTTGAGAGAATGCAAAGCTGTCATCAAGGCAAAGGGTGGCTACTTTAAAGAATCTCAAATATGTTTTGATTTGTTTAACACCTTTTGGTTACTACATGATTCCATATGTGTTATTTCATAGTTTTGATGTCTTCACTGTTATTCTACAATGTAGAAAATAGGAAAAATAAAGAAAAACCCTTGTATCAGTAGGCGTGTCCAAAATTATGTATATAGTTGAATTGAACCAGTGGTTCAGTATAGAATCGCAGAAAGACACACAGAGACACACAGGGACACAGAGAGAGACACACCGAGAGAGAGACACACCGAGAGAGAGACACACCGAGAGAGAGACACACACCGAGAGAGAGACACACACCGAGAGAGAGACACACACAGAGAGAGGGACACAGAGAGAGGGACACAGAGAGAGGGACACAGAGAGAGGGACACAGAGAGAGGGACACACACAGAGAGACACACAAAGAGAGGGACACAGAGACACATATACACATATATATATACACACACAGAAGCACAGAGAGACACACATATATACACAGAGAGGGACACACAGAGAGGGACACACAGAGAAACACAGAGACACACAGAGAGCAGAGCAGCCTCTCTGAGGTGCAGAATGATTCACGGCCTGCCAAACCAAACCTAGGGAGCCCTGGTCAGAAGTAGTGCACTACAAATAAGGTGCCCTATTTGTAGTGCACTACTTACACTGACTTCACACAGCAGAAAAGGCACGCAATCAGGTGACCTATCAGGGCCGTTAACATTGCAGATTTTGTAGTTCAGGATTTATTTACCTTTCCAGGCCTCTTGACACTTTTTTCACAATACATAACAATTAGTGAATGTAGGTTTTTGACTGTTTTGTGTTTTGTGTTTCATATTTGTTATTGTCCTTGTTCCTGAAAAGCAGCTGAGGCCACGGCAGAGGCCGATACCACGGCAACCAGGTGAGAAGGGTTCTTTACATCAAATACAAAGATAACTTGCTGCTTCATATTTCTTGAATGTCCACCCATTCTAATATGATTTTCCTCGCTTGCATTTTAGCCCCTAGTCGGGGAAATGAAGCGGGTCTTCCCATTGTTGTGGATGAAGAATCTGCATGAATGTCCTAATTTGAAAGCGAGAGAGGATGACAATATATACACACCACTTGCCTGTTGCCAAGCTGCAGACCAGCTGATCTCTGTGACCAGGATCAATGGGTCATCACTGTGCCTTTTTCCTCTGTAAATACTCTATTTTCTGTGCATTTAGTTGTATTATTAGCATTGTTTATAAAACATTCATTAGATAATTGCTTCAAAGTAACTTATAAATGCTTATTAACTTTTGCTTGAATCTAAAATCTACATTTCTGGTGAGTTCGTATTACAGCCTTGTAACGATGTGGGATGAAGTATGTGGGAAATCAAGTATGAGGGAAATCAAGTATGAGGGAAATCAAGTATGTGGGATTAAGCGACCAACACTAATTTGTCAGAATTATTCATTCAGGAACAACTTGAATCCATTTACTCACACATATTTGAGAAATGAAGCCAACAACTATTAGACATTTAAATGATGTTGTTTTTACAGCTGGCTTGGACTGTACAACCATATTATGACCATGTTACAACCATGTTATAAGGGTATATAATATGACCATGTTGGTCATGTTATAACGGTTTGAATAAAACAGTTACTGAACTCAAGACATTCACTGACGTTGCTTTTTTAAATGACAAGTTGCTTGTTTCAGCATCCTTTGTATGAGGAAAAGTATTTATGTCAGTTAGACAGTATCTCATCCACACTGTCAGATTACATCATAGAGACGATGGAACAGAGCCCACGAAGAGAAAAGGGTAGCAGAAAAGGTATAGTAAATCTCTGGATTTTATTGTAGTTGCAAGTTACATTTTGGTGTGTTTGACAGTTGACTAAAATAGAAAAATAAACAGACTAAAAACCAAGATCGGTAAGGCCTGTATATGGCTTTGGGTAGGGCCTGTATATGGCTTTGGATAAGGCCTGTATATGGCTTTGGGTAGGGCCTGTATATGGCTTTGGGTAAGGCCTGTATATGGCTTTGGGTAAGGCCTGTATATGGCTTTGGATAAGGCCTGTATATGGCTTTGGGTAGGGCCTGTATATGGCTTTGGGTAAGGCCTGTATATGGCTTTGGATAAGGCCTGTATATGGCTTTGGTTTAGTCTTATATATGGCTTTGGGTAAGGCCTGTGTATGGCTTTGGGTAAGGCCTGTGTATGGCTTTGGGTAAGGCCTGTATATGGCTTTGGGTAAGGCCTGTGTATGGCTTTGGGAAATGCCTGTATATGGCTTTGGGTACGGCCTGTGTATGGCTTTGGGTAAGGCCTGTATATGGCTTTGGGTAAGTCTTATAAATCGCTTTGGGTAAGGCCTGTATATGGCTTTGGGTAAGGCCTGTATATGGCTTTGGGTAAGGCCTGTATATGGCTTTGGGTAAGGCCTGTATATGGCTTTGGGTACGGCCTGTATATGGCTTTGGATAAGGCCTGTATATGGCTTTGGGTAAGGCCTGTATATGGCTTTGGGTAAGGCCTGTATATGGCTTTGGGTAAGGCCTGTATATGGCTTTGGGTAGGGCCTGTATATGGCTTTGGATAAGGCCTGTATATGGCTTTGGGTAGGGCCTGTATATGGCTTTGGGTAAGGCCTGTATATGGCTTTGGGTAAGGCCTGTATATGGCTTTGGGTAAGGCCTGTATATGGCTTTGGGTAAGGCCTGTATATGGCTTTGGATAAGGCCTGTATATGGCTTTGGGTAAGGCCTGTATATGGCTTTGGGTAAGGCCTGTATATGGCTTTGGGTAAGGCCTGTATATGGCTTCGGATAAGGCCTGTATATGGCTTTGGGTAAGGCCTGTATATGGCTTTGGGTAAGGCCTGTATATGGCTTTGGGTAAGGCCTGTATATGGCTTTGGGTAAGGCCTGTGTATGGCTTTGGGAAATGCCTGTATATGGCTTTGGGTACGGCCTGTGTATGGCTTTGGGTAAGGCCTGTATATGGCTTTGGGTAAGTCTTATAAATCGCTTTGGGTAAGGCCTGTATATGGCTTTGGGTAAGGCCTGTATATGGCTTTGGGTAAGGCCTGTATATGGCTTTGGGTAAGGCCTGTATATGGCTTTGGGTACGGCCTGTATATGGCTTTGGATAAGGCCTGTATATGGCTTTGGGTAAGGCCTGTATATGGCTTTGGGTAAGGCCTGTATATGGCTTTGGGTAAGGCCTGTATATGGCTTTGGATAAGGCCTGTATATGGCTTTGGGTAAGGCCTGTATATGGCTTTGGGTAAGGCCTGTATATGGCTTTGGATAAGGCCTGTATATGGCTTTGGATAAGGCCTGTATATGGCTTTGGGTAGGGCCTGTATATGGCTTTGGATAAGGCCTGTATATGGCTTTGGGTAGGGCCTGTATATGGCTTTGGATAAGGCCTGTATATGGCTTTGGGTAGGGCCTGTATATGGCTTTGGGTAAGGCCTGTATATGGCTTTGGGTAGGGCCTGTATATGGCTTTGGGTAAGGCCTGTATATGGCTTTGGGTAAGGCCTGTATATGGCTTTGGATAAGGCCTGTATATGGCTTTGGGTATATCGATTTCGAGAGAAATAAGCTTTTTGTTTATTTGGAACATTTCTGGGATCTTTTATTTCAGCTCATGAAACATGGGACCAACACTTTACATGTTGTGCTTATATTTTTGTTCAGTGTACAAACAGGAACATGTTATGACATTATATATCCTCTTCAAGGCCTTAGAATGTCTGGCCAGTATAGTCTAAGTCTAAGGGTGGTTTGGGTTAATTTAATTAATGTTTAAACTAGGACTATTTCAAGGCTGTTAAATTTTCACTTCCAGGTTAGTTAGTTTACAGCTTGTTGATGCCCTGGCCGGTTAGTCAGGACTCAGAGATGGGTCCCAGAACAGCCACAGCCTCGATCTCCACCAGACCACCCTGCAGAGAGAAAGAGATGGGGAGAGAGAGACAGAGAGAGAAAGAAAGAAACAAAGAAAGAAAGAGACAGAGAGAGAGACAGAGTGAGAGAACCAGAGAGAAATAGAGAGAGCCAGAGTGAGACAACCAGGGAGAGAGGTTAGAATCACCATTTGGAAGAGTATTACATCTTTAATATCAAGTAGATCTGTGTGGTTATGGTGCTGACTCTGGGAGGGTTAGAGCTGTGTGGTTATGGTGCTGACTCTGGGAGGGTTAGAGCTGTGTGGTTATGGTGCTGTCTCTGGGAGGGTTAGAGCTGTGTGGTTATGGTGCTGACTCTGGGAGGGTTAGAGCTGTGTGGTTATGGTGCTGTCTCTGGGAGGGTTAGAGCTGTGTGGTTATGGTGCTGACTCTGGGAGGGTTAGAGCTGTGTGGTTATGGTGCTGACTCTGGGAGGGTTAGAGCTGTGTGGTTATGGTGCTGACTCTGGGAGGGTTAGAGCTGTGTGGTTATGGTGCTGACTCTGGGAGGGTTAGAGCTGTGTGGTTATGGTGCTGACTCTGGGAGGGTTAGAGCTGTGTGGTTATGGTGCTGACTCTGGGAGGGTTAGATCTGTGTGGTTATGGTGCTGACTCTGGGAGGGTTAGAGCTGTGTGGTTATGGTGCTGACTCTGGGGAGGGTTAGAGCTGTGTGGTTATGGTGCTGACTCTGGGAGGGTTAGAGCTGTGTGGTTATGGTGCTGACTCTGGGAGGGTTAGAGCTGTGTGGTTATGGTGCTGACTCTGGGAGGGTTAGAGCTGTGTGGTTATGGTGCTGACTCTGGGAGGGTTAGAGCTGTGTGGTTATGGTGCTGACTCTGGGGAGGGTTAGAGCTGTGTGGTTATGGTGCTGACTCTGGGAGGGTTAGAGCTGTGTGGTTATGGTGCTGACTCTGGGAGGGTTAGAGCTGTGTGGTTATGGTGCTGACTCTGGGAGGGTTAGAGCTGTGTGGTTATGGTGCTGACTCTGGGAGGGTTAGAGCTGTGTGGTTATGGTGCTGACTCTGGGGAGGGTTAGAGCTGTGTGGTTATGGTGCTGACTCTGGGGAGGGTTAGAGCTGTGTGGTTATGGTGCTGACTCTGGGGAGGGTTAGAGCTGTGTGGTTATGGTGCTGACTCTGGGAGGGTTATAGCTGTGTGGTTATGGTGCTGACTCTGGGAGGGTTAGAGCTGTGTGGTTATGGTGCTGACTCTGGGAGGGTTAGAGCTGTGTGGTTATGGTGCTGACTCTGGGAGGGTTAGAGCTGTGTGGTTATGGTGCTGACTCTGGGGAGGGTTAGAGCTGTGTGGTTATGGTGCTGACTCTGGGAGGGTTAGAGCTGTGTGGTAATGGTGCTGACTCTGGGAGGGTTAGAGCTGTGTGGTTATGGTGCTGACTCTGGGAGGGTTAGAGCTGTGTGGTTATGGTGCTGACTCTGGGAGGGTTAGAGCTGTGTGGTTATGGTGCTGACTCTGGGAGGGTTAGAGCTGTGTGGTTATGGTGCTGACTCTGGGAGGGTTAGAGCTGTGTGGTTATGGTGCTGACTCTGGGGAGGGTTAGAGCTGTGTGGTTATGGTGCTGACTCTGGGAGGGTTAGAGCTGTGTGGTAATGGTGCTGACTCTGGGAGGGTTAGAGCTGTGTGGTTATGGTGCTGACTCTGGGGAGGGTTAGAGCTGTGTGGTTATGGTGCTGACTCTGGGAGGGTTAGAGCTGTGTGGTTATGGTGCTGTCTCTGGGAGGGTTAGAGCTGTGTGGTAATGGTGCTGACTCTGGGAGGGTTAGAGCTGTGTGGTTATGGTGCTGACTCTGGGAGGGTTAGAGCTGTGTGGTTATGGTGCTGACTCTGGGGAGGGTTATAGCTGTGTGGTTATGGTGCTGACTCTGGGAGGGTTAGAGCTGTGTGGTTATGGTGCTGACTCTGGGGAGGGTTAGAGCTGTGTGGTTATGGTGCTGACTCTGGGGAGGGTTAGAGCTGTGTGGTTATGGTGCTGTCTCTGGGAGGGTTAGAGCTGTGTGGTTTTGATACTTACTCTGGGGAGGGTTAGAGCTGTGTGGTTTTGGTACATACTCTGGGGAGGGCAACAACCTGGTAGGCAGCTCTGGCAGGGAAGTTTTTGATGAAAACTGAAAGAAAAAAAGAAAGTATATTGTACATACAATTTCCCCAAATCATACTGAATTAAAGTAGGCCTAATTCCAAAGATGTGTATACTGAAATTACGTTTCCAAAGAAACAGGAAGTTCTAGACTCTGAATGACAGGGAGTAGTAACACATTTACACCTGGCTGAAAACCTGTCTGAAAACCTGTCTGAAAACCTGTCTGAACGCTGGTCTAAGATTCTGTCTCTTTTTACCCCACTGCTGTAGAGTACTCTTGCTAGTATTCACACTAAACTAAGGTAATGGACATGAGACGTATTCTCCAGACCATATATTAGACCTAGTACTGTGAACTTCATGGCTGGTTACAGTCGTATTGGCTGTCTGGAACCGTACGGCTACAGGCTACAGCCAGGACCCAGGGAGAGGGTTGGGTTTCACAGAGCTTCCTTGTATCCTCTTACGCTCAGAGTCTGACACACACCAGTGTTCAGTCCCACTGTGCATCGTGATGGGACACACACCAGTGTTCAGTCCCACTGTGCATCATGATGGGACACACCAGGGTCCAGTCCCACTGTGCATCGTGATGGGACACACACCAGTGTTCAGTCCCACTGTGCATCGTGATGGGACACACACCAGTGTTCAGTCCCACTGTGCAGCGTGATGGGACACACACCAGGGTTTAGTCCCACTGTGCATCGTGATGGGACACACACCAGGGTCCAGTCCCACTGTGCATCGTGATGGGACACACACCAGGGTCCAGTCCCACTGTGCATCGTGATGGGACACACACCAGGGTCCAGTCCCACTGTGCATCGTGATGGGACACACACCAGGGACCAGTCCCACTGTGCAGCGTGATGGGACACACACCAGTGTTCAGTCCCACTGTGCATCGTGATGGGACACACACCAGGGTTTAGTCCCACTGTGCATCGTGATGGGACACACACCAGGGTCCAGTCCCACTGTGCATCGTGATGGGACACACACCAGGGTCCAGTCCCACTGTGCATCGTGATGGGACACACACCAGGGTCCAGTCCCACTGTGCATCGTGATGGGACACACACCAGGGTCCAGTCCCACTGTGCATCGTGATAATACCCATAGAGCTGGGGTCCCGTTGTGAGTCCTTTGGACAAGGAACTATGGGAAACCTAACTTAGCAAGGCAAAGACAGACAAGAGTTTAATTATAAAGGGCATCAATTTGAACTATAGCAATGGATTGCCCATATGTAACTGATTACCACACGTTGTACATGCAGGACACGATGGAAGTTTTCATATATTTAGCTGTTGTCCTTTCAGACATATATGAATGTGCTACTGAAGAATGCTGGGTCTAAAGTCAGTATTCAATATTAGGCAGTTGACACACCGAACAAGTGGCCAACATATCCTGAGAGAAGTGCTGTTACAGGGCAGAGGGCGCCATCGTGTGGACAGTTGTGGACATGCAGGACAGTATGAAGAGGTGGATTAAGCCCAAACGTTCGATGCGGACAGAGAGAGAATCTCAATTGATTTCCTTGACTCCTTGTGTTCGATCTCCTTGTGTGTTTTCAGCAGGAGGCGAGAGGACGTGAAGAAACAAATAAATATAATTGAGATTATCCCATAACTTGACCCTTAGCCCCTCACAGTGTCAGGTCAAACACTTACATGTCTTATACACATCGTTGACGTTGACAAAGTCATTAATGTCTGCCAACAGCACGGTTGTCTTGACGACTAGAAGATACAAAAGTAAAGAAGATACACATTTCAGATCTCAGGTGGAATTAATCTCATCCTTTTTTGTCTTTTACATTTAATACTGTAGCCAGGGTCGTTACAATACATAAATTCTTGTTGATCTGGTGATATATATAAAAAGAGGGAGGCTTACCATTGTCATAACCACATCCAGCTGCTTTCAGGATCTCTCCCATATTGACCAGAGCATGTTGGGTGAGGAGGATGGGGGAGGAGAATGGGGGAGGAGTTGGGGAGGAGAATGGGGGAGAAGGCGGGGGGAGGATGTGGGGGAGGAGGCGGGGGGAGGAGTTGGGGAGGAGAATGGGGGAGGAGTTGGGGGAGGAGTTGGGGGAGGAGGCGGGGGGAGGATGTGGGGTGAGGGAGGGGTTGGGGGTGAGGGAGGGGTTGGGGGTGAGAAAGGGGTTGGGGGTGAGGGAGGGGTTGGGGTGAGGGAGGGGTTAGGGGTGGGGATGAGGGAGGGGTTGGGGGTGGGGATGAGGTTGGGGCTGGGGATGAGGGAGGGGTTGGGGGTGAGGATGAGGGAGGGGGTGGGGATGAGGGAGGGGTTGGGGGTGGGGATGAGGATGAGGGCGTGGGGATGAGGGAGGGGTTGGGGGTGGGGATGAGGGAGGGGTTAGGGGTGAGGATGAGGGAGGGGTTGGGGGTGGGGATGAGGGAGGGGTTAGGGGTGAGGATGAGGGAGGGGTTGGGGGTGGGGATGAGGGAGGGGTTAGGGGTGGGGATGAGGGAGGGGTTAGGGGTGGGGATGAGGGAGGGGTTGGGGGTGGGGATGAGGATGAGGGAGGGGTTAGGGATGGGGGTGAGGGTGAGGGAGGGGTTAGGGGTTGGGGGTGGGGATGAGGGTGGGGATGAGGGAGGGTGAGGATGAGGATGAGGGAGGGGTTGGGAGTGGGGATGAGGATGAGGGAGGGGTTAGGGATGAGGGAGGGGGTGAGGGTGAGGGAGGGGTTAGGGGGTGGGGATGAGGGTGGGGATGAGGGAGGGGTGAGGATGAGGGATGAGGGAGGGGTGAAGATGAGGGAGGGGTTAGGGGTGAGGGTGGGGATGAGAGAGGGGTTAGGGGTGAGGGTGGGGATGAGAGAGGGGGTGGGGGTGAGGGAGGGGATGAGAGAGGGGGTGGGGGTGAGGGAGGGGGTTAGGGAGGATGTTATAAGAATTCCTGACTAACATGACTAATGCTATAAGTATTATAATAGTACTATATGTTTTACATCTCTCCCCCCTCCACCATCTCTCCCCCCTCCACCATCTCTCCCCCCTCCACCATCTCTCCCCTCCCTCCACCATCTCTCCTCCCTCCACCATCTCTCCCCCCTCCACCATCTCTCCCCCCTCCACCATCTCTCCCCCCTCCACCATCTCTCCCCTCCCTCCACCATCTCTCCTCCCTCCACCATCTCTCCCCCCTCCACCATCTCTCCCCCCTCCACCATCTCTCCCCCCTCCACCATCTCTCCCCTCCCTCCACCATCTCTCCTCCCTCCACCATCTCTCCCCCCTCCACCATCTCTCCCCCCTCCACCATCTCTCCCCCCTCCACCATCTCTCCCCCCTCCACCATCTCTCCCCCCTCCACCATCTCTCCCCTCCCTCCACCATCTCTCCCCTCCCTCCACCATCTCTCACCTGTCTGGCCTGAGCCTGTACCCCTCCCTCCACCAGCTTCCCTGAGGCCACGTCCAGCCCCAGCTGGCCAGAGATGTACACGGTCCGATCCACCACCACCGCCTGGCTGGAGCACAAACAATTGGACATAAGTCACTCTACTAGGAAGTCCACTATGTGCAACTTAACCTGCACTAACATAAATAACATGAG
The DNA here is from genome assembly GCF_045679555.1 of Salvelinus alpinus. Taxonomy (NCBI): domain Eukaryota; kingdom Metazoa; phylum Chordata; class Actinopteri; order Salmoniformes; family Salmonidae; genus Salvelinus; species Salvelinus alpinus. The sequence goes on from NC_092114.1 coordinate 4,840,418, forward strand.
CATGTCTACTTCTGCTAAGCTTCCCAGTAAAGCAATGAAAACAATCAAGCATCCCAGAAAAGTGCAAAAAAATATCCCACATTAACATATGTAGCTTAAGAAACAAGGTTCATGAAATCAATAATTTGCTAGTCATGACGTAGCCCTCTTTGGGTATAGCGAGTGCCTTCCCCCTCTCTCCCTCTTATACCCAGGTTCTGTTATCTCAGGGCGTAAATTCCTGGAGGAGACTCTCCCTCATGCGGTATGGAGAGAGGGTTCATAGTAGAACAAAGGAACTTCTTCTACCTCACAGAACTTGAGAACTGAACAATATCCATGTTTTGGAGAATGTGTAAACGGTCGGTGGAGAATCCAGCTACGACCCGGTCCGTTTTGTCTAATGTTTGTGAACTCATGAGAGACAATACAGCCACATTACCATAACTCTGTTTATACAACAGCCTCCGTTATGAGATTTGCATCTAATTATTGTATAAAATGATTGAGTAAATATGAAACTATTTGTGTAATTATGTAATGTGATTTTAAACTGTTTAAGGAAAGAGAATCCAATTCCCTTTAAAGTTTCATTAAGTCATTGGCCCGCCCCATGAGTAGACAATGATCTGGCGTCATGGGACAGCCCCTTTCTGCTGTTCCGAATATAAACCCCACGTGGAGGGATTCCCTTTAGACCAGTTTACCTCGATTACCACGAGAGGGCCAAGGTTTGAGTAGAGACCATGCATTCCTCTATTACTGAGAGGGCTAAGGTTTGAGTAGAGACCACGCGTGCCTCTATTATCCAGAGGGCTAACCAAACCACGTGGAGCATTGTCTACACTGGTGGAAGTGGTTCAACTCTGAGACTATCGATACGGACAGAATAAGAGCAAATCTTCTATACTAATTACTAGTCTGCAGCTAGAATTTATGTCGACCTGGAATGTGAAGACCGACAACCGCCGAAACATCTATTCTATAAGAACATTTCTGAATGGAACTCTGAAGTATCCATTCTAACCACGACAGACTCCAGGGACGCAAAGAGAAGTTCAGATGAACTTTCCAACAGAAAGACGGACGATTCCAAAAGAGATCCCGACGACACACTGAGTGTAAATATATATATTGATTGCAATTATTCCCGAGTAAGTGAGCGTTCATGTGCAAAGGATTGACATTTCAATTATTACAATTATCAACTGTGTCTCTTGTCTTTCCCGGCCTTCTCAGTCCACACCCACTTCCCTTATCATTTCCTTTTAACCACATATATTGTTGTTTGTTTATGCATTTCTGTGATTATTTAGTTAGTTAGTAAATAAATGATTAAGACAATTGATGTATGGATGATTCATAGTGAAGACTGGGTTTGTGCAGATAACCAACAACTTACGATGTTTGGACTGAGACTAACGTGAGGTAAAGAATGATTCACGAAATAGAAGACTTATTAGTCAGATATTAAAATATCTGAAAAGTAGGGCCTCCTGGGTGGCGCAGTGGTCTAAGGCACTGCATCGCAGTGCTAGCTGTGCAACCAGAGATTCTGGATTCGAGCCCAGGCTCTGTCGCAGCCGGTTGCGACCGGGAGGCCCATGGGGCGGCGCACAATTGGCCCAGCGTCGTCCGGGTTAGGGAGGGTTTGGCCGGCAGGGATATCCTTGTCTCATCGCGCACTAGCTACTCCTGGTTGCCAGGTGTACAGTGTTTCCTCTGACACGTTGGTGCGGCTAGCTTCCGGGTTGGATGTACATTGTGTCAGAGTATAACTCTGTACTCTACACCTATAACCACTCTACTCCTATAACCTCTCTACTCTCTATAACCTCTCTACTCCTATAACCTCTGTAGGAGTAAATGAGATATATAGGACAGCACATAGATGTATAAAATGGCTGAACATTAAAAATAGATCACAGTAATGAAAGGGAGACACATGGTCTGCTGACCTGACACTAATGAAAGGGAGAGACACAGGGTCTGCTGACCTGACACTAATGATAAAGAGATTCATAGTCAGCTGCTTCTAAAATGAAGGCCTATAGGGTAGAGTCTGCTGATTCCAATAAAGGCAAACAAAACAAAGAGTACATTGACACATTATGCTGACACACTAAAGATAGAGGGACCCATGGTCAGCTGCTTCTAAAAACATATAGGACAGAATCTGCTGATTCCAATAAAGGCAAGCTGAACAGGGAGTACATTGACACATTAATGAAGGGAAGTGAGACATTATGCTGACAAACTAAAAAGATAGAGGGTCCAGCCACCATTATAATCTAACTGAAAACAGATATGGGTGTTATAGGGCATGAACCAGTAGGAAGCTTGAACTAAAAGATAATGATGGTGAAAGACTTAAGAAATGAAAGGTCATTTGCATAAGGGATGGATATAATACTATGTGTGTATAAATAGAGTAGCTGGAGTTCTGAGAAAGGGTGTGTTCCGCGGACATTCCAGATTGCGATACAATTTGTATTAAAAATCATATTTGAGTTCACAAAGTTCTTGTAAGAGTTATATTTGAAGTGATTTTCCACGACACCTCTCTACTCCTATAACCTCTCTACTCTCTATAACCTCTCTGCTCTCTATAACCTCTCTGCTCTCTATAACCTCTCTGCTCTCTATAACCTCTCTACTCTTTATAACCTCTCTGCTCTCTATAATCTCTGCTCCTATAACCTCTCTGCTCTCTATAACCTCTCTACTCTCTATAACCTCTCTGCTCCTATAACCTCTCTGCTCTCTATAACCTCTCTACTCTCTATAACCTCTCTGCTCTCTATAACCTCTCTACTCCTATAACCTCTCTGCTCTCTATAACCTCTCTACTCTCTATAACCTCTCTACTCTCTATAAGCTCTCTGCTCTATAACCTCTCTACTCCTATAACCTCTCTGCTCTCTATAACCTCTCTGCTCGCTATAACCTCTCTGCTCTCTATAACCTCTCTGCTCTATAACCTCTCTACTCTCTATAACCTCTCTGCTCTCTATAAGCTCTCTACTCCTATAACCTCTCTGCTCTCTATAACCTCTCTGCTCTCTATAACCTATCTGCTCTCTATAACCTCTCTGCTCTCTATAACCTCTCTGCTCTCTATAACCTATCTGCTCTCTATAACCTCTCTGCTCTCTATAACCTCTCTGCTCTCTATAACCTCTCTACTCCTAAAAGCTCTCTACTCTTTACGGCTATAACCTCTTTACTCTCGACAATGTCTCTACTCCTATAACCTCTACTCCTATAACCACTCTACTCCTATAACCTCTCTACTCCTATAACCTCTCTACTCCTATAACCTCTCTACTCCTATAACCTCTCTACTCCTATAACCTCTCTACTCCTATAACCTCTCGACTCTCTACTCCTATAACCTCTCGACTCTCTACTCCTATAACCCCTGACCTCCTATAACATATATTCTCTCTGTAACCTCTACTCTCTACAACCTCTCTACAACCTCTCTACTCTCTACTCCTATAACCTCTCTACTCCTATAACATATGTACTCCTACAACCTATGTACTCTCTACTCCTATAACCTATGTACTCCTATAACCTATGTACTCTCTACTCCTATAACCTATGTACGCTCTACACCTATAACCTATGTACTCCTATAACCTATGTACTCTCTACTCCTATAACCTATGTACTCCTATAACCTATGTACTCTCTACACCTATAACCTCTATACTGCTATATCCTATCTTCTCTCTATAACCTCTCTACTCTCTAATCCAATAATCTTTTTACTCCAATAACATCTCTACTATTTTAACCTCTTATTCTCTACTCCTATAACCTCTCTACTATTATAACCTCTTATTCTCTACTCCTATAACCACTCTACTATTATAACCTCTTATTCTCTACTCCTATAACCTCTCTACTACTATAACCTCTTATTCTCTACTCCTATAACCTCTCTACTATTATAACCTCTTATTCTCTACTCCTATAACCACTCTACTCTCTACTTCCATAATCTCTCTGCTCCTATAAACACTACTCTCTACTTCTATAAACCCTCTACTCCTATAACCTCCACTCCTATAACCTCTCTACTTCGATAACCACCCTGCTGCTATAACCTCTCTACTCCTATAACCTCTTTACTCTCTACTCCTAACCCCTCTACTCTCTGCTCCTCTAAACTCTACTCCTATAACCTCTCTACTCCTATAACCTCTCTACTCCTATAACCTCTCTACTCCTGTAACCTCTCCACTCCCGTAATCTCTCTACTCCTGTAACCTCTCTACTCCTATAACCACTCTACTCCTATAACCACTCTACTCCTATAACCACTCTACTCCTATAACCACTCTACTCTCTACTCCTATAACCTCCCTACTCCTATAACCACTCTACTCCTATAACCACTCTACTCCTATAACCACTCTACTCCTATAACCACTCTACTCTCTACTCCTATAACCTCTCTACTCCTATAACCACTCTACTCCTATAACCACTCTACTCCTATAACCTCTCTACTCCTATAACCACTCTACTCCTATAACCACTCTACTCCTATAACCACTCTACTCCTATAACCACTCTACTCCTATAACCACTCTACTCCTATAACCACTCTACTCCTATAACCTCTCTACTCCTATAACCACTCTACTCCTATAACCACTCTACTCCTATAACCACTCTACTCCTATAACCACTCTACTCTCTACTCCTATAACCTCTTATTGGAACTACTACTCTCTACTCCACTCTACTCTCTACTCCTATAACCACTCTACTCCTATAACCACTCTACTCCTATAACCACTCTACTCCTATAACCACTCTACTCCTATAACCACTCTACTCCTATAACCACTCTACTCTCTACTCCTATAACCTCTTATTGGAACTACTACTCTCTACTCCACTCTACTCTCTACTCCTATAACCACTCTACTCCTATAACCACTCTACTCCTATAACCACTCTACTCCTATAACCACTCTACTCCTATAACCACTCTACTCTCTACTCCTATAACCTCCCTACTCCTATAACCACTCTACTCCTGTAACCTCTACTCTCTACAATAACCTCTCCGCTCCCGTGACCTCTCCGCTCTCGCCGAGTGGCCTAACGTTACGATAATATCTAATTCATTGGGTAATTAATTATGGAATATAAATATGGATGTGTCTGTCGTGGCTGGGATCCCCCAGGTGGTGCATTCTGGGGCCAAGTGTCTGTCGTGGCTGGGATCCCCTAGGTGGTGCATTCTGGGGCCAAGTGTCTGTCGTGGCTGAGATCCCCCAGGTGGTGCATTCTGGGGCCAAGTGTCTGTCGTGGCTGGGATCCCCTAGGTGGTGCATTCTGGGGCCAAGTGTCTGTCGTGGCTGGGATCCCCCAGGTGGTGCTACATTTTGATAGTAGAAGAGGTGAGTTTGTCCTCCTACATTGAACACCTAGAGGAAGCTATATAAAGAGTACACCATGACTTCCATGTGCCAGTGTACGGAGACTGGAATATCAAGGAGCCTTAAATAACCAGGTTCCTTCTAGCTGTTATGTTCACCATGTTATGTTCAAGTAAAATGTGACTTCTCCTTTAGCCTATTGTTTTCAATTAGGTCAACCAAGTAACACATCGAACATGTTATTGTATTTCCTTTGAAGTATTATGACTGCACTGCATAGTTTCTGTAACAGACAACCTTAACCATTAGTTAGTGGGGTGGACCTTGATCCTCTTTTACTATCTCTGATCATGGTAACAAACTCCTCCCCCTCTTATATTGGCTCCTCACCACAGTTGCCAACTTTTAGTAAACAACTTTTAACTAGCCTTTTAGTAAACAACTTTTATACTAGCCTTTAGTAAACAACTTTTATACTAGCCTTTAGTAAACAACTTTTATACTAGCCTTTAGTAAACAACTTTTATACTAGCCTTTAGTAAACAACTTTTATACTAGCCTTTTAGTAAACAACTTTTATACTAGCCTTTTAGTAAACAACTTTTATACTAGCCTTTTAGTAAACAACTTTTATACTAGCCTTTTAGTAAACAACTTTTAACTAGCCTTTTAGTAAACAACTTTTTGGTATTTTCTGTGTGTATTTTCTTACGCTGTCATGATTCTGTCAGTTGTTGTGTAATGCAGCACTCCTTTGCAAAACAACCTTGGTCTCAATGGGACTCCCTGCTAAAAGGAAGGTTCATAACATTGTTTCTAACCCCACGTTATATAGTCATATCAGGTGTTTAATCTACTTAGAGTTTATGAAACACAGTCCACAGCGATGTAGATAAGACATGCACTAAGTTGCATTCTAAAGATTTAACACAAAACACATTGATGAATGCTTAGTAAAATATAGGTGAGGCCTACCTGTAAATCCCCTGCCTTATAGGTGCTTTGGGAGTATAAGGAAAGAGTTTCTGAACAGCAGCCATCGTGTCCAGAGTAAGTCAGTCACAGAAGTCAGCTTGGGACAAAGTGAAGTGAACCGCTGTCCAGGAAAACCTTTGACTCGACAAACACTGCTGGGGCAAAGTACCTGCTGTGGCTGGCATCACGCTAATGGTGCTACAAGCTAGGGGCGGAGGAGGTCACGTGCTGTGGCTGGCATCACGCTAATGGTGCTACAAGCTAGGGGCGGAGGAGGTCACGTGCTGTGGCTGGCATCACGCTAATGGTGCTACAAGCTAGGGGCGGAGGAGGTCACGTGCTGTGGCTGGCATCACGCTAATGGTGCTACAAGCTAGGGGCGGAGGAGGTCACGTGCTGTGGCTGGCATCACGCTAATGGTGCTACAAGCTAGGGGCGGAGGAGGTCACGTGCTGTGGCTGGCATCACGCTAATGGTGCTACAAGCTAGGGGCGGAGGAGGTCACCTGCTGTGGCTGGCATCACGCTAATGGTGCTACAAGCTAGGGGCGGAGGAGGTCACCTGCTGTGTCTGGCATCACGCTAATGGTGCTACAAGCTAGGGGCGGAGGAGGTCACCTGCTGTGGCTGGCATCACGCTAATGGTGCTACAAGCTAGGGGCGGAGGAGGTCACGTGCTGTGGCTGGCATCACGCTAATGGTGCTACAAGCTAGGGGTGGAGGAGGTCACGTGCTGTGGCTGGCATCACGCTAATGGTGCTACAAGCTAGGGGTGGAGGAGGTCTCGTGCTGTGGCTGGCATCACGCTAATGGTGCTACAAGCTAGGGGCGGAGGAGGTCACGTGCTGTGGCTGGCATCACGCTAATGGTGCTACAAGCTAGGGGTGGAGGAGATCACGTGCTGTGGCTGGCATCACGCTAATGGTGCTACAAGCTAGGGGCGGAGGAGGTCACGTGCTGTGGCTGGCATCACGCTAATGGTGCTACAAGCTAGGGGCGGAGGAGGTCACGTGCTGTGGCTGGCATCACGCTAATGATGCTACAAGCTAGGGGCGGAGGAGGTCACGTGCTGTGGCTGGCATCACGCTAATGGTGCTACAAGCTAGGGGCGGAGGAGGTCACGTGCTGTGGCTGGCATCACGCTAATGGTGCTACAAGCTAGGGGCGGAGGAGGTCACGTGCTGTGGCTGGCATCACGCTAATGGTGCTACAAGCTAGGGGCGGAGGAGGTCACCTGCTGTGGCTGGCATCACGCTAATGGTGCTACAAGCTAGGGGCGGAGGAGGTCACCTGCTGTGGCTGGCATCACGCTAATGGTGCTACAAGCTAGGGGCGGAGGAGGTCACGTGCTGTGGCTGGCATCACGCTAATGGTGCTACAAGCTAGGGGCGGAGGAGGTCACGTGCTGTGGCTGGCATCACGCTAATGGTGCTACAAGCTAGGGGCGGAGGAGGTCACCTGCTGTGTCTGGCATCACGCTAATGGTGCTACAAGCTAGGGGCGGAGGAGGTCACGTGCTGTGGCTGGCATCACGCTAATGGTGCTACAAGCTAGGGGCGGAGGAGGTCACGTGCTGTGGCTGGCATCACGCTAATGGTGCTACAAGCTAGGGGCGGAGGAGGTCACGTGCTGTGGCTGGCATCACGCTAATGGTGCTACAAGCTAGGGGCGGAGGAGGTCACGTGCTGTGGCTGGCATCACACTAATGGTGCTACAAGCTAGGGGTGGAGGAGGCCACGTGCTGTGGCTGGCATCACGCTAATGGTGCTACAAGCTAGGGGTGGAGGAGGCCACGTGCTGTGGCTGGCATCACGCTAATGGTGCTACAAGCTAGGGGTGGAGGAGGCCACGTGCTGTGGCTGGCATCACGCTAATGGTGCTACAAGCTAGGGGTGGAGGAGGCCAAGTGCTTTGGCTGGTGGAAAAGTGCAAGAGAAATCCAAATCACTAGTGCAGGATGATTGGAGACTGGGATATGGTATCATTACTACGGATTGGAGACTGCGATATGGTATCATTACTACGGATTGGAGACTGGGATATGGTATCATTACTACGGATTAGAGACTGGGATACGGTATCATTACTATGGATAGGAGACTGTTGGAGACTGTGATATGGTATCATTACTATGGATTGGAGACTGGGATATGGTATCGTTACCATGGATTGGAGACTGTTGGAGACTGTGATATCGTATCATTACTACATTATCCTATGTGAATTTAAGTATGCTCCCCCTAATTCTCTCTCTCTCTCTCTAATTCTCTCTCTCGGAGGACCTGAGCCCTAGGACCATGCCTCAGGACTACCTGGCCTGATGACTCCTTGCGGTCCCCAGTCCACCTGGTCATGCTGCTGCTCCAGTTTCAACTGTTCTGCCTGCGGCTATGGAACCCTGACCTGTTCACCGGACGTGCTACCTGTCCCAGACCTGCTGTTTTGTACTCTCTACCGCACCTGCTGTCTCTAACTGTGAATGATCAGCTATGAAAAGCCAACTGACATTTACTCCTGAGGTGCTGACCTGTTATTATCTGAAGCTGCTGGTCATCTATGAACATTTGAACATCTTGGCCATGTACTGTTATAATCTCCACCCGCCACAGCCAGAAGAGGACTGGCCACCCCTCATCTTGGTTACTCTCTAGGTTTCTTCCTAGGTTCTGGCCTTTCTAGGGAGTTTTTCCTAGCCACCGTGCTTCTACATCTGCATTAGAGGTCGACCGAGTAATCGGAATGGCCGATTAATCGGGGCCGATTTCAAGTTTTCATAACAATACGATTAAAAAAATTTTTTTTTTACACCTTTATTTAATCTTTATTTAACTAGGCAAGTCAGTTAAGAACACATTCTTATTTTCAATGATGGCCTAGGAACGTTCTGCCTCATTTTTAACCTTGTCGGCTCGGGGGATCCAATCTTGCATTGATTACATTGCACTCCACGAGGAGCCTGCCTGTTAGCGAATGCAGTAAGCTAAGGTAAATTGATAGCTAGCATTAACCATATCTTATAAAATACAATCAATCAATGACTGTCATTGCTCCAATGTGTACTTAACCATAAAACATCAATGCCTTTCTTAAAATCAATACACAAGTATATATTTTTAAACCTGTATATTTAGCTAAAAGAAATCCAGGTTAGCAGGCAATATTAACCAGGTGAAATTGTGTCATTTCTCTTGCGTTCATTGCACGCAGAGTCAGGGTATATGCAACAGTTGGAGCCGCCTGGCTCTTTGCGAACTAATTTGCCAGAATTTTACGTAATTATGACAACATTGAAGGTTGTGCAATGTAACAGAAATATTTAGACTCATGGATGCCACCCGTTAGATAAAATACGGAACGGAATAAACGTTTTGTTTTCAAGGTGATAGTTTCCAGATTAGTCAAAGGTATATGGTTTAGAGAGAAATAGTCGACACGTTATAATTCCTGTAATAACTTGCCGCTGAACTTGAAAGGGGTTCCTTCGTTATTTTACCGTTCATGTCTTCCATAGAGAATGTCTTGATCTACTTCAAATAAGGTCTGTGTTTCGTGCAGGTTTAAACCGCCTTGACGTTTTGATACCGTGTAAATCTCACTAGGATAAGGTAACGTTTGTCAACATATTTTCATAAATCCACTCTACAATTTTTTAAATCTTCGCTTATATTTAGCCAATATTGATCAGAGTTACCTTGTCCTATGGATATCTACACAGTTATAAAATTGGCACGGTGGTGTAAGCCTACACGAAACACAGACCTTATTTTAAGTGAATCTAAAAATATCCTATGGAATAACTGAAGGAACCGCTTTTCAGATTTTGCTAGAAGGTGTCATGGGAATTATGACTCGCACTTTGGTTGTCAATTCTTACCATGCCCATTATTAAAATAGGATTTCCTGCATATAGAAATTAAAGTTTTTGTTTTCAACATTCATCACAGTTAACTTAAACTCTATTTTTATTCAAACAGTTGAGAGTATTTGTCTCCTAAGCAGACTCTTCAGTATCATTGTCACTTCAGAGCTGTGTGTGTGTGTATTTATGTATTATATTAAGTTAAAATAAAAGTGTTCATTGTTCATTCAGTATTGTTGCAATTGTCATTGTTACAAAAATGTGTTTGTGTGTATGATATATATATATATATTTAAATTATTATTATAAAAAATAATTAAAAAAATCGTCCGATTAATCGGTATCGTCTTTTTTGTCTTCCAATAATCGGTATCGGCATTGAAAAATCATAATCGGTCGACCTCTAATCTGCATTGCTTGCTGTTTGGGGTTTTAGGCTGGGTTTCTGTGTACATATCCTTGTGACATGGGGCAGTGCATTATCACGCTGAAACATGAGGTGATGTTGGAGGATGAATGGCATGACAATGGGCCCCAGGATCTCGTCACGGTATCTCTGTGCCTTCAAATTGCCATAGATAAAATGTAATTGTGTTCGTTGTCCGTGGCTTATGCCTGCCCATACCATAACCCCACCGCCGTAATGGGACACTCTGTTTACAACGTTGACATCAGTAAACCGCTCACCCACACAACGCCATACATGTGGGTCTGCGGTTGTGAGGCCGGTTGGAAGTACTGCCAATTTATGTCAAAAAATTACGGAGGTGGCTTACGGTAGAGAAATTAACAATACACTCTCTGGCAACAACTCTGGTAGACATTCCTGCACTCAGCTTGCCAATTGCAAGCGCTCTCAAAACTTGAGACACCTGTGGCATTGTGTTGTGAGACAAAACGGCACATTTTAGTGGCCTAGTTTTTGTCCCCAGCACAAGGTGCACCTGTGTAATGATCATGCTGTTTAATATGCCACACCTGTCAGTTGGATGGATTATCTTGGCAAAGGACAAATGCTCACTAACAGGGATATGAACACATTTGTGCAAAACATTTTAGAGAAATAAGATTTTTGTGCACTTGGAACATTTCTGAGATCTTTTATTTCAGCTCATGAAACATGGAACCGACACTTCACATGTTGTGTTTATATTGTTATTCAGCTTAGTTCCTATTGGGAGAAAACAGTCTGTCCACTCAGATCACCTCCATTAGGTTTTCAGATCTAGTTTCTAGAAAACAGTCTGTCCACTGAGATCACATCACCTCCATTAGGTTCTCAGATCTAGTTTCTAGAAAAGAAGTCTGTCCACTCAGATCATATGAATTCATTGCTCTTTCGTTCTCATTAAGACAGTCTTTGGTCGTGGACAAAGCGCCACAGCTTTCCGTAACTGTGTTATATACAGTATTACATCATGATAACACCACAGGGTTTCCATCGATCCCCTCCTACACCGTCCCCCAGGCTGGCTGCCACTACCATAGTGGAATGACAGATCCTTCCTGTAACATTGTGGTAAGTCTATTTTACTTTCCCTTTCATCCACTAACTAGCTGTAAAAACTATATTTTTTGCTATTAAAAATATATATTCACAGCGATTTAGATGGTACAATAATTCCCTACTATATGCTCTCACATAAACCGGAATTGAGGAAGACTGTAGTAGACCTGTAGTAACCAGGAAAGAGTGATTTCTACATTGGCCTCTTTTACCCAGTCTGCCATTGTTGGTTGTGCTCGGAGATGACCACGCCTCTTCGTGACGCCGATGGAAGAGGGGGAGGGGGCAGTAGGTCTGGCTTTTGTTGTCAAACAAACATTTTTTGGTGTGTAAAACACCATCATTCCACTATTACTGCAGATATATTCTGGACATTTTCTGACATTACAGAGAGTCTACAAGTAACTGCTTTAATATTATCAGGAACTGCTGGTACTTTCCCAAGAGCCAAATAACAGTAGCAGAGCTGGGAGAAAGCCAGCTAGTATTGAGCAGTCAAAGGACGCTTTAAAAAGGGGAGAAACATCTTCAGGAAACTTTTACTCTGGGATGTAAGGCTACCTACAGGTTCATAATTAACAGAGAGATGTAAGGCTACCTACAGGTTCATAATTAACAGAGAGATGTAAGGCTACCTACAGGTTCATAATTAACAGAGAGATGTAAGGCTACCTACAGGTTCATAATTAACAGAGAGATGTAAGGCTACCTACAGGTTCATAATTAACAGATGGGGAGGCAAAGAATTGTTTACAGTAGTCCTGAGCAATGGGAAAATAGTGTGGACTGGAGTCATCCTGACTACTGGGGTGGTGATGAGAAAATGGAGGACATTTAGGAGCACAGGGTGAATTAAATTCCAGACAGCTGTCAGGTCTCTCCCTTGGTCAGGTCAGAAAGCACCAGGTCAGAATGACTTCTCCAAGGTCCTCAGCATTCTGCTGCCAGAGTGCTGATCTAGCATCAGTTCTGCCTTTTAGATCATAAGGAATAAGATTACATGGAAAGTGGACCACCTAGATCAGCACTGTGGAATGTGAGACGCTGTATGAACACGGGCCCAGGTCAGAATGTGTTCAGGCTCTTCAGAAGTTCTGCTGTCTGCGTTTCTTGGCGTCCATTGCGTCGAGGATGGGTTGTCTCTTGGCGGTGTAGCGCTGACGCAGCTCCTCGATCTCTCTCTCCATCATGGGGTCCAGAGCCGTCAGACGCAGCTGCAGCTCCTCAAAGTCAAGGTTCTTCAGCTGCTTAGACAGAGAACACACACACAGGGACACACAGAGGGAGAGAAGCAACTTTAGAACACAGCAAAACCTAACCCACTGAGTCAGAGAGGAAGTAAAGACCAAGAGATGGAAAGAGAATATCACATGACTATTGCTCCCAGAGATGCTATTCAACTACTATAGGGATTCTACATGTAGTTCCACGCGCAGCTCCACGGACGGATGGTCCTATGGATGGTTCTCTGTAGTTCTATGGATGGTTCTATGTGTAGTTCTATGGATGGTTCTCTGTAGTTCTATGGATGGTTCTATGGATGGTCCTACGGGTGGTTCTATGGATGGTTCTATGGATGGTCCTACGGATGGTTCTATGGATGGTTCTATGGATGGTTCTACGGGTGGTTCTATGGATGGTTCTATGGATGGTTCTATGTGTAGTTCTATGGATGGTTCTCTGTAGTTCTATGGATGGTTCTATGGATGGTTCTATATGTCGTTCTATGGATGGTTCTATATGTTGTTCTATATGTAGTTTCACGGATGGTTCTATATGTCGTTCTATGGATGGTTCTATATGTTGTTCTATATGTAGTTCCACGGATGGTTCTATATGTAGTTCTATGGATGGTTCTATATGTAGTTCTATATGTAGTTCTATGGATGGTTCTATATGTAGTTCTATATGTAGTTCTACGGATGGTTCTATATGTAGTTCCACGGATGGTTCTATATGTAGTTCCACGGATGGTTCTATATGTAGTTCCACGGATGGTTCTATATGTAGTTCCACGGATGGTTCTATATGTAGTTCCACGGATGGTTCCATATGTAGTTCTACGGATGGTTCTATATGTAGTTCCACGGATGGTTCTATATGTAGTTCCACGGATGGTTCTATATGTAGTTCCACGGATGGTTCTATATGTAGTTCCACGGATGGTTCTATATGTAGTTCCACGGATGGTTCTATATGTAGTTCCACGGATGGTTCTATATGTAGTTCCACGGATGGTTCTATATGTAGTTCCACGGATGGTTCCATATGTAGTTCTATGGATGGTTCTATATGTAGTTCCACGGATGGTTCTATATGTAGTTCTACGGATGGTTCTATATGTAGTTCCACGGATGGTTCTATATGTAGTTCTACGGATGGTTCCATATGTAGTTCTACGGATGGTTCTATATGTAGCTCCACGGATGGTTCTATATGTAGTTCCACGGATGGTTCTATATGTAGTTCCACGGATGGTTCTATATGTAGTTCCACGGATGGTTCTATATGTAGTTCCACGGATGGTTCTATATGTAGTTCCACGGATGGTTCTATATGTAGTTCTATGGATGGTTCTATATGTAGTTCCACGGATGGTTCTATATGTAGTTCTATATGTAGTTCTATGGATGGTTCTATATGTAGTTCCACGGATGGTTCTATATGTAGTTCCACAGATGGTTCTATATGTAGTTCCACGGATGGTTCTATATGTAGTTCCACGAATGGTTCTATATGTAGTTCTATGGATGGTTCTATATGTAGTTCCACGGATGGTTCTATATGTAGTTCTATGGATGGTTCTATATGTAGTTCCACGGATGGTTCTATATGTAGTTCCACGGATGGGTGATTAGGTGTAACTCACAAAGTCAAAGTCTCCGTCCTGAGGAAGCTTCCAGTTGTCAGGGAAGACGTTGTTAGCCTGGCTGATGTGATAGCCTGGTTCCTGCTGCTGGTTATGGTTCTCCTGTTGGACCTTATTACAGTCCTGCTTGTCAAAGTAGTCCATGAAGGAGGGTCTCAGGGCCTGCTGGGGGGTGGGGTGTCCTGGGGAGAGAGGAAACATCTACTTTACTAAAGTATTCACACCCTTGGACTTATTCCACATGTTACCGCATAAATTCAAAATGGAATAAATTGATTTCCCCCACCCATCTACACAAAGTTACTGAAAATGAAATACAGTAATATTTAATTTACATAACTATTCACACCCCCTAGTCAATACTTTGTAGAAGCACCTTTGATTGAACTCAAAGCTGTAATCGCCACCAATCAAATGTAAAAAGCGCTTTATAAACACATCAGCTGATATCTCAAAGTGCTGTACAGAAACCCAGCCTAAAACCCCAAACAGCAAGCAATGCAGGTGTAGAAGCACGGTGGCTAGGACAAACTCCCTAGAAAGGCAGTTGTCTTGGGTGTGTCTGGATCAGCTGTGCAAATCTGTATTTTTTCTGAAGCAAATTCTCATCAAGGATTCGCCTCCATGCTTTGTTCCCTCTATCCTTACTAGTCTCCCCGGCTGCTGTAAAGCATTCCCATAGCATGATGCTGCCACCACCATGCTTCACGGTAGGGATGCTGCCACCACCATGCTTCACGGTAGGGATGGTGTTAGGCGGGTGATGAGCTGTGCCTGGTTCTCTCCAGACATAGCGCTTTGCATTCAGGCCAAAGAGTTCCAGTTTTGTCTCATCAGACCACAGAATCTTTTGCCACCGGACTTTATGCAAACTCCTGGCCAGCGGTCATGTGACTTTCTCAGGAGTGGCCTGGCCACTGTCCCATAAAGCCCAGATGGGTGAAGAGCTGTAGAGACAGTTGTCCTTCTGGCAGGCAGAGTCCGGGTGGCTCCGGGGCAGAGTCCCGGGTGGCTCGGCTCGGGGGCTGAGTCCCGGGTGGCTCCGGGGCAGAGTCCCGGTGGCTCGGCTCGGGGGCTGAGTCCCGGGTGGCTCCGGGGCAGAGTCCCGGGTGGCTCCGGGGCAGAGTCCCGGGTGGCTCCGGGGCAGAGTCCCGGGTGGCTCGGGGGCAGAGTCCCGGGTGGCTCCGGGGCAGAGTCCCGGGTGGCTCGGGGGCAGAGTCCCGGGTGGCTCGGGGGCAGAGTCCCGGGTGGCTCGGCTCGGGGGCTGAGTCCCGGGTAGTTTTATATCGTCTCCACTTCCTAGTGATTGAGACCACTGTGCTCTTAGAATTGTGTTGAAAGTTTCCATCTCGGCAATCTACGGACAGTTCCTTGGACTTCATGGTACAGTTTCTGCACTGTCAACTGTAGGACCTTATATTGACAGGTGTGTGCCTTTCCAAATCATGTCCAATCAATTTAATTTATCACAGGTGACCTACAATCAAGTTGTAGAAACATCTCAAGGATGATCAATGGAAACAGGATGCAGCTGAGCTCAATTTGGAGTCTCATAGCAACGGGTCTGAATACTTCTGTACATTAGATACAAATTTACCTGTTGAAGTCTGTCCATGTTATATCATGTGTCAAACAGAGCCTACGGTACTATCCTGAACAGCTCATTATAATCAATTAAATATAGAAACTAAATGATCACAATATGTTAGTTACAGCCTACGGTACTATCCTGAGAAGCTCTACTCACTCCTCATGGAGCCTTCGTCGTTGTCCTCCTCCTCCTCATCACTGTTGATGACCATGGTTCCCAGGTCTGCCTCTAACATGGTACTGCCGTGCTCGATCATGGTCTGAGCTCCGTCACTCATGGTGCTGCTAGCTCTCATGGTGCCAGCCCCCTCTGACCCAGACTTCACCATGGTGTGGGAGTCCACCTCCACCTCCTCTTCCTGGACGCAGAGAGAGAGAGGACGGCCAGGTCAATCAAACTAACTTGTAAAGCTCTTTTTAGCAGTTGGACAGTAAGGTACTGACTTCATTCGTACAGAGCCTTCAGAAAGTACTCACACCCCCTCAACCTTTTACATATTTTGTTGTGTTACAGACAGAATTTAAAATGGATAAAACTGAGATTTTGTTTCACTGGCCTACACACTATACCATGCTGGTCATTTATGAACATTTGAACATCTTGGCCATGTTCTGTTATAATCTCCACCCGGCACAGCCAGAAGAGGACTGGCCACCCCTCAGAGTCTGGTTCCTCTCTAGGTTTCTTCCTAGGTTCCTGCCTTTCTAGGGAGTTTTTCCTAGCCACCGTGCTTCTACACCTGCATTGCTTGCTGTTTGGGGTTTTAGGCTGGGTTTCTGTACAGCACTTTGAGATATCAGCTGATGTAAAAGGGGCTTTATTAATACATTTGATTGATAGACTAGACGTACAGAGTCGTCCTCCTGCTCCAGCTCTCTCTGCTGCTCCTGGTGTCTCTTAACCTTCATCTCCATGGACTCAGTGATCAGGTCTCTCAGGATGGTGACTGGCTTGGCTGCCGTGATGAACGGATGCTACAGGAGAGAGGGAGAGGAGGAAGGCAGTAAGTTGACGAAGCTCTGCATGACTGACAGTGTTTCTAATATGTTCATAGACGAAGGGACAGCAGCCAGTCTCACCTGTAGTAGCATAGAGACAGCATAGACAGACAAATGTCCAGGTGCTACTCTGATGAGCTAGTGAAGATGACAGTATGTTTTTGTATGAGCACACAGAAGTGCGTCTCACCTGTAGTAGCCGCGCGCGCGTCTCACCTGTAGTAGCCGCGCGCGCGTCTCACCTGTAGTAGCCGCGCGCGCGTCTCACCTGTAGTAGCCGCGCGCGCGTCTCACCTGTAGTAGCCGCGCGCGCGTCTCACCTGTAGTAGCCGCGCGCGCGTCTCACCTGTAGTAGCCGCGCGCGCGTCTCACCTGTAGTAGCCGCGCGCGCGTCTCACCTGTAGTAGCCGCGCGCGCGTCTCACCTGTAGTAGCCGCGCGCGCGTCTCACCTGTAGTAGCCGCGCGCGCGTCTCACCTGTAGTAGCCGCGCGCGCGTCTCACCTGTAGTAGCCGCGCGCGCGTCTCAACACAGAGTTACACATGGAGTAAACAATAAACAAGTCAATAACATGGTAGAAAAAAAAGAGAATCTATATACAATGTGTGCAAAAGGCATGAGGTAGGCAATAAATCGAATAATTACAATTTAGCAGATTAACACTGGAGTGATAAATCATCAGATGATCATGTGCAAGAAGAGATACTGGTGTGCAAAAGAGCAGAAAAGTAAATAAATAAAAGCAGTATGGGGGGTGAGGTAGGTAAATTGGGTGGGTAGTTTACAGATGGACTATGTACAGCTGCAGCGATCGGTTAGCTGCTCGGATAGCAGATTTTTAAAGTTGTTGAGGGAGATAAAAGTCTCCAACTTCAGAGATTTTTGCAATTCGTTCCAGTCGCAGGCAGCAGAGAACTGGAAGGAAAGGCGTCCAAATGAGGTTTTGGCTTTAGGGATGATCAGTGAGATACACCTGCTGGAGCGCGTGCTGCGGGTGGGTGTAGCCATCGTGACCAGTGAACTGAGATAAGGCGGCACTTTACCTAGCATAGCCTTGTAGATGACCTGGAGCCAGTGGGTCTGACGCCGAACATGTAGCGAGGGCCAGCCGACTAGGGCATACAGGTCGCAGTGGTGGGTCGTATAAGGTGCTTTAGTAACAAAACGAATGGCACTGTGATAAACTGCATCCAGTTTGCTGAGTAGAGTGTTGGAAGCTATTTTGTAGATGACATCGCCGAAGTCGAGGATCGGTAGGATAGTCAGTTTTACTAGGGTAAGTTTGGCGGCGTGAGTGAAGGAGGCTTTGTTGCGGAATAGAAAGCCGATTCTTGATTTGATTTTGGATTGGAGATGTTTGATATGAGTCTGGAAGGAGAGTTTGCAGTCTAGCCAGACACCTAGGTACTTATAGATGTCCACATATTCTAGGTCGGAACCGTCCAGGGTGGTGATGCTAGTCGGGCGTGCGGGTGCAGGCAGCGAACGGTTGAAAAGCATGCATTTGGTTTTACTAGCGTTTAAGAGCAGTTGGAGGCCACGGAAGGAGTGTTGTATGGCATTGAAGCTCGTTTGGAGGTTAGATAGCACAGTGTCCAAGGAAGGGCCGGAAGTATATAGAATGGTGTCGTCTGCGTAGAGGTGGATCAGGGAATCGCCCGCAGCAAGAGCAACATCATTGATGTATACAGAGAAAAGAGTCGGCCCGAGAATTGAACCCTGTGGTACCCCCATAGAGACTGCCAGAGGACCGGACAACATGCCCTCCGATTTGACACACTGAACTCTGTCTGCAAAGTAGTTGGTGAACCAGGCAAGGCAGTCATTAGAAAAACCGAGGCTACTGAGTCTGCCGATAAGAATATGGTGATTGACAGAGTCGAAAGCCTTGGCCAGGTCGATGAAGACGGCTGCACAGTAATGTCTTTTATCGATGGCGGTTATGATATCGTTTAGTACCTTGAGCGTGGCTGAGGTGCACCCGTGACCGGCTCGGAAACCGGATTGCACAGCGGAGAAGGTACGGTGGGATTCGAGATGGTCAGTGATCTGTTTGTTGACTTGGCTTTCGAAGACCTTAGATAGGCAGGGCAGGATGGATATAGGTCTGTAACAGTTTGGGTCCAGGGTGTCTCCCCCTTTGAAGAGGGGGATGACCGCGGCAGCTTTCCAATCCTTGGGGATCTCAGATGATACGAAGGAGAGGTTGAACAGGCTGGTGATAGGGGGTGCGACAATGGCGGCGGACAGTTTCAGAAATAGGGGGTCCAGATTGTCAAGCCCAGCTGATTTGTATGGGTCCAGGTTTTCCAGCTCTTTCAGAACATCTGCTATCTGGATTTGGGTAAAGGAGAAGCTGGGGAGGCTTGGGCGAGTAGCAGCGGGGGGGGCGGGGCTGTTGGCCAAGGTTGGAGTCGCCAGGAGGAAGGCATGGCCAGCCATTGAGAAATGCTTGTTGAAGTCTTCGATTATCACGGATTTATCGGTGGTGACCGTGTTACCTAGCCTCAGTGCAGTGGGCAGCTGGGAGGAGGTGCTCTTGTTCTCCATGGACTTTACAGTATCCCAGAACTTTTTGGAGTTAGAGCTACAGGATGCAAATTTCTGCTTGAAAAAGCTGGCCTTTGCTTTCCTGACTGACTGCGTGTATTGGTTCCTGACTTCCCTGAACAGTTGCATATCGCGGGGGCTCTTCGATGCTATTGCAGTTCGCCACAGGATGTTTTTGTGCTGGTCGAGGGCAGTCAGGTCTGGAGTGAACCAAGGGCTATATCTGTTCTTGGTTCTGCATTTTTTGAACGGAGCATGCTTGTCTAATATGGTGAGGAAGTAACATTTAAAGAATGACCAGGCATCCTCAACTGACGGGATGAGGTCAATATCCTTCCAGGGTACCCGGGCCAGGTCGATTAGAAAGGCCTGCTCGCAGAAGTGTTTTAGGGAGCGTTTGACAGTGATGAGGGGTGGTCGTTTGACCGCGGACCCGTGGCGGATACAGGCAATGAGGCAGTGATCGCTGAGATCTTGATTGAAGACAGCAGAGGTGTATTTGGAGGGCAGGTTGGTCAGGATAATGTCTATTAGGGTGCCCATGTTTACGGATTTAGGGTTGTACCTGGTGGGTTCCTTGATGATTTGTGTGAGATTGAGGGCATCAAGCTTGGATTGTAGGACTGCCGGGGTGTTAAGCATATCCCAGTTTAGGTCACCTAACAGAACAAACTCTGAAGCTAGATGGGGAGCGATCAATTCACAGATGGTGTCCAGGGCACAGCTGGGAGCTGAGGGGGGTCGGTAGCAGGCGGCAACAGTGAGAGACTTATTTCTGGAGAGATTAATTTTTAAAATTAGAAGTTCGAACTGTTTGGGCATAGACCTGGAAAGTATGACAGAACTTTGCAGGCTCTCTCTGCAGTAGATTGCAACTCCTCCCCCTTTGGCAGTTCTATCTTGACGGAAAGTGTTATAGTTGGGTATGGAAATCTCAGAATTTTTGGTGGCCTTCCTAAGCCAGGATTCGGACACGGCAAGGACATCAGGATTGGCAGAGTGTGCTAAAGCGGTGAGTAAGGCAAACTTAGGGAGGAGGCTTCTGATGTTGACATGCATGAGGCCAAGGCTTTTTCGATCACAGAAGTCAACAAATGAGGGTGACTGGGGACATGCAGGGCCTGGGTTTACCTCCACATCACCCGAGGAACAGAGGAGTAGTAGGATGAGGGTGCGGCTAAAGGCTATCAAAACTGGTCGCCTAGAGCGTTGGGGACAAAGAATAAAAGGAGCAGATTTATGGGCGTGGTAGAATAGATTCTGGGCATAATGTGCAGACAGGGGTATGGTGGGGCGTGGGTACAGCGGAGGCAAGCCCAGGCACTGGGTGATGATAAGAGAGGTTGTATCTCTGGACATGCTGGTCTCAATGGGTGAGGTCACCGCATGTGTGGGGGGTGGGACCAAGGAGGTATCAGAGGTACGGAGAGTGGAACTACAGGGTCCATTGCAAACCAAAACAATGATAACTAGCCTGAACAACAGTATGCAAGGCATATTGATGTTTGAGAGAGACATACAATAAGGCATAAAGTGATTGCAGGTCTTGATTGGGAGAGCTAGCTAAAACAACAGGTAAGATAACAGCAGCAATAACAGGGTGCTAGTCTAACACAGCAACAACAGGTAAAAATGGCGACGACTAGGCAGAGAGGGTCGGATTAACTACACACAGATCCTGAGTTAAAGCACAGAGCCGACAGATAAAACACAAATAAACAGAATGGAGTACCGTGAATTAATGGACAGTCAAGCATGCATCAGCTATGTAGCCAAGTGATCATAGTGTCCAGGGGGCAGCCGTAGATGGAGCAGGGAGGCCTCCACTAAGCTAGCACGCGGCGTTTAAAGTTAGTAGCCCGGGGGGTGGTCTGCTCAGACGGAGGGGGTCTGCTCAGACGTGGTCGTGTCGACAGAGAATCCAAGCCGGATGGCGAAAGAGAGGTTGTGAATCGTAGAATTGTGTTTGCTAACTGGTGCTAGCTTCGTGGCAGTGGCGCTAGCTGCGCTAGCTGCAAGCTAGCTGTGAGGATCAGAAGTAGTGGCTCAGGGATTACGGCAGGAATCCGGCGTTGTTGTCGAGAGACAGTCCGATGCTGGTAAATTGGTGAGTAATATCCAGGCTAATAACAGGGCTGGTGTCTGTGCAGAAGGTAAAAGCTACTAGCAGCGGCAAAAAAATGGCTAAATTAGCTTGTAGCTGATTTAGACCAGTTGTGATGGATTGGCAGGGCTCTGTTTCGGCAAAAAAAGGTCCAGTCCAATTGGCAAAAGAGGTATTGTAGCCCAAGAATTCGCTGGTAGACCTCTTCGGCTAGCCGGCAGATGGGCCTAGCTCGAGGCTAGCTCAAGGCTAACTGGTGCTTGCTTCGGGACAGAGGTGTTAGCCAGTAGTAGCCACTCGGTTGCAGCTAGCTAGCTGTGATGATACGGTGTAATTGTCCAGAGCTTGCGTCAGGAATCCGGTGATGTGGTAGAGAAAAAGCAGTCCTATATGCTCTGGGTTGATATCGCGCTTGCAGACTGGCAGGTATTGGCCCGGTATTGAAGCTGGCTGTGTCCGAGTTAAGGGCGAAGACCGCAGCAGTGGCTAACTGACTACTAGCTAGTAGCTAGTTATCTGGCTAGCTTCTGATTGGGGTTACGGTTCTAAAGTATAAAAAAAATAGCAGGTCCGTACCACATTGGGTGAGGCGGAATGTAGGAATGTATATTCAGTTCCTAGACGGAAAGTGAAATAAAAATATATACGAAATGTATACGAAAAATACGAAGACTATTTACACGGGACAAGACAAGACAAAGACACGTCCGACTGCTACGCCATCTTGGATTCAAAAACCTGTAGTAGTCGTGCGTGTCTCACCTGTAGTAGTCGTGCGTGTCTCACCTGTAGTAGTTGTGTGTGTCTCACCTGTAGTAGTTGTGTTTGTCTCACCTGTAGTAGTAGTTGCGTGTCTCACCTGTAGTAGTCGCGTGTGTCTCACCTGTAGTAGTCGTGTGTGTCTCACCTGTAGTAGTCGTGCGTGTCTCACCTGTAGTAGTCGTGCGTGTCTCACCTGTAGTAGTCGTGCGTGTCTCACCTGTAGTAGTCGTGCGTGTCTCACCTGTAGTAGTCGTGCGTGTCTCACCTGTAGTAGTCGTGTGTGTCTCACCTGTAGTAGTCGTGCGTGTCTCACCTGTAGTAGTCGTGCGTGTCTCACCTGTAGTAGTCGTGCGTGTCTCACCTGTAGTAGTCGTGCGTGTCTCACCTGTAGTAGTCGTGCGTGTCTCACCTGTAGTAGTCGTGCGTGTCTCACCTGTAGTAGTCGTGCGTGTCTCACCTGTAGTAGTCGTGCGTGTCTCACCTGTAGTAGTCGTGTGTGTCTCACCTGTAGTAGTCGTGTGTGTCTCACCTGTAGTAGTTGTGTGTGTCTCACCTGTAGTAGTCGTGTGTGTCTCACCTGTAGTAGTTGTGTGTCTCACCTGTAGTAGTCGTGTGTGTCTCACCTGTAGTAGTTGTGTGTGTCTCACCTGTAGTAGTTGTGTGTGTCTCACCTGTAGTAGTCGTGTGTGTCTCACCTGTAGTAGTCGTGTGTGTCTCACCTGTAGTAGTTGTGTGTGTCTCACCTGTAGTAGTTGCGTGTGTCTCACCTGTAGTAGTCGTGTGTGTCTCACCTGTAGTAGTTGCGTGTGTCTCACCTGTAGTAGTCGTGTGTGTCTCACCTGTAGTAGCTGCGTGTCTCACCTGTTGTAGTAGTTGCGTGTCTCACCTGTAGTAGTTGCGTGTCTCACCTGTAGTAGCTGCGTGGCTGTCGCTCTCTGTTCTGGGTTCTTCACCAGACATTTCTTTACAAAGTGTGTGAAGTCGTCTGTCCACAGCTCAGGCTTCCTGAACGTAGGCGGTGGGTTGGTTGGGATCATGAAAATAGCCTGACAGTAATGCAGAGGAAGGAGAGACAGAAAACACCTAGTGAAGCAGGTAGTATAGAAGCCTCAATGTAAACCCTAATGAATGTCTATTGACCGCTTGGTACGGCAACCGCAAGACCCCCGACCGTAAGGCGCTACAGAGGGTAGTGCGTACAGCCCAGTACATCACTGGGGCTAAGCTTCCTGCCATCCAGGACCTCTATACCAGGCGGTGTCAGAGGAAGGCCTAAAGAATTGTTAAAGATTACAGCCACCCAAGTCATAGATTGTTCTCTCTGCTACCGCACGGCAAGCGGTCCCGACGCAACAAGTCTGGAACCAACAGGACCCTGACCAGCTTCTACCCCCAGCAATAAGACTGCTAAACAAGACTGATAAATAGCTAATCAAATAGCTATACGGACTACCTGTATTGACCATTTTTTAACACTCTATGCACACACGCTGGACTCTACACCGACACCCCAACACAGTGGACTCTACCCACACACGCTGGACTCTACACCGACACCCCAACACAGTGGACTCTACCCACACACGCTGCTGCTACTGTCTATTATTTATCCTGTTGCACAGCCGTGTTGTTACCCGGTACTCCCTGTATATAGCCGTGTTGTTACCCGGTACTCCCTGTATATAGCCGTGTTATTACCCGGTACTCCCTGTATATAGCCGTGTTGTTACCCGGTACTCCCTGTATATAGCCGTGTTGTTACCCGGTACTCCCTGTATATAGCCGTGTTGTTACCCGGTACTCCCTGTATATAGCCGTGTTGTTACCCGGTACTCCCTGTATATAGCCGTGTTGTTACCCGGTACTCCCTGTATATAGCCGTGTTGTTACCCGGTACTCCCTGTATATAGCCGTGTTGTTACCCGGTACTCCCTGTATATAGCCGTGTTGTTACCCGGTACTCCCTGTATATAGCCGTGTTGTTACCCGGTACTCCCTGTATATAGCCGTGTTGTTACCCGGTACTCCCTGTATATAGCCGTGTTGTTACCCGGTACTCCCTGTATATAGCCGTGTTGTTACCCGGTACTCCCTGTATATAGCCGTGTTGTTACCCGGTACTCCCTGTATATAGCCGTGTTGTTACCCGGTACTCCCTGTATATAGCCGTGTTGTTACCCGGTACTCCCTGTATATAGCCGTGTTGTTACCCGGTACTCCCTGTATATAGCCGTGTTGTTACCCGGTACTCCCTGTATATAGCCGTGTTGTTACCCGGTACTCCCTGTATATAGCCGTGTTGTTACCCGGTACTCCCTGTATATAGCCGTGTTGTTACCCGGTACTCCCTGTATATAGCCGTGTTGTTACCCGGTACTCCCTGTATATAGCCGTGTTGTTACCCGGTACTCCCTGTATATAGCCGTGTTGTTACCCGGTACTCCCTGTATATAGCCGTGTTGTTACCCGGTACTCCCTGTATATAGCCGTGTTGTTACCCGGTACTCCCTGTATATAGCCGTGTTGTTACCCGGTACTCCCTGTATATAGCCGTGTTGTTACCCGGTACTCCCTGTATATAGCCGTGTTGTTACCCGGTACTCCCTGTATATAGCCGTGTTGTTACCCGGTACTCCCTGTATATAGCCGTGTTGTTACCCGGTACTCCCTGTATATAGCCGTGTTGTTACCCGGTACTCCCTGTATATAGCCGTGTTGTTACCCGGTACTCCCTGTATATAGCCGTGTTGTTACCCGGTACTCCCTGTATATAGCCGTGTTGTTACCCGGTACTCCCTGTATATAGCCGTGTTGTTACCCGGTACTCCCTGTATATAGCCGTGTTGTTACCCGGTACTCCCTGTATATAGCCGTGTTGTTACCCGGTACTCCCTGTATATAGCCGTGTTGTTACCCGGTACTCCCTGTATATAGCCGTGTTGTTACCCGGTACTCCCTGTATATAGCCGTGTTGTTACCCGGTACTCCCTGTATATAGCCGTGTTGTTACCCGGTACTCCCTGTATATAGCCGTGTTGTTACCCGGTACTCCCTGTATATAGCCGTGTTGTTACCCGGTACTCCCTGTATATAGCCGTGTTGTTACCCGGTACTCCCTGTATATAGCCGTGTTGTTACCCGGTACTCCCTGTATATAGCCGTGTTGTTACCCGGTACTCCCTGTATATAGCCGTGTTGTTACCCGGTACTCCCTGTATATAGCCGTGTTGTTACCCGGTACTCCCTGTATATAGCCGTGTTGTTACCCGGTACTCCCTGTATATAGCCGTGTTATTACCCGGTACTCCCTGTATATAGCCGTGTTATTACCCGGTACTCCCTGTATATAGCCGTGTTATTACCCGGTACTCCCTGTATATAGCCGTGTTATTACCCGGTACTCCCTGTATATAGCCGTGTTATTACCCGGTACTCCCTGTATATAGCCGTGTTATTACCCGGTACTCCCTGTATATAGCCGTGTTATTACCCGGTACTCGCTGTATATAACCGTGTTATTACCCGGTACTCCCTGTATATAGCCATGTTATTACCCGGTACTCCCTGTATATAGCCATGTTATTACCCGGTACTCCCTGTATATAGCCATGTTATTACCTGGTACTCCCTGTATATAGCCATGTTATTACCTGGTACTCCTGTATATAGCCATGTTATTACCTGGTACTCCCTGTATATAGCCATGTTATTACCTGGTACTCCCTGTATATAGCCATGTTATTACCTGGTACTCCCTGTATATAGCCATGTTATTACCTGGTACTCCCTGTATATAGCCATGTTATTACCTGGTACTCCCTGTATATAGCCATGTTATTACCTGGTACTCCCTGTATATAGCCATGTTATTACCTGGTACTCCCTGTATATAGCCATGTTATTACCTGGTACTCCCTGTATATAGCCATGTTATTACCTGGTACTCCCTGTATATAGCCATGTTATTACCTGGTACTCCCTGTATATAGCCATGTTATTACCTGGTACTCCCTGTATATAGCCATGTTATTACCTGGTACTCCCTGTATATAGCCATGTTATTACCTGGTACTCCCTGTATATAGCCATGTTATTACCTGGTACTCCCTGTATATAGCCATGTTATTACCTGGTACTCCCTGTATATAGCCATGTTATTACCTGGTACTCCCTGTATATAGCCATGTTATTACCTGGTACTCCCTGTATATAGCCATGTTATTACCTGGTACTCCCTGTATATAGCCATGTTATTACCTGGTACTCCCTGTATATAGCCATGTTATTACCTGGTACTCCCTGTATATAGCCATGTTATTACCTGGTACTCCCTGTATATAGCCATGTTATTACCTGGTACTCCCTGTATATAGCCATGTTATTACCTGGTACTCCCTGTATATAGCCATGTTATTACCTGGTACTCCCTGTATATAGCCATGTTATTACCTGGTACTCCCTGTATATAGCCATGTTATTACCTGGTACTCCCTGTATATAGCCATGTTATTACCTGGTACTCCCTGTATATAGCCATGTTATTACCTGGTACTCCCTGTATATAGCCATGTTATTACCTGGTACTCCCTGTATATAGCCATGTTATTACCTGGTACTCCCTGTATATAGCCATGTTATTACCTGGTACTCCCTGTATATAACCATGTTATTACCTGGTACTCCCTGTATATAACCATGTTATTATCTGGTACTCGCTGTATATAACCATGTTATTACCTGGTACTCCCTGTATATAGCCATGTTATTACCTGGTACTCCCTGTATATAGCCATGTTATTACCTGGTACTCCCTGTATATAGCCATGTTATTACCTGGTACTCCCTGTATATAGCCATGTTATTACCTGGTACTCCCTGTATATAGCCATGTTATTACCTGGTACTCCCTGTATATAGCCATGTTATTACCTGGTACTCCCTGTATATAGCCATGTTATTACCTGGTACTTCCTGTATATAGCCATGTTATTACCTGGTACTCCCTGTATATAGCCATGTTATTACCTGGTACTCCCTGTATATAGCCATGTTATTACCTGGTACTCCCTGTATATAGCCATGTTATTACCTGGTACTCCCTGTATATAGCCATGTTATTACCTGGTACTCCCTGTATATAGCCATGTTATTACCTGGTACTCCCTGTATATAGCCATGTTATTACCTGGTACTCCCTGTATATAACCATGTTATTATCTGGTACTTGCTGTATATAACCATGTTATTACCTGGTACTCCCTGTATATAGCCATGTTATTACATGGTACTCCCTGTATATAGCCATGTTATTACATGGTACTCCCTGTATATAGCCATGTTATTACCTGGTACTCCCTGTATATAGCCATGTTATTACCTGGTACTCCCTGTATATAGCCATGTTATTACCTGGTACTCCCTGTATATAGCCATGTTATTACCTGGTACTCCCTGTATATAGCCATGTTATTACCTGGTACTCCCTGTATATAGCCATGTTATTACATGGTACTCCCTGTATATAGCCATGTTATTACCTGGTACTCCCTGTATATAGCCATGTTATTACCTGGTACTCCCTGTATATAGCCATGTTATTACCTGGTACTCCCTGTATATAGCCATGTTATTACATGGTACTCCCTGTATATAGCCATGTTATTACATGGTACTCCCTGTATATAGCCATGTTATTACCTGGTACTCCCTGTATATAGCCATGTTATTACCTGGTACTCCCTGTATATAGCCATGTTATTACCTGGTACTCCCTGTATATAGCCATGTTATTACATGGTACTCCCTGTATATAGCCATGTTATTACATGGTACTCCCTGTATATAGCCATGTTATTACCTGGTACTCCCTGTATATAGCCATGTTATTACCTGGTACTCCCTGTATATAGCCATGTTATTACCTGGTACTCCCTGTATATAGCCATGTTATTACATGGTACTCCCTGTATATAGCCATGTTATTACATGGTACTCCCTGTATATAGCCATGTTATTACCTGGTACTCCCTGTATATAGCCATGTTATTACCTGGTACTCCCTGTATATAGCCATGTTATTACATGGTACTCCCTGTATATAGCCATGTTATTACCTGGTACTCCCTGTATATAGCCATGTTATTACCTGGTACTCCCTGTATATAGCCATGTTATTACATGGTACTCCCTGTATATAGCCAAGTTATTTTTACTGATTATTGTAATTCACTGTGTATTTATTCCTCGTGTCACTATATTTATCTTTATCTCTGCATTGTGTGAAAAGGACCCGGAAGCATTTCACTGGTAGTCTACACCTGTTGTTTATCAAGCCGGTGACAAATCACATTTTTTTTGTGAGGGGATTTGATCAAAACCTGGATCTCTCAGAATCAAAGTTGTCTGGAGTATTCCAGATTCCTCATTTTACAGCTATAGCCGCCAACGAGTCATTAGATAGGACGTGGATTCAGGAAGGCCACCCCCCCCTCTCCTCTCTGATTCAGAGAGGTTGGGTTAAATGAGGAAGATGCATTTCAGTTGAATACATTCAGTTGTACAACTGACTAGGTACCCCCCCCTTTACAACTGACTAGGTATCCCCCCCTTTACAACTGACTAGGTATCCCCCCCCTTTACAACTGACTAGGTATCCCCCCCCTTTACAACTGACTAGGTATCCCCCCCTTTACAACTGACTAGGTATCCCCCCCCTTTACAACTGACTAGGTATCCCCCCCCTTTACAACTGACTAGGTATCCCCCCCCTTTACAACTGACTAGGTATCCCCCCCCTTTACAACTGACTAGGTATCCCCCCCCTTTACAACTGACTAGGTATCCCCCCCCTTTACAACTGACTGGGTACCCCCCCTTTACAACTGACCTGGTATCCCCCCCTTTACAACTGACCTGGTATCCCCCCCTTTACAACTGACCTGGTATCCCCCCCTTTACAACTGACCTGGTATCCCCCCCTTTACAACTGACTAGGTATCCCCCCCTTTACAACTGACTAGGTATCCCCCCCCTTTCCAACTGACTAGGTATCCCCCCCCTAACCAACTGACTAGGTACCCCCCCTTTCCAACTGACTAGGTACCCCCCCTTTACAACTGACTAGGTACCCCCCCTTTACAACTGACTAGGTACCCCCCCTTTACAACTGACTAGGTATCCCCCCCTTTACAACTGACTAGGTATCCCCCCCTTTACAACTGACTAGGTATCCCCCCCCTTTCCAACTGACTAGGTATCCCCCCCCTTACCAACTGACTAGGTATCCCCCCCCTTTCCAACTGACTAGGTATCCCCCCCCTTTACAACTGACTAGGTATCCCCCCCCTTTACAACTGACTAGGTATCCCCCCCTTACAACTGACTAGGTATCCCCCCCCTTACAACTGACTAGGTATCCCCCCCCTTACCAACTGACTAGGTATCCCCCCCCTTTCCAACTGACTAGGTATCCCCCCTTTACAACTGACTAGGTATCCCCCCCCTTACAACTGACTAGGTATCCCCCCCCTTACAACTGACTAGGTATCCCCCCCTTTACAACTGACTAGGTACCCCCCCTTTACAACTGACTAGGTATCCCCCCCTTTACAACTGACTAGGTATCCCCCCCTTTACAACTGACTAGGTATCCCCCCCCTTTCCAACTGACTAGGTATCCCCCCCCTTACCAACTGACTAGGTATCCCCCCCCCTTTCCAACTGACTAGGTATCCCCCCCCTTACAACTGACTAGGTATCCCCCCCCTTACAACTGACTAGGTATCCCCCCCCTTTACAACTGACTAGGTATCCCCCCCTTACAACTGACTAGGTATCCCCCCCCTTACAACTGACTAGGTATCCCCCCCCTTACAACTGACTAGGTATCCCCCCCTTTACAACTGACTAGGTATCCCCCCCTTTCCAACTGACTAGGTATCCCCCCCCCTTTCCAACTGACTAGGTATCCCCCCCCCTTTCCAACTGACTAGGTATCCCCCCCCCTTTACAACTGACTAGGTATCCCCCCCCCTTTACAACTGACTAGGTATCCCCCCCTTTACAACTGACTAGGTATCCCCCCCTTTACAACTGACTAGGTATCCCCCCCTTTACAACTGACTAGGTATCCCCCCCTTTACAACTGACTAGGTATCCCCCCCTTTACAACTGACTAGGTATCCCCCCCTTTACAACTGACTAGGTATCCCCCCCTTTACAACTGACTAGGTATCCCCCCCTTTACAACTGACTAGGTATCCCCCCCTTTACAACTGACTAGGTATCCCCCCCTTTACAACTGACTAGGTATCCCCCCCTTTACAACTGACTAGGTATCCCCCCCTTTACAACTGACTAGGTATCCCCCCCTTTACAACTGACTAGGTATCCCCCCCTTTACAACTGACTAGGTATCCCCCCCTTTACAACTGACTAGGTATCCCCCCCTTTACAACTGACTAGGTATCCCCCCCTTTACAACTGACTAGGTATCCCCCCCTTTACAACTGACTAGGTATCCCCCCCTTTACAACTGACTAGGTATCCCCCCCTTTACAACTGACTAGGTATCCCCCCCTTTACAACTGACTAGGTATCCCCCCCTTTACAACTGACTAGGTATCCCCCCCTTTACAACTGACTAGGTATCCCCCCCTTTACAACTGACTAGGTATCCCCCCCTTTACAACTGACTAGGTATCCCCCCCTTTACAACTGACTAGGTATCCCCCCCTTTACAACTGACTAGGTATCCCCCCCTTTACAACTGACTAGGTATCCCCCCCTTTACAACTGACTAGGTATCCCCCCTTTACAACTGACTAGGTACCCCCCCCTTTACAACTGACTAGGTACCCCCCCCTTTACAACTGACTAGGTACCCCCCCCTTTACAACTGACTAGGTACCCCCCCCTTTACAACTGACTAGGTACCCCCCCCTTTACAACTGACTAGGTACCCCCCCCTTTACAACTGACTAGGTACCCCCCCCTTTACAACTGACTAGGTATCCCCCCCTTTACAACTGACTAGGTATCCCCCCCTTTACAACTGACTAGGTATCCCCCCCTTTACAACTGACTAGGTATCCCCCCCTTTACAACTGACTAGGTACCCCCCCCTTTACAACTGACTAGGTACCCCCCCCTTTACAACTGACTAGGTACCCCCCCCCTTTACAACTGACTAGGTACCCCCCCTTTACAACTGACTAGGTATCCCCCCCTTTACAACTGACTAGGTACCCCCCCTTTACAACTGACTAGGTATCCCCCCCTTTACAACTGACTAGGTACCCCCCCCTTTACAACTGACTAGGTATCCCCCCCTTTACAACTGACTAGGTACCCCCCCTTTACAACTGACTAGGTATCCCCCCCTTTACAACTGACTAGGTATCCCCCCCTTTACAACTGACTAGGTATCCCCCCCTTTACAACTGACTAGGTATCCCCCCCTTTACAACTGACTAGGTACCCCCCCCTTTACAACTGACTAGGTACCCCCCCCTTTACAACTGACTAGGTACCCCCCCCTTTACAACTGACTAGGTACCCCCCCTTTACAACTGACTAGGTACCCCCCCCCTTTACAACTGACTAGGTATCCCCCCCTTTACAACTGACTAGGTACCCCCCCTTTACAACTGACTAGGTACCCCCCCTTTACAACTGACTAGGTACCCCCCCTTTACAACTGACTAGGTATCCCCCCCTTTACAACTGACTAGGTACCCCCCCTTTACAACTGACTAGGTATCCCCCCCTTTACAACTGACTAGGTACCCCCCCCTTTACAACTGACTAGGTATCCCCCCCTTTACAACTGACTAGGTACCCCCCCTTTACAACTGACTAGGTACCCCCCCTTTACAACTGACTAGGTATCCCCCCCTTTACAACTGACTAGGTATCCCCCCTTTACAACTGACTAGGTACCCCCCCTTTACAACTGACTAGGTATCCCCCCCTTCCCCAATTATGAGCGTCAACATGTAGCCTGACTGCACTACATCTTCAACCACACATCTGTCCTGCCCAGACTCACCCTCATGGGATGTATATCAGCGTAGGGAGGTTTGCCCTCAGCCATCTCTATAGAGGTGATGCCCAGGGACCAGATGTCAGCCACACAGTTATATCCTATCTCCTGGATGACCTCTGGAGCCATCCAGAACGGAGTCCCGATCACTGTGTTCCTCTTCGCCATCGTGTCCTAGACAGGGACAGAATAATACAAGCATTAGTCGAATCTATATATGAACTTCTGTGATTCACTGCTACAATCACTACACTAAAGTCAAGATAATCTACAGTGAGGGGGGGAAAGTATTTGATCCCCTGCTGATTTTGTACGTTTGCCCACTGACAAAGAAATGATCAGTCTAATTTTAATGGTAGGTTTATTTGAACAGTGAGAGACAGAATAACAACAAAAAAATCCAGAAAAACGCATGTCAAAAATGTTATAAATTGATTTGTATTTTAATGAGGGAAATAAGTATTTCACCTCTTCTCAATCAGAAAGATTTCTGGCTCCCAGGTCTTTTATACAGGTAACGAGCTGAGATTAGGAGCACACTCTTAAAGGGAGTGATCCTAATCTCAGTTTGTTACCTGTATAAAAAACACCTGTCCACAGAAGCAATCAATCAGATTCCAAACTCTCCACCATGGCCAAGACCAAAGAGCTCTCCAAGGATGTCAGGGACAAGATTGTAGACCTACACAAGGCTGGAATGGGCTACAAGACCATCGCCAAGCAGCTTGGTGAGAAGGTGACAACAGTTGGTGCGATTATTCGCAAATGGAAGAAACACAAAAGAACTGTCAATCTCCCTCGGCCTGGGGCTCCATGCAAGATCTCACCTCGTGGAGTTGCAATGATCATGAGAATGGTGAGGAATCAGCCCAGAACTACACGGGAGGATCTTGTCAATGATCTCAAGGCAGCTGGGACCATAGTCACCAAGAAAACAATTGGTAACACACTACGCCGTGAAGGACTGAAATCCTGCAGCGCCCGCAAGGTCCCCCTGCTCAAGAAAGCACATATATATATATGCCCGTCTGAAGTTTGCCAATGAACATCTGAATGATTCAGAGGACAACTGGGTGAAAGTGTTGTGGTCAGATGAGAACAAAATGGAGCTCTTTGGCATCAACTCAACTCGCCGTGTTTGGAGGAGGAGGAATGCTGCCTATGACCCCAAGAAACCATCCCCACCGTCAAACATGGAGGTGGAAACATTATGCTTTGGGGGTGTTTTTCTGCTAAAGGGACAGGACAACTTCACCGCGTCAAAAGGTACGATGGACGGGGCCATGTACCGTCAAATCTTGGGTGAGAACCTCCTTCCCTCAGCCATGGCATTGAAAATGGGTCGTGGATGGGTATTCCAGCATGACAATGACCCAAAACACACGGCCAAGGCAACAAAGGAGTGGCTCAAGAAGAAGCACATTAAGGTCCTGGAGTGGCCTAGCCAGTCTCCAGACTTAATCCCATAGAAAATCTGTGGAGGGAGCTGAAGGTTCGAGTTGTCAAACGTCAGCCTCGAAACCTTAATGACTTGGAGAAGATCTGCAAAGAGGAGTGGGACAAAATCCCTCCTGAGATGTGTGCAAACCTGGTGGCCAACTACAAGAAACGGCTGACCTCTGATTGCCAACAAGGGGTTTGCCACCAAGTACTAAGTCATGTTTTGCAGAGGGGTCAAATACTTATTTCCCTCATTAAAATGAAAATCAATTTATAACATTTTTGACATGGATTATTTTGTTGTTATTCTGTCTCTCACTGTTCAAATAAACCTACCATTAAAATTATAGACTGATCATTTCTTTGTCAGTGGGCAAACGTACAAAATCAGCAGGGGATCAAATACTTTTCCACCTCACTTTATATATAAACTACTGTGATTCACTGCTACAATCACTATAAAGTCAAGATAATCTATATATAAACTACTGTGATTCACTGCTACAATCACTACACTAAAATCAAGATAATAATAACTCCTGATAAAACTGACACCAGATTACATCGTTAGACAGTCAGAATTCACTTCAGAGAGTTGAAGACAGACAGACAGGCAGACAGACAGACAGACACAGGCAGACAGGCAGGCAGACAGGCAGACAGGCAGACAGACCGTGAGTTGTCCCGCTACTCCAAAGTCAGCCAGTTTGGCATGGCCCTCTGTGTTGAGGAGAATGTTGCCTGCCTTGATGTCTCTGTGGATCTTCCTCATGAAATGCAGATACTCCAGACCTTTCAATGTGGACTTGAGGATGGTGGCGATCTCATCCTCTGTGAGCTATACAAGAGGAGATGGTATTAATGATTAATTCTGGTAATTCAGTAGTCTATGAATACACATTAAAAACATGACCAATGAATGTTAAAAGGTTACCGAAGCACCAAAGGTCATCTTTATTGTCACTTTTAGTCAATATACTGACCGTCTTATTGCGTAGTCTGATGATGTCTGAAACAGAGCCGGCTCCACAGTACTCCATCACTATCCACAGGTCTGTGTTCTTAAAGTAGCTGCCATAGTACTTCACCACATAGGGACTGGACAGGAGACAGAACAAACATTTACTGGTGAAAGGTGAGCAAACAGAGTGTGTTACTGGTTCTAGTAACAGAGTGTGCGGCACTGGTTCTAGTAACAGAGTGTGCGGCACTGGTTCTAGTAACAGAGTGTGCGGCACTGGTTCTAGTAACAGAGTGTGCGGCACTGGTTCTAGTAACAGAGTGTGCGGTACTGGTTCTAGTAACAGAGTGTGCGGTACTGGTTCTAGTAACAGAGTGTGCGGTACTGGTTCTAGTAACAGAGTGTGCGGTACTGGTTCTAGTAACAGAGTGTGCGGTACTGGTTCTAGTAACAGAGTGTGCGGTACTGGTTCTAGTAACAGAGTGTGCGGTACTGGTTCTAGTAACAGAGTGTGCGGTACTGCTTCTAGTAACAGAGTGTGCGGTACTGGTTCTAGTAACAGAGTGTGCGGTACTGGTTCTAGTAACAGAGTGTGCGTTACTGGTTCTAGTAACAGAGTGTGCGGTACTGGTTCTAGTAACAGAGTGTGCGGTACTGGTTCTAGTAACAGAGTGTGCGGCACTGGTTCTAGTAACAGAGTGTGCGGCACTGGTTCTAGTAACAGAGTGTGCGGCACTGGTTCTAGTAACAGAGTGTGCGGCACTGCTTCTAGTAACAGAGTGTGCGTTACTGCTTCTAGTAACAGAGTGTGCGGTACTGGTTCTAGTAACAGAGTGTGCGGTACTGGTTCTAGTAACAGAGTGTGCGGTACTGCTTCTAGTAACAGAGTGTGCGGTACTGGTTCTAGTAACAGAGTGTGCGGTACTGGTTCTAGTAACAGAGTGTGCGTTACTGGTTCTAGTAACAGAGTGTGCGGTACTGGTTCTAGTAACAGAGTGTGCGGTACTGGTTCTAGTAACAGAGTGTGCGGCACTGGTTCTAGTAACAGAGTGTGCGGCACTGGTTCTAGTAACAGAGTGTGCGGTACTGCTTCTAGTAACAGAGTGTGCGTTACTGCTTCTAGTAACAGAGTGTGCGGTACTGGTTCTAGTAACAGAGTGTGCGTTGCTGGTTCTAGTAACAGAGTGTGCGTTGCTGGTTCTAGTAACAGAGTGTGCGGTACTGGTTCTAGTAACAGAGTGTGCGGTACTGGTTCTAGTAACAGAGTGTGCGGTACTGGTTCTAGTAACAGAGTGTGCGTTACTGCTTCTAGTAACAGAGTGTGCGTTACTGCTTCTAGTAACAGAGTGTGCGGCACTGGTTCTAGTAACAGAGTGTGCGGTACTGCTTCTAGTAACAGAGTGTGCGTTACTGCTTCTAGTAACAGAGTGTGCGGTACTGGTTCTAGTAACAGAGTGTGCGTTGCTGGTTCTAGTAACAGAGTGTGCGTTGCTGGTTCTAGTAACAGAGTGTGCGTTACTGCTTCTAGTAACAGAGTGTGCGTTACTGCTTCTAGTAACAGA
Source organism: Salvelinus alpinus (assembly GCF_045679555.1). NCBI lineage: Eukaryota > Metazoa > Chordata > Actinopteri > Salmoniformes > Salmonidae > Salvelinus > Salvelinus alpinus. The sequence goes on from NC_092114.1 coordinate 4,877,017, forward strand.
GTGTGCGGTACTGGTTCTAGTAACAGAGTGTGCGTTGCTGGTTCTAGTAACAGAGTGTGCGGTACTGGTTCTAGTAACAGAGTGTGCGTTGCTGGTTCTAGTAACAGAGTGTGCGTTGCTGGTTCTAGTAACAGAGTGTGCGTTACTGGTTCTAGTAACAGAGTGTGCGTTACTGCTTCTAGTAACAGAGTGTGCGGTACTGGTTCTAGTAACAGAGTGTGCGTTGCTGGTTCTAGTAACAGAGTGTGCGTTACTGCTTCTAGTAACAGAGTGTGCGGTACTGGTTCTAGTAACAGAGTGTGCGTTGCTGGTTCTAGTAACAGAGTGTGCGTTGCTGGTTCTAGTAACAGAGTGTGCGTTGCTGGTTCTAGTAACAGAGTGTGCGTTGCTGGTTCTAGTAACAGAGTGTGCGTTGCTGGTTCTAGTAACAGAGTGTGCGTTGCTGGTTCTAGTAACAGAGTGTGCGGTACTGGTTCTAGTAACAGAGTGTGCGGTACTGCTTCTAGTAACAGAGTGTGCGGTACTGCTTCTAGTAACAGAGTGTGCGGTACTGCTTCTAGTAACAGAGTGTGCGGTACTGCTTCTAGTAACAGAGTGTGCGGTACTGCTTCTAGTAACAGAGTGTGCGGTACTGCTTCTAGTAACAGAGTGTGCGGTACTGGTTCTAGTAACAGAGTGTGCGGTACTGCTTCTAGTAACAGAGTGTGCGGTACTGCTTCTAGTAACAGAGTGTGCGGTACTGCTTCTAGTAACAGAGTGTGCGGTACTGCTTCTAGTAACAGAGTGTGTGTTACTGGTTCTAGTAACAGAGTGTGTGTTACTGGTTCTAGTAACAGAGTGTGTGTTACTGGTTCTAGTAACAGAGTGTGTGTTACTGGTTCTAGTAACAGAGTGTGTGGTACTGCTTCTAGTAACAGAGTGTGTGGTACTGCTTCTAGTAACAGAGTGTGTGGTACTGCTTCTAGTAACAGAGTGTGTGGTACTGCTTCTAGTAACAGAGTGTGTGGTACTGCTTCTAGTAACAGAGTGTGTGTTACTGCTTCTAGTAACAGAGTGTGTGGTACTGCTTCTAGTAACAGAGTGTGTGGTACTGCTTCTAGTAACAGAGTGTGTGTTACTGGTTCTAGTAACAGAGTGTGTGTTACTGGTTCTAGTAACAGAGTGTGTGTTACTGGTTCTAGTAACAGAGTGTGTGTTACTGGTTCTAGTAACAGAGTGTGTGTTACTGGTTCTAGTAACAGAGTGTGTGGTACTGCTTCTAGTAACAGAGTGTGTGGTACTGCTTCTAGTAACAGAGTGTGTGGTACTGCTTCTAGTAACAGAGTGTGTGGTACTGCTTCTAGTAACAGAGTGTGTGGTACTGCTTCTAGTAACAGAGTGTGTGGTACTGGTTCTAGTAACAGAGTGTGTGTTACTGGTTCTAGTAACAGAGTGTGTGTTACTGGTTCTAGTAACAGAGTGTGTGTTACTGGTTCTAGTAACAGAGTGTGTGTTACTGGTTCTAGTAACAGAGTGTGTGTTACTGGTTCTAGTAACAGAGTGTGTGTTACTGGTTCTAGTAACAGAGTCTGCGTTACTGGTTCTAGTAACAGAGTGTGCGTTACTGGTTCTAGTAACAGAGTGTGCGTTACTGGTTCTAGTAACAGAGTGTGTGTTACTGGTTCTAGTAACAGAGTGTGTGGTACTGGTTCTAGTAACAGAGTGTGTGGTACTGCTTCTAGTAACAGAGTGTGTGGTACTGCTTCTAGTAACAGAGTGTGTGTTACTGGTTCTAGTAACAGAGTGTGTGTTACTGGTTCTAGTAACAGAGTCTGTGTTACTGGTTCTAGTAACAGAGTGTGTGTTACTGGTTCTAGTAACAGAGTCTGTGTTACTGGTTCTAGTAACAGAGTGTGTGGTACTGCTTCTAGTAACAGAGTGTGTGGTACTGCTTCTAGTAACAGAGTGTGTGTTACTGCTTCTAGTAACAGAGTGTGTGTTACTGCTTCTAGTAACAGAGTGTGTGTTACTGCTTCTAGTAACAGAGTGTGTGTTACTGCTTCTAGTAACAGAGTGTGTGTTACTGGTTCTAGTAACAGAGTGTGTGTTACTGGTTCTAGTAACAGAGTGTGTGTTACTGGTTCTAGTAACAGAGTGTGTGTTACTGGTTCTAGTAACAGAGTCTGTGTTACTGGTTCTAGTAACAGAGTGTGTGTTACTGGTTCTAGTAACAGAGTGTGTGTTACTGGTTCTAGTAACAGAGTGTGTGTTACTGGTTCTAGTAACAGAGTGTGTGTTACTGGTTCTAGTAACAGAGTGTGTGTTACTGGTTCTAGTAACAGAGTGTGTGTTACTGGTTCTAGTAACAGAGTGTGTGTTACTGGTTCTAGTAACAGAGTGTGTGTTACTGGTTCTAGTAACAGAGTGTGTGTTACTGGTTCTAGTAACAGAGTGTGTGTTACTGGTTCTAGTAACAGAGTGTGTGTTACTGGTTCTAGTAACAGAGTCTGTGTTACTGGTTCTAGTAACAGAGTGTGTGTTACTGGTTCTAGTAACAGAGTGTGTGTTACTGGTTCTAGTAACAGAGTGTGTGTTACTGGTTCTAGTAACAGAGTGTGTGTTACTGGTTCTAGTAACAGAGTGTGTGTTACTGGTTCTAGTAACAGAGTGTGTGTTACTGGTTCTAGTAACAGAGTGTGTGTTACTGGTTCTAGTAACAGAGTGTGTGTTACTGGTTCTAGTAACAGAGTGTGTGTTACTGGTTCTAGTAACAGAGTGTGTGTTACTGGTTCTAGTAACAGAGTGTGTGTTACTGGTTCTAGTAACAGAGTGTGTGTTACTGGTTCTAGTAACAGAGTGTGTGTTACTGGTTCTAGTAACAGAGTGTGTGTTACTGGTTCTAGTAACAGAGTGTGTGTTACTGGTTCTAGTAACAGAGTGTGTGTTACTGGTTCTAGTAACAGAGTGTGTGTTACTGGTTCTAGTAACAGAGTGTGTGTTACTGGTTCTAGTAACAGAGTGTGTGTTACTGGTTCTAGTAACAGAGTGTGTGTTACTGGTTCTAGTAACAGAGTGTGTGTTACTGGTTCTAGTAACAGAGTGTGTGTTACTGGTTCTAGTAACAGAGTGTGTGTTACTGGTTCTAGTAACAGAGTCTGTGTTACTGGTTCTGCCATAGTACTTCACCACATAGGGGCTGGACAGGAGGAGAGACAGAACATTTTGCTGAACTTAGGTAACCAAACAGAGTGTGGTGTACTGGTGTAGTAGAGAGATAGCCATGTGAATATGGAGGAGGAGACTGTTCTCCTCTCACTAGCCTCTGGAGCCATGCTAGCTCTGCCTGTTGAAAGGCTGGGCCAGAGAGTCTATCCTCTCATACAGACCTGTCACACTGCTGCATGATGGATATCTCCTTGATGATCTCCTGGAGGTCTGACTCAACAGGCACCTGTTTGATAGCCACCACCTGGCCTGACTCCTTATGGATGGCTTTAAACACACTGCCATAGGACCTGGAGGAGATGAAGACAGTGGAAATGATGCAGAAAGTACCAAAGACCAGGATCCTGTATAACATATTAGTGGTTCCAGCCATTTCATAAAAATTCTAGTCATTATCATAATGTCAATGTACACAAACATCTCTTTTCATTAGAAATGTTATAACGATGTAAGGAAATGTATGATGAATGAATATTCTCACCCTTCACCAAGTTTTTCCAGAACATCAAAGACCTCCTCAGGTTGTTTTGTGAGACTGTCTTCACTCAGTTTCTTCAGCTTGCTGTGGAGGAAGAGAATCAACCATAGAAATAAATAGAACGGGAATCCCCATTCAAGTCAATGATGGAATAAAGGGTGGCCTGCCAGCCATTTTGAGTGTACCCATGGCAGGAAGTAAAAGAAGGAAGTGTACCCTTCAATCTGTGCTGTGATTTGTTGAGTCAACTCAACTGACATTAGACAAAAAAAATACATTCCATCACATGAGCTACATCAGCTGACATTTGAATGAACATTCTACATTACCATGGAAATCCAGCATCAGTTGATAGGCCATTTTAAATTACCATGGAAATGGCTTCACAATAACAGGCAGCCATTGCGAGTGTATCCTTGAGTTTACCAGTGAACTTGCCAGGGTTCAAGCAAAGATGTTAATAGCTAACCCAAGACAGACCACAGTTTGTTGTCACCAATCGGAGCAAATTAATCACAGTAGGCAGAACAAGAAAGGGGGTATTAGCTTATTTTCGATATAAACTACTCTGTGAAGTGTGAGTGTGCAATAACTAAATTCACTCTTGCACTCCTAAACACACTTTTTTGAAAGTTTGGCAAAGGTTATTGACTACAAAAAAAATAAAAAATAAACTTAGTCCACTGGTTTTTGAAACAGAAAACTGAAGAGATCAACTCTTTCATCAATGAGAAAATTAGTAGAATGTTGGCCAAAATCCATCTCCTACCACTGCCGCCCACTGGGCTTCCACTCACCACCTTCATTTGCTAGTGAGTGGAAACGTCAACCGGATGCTTCACATTTATACATCCGGTAAAATATCTGTCATTGTTCTATCTGTAGATAGAGGTTCCAAGTCTGTTCTATTCATTCTATTTCTATGGCATCAACAACATGACAAGAATTGTGGAACTGAGTCTACAGGGAGTTTTATATAACTTATGCTGAAGTAACTAGCTAGCTTTTTAGGCAAAAAAGTGAACATTACAAGAACACACAAATCAGCTAATATTAAACAGTTACTGTCAAGCTGGACAACTAACTTAGCTAACGGTAGCTAGCTAGCATTTACATTTAGGTAATTTAAAACATATACTGTTAGCTAGCTAGATAACTAACGTTACAAGTCAAAGTGGTGAAGCTAACATTAGCTATCTTATAAGAAATTACAAATATTGTTAACAAACTTGTTAACGTGGCTAGCTGGTTAACTACAGCCAATGATTGAAAAATATTTCATGTTAGCTGTCAAGGCTAATTTAGCGAGCTAACAAACGTACATAACTTGTACTTTTCCAAGCGAATCAAACGTACACATACCTTTTGGGCGCTGTCGGCTCCATGGTGTACAACTAAAGGTAATCTCCTTTGAATTTACAAACTCTGAAATATAACCAAATCAAAATAATATTTTCATTCTTTGCTGTCGTTGTTTTCAGGCAACTGAGCCAGCTGATTCTTCTTCAGTTGTGCAGTGTGTCATGGCGCTTACCTTCTTCTTATTCGAAGAGATTTAACGGCGGTTGGCATCCAATAAATGTTGCATTACCGCCACCTAGCACGCTGGAGTATAACTCCCTTATACTTAAAAATATATATTTTTAATATATCAACAAAAAAGAACACAACAAAATACCCTACCAGTTAACACTACACTCACAAAAAATTATAAATACCATACTCCACAAGTGAAATCTATTTAGTCCTACTTCAGGCCAACAGCCTGAAAGGATGGGACACCGTCACTGAACACACCCTGGAACTATTCTGATGTCAAGTCTCGCACACCCAAATACCTCTCTGCAGCTGCTACCAAAACCTATATTTTTTGCGACTTACGTTCCATCCCTGCAGTATAGTTGATAACCATTACTGTAAATGCCAAAAATCCAATCTAACCGAAACATATATCACAATCGTATCATGGCGCCGGAGAAGATAGCTGACGTTTTACGTGCTCCTAACCAAATAGTTTTTTTTGCGTTGTTTGTAACTTATTTTTTTAAATATTGTGTACATAATGTTGCTGTTACTGTCTCTTATGACCGAAAATAACTTCGGGACATCAGAACAGCGATTACTCACCACACACTGGCAGAATATTTTTTTCCTTTAACAAGTCCGACGAGCCCGACTTGAAGGACATACTGCTTACCCGTGAACAGGCCCAAATCCCCGTCATTCGCGTGAAGAGAAGACAGAGAAAAAGAGAACGGAGAGCGGGCTGCCTTCTGAGAATTCGTAGGCGATGGAATAAACCCACACTGCCTTCCGTTCTACTATCAAACGTGCAATCATTGGAAAATAAAATCGACGACCTTCGAGGAAGATTAAACTACCAACGGGACATTAAAAACTGTACTATCTTATGCTTCACAGAGTCGTGGCTGAACGACGACATTATCAACATACAGCTGGCTGGTTATACGCTGTATCGGCAGGACAGAACAGCGGCGTCTGGTAAGACAAGGGGGGCCGACTATATATTGTAAACAGCTGGTGCACGATATCTAAGGAAGTCTCGAGGTTTTGCTCGCGTGAGGTAGAGAATCTCATGATAAGCTGTAGACCACACTATCTACCTAGAGAGTTTTCATCTGTATTTAGTAGCTGTCTACATACCACCACAGACCGATGCTCGCACTGAGACCGCACTCAATGAGCTGTATTCCGCCCATAAGCGAACAGAAAAACGCTCACCCAGAGGCAGCGCTCCTAGTGGCCGGGGACTTTAATGCAGGGAAACTTAAATCAGTTTTACCAAATTTCTATCAGCATGTTACATGTGCAACCAGAGGGAAAAAACTCTAGACCACCTTTACTCCCACACAGAGACACATACAAAGCTCTCCCTCACCCTCCATTTGGCAAATCTGACCATAATTCTATCCTCCTCATTCCTGCTAACAAGCAAAAATTAAGTCAGGAAGCACCAGTGACTCGGTCAATATAAAGGTGGACAGATGAAGCAGATGCTAAGCTACAGGACTGTTTTGCTAGCACAGACTGGGATATGTTCTGGGATTCTTCCGACGGCATTGAGGAGTACACCACATCAGTCATTGGCTTCATCAATAAGTGCATCGATGACGTCGTCCCCACAGTGACTGTATGTACATACCCCAACCAGAAGCCATAGATTACAGGCAACATCCGCACTGAGCTAAAGGCTAGAGCTGCCGCTTTCAAGGAGCGGGACTCTAACCCGGAAGCTTATAAGAAATCCCGCTATGCCCTCCGACAAACCATCAAACAGGCAAACCGTCAATGCAGGACAAAAATCGAATCGTGCTACACTAGCTCCGATGCTCCTCGGATGTGGCAGGGCTTGCAAACCATTACAGACTACAAAAGGAAGCACAGCCGAGAGCTGCCCAGTGACACGAGCCTACCAGACGAGCTAAACTACTTCTATGCTCGTTACTAGGCAAATAACACTGAAACATGCATGAGAGCACCAGCTGTTCCGGACGACTGTGTAACCTGCCTAAATGACTACCGACCCGTAGCCCTCACGTCTGTAGCCATGAAGTGCTTTGAAAGGCTGGTCATGGCTCACATCAACACCATTATCCCAGAAACCCTAGACCCACTCCAATTTGCATACTGCGCTAACAGATCCACAGATGATGCAATCTCTATTACATTCCACACTGCCCTTTCCCATGTGGACAAAAGGAACACTTATGTGATAATGTTATTCATTGACTACAGCTCAGTGTTCAACACCATAGTGCCCTCAAAGCTCATCAATAAGCTAAGGACCCTGGGACTAAACACCTCCCTCTGCAACTGGATCCTGGACTTCCTGACGGGTTGCCCCCAGATGGTAAGGGTAGGTAACAACACATCTACCACGCTGATCCTCAACACAGGGGCCCCTCAGAGGTGTGTGCTCAGTCCCCTCCTGTACTCCCTGTTCACTCATGACTGCATGGCCAAGCACGACTCCAACACCACCATTAAGTTTTCTGACGACACAACAGTGGTAGGCCTGATCACCGACAACGACGAGACAGCCTATAGGGAGGAGGTCAGAGACCTGGCCGTGTGGTGCCAAGACAACAACCTCTCCCTCAACGTGATCAAGACAAAGGAGATGATTGTGGACTACAGGAAAAAGAGGACCGAGCACGCCCCCATTCTCATCGACGGGGCTGTAGTGGAGCAGGTTGAGAGCTTCAAGTTCCTTGGCGTCTACATCACCAACAAACTAACATGGTCTAAGCACACCAATACAGTCGTGAAGAGGGCACGACAAAACCTATTCCCCCTCAGGAGACTGAAAAGATTTGCCATGTGTCCTCAGATCCTCAAAAGTTTCTACAGCTGCACCATCGAGAGCGTCCTGACTGGTTGCGTCACTGCCTGGTATGGCAACTGCTCGGCCTCCGACCCCAAAGCATTACAGAGAGTATTGCGTACGGCCCAGTACATCACTGGGGCCAAGCTTCCTGACATCCAGGACCTCTATACTAGGCAGTGTCAGAGGAAGGCCCTAAATTGTCAAAGACTCCATACACCCTAGTCATAGACTGTTCTCTCTGCTACCGCAGGGCAAGCGGTACCGGAGCGCCAGGTCTAGGTCCAAGAGGCTTCTAAACAGCTTCTACCCCCAAGCCATAAGACTCATGAACATCTAATCAAATGGCTACCCAGACTGTTTGCATTGCCCCCCCCCCCTCTTCTACGCTGCTGCTACTCTCTGTTATTATCTATGCATAGTCACTTTAATAACTCTACCTACATGTACATATTACCTCAATTACCTCGACTAACCGTTGCCCCTGCACATTGACTCCGTTATCCAATAATTCAAATAAAGCAGCAATAGCCAAGCATGATGGAAGGTTAGTGCTATCCGGAATCCTTGGGACGTCCCTTCCCTAAACAAAGGCTCTGTATGGTCAATCCGTCATCTGCAGTGGCCATACAGCATTTTCTGTGATACGGCCTCTGCAGAGGTCAGGGCATTCATACTTCTTGAGCTTTGTGGAGCGGAGCAGAGCTGGTGTCAGGGAAGTGAGTTTGTGTCTATACAGGACCTCCCGCCCCCACCTACCGTCAACCAATTATGTAAATGTGGAGCTATACGGAGCCCTCCTCATTGTTACAAATTTGGGAGGCGCAAGGCGATGCGTTGCGGAGCTCAATTTGTCCTCTGCAAGTCTACAGAGGCGCTGCAAGTCTACGGAGGCTCTGCAGTTGCGTCACACCCTCCTTTAGTGAGCCTCAGGATCACATTCCAGGGCAAGCATAAATTGTCTTTAAACATAACCTTAACTCCTACCCTAACCTTATTAGTGGTATTTATTGGGATCCCCAATTAGCCGCTGACAAACAGGAAACAAAACACAACAAATATAATACATAATGCAATAGTATAGCACTACATAATACTACATAACACTACATTATCTCCTGCCTCTGTCTCACACTTGTAAAAGGTTGCGTCAATCAAATCTGGTATCAGGATCAAATGTGATTCAGAGTCACCGAATGAATATACTTTAATTATATTTATTTAACACAAGTGATAAATGGTAAATGCAATTTTCGTATATACGGGTTCACTGTATCACCACGCAGGGTAAAGCAGAGAACTGACTGAAATAGTACAGACATCTTCTTTTATACTGTGACAGAGGTAGTTCCAACTTTAGAGTTGGCCTGTCACAGTAGAGGCTTAGCGTGGTTTAAACTTGCTAGCCTATCGGTGGTGCCCAGACACAGCACTCAGGATTCAAATGTCCGGAATGGTGTTTGTGAAGATTGAGCTGATTTGTTGGTTTCTACACATTCCTCAGTTCCTGTTTTCTTGTTATTCAGCATTTTCCCTACACATTCCTCAGTTCCTGTTTTCTTGTTATTCAGCATTTTTCCATCTTGTCTCAAACTTGTGGTTTGCACAGTCGACACCCTAGATTAACAACAGCTTTTCTGCAGTCACGCTATGTTTTGTGATTAACATGTCCTTTTTCTATAAGGCATATATTTATGTTAAAAGAGAACAAAACCATCCTTCACACTAGCGAACAATCAGACTTTACTGTGGTGACGGCTCGGCACCGCTGTGACTGGTCAGAGATGGTAGGAGATAGTGATGGAGAAGAAAGTGAAGCGAGTATGGAGCAGGAAAGAGAAAAATAAAGCTGGAGAGAAATTGAGTGTGGGGTTTGAAGGGGAGCGAGAGGTCTATGGAGGCAGAAAGGAAGTTTGAGGAGAGTTTCCAACTCTAGCGGCAGTTCGGCGGTAGAGAGGGCCCGAGGAAGGGCAAGATAAGTCGCAAGGACGTGAGGAGGAGCATAAAGTGATTCTTGCTTATGTACATATTCTCATTCACTCCTTTAGATGTGTATTAGGTAGTTGTTGGGGAATTGTTAGATTACTTAGTAGATATTACTGCACGATCGGAACTAGAAGCACAAGCATTTCGCATTAACATCTGCTAACCATGTGTATGTGACCAATACATGTTGATTTGACGTTTAGGGGGGAAGGTTGAGTTGGGGCGATGAGTCCGATAAGGTTGACGGCAGTGGGGGGGGGGGGTGCTCATCGTGTGGGTGTGAGGCAATGAAGCAGGCAGTGGAGGTGGGGATACAGGGAATTAGTTTAAAGAGTATATGGAGTAGAACGTCATTAGCTTATATATTTTTTTAAGCGCAAAGGGGCTGGCCTACACTCCAGTAGGTGGCAATAAAAACAATTATTTAACCTTTATTTAAGTAGGCAAGTCAGTTAAGAACCAATTCTTATTTACAATGACAGCATAGGAACAGTGGGTTAAATGCATTGTTCAGGGGCAGAACGATAGATTTGTACCTTGTCAGCTCGGGGATTCGATAATAGCAACCTTTAGGTTACTGTCCCAATGCTCTAACCACTAGGATACATGCCGCCCCGTTATAATGCACCATAACGTCGGTTAAACCCCACCTAAGAAGAATAATCCCGTCCTTGATCAAGCAAAAGGGCTCGATATTTTGGTGTCTAGGGCTCTATTTCACTTTCTTAGAGGAACAGGAATAATTAATGAATTTAATGTCGGTAGGCCGTGACTGGCCTAACACTTTAGTACAGTAGGTGGCGATGTATGCACATTAAAGGTTGGAAGCGATCCGCCAACCCAAACCCAAAGAAGAAGAATCACGTTACGACGCACGCTGGCATGAGAGAAACAAATAAACATCTTTAGCAACTTTTTAAACCGGTGGGTTATCTATTTCATACTGACTTGGGTTTAAACATGCTGCAATATTTCCCAGTTATTATTTTTATGGTAGCTTAAAGTGGTTATCTGTGGGTCGTTCTGTTTGCTGCACTTAGCTAACGTTAGCTAGGTAGTTTACGCTAGCCAGGAAACCATTAATTAAAATGTAGTTAGCAGCTAGCTAAGGCTAAGTCACAGATGACAGGAGTTAGATATCGTAATATTTGGCTAAATTGCTGAGAGATAATTATACTTTTGGGTCACTTAGCAAACCAGTTATGTTAGATAGTCATAACAATATCATTTATAAGCCATGCAGTTTCGGCTGTTACACATAAATTGGTCATACTGTCTCAAACGGTACTGAAAATGTTATCCGATTTTCTCCAGATTCAAGCATGGACGCTCAAAAAGACGTGCAACCTCCCAAGCAACAGCCTATGATCTACATCTGTGGGGGTAATGTCTTCTGTTCGGGAAATTGTAATATTATACATGGCACAGTGTGTTTGGGGCGCTATTTTACCTTTGTTTCTAAAAATACATGCTTTGTCTTTGTACTGTAACTAAGACTGTTTCCTAACATGCCCTTCAGTACCCTTGTTTTGTTCACCCATATCTACATATGTATCTACATGATTGCTGTACTACAGCAGCGCCTGCCTTACATGCTGAGTAGACCGGGCACGTGTGTGCTTCCCTCGTGACATCACAAACATGTTGATTTTGTCCATCCAAACCAGATGCGGACACGCAGATTGAAATATCAAAACGAACTCTGAAACCACTATTTTAATTTGGGGACAGTTCGAGAAATATTCATGGACATTTAGCTAGCTTGCTGTTGCTAGGTAACTTGTCCAGGGATATAAACATTGGGTTGTTATTTTACCTGAAATGCACAAGGTCCTCTACTCAGACAATTAATCCACAGATAAAAGGGTCAACTGAATTTGTTTCTAGCATTCTGTCCTCCTTCAGGCTTCTAATAATTTTTTTCTTTGGACTTAATATGTCAGTTGGCAACCAACTTTAAGGTGCATTACCACCACTGACTGGAGTGTGGACCTCAGTTCAGCTTTCAATCACCCACGTGGGTATATGCTCCTAAAAACAATGAGGAGATGGGAGAGGCGGGACTTGCAGCACATCAGGCCTAAACATAAAATGTTAGATTTTATTGCCTGGTTACGCAAACGCTCGTTTGGATAAAGTGATTGAATAACGTGTACATTTATTTTGCAACGCTCGCGCACGTAACACAAGCGGTGTGGTCAGCATGTTACAGAATTATTGATGTACTACTGCAGCTCCTGCCTTACAGAATGCTTACCGGTATGTCTGATGTAGGAGCTGCTGAAATGTTTTTCTCCTAACAGAATGCCACACAGAAAATGAAATTAAGGCTCGTGATCCAATCAGATGCAGAGAGTGTGGATACAGAATCATGTACAAGAAGAGAACAAAGAGATGTATCCTTTTAAATATATTCTGATTTTAAATTGGTGCTGAAACCTCTGTAGGAGTGAATCCAGGGTTTTATGGCTCAGAAAGCTGGTCGGCGCGGCAGTGGGCACGTCGGCGGGGCTGAAATGTAGAGAATTTGAAGCCCCTTTTGTTTCGTTGCATTTTTTTAAGCCAATTTCTTGCAATTCAAATTTCAATGGAGCCGAGATACATTTTTGCGGTTGTTAAGTTAATTTCCTGCTATTCTACACGTTGCCAAGAAGCTGAGAGAAAATGTTGCAGTTTTAAAGAGAATTTCCTGCAATTCTATGCATTTTGCCATGGTTAATGCTGTTCTTTTGCTCAAACTTAACAATTCCCCTGACTGTCTAGCTTTTATTTTGGTGATTGATAGTTCTCAAAGATTATATTACAAAAAATATATAGTCTCCCATCCCCAGACAATCCTGCAGGTGGAGGTTCTGGGTTGGCGTGGTAACACATGGTCTGCGGTTGTTAGGCCGGTTGGACGTACTGCCGAATTCTCTAAAATAGTTTTTTTTCAGTTCATGATACATGGGACCAACACTTTACATGTGTTTTATATTTTTGTTCAGTGTGTGTATAAATACTTTTTTTTACAGTTCAGCCAGCCCAAGGGTTTCTTTGGCATAAAAATCCCTGGAATCATTAGTGTACATTAGAGAAATGACCTGTACTAGACTAGCGTCCTGTCCAGGGGGTGTACTGGTGCATCAAGCTGCCTCATGCTACAGAAACAGGATATAGACTAGCGTCCTGTCCAGGGGGTGTACTGGTGCATCAAGCTACAGAAACAGGATATAGACTAGCGTCCTGTCCAGGTGCATCAAGCTGCAGAAACAGGATATAGGCTCCTGCTCCTATGAGCTGTTCCGGTTCACACAAGGCTATGAAAAATGTTTTGAAATAATATTTTCCATTCCTGTTGATATTCCTTGACTCTGATTCCAGTGGTTGTGTTTGACGCTCGATGAAGTTGACGACAACATTGACTAGGCACATTTTTATTATGTTTGTTTTTAGGGTGTCACAGTGTAAATAAATTTGATTACAAATCACCAACTCTTTATTCTTTCTAAGAAATGACACGTTTGACAGGCTTGGGAAGCAGTGGGATGAGAGAGCCAAGCCTATGGGTTCGTAGCTTCAACCCCGCAGCACAACACACACACACAGACCAACTGATTAATGGACGGCTGAATATATATTTCTTTCTCTTGCTTTGTTTGCTCTTTTCCACATTATGTCTCTGATCAGCTACTCAGGAAAGGGCTGAAAATATCCCATATTAATATATGGAACCTTAGAAATAAGGTTCATGAAATGAATCACTTGCTAACATCAGATAACATTCATATATTAGCCATTTCTGAGACTCACTTAGAGCATTCATTTGATGATACATCAGTAGCAATACAAGGATATTACATCTATCGAAGAGACAGAAATGCTTATGGGGGAGGTGTTGCTGTATATATTCAGAGCCATATCCCTGTAATGCTTATGGGGGAGGTGTTACTGTATATATTCAGAGCCACATCCCTGTAATGCTTATGGGGGAGGTGTTGCTGTATATATATTCAGAGCCACATCCCTGTAATGCTTATGGGGGAGGTGTTGCTGTATATATTCAGAGCCATATCCCTGTAATGCTTATGGGGGAGGTGTTGCTGTATATATTCAGAGCCATATCCCTGTAATGCTTATGGGGGAGGTGTTACTGTATATATTCAGAGCCATATCCCTGTAATGCTTATTGGGGAGGTGTTACTGTATATATTCAGAGCCATATCCCTGTAATGCTTATGGGGGAGGTGTTACTGTATATATTCAGAGCCATATCCCTGTAATGCTTATGGGGGAGGTGTTGCTGTATATATTCAGAGCCATATCCCTGTAATGATTAGAGAAGATCTTATGTCAAGTGTTATTGAAGTGTTGTGGTTGCAGGTTCACTTGGTACATCTAAAGCCTTTTCTTTTGTGGTGTTGCTATAGGCCACCAAGTGCTAACAGTCAGTAACTAAATAATGTGTGAAATGCTTGATAGTGTACGTGATGTAAACAGAGAGGTCTACTTTCTTGGGGACCTGAATATTGACTGGTTTCCATCAAGCTGTCCTCTCAAGAGGAGGCTTCTCACTGTAACCAGTGCCTGTTGTGTATAACAGATCATACCAAATATTTTGCTGTGAATTATGTGGATGTTACAAATATTTGTTGGTCTGATGTGATTAATGAGGAGCATCCAGATGCTGTACTTGATGAAATGATTTCTTCCAGTTATTGATAAACATGCACCTCAAGGACATTCAGAGACTTGTCCCGAAGCCATTCCTGCATTGTCTTGGCTGTGTGCTTAGGGTTGTTGTCCTGTTGGAAGGTGAACCTTGACCCCAGTCTGAGGTCCTGGAGCAGGTTTTCATCAAGGATCTCTCTGTACTTTGCTCTGTTCATCTTTCCTTTGATCCTGACTAGTCTCCCAGTCCCTGCCGCTGAAAAACACCATGCTAGGGTTGGTGCCAGGTGTCCTCCAGAAGTGATGCTTGGCAAAAAGTTAAATCTTGGTTTCATCAGACCAGAGAATCTTGTTTCCCCGTGGTCAGAGTCTTTAGGTGCCTTTTGGCAAACTCCAAGCGGGCTGTCGTGCTTTTTACTGAGGAGTGGCTTCCGTCTGGCCACTATACCATAAAGGCCTGGTTGGTGGAGTGCTACAGAGATGGTTGTCATTCTGGAAGGTTCTCCCATCTCCACAGAGGAACTCTGGAGCTCTGTCAGAGTAACCATCGGATTCTTGGTCACCTCCCTGACCAAGGCCCTTCTCCCCTGATTGCTCAGTTTGGCCGGACGGCCAGCTCTGGGAAGAGATGTCTCGACGCTCTACGGACAATTCCTTCGACCTCATGGCTTGGTTTTTACTCTGACATGTACTGTCAACTGTGGGACCTTATATAGACAGGTGTGCCTTTTCTAAATCATGTCCAATCAACTTAATTTACCACAGGTGGAATCCAATCAAATTGTAGAAACATCTCAAGGATGATCAATGGAAACAGGATGCACCGGAGCTCAATTTCTAGTCTCATAGCAAAGGGTCTGAGTACTTATGTAAATAAGGTATTTCTGTGTTTTATTTCTAATAAATCTGCAAAAATGTTTAAACCCGTTTTCATTTTGTCATTATGGGGTATTGTGTGTAGATTGATGAGGGAAAAGTATTTAATACATTTTAGAATAAGGCTGTAGCGTAACAATGTGGAAAGTGAAGGGGTCTGAATACTTTCCAAATGCACTGTATGTCATAGCTTTAATATGAACCAAGAGGAATGTTTGTCCTCAGGCCAGGAGGGAAGCCAAAAATGGTAAAGCAGCCTTTACTGGTTCTAACAGACGGCCTATCAGCTCTTTGCAAACTTTTTGACCAAATACAACAGACTTTCAGCATGCTTATAAAGGGCACTCAACATGTACTGCACTGATGACTGGTTGACAGAAATTGATAAACATTCTAGGAGCTGTTAGATCTCAGTGCAGCCTTTGATATTATTGACCATAACCTGTTGTCAGAGGTATCTATCTAATAGAACTGAGGGTTTTAGTTAACAGAAGCTTCTCTGTCAAACATGTAGGGTGTGGTGTACCACAGGGCAGCTCTCTAGGCCCTCTACTCTTTTCTATTTTTACCAATGAAGTTCCACAGAGATGGAATGTGTCCCTGAACAGGGGGGGGTCTAAAGTAACAGTCAGTATCTGGTGTGGCCTCCAGCTGCATTAAGTACTGCAGTGCATCTCCTCCTCATGGACTGGACCAGATTGCCAGTCCTTACTGTGAGATGTTACCCTGCAAGTTCCCGGACATTTCAGGGAAATGTTCAGTCCAACAGGTCCCAGACGTGCTCAATGGGATTGAGATCCGGGCTCTTCACTGGCCATGGCAGAACACTGACATTCCTGTCTTGCAGGAAATCACGCACAGAATGAGCAGTATGGCTGGTGGCATTGTCATGCTGGAGGGTCATGTCAGGAAGGGTACCACATGAGGGAGGAGGTCTTCCCTGTAACGCACAGCGTTGAGATTGCCTGCAATGACAACAAGCTCAGTCCAATGATGCTGACACACCACCCCAGACCATGACGGACTCCACCTCCAAATCGATCCCGCTCCAGAGTACAGACCTCGGTGTAACGCTCATTCCTTCGACGATAAACGCGAATCTGGCCATCACTCCTGGTGAGACAAAACCGTGACTCGTCAGTGAAGAGCACTTTTTTGCCAGTCCTGTCTGGTCCAGCGACGAGGAGTTTGTGCCCATAGGCGACGTTGTTGCCAGTGATGTCTGATGAGAACCTGCCTTACAACAGGCCTACAAGCCCTCAGTCCAGCCTCTCAGCCTATTGCGGACAGTCTGAGCACTGATGGAGTGATTGTGCGTTCCTGGAGTAACTCAAGCAGTTGTTGTTGCCATCCTGTACCTGTCCCGCAGGTGTGATGTTCGGATGTACTGATTCTGTGCAAGTGTTGTTACACGTGGTCTGCCACTGCGAGGACTGTCCGTCCTGTGTCCCTGTAGCGCTGTCTTAGGCGTCTCACAGTACGGACATTTATTGCCCTCGCCACATCTGCAGTCCTCATGCCTTAGGCACAATCATGCAGATGAGCAGGGTCCCTGGGCATCTTTATTTTGGTGTTTTTCAGTCAGTAGAAAGGCCTCTTTAGTGTCCTAAGTTTTCATAACTGACCTTAACGTCTTAACGACTGTTCCACAGGTGCATGTTAAGTAAATGTTTATGGTTCATTGAACAAGCATGGGAAACGGTGTTTAAACCCTTTACAGTGAAGATCTAAAGTTTTGGATTTTTACAAATTATCTTTGATAGACAGGGTCCTGAAAAAGGGACGTTGCTGTTTTTTTTTTTTATATATATATTTTTTTACACACTGAAAATCAGACTGATGCACTCTCCCCCCCTATTTATTTCTGCAGTGAGGAGTCACCCCATTTAGAGAATAATTTGTAACCCTTATATACAGTTGAAGTCGGAAGTTTACATACACTTAGGTTGGAGTCATTAAAACTCGTTTTTCAACCACTCCACAAATTTCTTGTTAAACTATAGTTTTGGCAAGTTGGTTAGGACATCTACTTTGTGCATGACAATGAATGTTTACAGACAGATTATTTCACTGTGCCTTTAAACAGCTTGGAAAATTCCAGAAAATGTCATGGCTTTAGAAGCTTCTGATAGGCTAATTGACATCATTGTGGTCAATTGGAGGTGTACCTGTGGATGTATTTCAAGGCCTACCTTCAAACTCAGTGCCTCTGCTTGACATCATGGGAAAATCTAAATTAAATCAGCCAAGAGCTCATAAAAAAAATTGTAGGCCACAAGTCTGGTTCATCCTTGGGAGCAAATGCCTGAAGGTACCACGTTCATCTGTACAAACAATAGTACGCCAGTATTAACACCATGGGACCACGCAGCCATCATACCGCTCAGGAAGGAGACGCGTTCTGTCTCCTAGAGATTAACGTACTTTGGTGCAAAAAGTGCAAATCAATCCCAGAACAACAGCAAAGGACCTTGTGAAGATGCTGGAGGAAACAGGTACAAAAGTATCTATATACACAGTAAAATTAGTTCTATATCGACATAACCTGAAAGGCCGCTCAGCAAGGAAGAAGACACTCCGCCATAAAAAAGCCAGACTACGGGTTGCAACTGCACATGGGGACGAAGATCGTACTTTTTGGAGAAATGTCCTCTGGTCTGAAACAAAATTAGAACTGTTTGGCCATAATGACCATCGTTATGTTTGGAGGAAAAAGGGGGAGGCCTGCAAGCCGAAGAACACCATCCAAACCGTGAAGCACGGGGGTGGCAGCATCATGTTGTGGGGGTGCTTTGCTGCAGGAGGGACTGGTGCACCTCACAAAATAGATGGCATCATGAGGACAATTTATATGGATATATTGAAGCGACATCAGTCAGGAAGTTAAAGCTTGGCCGCAAATGGGTCTTCCAAATGGACAATGACCCCAAGCATAGTTCCAAAGTTTTGGCAAAATGGCTTAAGGACAACAAAGTCAAGGTATTGGAGTGGCCATCACAAAGCCCTGACCTCAATCCTATAGAAAATTTGTAGGCAGAACTGAAAAAGCGTGTGCGAGCAAGGAGGCCTACAAACCTGACTCAGTTACACCAGCTCTGTCAGGGGGAATGGGTCAAAATTCACCCAACTTATTGTGGGAAGCTTGTGGAAGGCTACCCAAAACGTTTTACCCAATTTTTTTTTTTTTTTAAATTTTTATCCCCTTTTCTCCCCAATTTTTCGTGGTATCCAATCGCTAGTAATTACTATCTTGTCTCATCGCTACAACTCCCGTACGGGCTCGGGAGAGGCGAAGGTCGAAAGTCATGCGTCCTCCGAAGCACAACCCAACCTAGCCGCACTGCTTCTTAACACAGCGCGCCTCCAACCCGGAAGCCAGCCGCACCAATGTGTCGGAGGAAACACCGTGCACCCGCCCCCTCGGTTAGCGCGCACTGCGCCCGGCCCGCCACAGGAGTCGCTGGAGCGCGATGAGACAAGGATATCCCTACCGGCCAAACCCTCCCTAACCCGGACGACGCTAAGCCAATTGTGCGTCGCCCCACGGACCTCCCGGTCGCGGCCGGCTGCGACAGAGCCTGGGCGCGAACCCAGACTCTGGTGGCGCAGCATAGCACTGCGATGCAGTGCTCTAGACCACTGCGCCACCCGGGAGGCCAACGTTTTACCCAATTTAAAGGCAATGCTACCAAATACTAATTGAGTGTATGTAAACTTCTGACCCACTGGGAATGTGATGAAAGAAATAAAAGCTGAAAGAAATCATTCTCTCTACTATTATTCTGACATTTCACATTCTTAAAATAAAGTGGTGATCCTAACTGACCATTTTTACTAGGATTAAATGTCAGGAATTGTGAAAAACTGAGTTTAAATGTATTTGTCTTAGGTGTATGTAAACTTCTGACTTCAACTGTATATACCACTTGGGTCCTGTTTCAGTAATAATGATATCAGACCTTGTTGCGTGTTTGATAATCTACCATTTATATAGGAGTGGTTAAAACATGCTAATAATGGTCCTCTGAGTATACTTCCACCGGTACACCATCCATCCCTGGAGTTTTCCCAGACTGAAAGGCTTTAATTGCATCAAGAAGTTCCTCCTCTGTAATTTGGCCTTCACATGAGTCCTTCTGTACAAATGTTAATTTTACATTATTATTAGGGAAAAAATCCATACAATTAGTTTCAGTTAATCGTTTGAGACTGAAACGAAAACATATTCTTAAAGTACTTTACTTCCTCTTTCAAAATATCATGCGTGTCTCCATTTGTAGCATTTCTATATTGAAGATTGAAAAATAATTTGATATATTTTTCCCCATATTCCATCCAGTGCCCTTTATTTTTATAATATAATACACTGGATCTTTCTTAAGTTCCTCCATTTCTTTTTCCTAACTTATTCTGTGCTACCAGACTTAATACACTGCACAATTTACAGTCCAATATTTACACGTGGATGGTGGATCCATCCAATATTGGACTAAATTGTGCCTTCCGATATTATAATTACGCTAAAATGTTTATTCTATTAAACTGAGCCATTTACTTATGTTCCTATTGTAATTGAAGGAACCTGCTAGTAAGCATCTCGTTGGACGATGTATTTTCCCGATACGCATGGTATACTGTACAACTTGAAACTATATTTTACCAGGGAGATCAGATTGGCAACTCAAGTGAACATCCATTGTGTTTTGTGATTATTTAACTAGGCAAGTCAGTTAAGGACACATTCTTATTTTCAATGACAGACTAGGAACAGTGGGTTAAACTGCCTTGTTCAGGGGCAGAATTCCATCTTGCAACCTTTCGGTGACTAGTCCAACGCTCTAACCACTAGGCTACCTGCCGCCCCAATAAGTGCATCGATGACGTCGTCCCCACAGTGACTGTACGTACATATCCCAACCAGAAGCCATGGATTACAGGCAACATCCTCATCGAGCTAAAGGGTAGAGCTGCCGCTTTCATGGAGTGGGACACTAATTCGAACACCTATCAGAAATCCCGCTCTGCCCTCAGATGAACCATCAAACAAGCAAAGCATCAATACAGGAATAAGATTTAATCCTACTACACCGGCTCTGACGCTCGTCGGATGTGAAACCCAGACGCGAGCTGCCCAGTGACACGAGCCAAATGCCTTTTATGCTAACTTCAAGGTAAGCAACACTGAAGCATGCACGAGAGCATCAGCTGTTCTGGATGGCAACGCTGTCGGTAACCGATGTGAGCAAGACATTTAAACAGGTCAACATTCAAAGTCGTGGGGCCGGATGGATTACCAGGACATGTACTCAAAGCATGCACTGACCAACTGGCAAGTGTCTTCACTGACATTTTTAACCTCTCTCTGACTGAGTCTGTAATACGAACATGTTTCAAGCAGACCACCATAGTCCCTGTGCCCAAGAAAGCGAAGGTAACCTGCCTAAATGATTATTGATCGGTAGCCATGAAGTGCTTTGAAAGCCTCACATCAACAGCATCCTCCCAGATACCCTAGACCCAGTCCAATTCGCATACCGCCCCAACAGATCCACAGATGATGCAATCAATCCACCCGTCCCTTTTCCACCTGAAAAAAAGGAACACCTATGTGAGAATGCTGTTCATTGACTACAGCTCAGCGTTCAACACCATAGTGCCCACGAAGCTCATCACTAAGCTAAGGACCCTGAGACTAAACACCTCCCTCTGCAACTGGATCCTGGACCTCTTGACGGGCCACCCCCAGGTGGTAAGGGTAGGCAACAACACGCCTGCCACACTGATCCTCCTCAGGGGTGCGTGCTTAGTCCCCTCCTGTACTCCATGGCCAAACACGACAACAATGGTAGGCCTGATCACTGACAACAATGAGACAGCTTATAGGGAGGTGGTCAGTGAACTGGCAGTGTGGTGCCAGGATAACAACCTCTCCAACAATGTGAGCAAGACAAAGGAGCTGATTGTGGACTACAGGAAAAGGCGGGCCGAACAGGCCCCCATTATCAACGGGGCTGTAGTTGAGCGGGTCGAGAGTTTCAAGTTCCTTTGTGTCCACAACAAACTATCATGGTTCAAACACACCAAGACAGTCGTGAAGAGGGCACGACAACACCCTTTCCCCCTCAGGAGACTGAAAACATTTGGCATGGGTCCCCAGATGCTCAAACAGCTCTACAGCTGCACCATCGAGAGCATCCTAACCGGTTGCATCACCACCTGGTATGGCAACTGCTCGGCATCTGACCTTAAGGCACTACAGAGGGTAGTGTGTACATCACTGGGGCCAAGCTTCCTGCCATCCAGGACCTATATAATAGGCGGTGTCAGAGGAAAACCCATAAAATTGTCAGAGGCTCCAGTCACCCAAGTTATAGACTGTTTTCTCTGCTACCACAGGGTAAGTGGTACCGGAGTGCCAAGTCTAGGACAAAAAGGCTCCTTAACAGCTTCTACCCCCAAACCATAAGACTGCTGAACAATTAATGAAATGGCCACCGGACTATTTACATTGACACACATCCTCCCTTTTGTTTTTACACTGCTGCTACTCGCTGTTTATTATCTATACATAGTCACTTCACCCCTTACCTTAACTAACCTGTACCTCCTGTATATAGCCTCCACACTGACTCTGTACCGGTACCCCCTGTATATAGCCTCCACACTGACTCCGTACCGGTATCCCCTGTATATAGCCTCGTTTTTGTTATGTTGTTACTTGTTATAATCTTTTACTTTAGTCTACTTGGTAAATAATAACTCTTCTTGAACTGTACTGTTGTTTAAGGGCTTGTCAGTCAGCATTTCAAGGTAAGGTCTACACTTGTTGTATTCGGCGCATGTGACAAATAAAGTTTGATTTGATGTGATGTCATCCCTCTACCAGTCAGAGATGAGACTGCCACAGAAGACTGATGAAGACCTAGGAGTGGCGACAGGGAAGGCTGTTTAGGCCTCATCATCCCGCAGAGTTGACATGAACTATGCTGGATGTTGGGCTCTGGCCGGTTCTGATGCCATCTGCCTTCAAAGAGCATCAACAGCGGAGCGTTCAGTAATTCACGGCAGGCAGCTGCTTCCTTCCCATTCTGGAGACGAAAGAGACTTTAGATGCAATGCAGCTTCTTACACTTACATTTTACTTATCCAGAGAGACTTAGTTCATTCTTTACCTTGGCGTGCTCAGACTCCCTGCAGCAACACACTGTAGAGAATGGAGGTCAGACTCCATAAAGTGCACAATTGACCAGGGTCCATAGGGCTTTAATCAAATGTAGTGCACTATATAGGGGATAGGGTTCTATAGGGCTCTGGTCTAAAGTAGTGCACTATATAGGGAATAGGGTGCCATTTGGGATGCAAACTAAACCTTAGAAGCTGCTAGTTTTCTTGCAGAAGTATTTGATTTCTTTCCACTAACTGCAGATTATTAGAGAGGCAATGTGGGAGAGATGTGGTGCCTTGTTGAACCAGATATTTGGAAAGTGTAATCTGAGCCTCAGAGAAATAACATCCTTGTGAGTGTATTATAAACGACTGCAGAGTATTTTACACGAGGACCTGTATTGAGTCATGTATCTTGTGAACCATTAGGGGGCACTGTTGCCACGTTATAAAAAAAAAAATCTAAACTCCAAACTGGTCACATTTGTAATGCAGCCAGTCTTTCATTCAAAACCTGTCATTGTGCATTCATTTGGATTGTAAACATCTCCCCACAGAACCATTCATGTGAAATGTAATGAACATTGGTTTAATCACCAACACATAATATATTTTCACTGTATTAGGTTTAACTACCAGTTAAACCGATAGCAAACAATGCAAGATGTGTTTCATATCGCCCTTAGAAGTCATGAGTTATGTTACTGTAAATTACAGTTCACATTAGGCAATACACTTATATTACCCAACTAAACGGACAGAAATCCTATGATCAATGAAGACATCCTCCACAATCAGTCATGCAAAAAAACTATTAGATTTTTCAGATATAATTGTAACGTAAGTGTACAGTTTTTATTTAATTAGGCAAGTCAGTTATGAACAAATTCTTATTTACAATGACAGCCCACCCCGGCCAAACCCTAACGACGCTGGGCCAATTGTGCGCCGCCCTATGGGACTCCCAATCACGGGCGGTTGTGATACAGCCTGGAATCGAACCAGGGTCTGTAGTGACGCCTCGAGCACTGAGATGCAGTGCCTTAGACCGCTGAACCAGGGTCTGTAGTGACGCCTCTAGCACTAGAAATACCATAATCTCCTCTACACAAATTAGACATGAGGCCTGGCACTAGTCTTCAAAGTATCATACAGAATCACGTTATCAATCCAGACTGATAGTTGCGCAGCACCACAACAGCAGATAAATGAACAGGTCAGGGTCAACCTTTAGTTTAGAGGCCTACAATTTAACTCTGGACCGACAAGCCAGTCCCCCCCATTCCTCTCTAATCAGGGACTGATTTAGACCTGGGACACCAGATGGGTGCAATTAATTATCAGGTAGAACAGGAAACCAGCGGGCTACAGACCTCGTAGGGTAAGAGTTGAATATCCCTGGTTCAGAGCACCCATCCATGCGCTCTGAGAATCGCAGGTACGTAGCCTCAACCCTAACGGGTTCTGCTTTCTATGTTCAGAGATTAATCGTTTTGTTTTAACATGTACCAACACGCCAAAAAATAGCCCCCCCCCCGAAGACGTCGTCTCATTCTTGTTGACTGTCCCCAAGACTGTTGTCACAGTGTTGACTGTCCCCAAGACTGTTGTCACAGTGTTGACTGTCCCCAAGACTGTTGTCACAGTGTTGACTGTCCCCAAGACTGTTGTCACAGTGTTGACTGTCCCCAAGACTGTTGTCACAGTGTTGACTGTCCCCAAGACTGTTGTCACAGTGTTGACTGTCCCCAAGACTGTTGTCACAGTGTTGACTGTCCCCAAGACTGTTGTCACAGTGAAGAAGTGGAAGGTAACAGCTGAAGCGTTTCCCCCCAAAATCCTTCAAATAAACGCTAAGCTATAGGTGTTCCTCATTAAATCAGATCATGGACCGCTAAGCTATAGGTGTTCCTCATTAAATCAGATCATGGACCGCTAAGCTATAGGTGTTCCTCATTAAATCAGATCATGGACCGCTAAGCTATAGGTGTTCCTCATTAAATCAGATCATGGACCGCTAAGCTATAGGTGTTCCTCATTAAAATCAGATCATGGCAGAACGTTGGTCTTAAATGCTACACTATATAGGGAATAGGGCTCCATTGGACACCGCCTCGCTCCGCAGAGCAACACTACACCCCTCATCCAGGGTCCTCAGGAGTGAGGGTTCAGCCACAGTAGCCTGTTCTGTCTTTGGTAGGCTAGGTGGTTACCAGATTGGTGTGTCCATTAGCATCTCTTGACTTGTTAAACACAATGCTGACGGGATGGTTAGCATCTTGACTCGTTAAACGGGATGGTTAGCATCTTGACTCGTTAAACGGGATGGTTAGCATCTTGACTCGTTAAACGGGATGGTTAGCATCTTGACTCGTTAAACGGGATGGTTAGCATCTTGACTCGTTAAACGGGATGGTTAGCATCTTGACTCGTTAAACGGGATGGTTAGCATCTTGACTCGTTAAACGGGATGGTTAGCATCTTGACTCGTTAAACGGGATGGTTAGCATCTTGACTCGTTAAACGGGATGGTTAGCATCTTGACTCGTTAAACGGGATGGTTAGCATCTTGACTCGTTAAACGGGATGGTTAGCATCTTGACTTGTTAAACACAATGCTGATGGGATGGTTAGCATCTTGACTTGTTAAACGGATGTTAGCATCTTGACTTGTTAAACACAATGCTGACGGGATGGTTAGCATCTTGACTTGTTAAACACAATGCTGACGGGATGGTTAGCATCTTGACTTGTTAAACACAATGCTGACGGGATGGTTAGCATCTTGACTTGTTAAACGGGATGGTTAGACGGGATCTGTAGCGATAACAACACTTAGACATTCTACATTTCCTTGGGTAGCGTCTCAAATGGCACCCTATTCCCTATATAGTGACCAGGGCCCCTAGTAGTGCACTACACAGGGAATGGGACACAGTCGTGTATCTTTTGAAGAGACAGGATGAGGTGCAAACAGACAGAAGCAGCTTTTTCAAAAGGCAACGTAGGTAGAAAAATCCTAATTTGCATGGTTTTGAAACGGCCTGAAAACATCACCGTTAGCCTGGCTTGTCCACTCCAACTGGTGACCTACGAGGTGAAGACAGCACAGATCATCAACTCAGGCTTCAAATCACCATAGCCTTTTAATTAGAAGTGATCTACATTTATAACAGAATGAATAGAGACTCAACCTCTTATCGTTCCCTTTATACCAAACCATCACTGTTTTCATCCTGCTGATGATCCGGCTCAACTGAGGCCCGGTTCTTTATGTTTACTGATATTGTAAATCCAATCCTGACAGTTCAAATCTGTGTTGTTTAAGAAGACAAAGGGTTAAATTGTTTGACTCTTTCTTCCCTCTGCTCACCCCAACCCCCCCCCTTGGCCTCCCCTAACACAGGATCTGACCCAGCACAGGGCTCAACATGGAAAATACTAAACTACAGAACAAAATTCATCTTAAAACTAATATTCATTTTTTATAGAATCATCACGGAAAATAAAAATGACTTATTGACTGGTCCCTCTTAGGTCAGTTTGATCTTTTCATTGACCGGTTTATATTATAATTGAAGCTTGACAATCCTTTACGCTGCGGTGTGATGCGGCTGACTGGCTGGCTGACTGGCTGACTGGCTGACTGACTACCACAGAAATATCATTACTACTATGTAGAAGCCTGCGTGTCAAATGGAACCCTACTGATCTAGTAACCCAGTACATGGTGAATAGGAATCCACCTGAGATGGGGTTTGTTTTGGGTCTGATCCATAGAGGCTTCCTGGATGGACACAGTCTTGTGGACTTCTAGAGACTCTGTCCCCCATGTGAAGGCCGCTATAGAACACTGCTACATCAGCGCCATACGCCTCGTCCTCTGTCCTCGTACATTTAACTGTAACCTTCCATGGGCCTTTGTCCATCTAAATGTTACCACCGACCAAGAACCCTCTGGACATGAGATATAATCAAGACTGCCAACTTCTCTTCTATAAGAATAAAACCCTAAAACCATTAGGACAGCGTTCTCCCTCCCTATGTTATTCATCCACCTGTATCACTACCCAGTCTACCTTATTCATCCACCTGTATCACTACCTTATTCATCCACCTGTATCACTATTCATCCACCTGTATCACTACCCAGTCTACCTTGTATCACTACCCAGTCTACCTTATTCATCCACCTGTAACACTACCCAGTCTACCTTGTATCACTACCCAGTCTACCTTATTCATCCACCTGTATCACTACCCAGTCTACCTTATTCATCCACCTGTATCACTATCCAGTCTACCTTATTCATCCACCTGTATCACTATCCAGTCTACCTTATTCATCCACCTGTATCACTACCTTATTCATCCACCTGTATCACTACCTTATTCATCCACCTGTAACACTACCCAGTCTACCGTATTCATGCACCTGTATCACTACCTTATTCATCCACCTGTATCACTACCCAGTCTACCTTATTCATCCACCTGTATCACTACCTTATTCATCCACCTGTATCACTATCCAGTCTACCTTATTCGTCCACCTGTATCACTACCCAGTCTACCTGTATCACGACCCAGTCTACCTTATTCATCCACCTGTATCACTACCCAGTCTACCTTATTCATCCACCTGTATCACTACCTTATTCATCCACCTGTATCACCACCCAGTCTACCTTATTCATCCACCTGTATCACTATCCAGTCTCCCTTATTCATCCACCTGTATCACTACCTTATTCATCCACCTGTATCACCACCCAGTCTACCTTATTCATCCACCTGTATCACTATCCAGTCTACCTTATTCATCCACCTGTATCACTACCCAGTCTACCTTATTCATCCACCTGTATCACTACCTTATTCATCCACCTGTATCACTACCTTATTCATCCACCTGTATCACTACCTTATTCATCCACCTGTATCACTACCCAGTCTACCTTATTCATCCACCTGTATCACTACCTTATTCATCCACCTGTATCACTATTCATCCACCTGTATCACTACCCAGTCTACCTTGTATCACTACCCAGTCTACCTTATTCATCCACCTGTAACACTACCCAGTCTACCTTGTATCACTACCCAGTCTACCTTATTCATCCACCTGTATCACTACCCAGTCTACCTTATTCATCCACCTGTATCACTATCCAGTCTACCTTATTCATCCACCTGTATCACTATCCAGTCTACCTTATTCATCCACCTGTATCACTACCTTATTCATCCACCTGTATCACTACCTTATTCATCCACCTGTATCACTACCCAGTCTACCTTATTCATCCACCTGTATCACTACCTTATTCATCCACCTGTATCACTATCCAGTCTACCTTATTCGTCCACCTGTATCACTACCCAGTCTACCTGTATCACGACCCAGTCTACCTTATTCATCCACCTGTATCACTACCCAGTCTACCTTATTCATCCACCTGTATCACTACCTTATTCATCCACCTGTATCACCACCCAGTCTACCTTATTCATCCACCTGTATCACTATCCAGTCTCCCTTATTCATCCACCTGTATCACTACCTTATTCATCCACCTGTATCACCACCCAGTCTACCTTATTCATCCACCTGTATCACTACCCAGTCTACCTTATTCATCCACCTGTATCACTACCTTATTCATCCACCTGTATCACTACCTTATTCATCCACCTGTATCACTACCTTATTCATCCACCTGTATCACTACCCAGTCTACCTTATTCATCCACCTGTATCACATTGTATCTTCCATATTAGCAGACATGGATAAAACACAATCTCTCCTCCTCTGCTGTCCTTCTCTCTACTCTTCCGTACAGCGAACTTGCACCACTCAGAGACAGAAGTGGATTTCAGGTTAGCTGTGAAAAAAGCTGGCATAAACATTAGGTCAGTCTGTAGTAGTAGCCCTGGAGTCAGCCAGCCAGCCAGCCAGCCAGCCAGCCAGCCAGTCAGCCAGCCAGTCAGCCAGTCAGCCAGCCAGCCAGTCAGTCAGCCAGCCAGTCAGTCAGCCAGTCAGCCAGCCAGTCAGCCAGCCAGGAGAGTTTATATCTCAGTCTGAATGCAGCCACTCCTCACAGGGCTGGAAGGCTGCTGGGAGATGACACCTCCATCCAACATGTTGTTATTGGTCTCCTTCAGGACCTCCTCCACCGCGAGGGAGTCCAGCTCCTCCTGCGTCGTCCTCATCAGCCCTAAGCTCTCCTCGGCGATGTAGAGGAGCATACCTCCTAACCCTCCTTCTGTGTAGACGGGGGCCGAGGAGGAAGGGGAGGAGGAATGGGATGCAGCGGGACAGTTCTCCAGATGGTCGTTCTCCACCTCCGGCAGGGGGGTGACGGTGACCAGGTCTGTTCCCAGGGAGGTGAGGGGGCGCTGGGGGTGGAGGTCAATGCAGCAGGGAGTGAGAGGAGGTCTGGAGGTCTCAGGATCAGAGCAGCTGAACTCTGATAAGTGGCTGCAGTGGGAGTCTGCTACGGAGGGCAGGGAGCCGCTGAGGGAGGGGGAGTCGAACTCTGAGGAGTTAGTGCTTCGCTGCTCAAGGAGCTGAGCATCCATGTCCTCACGGGTCTCCTGGATCTTAGTTCCTCCGCTGCTCTTCTTAGTCCTCAGCTTGCCCTTGCTCTTCTTGCCCCCCGAGGAAGAGGGGTCCTTCACCCATTTGGAGGAGCGAGACTCATGGGGGCAGCCGGAGGGACACACCCCCACCCCTCTCCCCTCGCCGCTGGCGTCGTCCAGGCTGCTGCTGTTGCTATGGTGATGGAGCTTCTTCTCCTGCTTCCCCTCCATGTCCACCTCCAGACTACCCTCTCTGTAACCATGACAACAAGACATGCTACAGGTTATTATTGGTGATCATACAGGGACAGTAGTATTTGGTGACCATGCAAAACCATCTAGTGGTGAAGACGACAACAATGTCAACTTCCACAACTGAACCAATGCTGCGGAGGGTGCTGACCTGTCCAGAGGCATGTAGTTGAGAATGGATCCAGCCATTGCTTTGGTGCTAGTGTTGTCACTGATTGTCCCCAAGCTGACGTTGGCCGACTCCCCACTCAGACTACCCTGCTCCTTCTGAACGTCAGCCTGTACCTCCAACCTGGGTAGAGAAGGAGATACACATCAGAATATACAGTGTTGTGGGGAAGAAGGACAGATATATACAGTGTTGTGGGGAAGAAGGACAGATATATACAGTGTTGTGGGGAGGAAGGACAGATATATACAGTGTTGTGGGGAGGAAGGACAGATATATACAGTGTTGTGGGGAATAAGAACAGATATATACAGTGTTGTGGGGAGGAAGGACAGATATATACAGTGTTGTGGGGAGGAAGGACAGATATATACAGTGTTGTGGGGAGGAAGGACAGATATATACAGTGTTGTGGGGAGGAAGGACAGATACATACAGTGTTGTGGGGAGGAAGGACAGATACATACAGTGTTGTGGGGAGGAAGGACAGATACATACAGTGTTGTGGGGAGGAAGGACAGATATATACAGTGTTGTGAGGAGGAAGGACAGATATATACCGTGTTGTGGGGAGGAAGGACAGATATATACAGTGTTGTGGGAAGGAAGGACAGATATTTACAGTGTTGTGGGGAGGAAGGACAGATATATACAGTGTTGTGGGGAGGAAGGACAGATATATACAGTGTTGTGGGGAGGAAGGAAAGATATATACAGTGTTGTGGGGAGGAAGGACAGATATATACAGTGTTGTGGGGAGGAAGGACAGATATATACAGTGTTGAGAGGAGGAAGGACAGATATATACAGTGTTGTGGGGAGGAAGGACAGATATTTACAGTGTTGTGGGGAGGAAGGACAGATATATACAGTGTTGTGGGGAGGAAGGACAGATATATACAGTGTTGTGAGGAAGAATGACAGATATATACAGTGTTGTGGGGAGGACGGACAGATATATACAGTGTTGTTGGGAAGAAGGACAGATATATACAGTGTTGTGAGGAAGAAGGACAGATATATACAGTGTTGTGGGGAGGACGGACAGATATATACAGTGTTGTGGGGAAGAAGGACAGATATATACAGTGTTGTGAGGAAGAAGGACAGATATATACAGTGTTGTGAGGAAGAAGGACAGATATATACAGTGTTGTGGGGAGGAAGGACAGATATATACAGTGTTGTGGGGAGGACGGACAGATATATACAGTGTTGTGGGGAAGAAGGACAGATATATACAGTGTTGTGGGGAGGAAGGACAGATATATACAGTGTTGTGGGGAGGAAGGACAGATATATACAGTGTTGTGGGGAGGAAGGACAGATATATACAGTGTTGTGAGGAAGAAGGACAGATATATACAGTGTTGTGGGGAGGACGGACAGATATATACAGTGTTGTGGGGAGGAAGGACAGATATATACAGTGTTGTGGGGAGGAAGGACAGATATATTATACAGTGTTGTGGGGAGGAAGGACAGATATATACAGTGTTGTGAGGAGGAAGGACAGATATATACCGTGTTGTGGGGAGGAAGGACAGATATATACAGTGTTGTGAGGAGGAAGGACAGATATATACAGTGTTGTGGGGAGGAAGGACAGATATATACAGTGTTGTGGGGAGGAAGGACAGATATATACAGTGTTGTGGGGAGGAAGGACAGATATATACAGTGTTGTGGGGAAGAAGTATTTAATCCATTTTAGAATAAGGCTGTAACAAAATGTGGAAGAAGATCAAGGGGTCGGAATACTTTAAGAATGCACTGTATACCTAAAGGACCATAACTTCCTATGAAATCAAAGACAGACTTCTAAAGAAGCCTGAATTATTCCGAACAGTAAGTTAAAGGGATTATGGCTTCTCCGCTCTAGTAGCCTACCTGTTATAACAGTTGACCATGGCGCTGCCAGACAGAGATCCGGTGATGCTGGCTCCAGTACTGACCTGTTATAACAGTTGACCATGGCGCTGCCAGACAGAGATCCGGTGATGCTGGCCCCAGTACTGACCTGTTATAACAGTTGACCATGGCGCTGCCAGACAGAGATCCGGTGATGCTGGCCCCAGTACTGACCTGTTATAACAGTTGACCATGGCGCTGCCAGACTGAGATCCGGTGATGCTGGCCCCAGTACTGACCTGTTATAACAGTTGACCATGGCGCTGCCAGACTGAGATCCGGTGATGCTGGCTCCAGTACTGACCTGTTATAACAGTTGACCATGGCGCTGCCAGACTGAGATCCGGTGATGCTGGCCTCAGTACTGACCTGTTATAACAGTTGACCATGGCGCTGCCAGACAGAGATCCGGTGATGCTGGCCCCAGCCAGGGCCATGGTAGAGGCGTTTTCACTCAGGTTGTCCCTCATGGCGCCCATCCGGTCCATGTGGCTCCCGCTGGCACTCAGACTGCCTGTCATGCCCCCCACGCTGCCCTCTCCGATGCTGGGGTTGTGTCTGGTCTCTGCCACCGACGTGGCGTCTGAGGAGAATAATATAACACATGTCACTTCAGGACCTGAGCCACAGAACACAGGAGAACAGGGCCATGTTCAGCAGGACACAACATTGTGGATAATGTTACTGAGAATGTTTGTTCTCAGTAACATATTTCTCTCTCTGACATGTAATAAGAGATTACGTCTGCTCTATTCATTTTATTTTTTATCTGCAATGTGTGTCTACTGAACAGGCCCCAGGATAGATGATTATATAGACCAGCCTGGTCGAACCATGCAGCCTTGAACAGGGCCCAAGAGAGTGGTGGTGATGGTGATGAGGTGGTGATGAGTGGTGGTGGTGGTGAGTGGTGGTGGTGGTGATGAGGTGGTGGTGATGGTGAGTGGTGGTGGTGGTGAGTGGTGGTGGTGGTGAGTGGTGGAGAAGGTGATGGAGGTGAGTGGAGGTGATGGAGGTGAGTGGTGGTGGAGGTGATGAGGTGGTGATGAGTGGTGGTGATGGTGAGTGGTGGTGGTGGTGAGTGGTGAGTGGTGGTGGTGGTGAGTGGTGGAGAAGGTGATGGAGGTGAGTGGAGGTGATGGAGGTGAGTGGTGGTGGAGGTGATGAGGTGGTGATGAGTGGTGGTGAGTGGTGGTGATGGTGATGAGGTGGTGATGAGTGGTGGTGATGGTGAGTGGTGGTGGTGGTGAGTGGTGGTGGTGGAGAAGGTGATGGAGGTGAGTGGTGGTGGTGAGTGGTGGTGGTGGAGAAGGTGATGGAGGTGAGTGGTGGTGGAGGTGAGTGGTGGTGGAGAAGGTGAATGGTGGTGGAGGTGAGTGGTGGTGATGGAGGTGAGTGGTGGTGGAGAAGGTGAGTGGTGGTGGTGAGTGGTGATGGTGGAGGTGAGTGGTGATGGTGAGTGGTGATGGTGAGTGGTGGAGAAGGTGAGTGGTGGTGGTGGAGGTGAGTGGTGGTGGTGGAGGTGAGTGGTGGTGGTGGAGGTGAGTGGTGGTGAGTGGTGGAGAAGGTGAGCGGTGGTGGTGGTGAGTGGTGATGAGTGGTGGTGGTGAGTGGTGGTGAGTGGTGATGAGTGGTGGTGGTGAGTGGTGGTGGTGAGTGGTGGTGGTGAGTGGTGGTGGTGGTGAGTGGTGGTGGTGGTGGTGAGTGGTGGTGAGTGGTGGTGGTGAGTGGTGGTGGTGAGTGGTGGTGGTGAGGGGTGGTGGTGAGGGGTGGTGGTGAGGGGTGGTGGTGAGTGGTGGTGGTGAGTGGTGGTGGTGGTGAGTGGTGGTGGTGGTGAGTGGTGGTGAGTGGTGGTGGTGGTGAGTGGTGGTGAGGAGTGGTGGTGAGGAGTGGTGGTGAGGAGTGGTGGTGAGGAGTGGTGGTGAGGAGTGGTGGTGAGGAGTGGTGGTGAGGAGTGGTGGTGAGTGGTGGTGGTGGTGAGTGGTGGTGGTGGTGGTGAGTGGTGGTGAGTGGTGGTGGTGAGTGGTGGTGGGTGGTGGTGGTGGTGAGTGGTGGTGGTGGTGGTGGTGAGTGGTGGTGGTGGTGAGTGGTGGAGAAGGTGATGGAGGTGAGTGGAGGTGATGGAGGTGAGTGGTGGTGGAGGTGATGAGGTGGTGATGAGTGGTGGTGAGTGGTGGTGATGGTGATGAGGTGGTGATGAGTGGTGGTGATGGTGAGTGGTGGTGGTGGTGAGTGGTGGTGGTGGAGAAGGTGATGGAGGTGAGTGGTGGTGGAGGTGAGTGGTGGTGGAGAAGGTGAATGGTGGTGGAGGTGAGTGGTGGTGATGGAGGTGAGTGGTGGTGGAGAAGGTGAGTGGTGGTGGTGAGTGGTGATGGTGGAGGTGAGTGGTGATGGTGAGTGGTGGTGGAGGTGAGTGGTGATGGTGGAGGTGAGTGGTGGTGAGTGGTGGAGAAGGTGAGCGGTGGTGGTGGTGAGTGGTGATGAGTGGTGGTGGTGAGTGGTGATGAGTGGTGGTGGTGGTGGTGAGTGGTGGTGGTGAGTGGTGAGTGGTGGTGGTGAGTGGTGGTGGTGAGTGGTGGTGGTGAGTGGTGGTGGTGAGTGGTGGTGGTGAGTGGTGGTGGTGAGTGGTGGTGGTGAGTGGTGGTGGTGAGGGGTGGTGGTGAGTGGTGGTGGTGAGTGGTGGTGGTGGTGAGTGGTGGTGGTGGTGAGTGGTGGTGGTGGTGGGTGGTGGTGGTGAGTGGTGGTGGTGAGTGGTGGTGGTGAGTGGTGGTGAGTGGTGGTGGTGAGTGGTGGTGAGTGGTGGTGAGTGGTGGTGGTGAGTGGTGGTGGTGAGTGGTGGTGGTGGTGGTGAGTGGTGGTGAGTGGTGGTGAGTGGTGGTGGTGGTGAGTGGTGGTGGTGAGTGGTGGTGGTGAGTGGTGGTGGTGGTGGTGAGTGGTGGTGGTGGTGGTGGTGGTGGTGGTGGTGAGTGGTGGTGGTGGTGAGTGGTGGTGGTGGTGAGTGGTGGTGGTGGTGAGTGGTGGTGGTGAGTGGTGGTGGTGAGTGGTGGTGGTGAGTGGTAGTGGTGGTGGTGAGGAGTGGTGGTGAGGAGTGGTGGTGAGGAGTGGTGGTGAGGAGTGGTGGTGAGGAGTGGTGGTGGTGGTGAGTGGTGGTGGTGGTGAGTGGTGGTGAGTGGTGGTGGTGAGTGGTGGTGAGTGGTGGTGGTGGTGAGTGGTGGTGAGTGGTGGTGGTGAGTGGTGAGTGGTGGTGAGTGGTGAGTGGTGAGTGGTGGTGGTGGTGAGTGGTGGTGGTGGTGGTGGTGGTGAGCGGTGGTGGTGAGTGGTGGTGGTGAGTGGTGAGTGGTGATGAGCGGTGGTGAGTGGTGAGTGGTGATGAGCGGTGGTCGTGGTAACTCACCAGTTGCAGCCGCTGCACTTCCGACGTTCATCTCATTCTCGTCATCAAACTCGATGCGGACCCCTTTCCCGTTACCGGCGGAGACGCCACACCCACCGCTGCGACACAGAGAGATGGGCACCACCCCATAGACGTACGCCAGCATGATGGGTACTCCGATACCTGGAGACAGATACACACAATCAGAAAACCACACAACCCGCTGCTAATGGTGGATCTGAACGCCGTACTAAAGACGAACATCATACAACATTCCCCTGGGAATGACAGAGGATATTGAAGATGGCTTGTCTTGTTGTACAGAGACCCGTTAACATTTTAACTCAACTAACCTCTAGATATGATAAGAGCACTAGGGCGAGGGACTTACCAACAGTAACTGCTGCCACCACGGGGGAGACAATGACTGATAAGGTCACGCCACCTGCTATCACCAAGTTCCTCTTGTGTTTGGAGATGTCCTTACCTTCATAGCGATTGTGAATCTGAGAGGAGAGGGAGGAGGGAGAGGAGAGGGAGGAGGAATAGGGAGGAGGAAGAGGAGACGAGTTGGAGGAAGAAGAGAAAGTAGAGAGGGGGGAAGTGGAGGAGAGGGAGGAGGAGAGGGATGAAGAGGAAGGAGATGGATGACGAGAAGAGGAGGAGAGGGAGGAGGTGGTGAGGGTAAAGGAGGAGAGAAGAAGAATTTAGAGGAGAGGAAGGAATTGGGGGAGGAGAGGGGAGGAAAGGGATAGAGGAGGAAGAAGGGGGGGGGGGGATACGTCAGTAACAGGGACGTCACAGACTTTAACACGGGGGGGATTACGGACTGCGGCAGCCCCCAGATAGATAAACCAAACCCATCCAAACCAACCCCTAAAGCCTCTAAGGATGACCCTGATCTTAATGATAAACTAAGTTCCTACTTCCAACTAGAGCTCAGCTCAAGTTACAGTGGATCGTTATTCTATGTAATCATGTGTTGCCAACATGTCATGCATCCATGTTTGCTGCAGGGTTCCGTTAGCTGGTAAATGCTGTTTTTAACAATAAATACAAAATGGTTGCCAGCCAAACTGTCAGATAAAAGACATCCAATGCAAAATAAGGCTTTTTATTCATTGTTAAAATAGCAGTGGACGATATTCTTCATAGGGTCAATCTGCAGGTGTGTGCTTCTATTTGTCCTCACGCAGAAGAGGGGAGGTCCTCAAAGGACTTCAGCTAAATGTACCCCTACTGACGGTGCTGATTATCCGTTTCCAGTGTGCCCTCCGAGAGGGGATTCTTCACCCTAACAGAGTAAAGACTGCCTCCAGATCACTCCTTCTTGAGGACAACGTAGCGTGGCTGGCGAGCATCAAGTTGCTCCAAGGAGTTGGGACATTTTTGACTTCCCAAGAGCAGCTGCTCACTTCGAGCAGACCAAGTTCCACCGCAAACGCAAGTAAATTAGAGGCAAATTGTGTTGGCAGTTCTGCTGCCTCCCTGGACAATCAACACGTGTCATGTATATAGTATTAACATTGAGTGGATTGATAGATTACTGTAAGTAATGTGCAGCTGTAGCATTTCAGTTGAACTTATTCAGTAGCACTTGGAAACGAAACATTGTTGCCAATTATTCACATCGGAGAGTTACAATGTTACAAATCACTAGGCAGCCCACTGCCTTACAGTAGGAAACAGCTGTTAATCACTAGGCAGCCCACTGCCTTACAGTAGGAAACAGCTGTTATCGATCACTAGGCAGCCCACTGCCTTACAGTAGGAAACAGTTGTTAAATCACTAGGCAGCCCACTGCCTTACAGTAGGAAACAGTTGTTAAATCACTAGGCAGCCCACTGCCTTACAGTAGGAAACAGCTGTTATCGATCACTAGGCAGCCCACTGCCTTACAGTAGGAAACAGCTGTTATCGATCACTAGGCAGCCCACTGCCTTACAGTAGGAAACAGCTGTTATCGATCACTAGGCAGCCCACTGCCTTACAGTAGGAAACAGCTGTTATCGATCACTAGGCAGCCCACTGCCTTACAGTAGGAAACAGCTGTTATCAATCACTAGGCAGCCCACTGCCTTACAGTAGGAAACAGTTGTTAAATCACTAGGCAGCCCACTGCCTTACAGTAGGAAACAGCTGTTAATCACTAGGCAGCCCACTGCCTTACAGTAGGAAACAGCTGTTAAATCACTAGGCAGCCCACTGCCTTACAGTAGGAAACAGCTGTTATCGATCACTAGGCAGCCCACTGCCTTACAGTAGGAAACAGTTGTTAAATCACTAGGCAGCCCACTGCCTTACAGTAGGAAACAGCTGTTATCGATCACTAGGCAGCCCACTGCCTTACAGTAGGAAACAGCTGTTATCGATCACTAGGCAGCCCACTGCCTTACAGTAGGAAACAGCTGTTATCGATCACTAGGCAGCCCACTGCCTTACAGTAGGAAACAGCTGTTATCGATCACTAGGCAGCCCACTGCCTTACAGTAGGAAACAGCTGTTATCGATCACTAGGCAGCCCACTGCCTTACAGTAGGAAACAGCTGTTATCAATCACTAGGCAGCCCACTGCCTTACAGTAGGAAACAGTTGTTAAATCACTAGGCAGCCCACTGCCTTACAGTAGGAAACAGCTGTTAATCACTAGGCAGCCCACTGCCTTACAGTAGGAAACAGCTGTTAATCACTAGGCAGCCCACTGCCTTACAGTAGGAAACAGCTGTTAAATCACTAGGCACTAGGTGGTGAAGGTAGGAAACAACATCTCCACTTCGATGATCCTCAACACTGGGGCCCCACAAGGGTGCGTGCTCAGCCCCTTCCTGTACTCCCTGTTCACCCATGACTGCGTGGCCATGCACGCCTCCAACTCAATCATCAAGTTTGCAGACGACACAACAGTAGTGGGCTTGATTACCAACAACGTTAAGAAAGCCTACAGGGAAGAGGTGAGGGCACTCGGAGTGTGGTGTCAGGAAAACAACCTCTCACCCAACGTCAACAAAAGAAAGGAGACGATTGTGGACTTCAGGAAACAGCAGAGGGAGCACGCCCCCTATCCATATCGACGGGACAGCAGTGGAGAAGGTGGAAAGTTTGACAGTTCCTCGGCGTACACATCACGGACAAACTGAAATGGTCCACCCACACAGACAGTGTGGTGAAGAAGGCGCAGCAGCACCTCTTCAACCACAGGAGGCTGAAGAAATGTGGCGTGTCATCTAAAACCCTCACAAACTTTAACAGATGCACAATTGAGAGCATCCTGTCGGGTTGTATCACCGCCTGGTACGGCAACTGCACCGCCCACAACCGCAGGGTTCTCCAGAGGGTGGTGCAGTCTGCACAACGCATCACCGGGGGCAAACTACTTGCCCTCCAGGACACCTACAGCACATGATGTCACAGGAAGGCCAAAAAGATAATCAAGGACAACAACCACCAGTGAACACTGCCTGTTCACCCCGCTATCATCCAGAAGGCGAGGTCAGTGCAGGTGCATCAAAGCAGGGACCGAGAGACTGAAAAATAGCTTCTATCTCAAGGCCATCAGACTGTTAAACAGCCGTCACTAACACAGAGAGGCTGCTGTCTACATACAGACTTGAAATCATTGGCCACTTTAATAAATGGATCACGAGTCACTTCAATAATGTTTACATACACTTTAGCCAAATATATTTCAACTCAGTTTTTCACAATTCCTGATATTTATTCCTAGTAAAAATTCCCTGTCTTAGATCAGTTAGGATCACCACTTTATTTTAAGAATGTGAAATGTCAGAATAATAGTAGAGAGAATGATTTATTTCAGCTTTCATTTCTTTCATCACATTCCCAGTGGGTCAGAAGTTTACAAAACACTCAATTAGTATTTGGTAGCCTTTAAATTGTTTAACTTGGGTCAAACTTTTCAGGTAGCCTTCCCTACACCTCCCTGTTTCCCTCTGTTTTCAATGTGCTACTACACCTCCCTGTTTTCAATGTGCTACTACACCTTCCTGTTTCCCTCTGTTTTCAATGTGCTACTACACCTCCCTGTCTCCTTCTGTTTTCAATGTGCTACTACACCTCCCTGTCTCCCTCTGTTTTCAATGTGCTACTACACCTCCCTGTCTCCTTCTGTTTTCAATGTGCTACTACACCTCCCTGTTTTCAATGTGCTACTATACCTCCCTGTTTTCAATGTGCTACTACACCTCCCTGTTTTCAATGTGCTACTACACCTCCCTGTTTTCAATGTGCTACTACACCTCCCTGTTTCCCTCTGTTTTCAATGTGCTACTACACCTCCCTGTCTCCTTCTGTTTTCAATGTGCTACTACACCTCCCTGTCTCCCTCTGTTTTCAATGTGCTACTACACCTCCCTGTTTTCAATGTGCTACTACACCTCCCTGTCTCCTTCTGTTTTCAATGTGCTACTACACCTCCCTGTTTTCAATGTGCTACTACACCTCCCTGTTTTCAATGTGCTACTACACCTCCCTGTTTTCAATGTGCTACTACACCTCCCTGTTTTCAATGTGCTACTACACCTCCCTGTTTTCAATGTGCTACTACACCTCCCTGTTTCCCTCTGTTTTCAATGTGCTACTACACCTCCCTGTCTCCTTCTGTTTTCAATGTGCTACTACACCTCTCTCTTTTCAATGTGCTACTACACCTCTCTCTTTTCAATGTGCTACTACACCTCTCTCTTTTCAATGTGCTACTACACCTCTCTCTTTTCAATGTGCTACTACACCTCTCTCTTTTCAATGTGCTACTACACCTCTCTCTTTTCAATGTGCTACTACACCTCTCTCTTTTCAATGTGCTACTACACCTCTCTCTTTTCAATGTGCTACTACACCTCTCCCTTTTCAATGTGCTACTACACCTCTCCCTTTTCAATGTGCTACTACACCTCTCTCTAGTCAATGTGCTACTACACCTCCCTGCTTTCAATGTGCTACTACACCTCCCTGCTTTCAATGTGCTACTACACCTCCCTGCTTTCAATGTGCTACTACACCTCCCTGCTTTCAATGTGCTACTACACCTCCCTGCTTTCAATGTGCTACTACACCTCCCTGCTTTCAATGTGCTACTACACCTCCCTGCTTTCAATGTGCTACTACACCTCCCTGCTTTCAATGTGCTACTACACCTCCCTGCTTTCAATGTGCTACTACACCTCCCTGCTTTCAATGTGCTACTACACCTCCCTGCTTTCAATGTGCTACTACACCTCCCTGCTTTCAATGTGCTACTACACCTCCCTGCTTTCAATGTGCTACTACACCTCCCTGCTTTCAATGTGCTACTACACCTCCCTGCTTTCAATGTGCTACCACACCTCCCTGCTTTCAATGTGCTACCACACCTCCCTGCTTTCAATGTGCTACTACACCTCCCTGTTTTCAATGTGCTACTACACCTCCCTGTTTTCAATGTGCTACTACACCTCCCTGTTTTCAATGTGCTACTACACCTCCCTGTTTTCAATGTGCTACTACACCTCCCTGTTTTCAATGTGCTACTACACCTCCCTGTTTTCAATGTGCTACTACACCTCCCTGTTTTTAATGTGCTACTACACCTCCCTGTTTTCAATGTGCTACTACATCTCCCTGTTTTCAATGTGCTACTACACCTCCCTGTCTCCTTCTGTTTTCAATGTGCTACTACACCTCCCTGTCTCCTTCTGTTTTCAATGTGCTACTACACCACCCTGTTTCCCTCTGTTTTTCAATGTGCTACTACGCCTCCATGTTTCCCTCAGTTTTCAATGTGCTACTACACCTCCATGTTTCCCTCTGTTTTCAATGTGCTACTACACCTCCCTCTTTTCAATGTGCTACTACACCTCTCTCTTTTCAATGTGCTACTACACCTCTCTCTTTTCAATGTGCTACTACACCTCTCTCTTTTCAATGTGCTACTACACCTCTCTCTTTTCAATGTGCTACTACACCTCTCTCTTTTCAATGTGCTACTACACCTCTCTCTTTTCAATGTGCTACTACACCTCTCTCTTTTCAATGTGCTACTACACCTCTCTCTTTTCAATGTGCTACTACACCTCTCTCTTTTCAATGTGCTACTACACCTCTCTCTTTTCAATGTGCTACTACACCTCTCTCTTTTCAATGTGCTACTACACCTCTCTCTTTTCAATGTGCTACTACACCTCTCTCTTTTCAATGTGCTACTACACCTCTCTCTTTTCAATGTGCTACTACACCTCTCTCTTTTCAATGTGCTACTACACCTCTCTCTTTTCAATGTGCTACTACACCTCTCTCTTTTCAATGTGCTACTACACCTCTCTCTTTTCAATGTGCTACTACACCTCTCTCTTTTCAATGTGCTACTACACCTCTCTCTTTTCAATGTGCTACTACACCTCTCTCTTTTCAATGTGCTACTACACCTCTCTCTTTTCAATGTGCTACTACACCTCTCTCTTTTCAATGTGCTACTACACCTCTCTCTTTTCAATGTGCTACTACACCTCTCTCTTTTCAATGTGCTACTACACCTCCCTGTCTCCTTCGGTTTTCAATGTGCTACTACACCACCCTGTTTCCCTCTGTTTTTCAATGTGCTACTACGCCTCCATGTTTCCCTCAGTTTTCAATGTGCTACTACACCATGTTTCCCTCAGTTTTCAATGTGCTACTACACCTCCCTGTTTTCAATGTGCTACTACACCTCCCTGTTTCCCTCAGTTTTCAATGTGCTACTACACCTTCCTGTCTCCCTCTGTTTTCAATGTGCTACTACACCTCCCTCTTTTCAATGTGCTACTACACCTTCCTGTCTCCCTCTGTTTTCAATGTGCTACTACACCTCCCTCTTTTCAATGTGCTACTACACCTCCCTGTTTTCAATGTGCTACTACACCTCCCTCTTTTCAATGTGCTACTACACCTCCCTCTTTTCAATGTGCTACTACACCTCCCTCTTTTCAATGTGCTACTACACCTCCCTCTTTTCAATGTGCTACTACACCTCCCTCTTTTCAATGTGCTACCACACCTCCCCGTTTTCAATGTGCTACTACACCTCCCTGTTTTCAATGTGCTACTACACCTCCCTGTTTTCAATGTGCTACTACACCTCCCTGTTTTCAATGTGCTACTACACCTCCCTGTTTTCAATGTGCTACTACACCTCCCTGTTTTCAATGTGCTACTACACCTCCCTGTTTTCAATGTGCTACTACACCTCCCTGTTTTCAATGTGCTACTACACCTCCCTGTCTCCTTCTGGTTTCAATGTGCTACTACACCTCCCTGTCTCCTTCTGTTTTCAATGTGCTACTACACCACCCTGTTTCCCTCTGTTTTTCAATGTGCTACTACACCTCCATGTTTCCCTCAGTTTTCAATGTGCTACTACACCTCCCTGCTTTCAATGTGCTACTACACCTCCCTGCTTTCAATGTGCTACTACACCTCCCTGCTTTCAATGTGCTACTACACCTCCCTGCTTTCAATGTGCTACTACACCTCCCTGCTTTCAATGAGCTACTACACCTCCCTGCTTTCAATGTGCTACTACACCTCCCTGCTTTCAATGTGCTACTACACCTCTCTCTTTTCAATGTGCTACTACACCTCCCTGCTTTCAATGTGCTACTACACCTCCCTGCTTTCAATGTGCTACTACACCTCCCTGCTTTCAATGTGCTACTACACCTCCCTGCTTTCAATGTGCTACTACACCTCCCTGCTTTCAATGTGCTACTACACCTCCCTGCTTTCAATGTGCTACTACACCTCCCTGCTTTCAATGTGCTACTACACCTCCCTGCTTTCAATGTGCTACTACACCTCCCTGCTTTCAATGTGCTACTACACCTCCCTGCTTTCAATGTGCTACTACACCTCCCTGCTTTCAATGTGCTACTACACCTCCCTGCTTTCAATGTGCTACTACACCTCCCTGCTTTCAATGTGCTACTACACCTCCCTGCTTTCAATGTGCTACTACACCTCCCTGCTTTCAATGTGCTACTACACCTCCCTGCTTTCAATGTGCTACTACACCTCCCTGCTTTCAATGTGCTACTACACCTCCCTGCTTTCAATGTGCTACTACACCTCCCTGCTTTCAATGTGCTACTACACCTCCCTGCTTTCAATGTGCTACTACACCTCCCTGTTTTCAATGTGCTACTACACCTCCCTGTTTTCAATGTGCTACTACACCTCCCTGTTTTCAATGTGCTACTACACCTCCCTGTTTTCAATGTGCTACTACACCTCCCTGTCTCCTTCTGTTTTCAATGTGCTACTACACCTCCCTGTTTTCAATGTGCTACTACACCTCCCTGTTTTCAATGTGCTACTACACCTCCCTGTTTTCAATGTGCTACTACACCTCCCTGTTTTCAATGTGCTACTACACCTCCCTGTTTTCAATGTGCTACTACACCTCCCTGTTTTCAATGTGCTACTACACCTCCCTGTTTTCAATGTGCTACTACACCTCCCTGTTTTCAATGTGCTACTACACCTCCCTGTTTTCAATGTGCTACTACACCTCCCTGTTTTCAATGTGCTACTACACCTCCCTGTTTTCAATGTGCTACTACACCTCCCTGTCTCCTTCTGTTTTCAATGTGCTACTACACCTCCCTGTTTTCAATGTGCTACTACACCTCCCTGTTTTCAATGTGCTACTACACCTCCCTGTCTCCTTCTGGTTTCAATGTGCTACTACACCTCCCTGTCTCCTTCTGTTTTCAATGTGCTACTACACCACCCTGTTTCCCTCTGTTTTTCAATGTGCTACTACACCTCCATGTTTCCCTCAGTTTTCAATGTGCTACTACACCTCCCTGCTTTCAATGTGCTACTACACCTCCCTGCTTTCAATGTGCTACTACACCTCCCTGCTTTCAATGTGCTACTACACCTCCCTGCTTTCAATGTGCTACTACACCTCCCTGCTTTCAATGTGCTACTACACCTCCCTGCTTTCAATGTGCTACTACACCTCTCTCTTTTCAATGTGCTACTACACCTCCCTGCTTTCAATGTGCTACTACACCTCCCTGCTTTCAATGTGCTACTACACCTCCCTGCTTTCA
This sequence comes from Salvelinus alpinus, assembly GCF_045679555.1. Classification (NCBI taxonomy): domain Eukaryota; kingdom Metazoa; phylum Chordata; class Actinopteri; order Salmoniformes; family Salmonidae; genus Salvelinus; species Salvelinus alpinus. Next base: position 4,921,098 of record NC_092114.1, read on the forward strand.
ATGTGCTACTACACCTCCCTGCTTTCAATGTGCTACTACACCTCCCTGCTTTCAATGTGCTACTACACCTCCCTGCTTTCAATGTGCTACTACACCTCCCTGCTTTCAATGTGCTACTACACCTCCCTGCTTTCAATGTGCTACTACACCTCCCTGCTTTCAATGTGCTACTACACCTCCCTGCTTTCAATGTGCTACTACACCTCCCTGCTTTCAATGTGCTACTACACCTCCCTGCTTTCAATGTGCTACTACACCTCCCTGCTTTCAATGTGCTACTACACCTCCCTGCTTTCAATGTGCTACTACACCTCCCTGTTTTCAATGTGCTACTACACCTCCCTGTTTTCAATGTGCTACTACACCTCCCTGTTTTCAATGTGCTACTACACCTCCCTGTTTTCAATGTGCTACTACACCTCCCTGTTTTCAATGTGCTACTACACCTCCCTGTTTTCAATGTGCTACTACACCTCCCTGTTTTCAATGTGCTACTACACCTCCCTGTTTTCAATGTGCTACTACACCTCCCTGTTTTCAATGTGCTACTACACCTCCCTGTCTCCTTCTGTTTTCAATGTGCTACTACACCTCCCTGTCTCCTTCTGTTTTCAATGTGCTACTACACCTCCCTGTCTCCTTCTGTTTTCAATGTGCTACTACACCTCCCTGTTTTCAATGTGCTACTACACCTCCCTGTTTTCAATGTGCTACTACACCTCCCTGTTTTCAATGTGCTACTACACCTCCCTGTTTTCAATGTGCTACTACACCTCCCTGTTTTCAATGTGCTACTACACCTCCCTGTCTCCTTCTGTTTTCAATGTGCTACTACACCTCCCTGTCTCCTTCTGTTTTCAATGTGCTACTACCTCTCCATGTTTCCCTCAGTTTTCAATGTGCTACTACACCTCCCTGTTTTCAATGTGCTACTACACCTCCCTCTTTTCAATGTGCTACTACACCTCCCTCTTTTCAATGTGCTACTACACCTCCCTGCTTTCAATGTGCTACTACACCTCCCTGCTTTCAATGTGCTACTACACCTCCCTGCTTTCAATGTGCTACTACACCTCCCTGCTTTCAATGTGCTACTACACCTCCCTGCTTTCAATGTGCTACTACACCTCCCTGCTTTCAATGTGCTACTACACCTCCCTGCTTTCAATGTGCTACTACACCTCCCTGCTTTCAATGTGCTACTACACCTCCCTGCTTTCAATGTGCTACTACACCTCCCTGCTTTCAATGTGCTACTACACCTCCCTGTTTTCAATGTGCTACTACACCTCCCTGTTTTCAATGTGCTACTACACCTCCCTGTTTTCAATGTGCTACTACACCTCCCTGTCTCCTTCTGTTTTCAATGTGCTACTACACCTCCCTGTTTTCAATGTGCTACTACACCTCCCTGTTTTCAATGTGCTACTACACCTCCCTGTTTTCAATGTGCTACTACACCTCCCTGTTTTCAATGTGCTACTACACCTCCCTGTTTTCAATGTGCTACTACACCTCCCTGTTTTCAATGTGCTACTACACCTCCCTGTCTCCTTCTGTTTTCAATGTGCTACTACACCTCCCTGTCTCCTTCTGTTTTCAATGTGCTACTACCTCTCCATGTTTCCCTCAGTTTTCAATGTGCTACTACACCTCCCTGTTTTCAATGTGCTACTACACCTCCCTCTTTTCAATGTGCTACTACACCTCCCTCTTTTCAATGTGCTACTACACCTCCCTCTTTTCAATGTGCTACTACACCTCCCTCTTTTCAATGTGCTACTACACCTCCCTCTTTTCAATGTGCTACTACACCTCCCTCTTTTCAATGTGCTACTACACCTCCCTCTTTTCAATGTGCTACTACACCTCCCTCTTTTCAATGTGCTACTACACCTCCCTCTTTTCAATGTGCTACTACACCTCCCTCTTTTCAATGTGCTACTACACCTCCCTCTTTTCAATGTGCTACTACACCTCCCTCTTTTCAATGTGCTACTACACCTCCCTCTTTTCAACGTGCTACTACACCTCCCTCTTTTCAATGTGCTACTACATCTCCCTCTTTTCAATGTGCTACTATACCTCCCTGCTTTCAATGTGCTACTACCACTCTCTCTTTTCAATGTGCTACTACACCTCCCTGCTTTCAATGTGCTACTACACCTCCCTGCTTTCAATGTGCTACTACACCTCCCTGCTTTCAATGTGCTACTACACCTCCCTGCTTTCAATGTGCTACTACACCTCCCTGCTTTCAATGTGCTACTACACCTCCCTGCTTTCAATGTGCTACTACACCTCCCTGCTTTCAATGTGCTACTACACCTCCCTGCTTTCAATGTGCTACTACACCTCCCTGCTTTCAATGTGCTACTACACCTCCCTGCTTTCAATGTGCTACTACACCTCCCTGCTTTCAATGTGCTACTACACCTCCCTGCTTTCAATGTGCTACTACACCTCCCTGCTTTCAATGTGCTACTACACCTCCCTGCTTTCAATGTGCTACTACACCTCCCTGCTTTCAATGTGCTACTACACCTCCCTGCTTTCAATGTGCTACTACACCTCCCTGCTTTCAATGTGCTACTACACCTCCCTGCTTTCAATGTGCTACTACACCTCCCTGCTTTCAATGTGCTACTACACCTCCCTGTTTTCAATGTGCTACTACACCTCCCTGTTTTCAATGTGCTACTACACCTCCCTGTTTTCAATGTGCTACTACACCTCCCTGTTTTCAATGTGCTACTACACCTCCCTGTCTCCTTCTGTTTTCAATGTGCTACTACACCTCCCTGTTTTCAATGTGCTACTACACCTCCCTGTTTTCAATGTGCTACTACACCTCCCTGTTTTCAATGTGCTACTACACCTCCCTGTTTTCAATGTGCTACTACACCTCCCTGTTTTCAATGTGCTACTACACCTCCCTGTTTTCAATGTGCTACTACACCTCCCTGTTTTCAATGTGCTACTACACCTCCCTGTTTTCAATGTGCTACTACACCTCCCTGTTTTCAATGTGCTACTACACCTCCCTGTTTTCAATGTGCTACTACACCTCCCTGTTTTCAATGTGCTACTACACCTCCCTGTCTCCTTCTGTTTTCAATGTGCTACTACACCTCCCTGTTTTCAATGTGCTACTACACCTCCCTGTTTTCAATGTGCTACTACACCTCCCTGTCTCCTTCTGGTTTCAATGTGCTACTACACCTCCCTGTCTCCTTCTGTTTTCAATGTGCTACTACACCACCCTGTTTCCCTCTGTTTTTCAATGTGCTACTACACCTCCATGTTTCCCTCAGTTTTCAATGTGCTACTACACCTCCCTGCTTTCAATGTGCTACTACACCTCCCTGCTTTCAATGTGCTACTACACCTCCCTGCTTTCAATGTGCTACTACACCTCCCTGCTTTCAATGTGCTACTACACCTCCCTGCTTTCAATGTGCTACTACACCTCCCTGCTTTCAATGTGCTACTACACCTCTCTCTTTTCAATGTGCTACTACACCTCCCTGCTTTCAATGTGCTACTACACCTCCCTGCTTTCAATGTGCTACTACACCTCCCTGCTTTCAATGTGCTACTACACCTCCCTGCTTTCAATGTGCTACTACACCTCCCTGCTTTCAATGTGCTACTACACCTCCCTGCTTTCAATGTGCTACTACACCTCCCTGCTTTCAATGTGCTACTACACCTCCCTGCTTTCAATGTGCTACTACACCTCCCTGCTTTCAATGTGCTACTACACCTCCCTGCTTTCAATGTGCTACTACACCTCCCTGCTTTCAATGTGCTACTACACCTCCCTGCTTTCAATGTGCTACTACACCTCCCTGCTTTCAATGTGCTACTACACCTCCCTGCTTTCAATGTGCTACTACACCTCCCTGTTTTCAATGTGCTACTACACCTCCCTGTTTTCAATGTGCTACTACACCTCCCTGTTTTCAATGTGCTACTACACCTCCCTGTTTTCAATGTGCTACTACACCTCCCTGTTTTCAATGTGCTACTACACCTCCCTGTTTTCAATGTGCTACTACACCTCCCTGTTTTCAATGTGCTACTACACCTCCCTGTTTTCAATGTGCTACTACACCTCCCTGTTTTCAATGTGCTACTACACCTCCCTGTCTCCTTCTGTTTTCAATGTGCTACTACACCTCCCTGTCTCCTTCTGTTTTCAATGTGCTACTACACCTCCCTGTCTCCTTCTGTTTTCAATGTGCTACTACACCTCCCTGTTTTCAATGTGCTACTACACCTCCCTGTTTTCAATGTGCTACTACACCTCCCTGTTTTCAATGTGCTACTACACCTCCCTGTTTTCAATGTGCTACTACACCTCCCTGTTTTCAATGTGCTACTACACCTCCCTGTCTCCTTCTGTTTTCAATGTGCTACTACACCTCCCTGTCTCCTTCTGTTTTCAATGTGCTACTACCTCTCCATGTTTCCCTCAGTTTTCAATGTGCTACTACACCTCCCTGTTTTCAATGTGCTACTACACCTCCCTCTTTTCAATGTGCTACTACACCTCCCTCTTTTCAATGTGCTACTACACCTCCCTGCTTTCAATGTGCTACTACACCTCCCTGCTTTCAATGTGCTACTACACCTCCCTGCTTTCAATGTGCTACTACACCTCCCTGCTTTCAATGTGCTACTACACCTCCCTGCTTTCAATGTGCTACTACACCTCCCTGCTTTCAATGTGCTACTACACCTCCCTGCTTTCAATGTGCTACTACACCTCCCTGCTTTCAATGTGCTACTACACCTCCCTGTTTTCAATGTGCTACTACACCTCCCTGTTTTCAATGTGCTACTACACCTCCCTGTTTTCAATGTGCTACTACACCTCCCTGTCTCCTTCTGTTTTCAATGTGCTACTACACCTCCCTGTTTTCAATGTGCTACTACACCTCCCTGTTTTCAATGTGCTACTACACCTCCCTGTTTTCAATGTGCTACTACACCTCCCTGTTTTCAATGTGCTACTACACCTCCCTGTTTTCAATGTGCTACTACACCTCCCTGTTTTCAATGTGCTACTACACCTCCCTGTTTTCAATGTGCTACTACACCTCCCTGTCTCCTTCTGTTTTCAATGTGCTACTACACCTCCCTGTCTCCTTCTGTTTTCAATGTGCTACTACCTCTCCATGTTTCCCTCAGTTTTCAATGTGCTACTACACCTCCCTGTTTTCAATGTGCTACTACACCTCCCTGTTTTCAATGTGCTACTACACCTCCCTGTTTTCAATGTGCTACTACACCTCCCTCTTTTCAATGTGCTACTACACCTCCCTCTTTTCAATGTGCTACTACACCTCCCTCTTTTCAATGTGCTACTACACCTCCCTCTTTTCAATGTGCTACTACACCTCCCTCTTTTCAATGTGCTACTACACCTCCCTCTTTTCAATGTGCTACTACACCTCCCTCTTTTCAATGTGCTACTACACCTCCCTCTTTTCAATGTGCTACTACACCTCCCTCTTTTCAATGTGCTACTACACCTCCCTCTTTTCAATGTGCTACTACACCTCCCTCTTTTCAATGTGCTACTACACCTCCCTCTTTTCAATGTGCTACTACACCTCCCTCTTTTCAATGTGCTACTACACCTCCCTCTTTTCAATGTGCTACTACACCTCCCTCTTTTCAATGTGCTACTACACCTCCCTGTTTTCAATGTGCTACTACACCTCCCTGTTTTCAATGTGCTACTACACCTCCCTGTTTTCAATGTGCTACTACACCTCCCTGTTTTCAATGTGCTACTACACCTCCCTGTTTTCAATGTGCTACTACACCTCCCTGTCTCCTTCTGTTTTCAATGTGCTACTACACCTCCCTGTTTTCAATGTGCTACTACACCTCCCTGTTTTCAATGTGCTACTACACCTCCCTGTCTCCTTCTGGTTTCAATGTGCTACTACACCTCCCTGTCTCCTTCTGTTTTCAATGTGCTACTACACCACCCTGTTTCCCTCTGTTTTTCAATGTGCTACTACACCTCCATGTTTCCCTCAGTTTTCAATGTGCTACTACACCTCCCTGCTTTCAATGTGCTACTACACCTCCCTGCTTTCAATGTGCTACTACACCTCCCTGCTTTCAATGTGCTACTACACCTCCCTGCTTTCAATGTGCTACTACACCTCCCTGCTTTCAATGTGCTACTACACCTCTCTCTTTTCAATGTGCTACTACACCTCCCTGCTTTCAATGTGCTACTACACCTCCCTGCTTTCAATGTGCTACTACACCTCCCTGCTTTCAATGTGCTACTACACCTCCCTGCTTTCAATGTGCTACTACACCTCCCTGCTTTCAATGTGCTACTACACCTCCCTGCTTTCAATGTGCTACTACACCTCCCTGCTTTCAATGTGCTACTACACCTCCCTGCTTTCAATGTGCTACTACACCTCCCTGCTTTCAATGTGCTACTACACCTCCCTGCTTTCAATGTGCTACTACACCTCCCTGCTTTCAATGTGCTACTACACCTCCCTGCTTTCAATGTGCTACTACACCTCCCTGCTTTCAATGTGCTACTACACCTCCCTGTTTTCAATGTGCTACTACACCTCCCTGTTTTCAATGTGCTACTACACCTCCCTGTTTTCAATGTGCTACTACACCTCCCTGTTTTCAATGTGCTACTACACCTCCCTGTTTTCAATGTGCTACTACACCTCCCTGTTTTCAATGTGCTACTACACCTCCCTGTTTTCAATGTGCTACTACACCTCCCTGTTTTCAATGTGCTACTACACCTCCCTGTTTTCAATGTGCTACTACACCTCCCTGTCTCCTTCTGTTTTCAATGTGCTACTACACCTCCCTGTCTCCTTCTGTTTTCAATGTGCTACTACACCTCCCTGTCTCCTTCTGTTTTCAATGTGCTACTACACCTCCCTGTTTTCAATGTGCTACTACACCTCCCTGTTTTCAATGTGCTACTACACCTCCCTGTTTTCAATGTGCTACTACACCTCCCTGTTTTCAATGTGCTACTACACCTCCCTGTTTTCAATGTGCTACTACACCTCCCTGTTTTCAATGTGCTACTACACCTCCCTGTCTCCTTCTGTTTTCAATGTGCTACTACACCTCCCTGTCTCCTTCTGTTTTCAATGTGCTACTACCTCTCCATGTTTCCCTCAGTTTTCAATGTGCTACTACACCTCCCTGTTTTCAATGTGCTACTACACCTCCCTCTTTTCAATGTGCTACTACACCTCCCTCTTTTCAATGTGCTACTACACCTCCCTGCTTTCAATGTGCTACTACACCTCCCTGCTTTCAATGTGCTACTACACCTCCCTGCTTTCAATGTGCTACTACACCTCCCTGCTTTCAATGTGCTACTACACCTCCCTGCTTTCAATGTGCTACTACACCTCCCTGCTTTCAATGTGCTACTACACCTCCCTGCTTTCAATGTGCTACTACACCTCCCTGCTTTCAATGTGCTACTACACCTCCCTGCTTTCAATGTGCTACTACACCTCCCTGCTTTCAATGTGCTACTACACCTCCCTGTTTTCAATGTGCTACTACACCTCCCTGTTTTCAATGTGCTACTACACCTCCCTGTTTTCAATGTGCTACTACACCTCCCTGTCTCCTTCTGTTTTCAATGTGCTACTACACCTCCCTGTTTTCAATGTGCTACTACACCTCCCTGTTTTCAATGTGCTACTACACCTCCCTGTTTTCAATGTGCTACTACACCTCCCTGTTTTCAATGTGCTACTACACCTCCCTGTCTCCTTCTGTTTTCAATGTGCTACTACACCTCCCTGTCTCCTTCTGTTTTCAATGTGCTACTACCTCTCCATGTTTCCCTCAGTTTTCAATGTGCTACTACACCTCCCTGTTTTCAATGTGCTACTACACCTCCCTCTTTTCAATGTGCTACTACACCTCCCTCTTTTCAATGTGCTACTACACCTCCCTCTTTTCAATGTGCTACTACACCTCCCTCTTTTCAATGTGCTACTACACCTCCCTCTTTTCAATGTGCTACTACACCTCCCTCTTTTCAATGTGCTACTACACCTCCCTCTTTTCAATGTGCTACTACACCTCCCTCTTTTCAATGTGCTACTACACCTCCCTCTTTTCAATGTGCTACTACACCTCCCTCTTTTCAATGTGCTACTACACCTCCCTCTTTTCAATGTGCTACTACACCTCCCTCTTTTCAATGTGCTACTACACCTCCCTCTTTTCAATGTGCTACTACACCTCCCTCTTTTCAATGTGCTACTACACCTCCCTCTTTTCAATGTGCTACTACACCTCCCTCTTTTCAATGTGCTACTACACCTCCCTCTTTTCAATGTGCTACTACACCTCCCTCTTTTCAATGTGCTACTACACCTCCCTCTTTTCAATGTGCTACTACACCTCCCTCTTTTCAATGTGCTACTACACCTCTCTCTTTTCAATGTGCTACTACACCTCTCTTTTCAATGTGCTACTACACCTCTCTCTTTTCAATGTGCTACTACACCTCTCTCTTTTCAATGTGCTACTACACCTCTCTTTTCAATGTGCTACTACACCTCTCTCTTTTCAATGTGCTACTACACCTCTCTCTTTTCAATGTGCTACTACACCTCTCTCTTTTCAATGTGCTACTACAGCTCCCTGCTTTCAATGTGCTACTACAGCTCCCTGCTTTCAATGTGCTACTACACCTCTCTCTTTTCAATGTGCTACTACACCTCCCTGCTTTCAATGTGCTACTACACCTCCCTGCTTTCAATGTGCTACTACACCTCCCTGCTTTCAATGTGCTACTACACCTCCCTGCTTTCAATGTGCTACTACACCTCCCTGCTTTCAATGTGCTACTACACCTCCCTGCTTTCAATGTGCTACTACACCTCCCTGCTTTCAATGTGCTACTACACCTCCCTGCTTTCAATGTGCTACTACACCTCCCTGCTTTCAATGTGCTACTACACCTCCCTGCTTTCAATGTGCTACTACACCTCCCTGCTTTCAATGTGCTACTACACCTCCCTGCTTTCAATGTGCTACTACACCTCCCTGCTTTCAATGTGCTACTACACCTCCCTGCTTTCAATGTGCTACTACACCTCCCTGCTTTCAATGTGCTACTACACCTCCCTGCTTTCAATGTGCTACTACACCTCCCTGCTTTCAATGTGCTACTACACCTCCCTGCTTTCAATGTGCTACTACACCTCCCTGCTTTCAATGTGCTACTACACCTCTCTCTTTTCAATGTGCTACTACACCTCTCTCTTTTCAATGTGCTACTACAGCTCCCTGTTTTCAATGTGCTACTACACCTCCCTGTTTTCAATGTGCTACTACACCTCCCTGTTTTCAATGTGCTACTACACCTCCCTGTTTTCAATGTGCTACTACACCTCCCTGTTTTCAATGTGCTACTACACCTCCCTGTTTTCAATGTGCTACTACACCTCCCTGTTTTCAATGTGCTACTACACCTCCCTGTCTCCTTCTGTTTTCAATGTGCTACTACACCTCCCTGTCTCCTTCTGTTTTCAATGTGCTACTACACCTCCATGTTTCCCTCAGTTTTCAATGTGCTACTACACCTCCCTGCTTTCAATGTGCTACTACACCTCCCTCTTTTCAATGTGCTACTACACCTCCCTCTTTTCAATGTGCTACTACACCTCCCTCTTTTCAATGTGCTACTACACCTCCCTCTTTTCAATGTGCTACTACACCTCCCTCTTTTCAATGTGCTACTACACCTCCCTCTTTTCAATGTGCTACTACACCTCCCTCTTTTCAATGTGCTACTACACCTCCCTGTCTCCTTCTGTTTTCAATGTGCTACTACACCTCCATGTTTCCCTCAGTTTTCAATGTGCTACTACACCTCCCTGCTTTCAATGTGCTACTACACCTCCCTCTTTTCAATGTGCTACTACACCTCCCTCTTTTCAATGTGCTACTACACCTCCCTCTTTTCAATGTGCTACTACACCTCCCTCTTTTCAATGTGCTACTACACCTCCCTCTTTTCAATGTGCTACTACACCTCCCTCTTTTCAATGTGCTACTACACCTCCCTCTTTTCAATGTGCTACTACACCTCCCTCTTTTCAATGTGCTACTACACCTCCCTCTTTTCAATGTGCTACTACACCTCCCTCTTTTCAATGTGCTACTACACCTCCCTCTTTTCAATGTGCTACTACACCTCCCTCTTTTCAATGTGCTACTACACCTCCCTCTTTTCAATGTGCTACTACACCTCCCTCTTTTCAATGTGCTACTACACCTCCCTCTTTTCAATGTGCTACTACACCTCCCTCTTTTCAATGTGCTACTACACCTCTCTCTTTTCAATGTGCTACTACACCTCTCTCTTTTCAATGTGCTACTACACCTCTCTCTTTTCAATGTGCTACTACACCTCTCTCTTTTCAATGTGCTACTACACCTCTCTCTTTTCAATGTGCTACTACACCTCTCTCTTTTCAATGTGCTACTACACCTCCCTGCTTTCAATGTGCTACTACAGCTCTCTCTTTTCAATGTGCTACTACACCTCCCTGCTTTCAATGTGCTACTACACCTCCCTGCTTTCAATGTGCTACTACACCTCCCTGCTTTCAATGTGCTACTACACCTCCCTGCTTTCAATGTGCTACTACAGCTCTCTCTTTTCAATGTGCTACTACACCTCCCTGCTTTCAATGTGCTACTACACCTCCCTGCTTTCAATGTGCTACTACACCTCCCTGTCTCCTTCTGTTTTCAATGTGCTACTACACCTCCCTGTCTCCTTCTGTTTTCAATGTGCTACTACACCTCCATGTTTCCCTCAGTTTTCAATGTGCTACTACACCTCCCTGCTTTCAATGTGCTACTACACCTCCCTCTTTTCAATGTGCTACTACACCTCCCTCTTTTCAATGTGCTACTACACCTCCCTCTTTTCAATGTGCTACTACACCTCCCTCTTTTCAATGTGCTACTACACCTCCCTCTTTTCAATGTGCTACTACACCTCCCTCTTTTCAATGTGCTACTACACCTCCCTCTTTTCAATGTGCTACTACACCTCCCTCTTTTCAATGTGCTACTACACCTCCCTCTTTTCAATGTGCTACTACACCTCCCTCTTTTCAATGTGCTACTACACCTCCCTCTTTTCAATGTGCTACTACACCTCCCTCTTTTCAATGTGCTACTACACCTCTCTCTTTTCAATGTGCTACTACACCTCTCTCTTTTCAATGTGCTACTACACCTCTCTCTTTTCAATGTGCTACTACACCTCTCTCTTTTCAATGTGCTACTACACCTCTCTCTTTTCAATGTGCTACTACACCTCTCTCTTTTCAATGTGCTACTACACCTCCCTGCTTTCAATGTGCTACTACACCTCCCTGCTTTCAATGTGCTACTACACCTCCCTGCTTTCAATGTGCTACTACACCTCCCTGCTTTCAATGTGCTACTACACCTCCCTGCTTTCAATGTGCTACTACACCTCCCTGCTTTCAATGTGCTACTACACCTCCCTGCTTTCAATGTGCTACTACACCTCCCTGCTTTCAATGTGCTACTACACCTCCCTGCTTTCAATGTGCTACTACACCTCCCTGCTTTCAATGTGCTACTACACCTCCCTGCTTTCAATGTGCTACTACACCTCCCTGCTTTCAATGTGCTACTACACCTCCCTGCTTTCAATGTGCTACTACACCTCCCTGCTTTCAATGTGCTACTACACCTCCCTGTTTTCAATGTGCTACTACACCTCCCTGTTTTCAATGTGCTACTACACCTCCCTGTTTTCAATGTGCTACTACACCTCCCTGTTTTCAATGTGCTACTACACCTCCCTGTTTTCAATGTGCTACTACACCTCCCTGTTTTCAATGTGCTACTACACCTCCCTGTTTTCAATGTGCTACTACACCTCCCTGTTTTCAATGTGCTACTACACCTCCCTGTTTTCAATGTGCTACTACACCTCCCTGTCTCCTTCTGTTTTCAATGTGCTACTACACCTCCCTGTCTCCTTCTGTTTTCAATGTGCTACTACACCTCCCTGTCTCCTTCTGTTTTCAATGTGCTACTACACCTCCCTGTTTTCAATGTGCTACTACACCTCCCTGTTTTCAATGTGCTACTACACCTCCCTGTTTTCAATGTGCTACTACACCTCCCTGTTTTCAATGTGCTACTACACCTCCCTGTTTTCAATGTGCTACTACACCTCCCTGTCTCCTTCTGTTTTCAATGTGCTACTACACCTCCCTGTCTCCTTCTGTTTTCAATGTGCTACTACCTCTCCATGTTTCCCTCAGTTTTCAATGTGCTACTACACCTCCCTGTTTTCAATGTGCTACTACACCTCCCTCTTTTCAATGTGCTACTACACCTCCCTCTTTTCAATGTGCTACTACACCTCCCTGCTTTCAATGTGCTACTACACCTCCCTGCTTTCAATGTGCTACTACACCTCCCTGCTTTCAATGTGCTACTACACCTCCCTGCTTTCAATGTGCTACTACACCTCCCTGCTTTCAATGTGCTACTACACCTCCCTGCTTTCAATGTGCTACTACACCTCCCTGCTTTCAATGTGCTACTACACCTCCCTGCTTTCAATGTGCTACTACACCTCCCTGCTTTCAATGTGCTACTACACCTCCCTGTTTTCAATGTGCTACTACACCTCCCTGTTTTCAATGTGCTACTACACCTCCCTGTTTTCAATGTGCTACTACACCTCCCTGTTTTCAATGTGCTACTACACCTCCCTGTCTCCTTCTGTTTTCAATGTGCTACTACACCTCCCTGTTTTCAATGTGCTACTACACCTCCCTGTTTTCAATGTGCTACTACACCTCCCTGTTTTCAATGTGCTACTACACCTCCCTGTTTTCAATGTGCTACTACACCTCCCTGTTTTCAATGTGCTACTACACCTCCCTGTTTTCAATGTGCTACTACACCTCCCTGTCTCCTTCTGTTTTCAATGTGCTACTACACCTCCCTGTCTCCTTCTGTTTTCAATGTGCTACTACCTCTCCATGTTTCCCTCAGTTTTCAATGTGCTACTACACCTCCCTGTTTTCAATGTGCTACTACACCTCCCTCTTTTCAATGTGCTACTACACCTCCCTCTTTTCAATGTGCTACTACACCTCCCTCTTTTCAATGTGCTACTACACCTCCCTCTTTTCAATGTGCTACTACACCTCCCTCTTTTCAATGTGCTACTACACCTCCCTCTTTTCAATGTGCTACTACACCTCCCTCTTTTCAATGTGCTACTACACCTCCCTCTTTTCAATGTGCTACTACACCTCCCTCTTTTCAATGTGCTACTACACCTCCCTCTTTTCAATGTGCTACTACACCTCCCTCTTTTCAATGTGCTACTACACCTCCCTCTTTTCAATGTGCTACTACACCTCCCTCTTTTCAATGTGCTACTACACCTCCCTCTTTTCAATGTGCTACTACACCTCCCTCTTTTCAATGTGCTACTACACCTCCCTCTTTTCAATGTGCTACTACACCTCCCTCTTTTCAATGTGCTACTACACCTCTCTCTTTTCAATGTGCTACTACACCTCTCTTTTCAATGTGCTACTACACCTCTCTCTTTTCAATGTGCTACTACACCTCTCTCTTTTCAATGTGCTACTACACCTCTCTTTTCAATGTGCTACTACACCTCTCTTTTCAATGTGCTACTACACCTCTCTCTTTTCAATGTGCTACTACACCTCTCTCTTTTCAATGTGCTACTACAGCTCCCTGCTTTCAATGTGCTACTACACCTCTCTCTTTTCAATGTGCTACTACACCTCCCTGCTTTCAATGTGCTACTACACCTCCCTGCTTTCAATGTGCTACTACACCTCCCTGCTTTCAATGTGCTACTACACCTCCCTGCTTTCAATGTGCTACTACACCTCCCTGCTTTCAATGTGCTACTACACCTCCCTGCTTTCAATGTGCTACTACACCTCCCTGCTTTCAATGTGCTACTACACCTCCCTGCTTTCAATGTGCTACTACACCTCCCTGCTTTCAATGTGCTACTACACCTCCCTGCTTTCAATGTGCTACTACACCTCCCTGCTTTCAATGTGCTACTACACCTCCCTGCTTTCAATGTGCTACTACACCTCCCTGCTTTCAATGTGCTACTACACCTCCCTGCTTTCAATGTGCTACTACACCTCCCTGCTTTCAATGTGCTACTACACCTCCCTGCTTTCAATGTGCTACTACACCTCCCTGCTTTCAATGTGCTACTACACCTCCCTGCTTTCAATGTGCTACTACACCTCCCTGCTTTCAATGTGCTACTACACCTCTCTCTTTTCAATGTGCTACTACACCTCTCTCTTTTCAATGTGCTACTACAGCTCCCTGTTTTCAATGTGCTACTACACCTCCCTGTTTTCAATGTGCTACTACACCTCCCTGTTTTCAATGTGCTACTACACCTCCCTGTTTTCAATGTGCTACTACACCTCCCTGTTTTCAATGTGCTACTACACCTCCCTGTTTTCAATGTGCTACTACACCTCCCTGTTTTCAATGTGCTACTACACCTCCCTGTCTCCTTCTGTTTTCAATGTGCTACTACACCTCCCTGTCTCCTTCTGTTTTCAATGTGCTACTACACCTCCATGTTTCCCTCAGTTTTCAATGTGCTACTACACCTCCCTGCTTTCAATGTGCTACTACACCTCCCTCTTTTCAATGTGCTACTACACCTCCCTCTTTTCAATGTGCTACTACACCTCCCTCTTTTCAATGTGCTACTACACCTCCCTCTTTTCAATGTGCTACTACACCTCCCTCTTTTCAATGTGCTACTACACCTCCCTCTTTTCAATGTGCTACTACACCTCCCTCTTTTCAATGTGCTACTACACCTCCCTGTCTCCTTCTGTTTTCAATGTGCTACTACACCTCCATGTTTCCCTCAGTTTTCAATGTGCTACTACACCTCCCTGCTTTCAATGTGCTACTACACCTCCCTCTTTTCAATGTGCTACTACACCTCCCTCTTTTCAATGTGCTACTACACCTCCCTCTTTTCAATGTGCTACTACACCTCCCTCTTTTCAATGTGCTACTACACCTCCCTCTTTTCAATGTGCTACTACACCTCCCTCTTTTCAATGTGCTACTACACCTCCCTCTTTTCAATGTGCTACTACACCTCCCTCTTTTCAATGTGCTACTACACCTCCCTCTTTTCAATGTGCTACTACACCTCCCTCTTTTCAATGTGCTACTACACCTCCCTCTTTTCAATGTGCTACTACACCTCCCTCTTTTCAATGTGCTACTACACCTCCCTCTTTTCAATGTGCTACTACACCTCCCTCTTTTCAATGTGCTACTACACCTCCCTCTTTTCAATGTGCTACTACACCTCCCTCTTTTCAATGTGCTACTACACCTCCCTCTTTTCAATGTGCTACTACACCTCTCTCTTTTCAATGTGCTACTACACCTCTCTCTTTTCAATGTGCTACTACACCTCTCTCTTTTCAATGTGCTACTACACCTCTCTCTTTTCAATGTGCTACTACACCTCTCTCTTTTCAATGTGCTACTACACCTCTCTCTTTTCAATGTGCTACTACACCTCCCTGCTTTCAATGTGCTACTACAGCTCTCTCTTTTCAATGTGCTACTACACCTCCCTGCTTTCAATGTGCTACTACACCTCCCTGCTTTCAATGTGCTACTACACCTCCCTGCTTTCAATGTGCTACTACACCTCCCTGCTTTCAATGTGCTACTACAGCTCTCTCTTTTCAATGTGCTACTACACCTCCCTGCTTTCAATGTGCTACTACACCTCCCTGCTTTCAATGTGCTACTACACCTCCCTGTCTCCTTCTGTTTTCAATGTGCTACTACACCTCCCTGTCTCCTTCTGTTTTCAATGTGCTACTACACCTCCATGTTTCCCTCAGTTTTCAATGTGCTACTACACCTCCCTGCTTTCAATGTGCTACTACACCTCCCTCTTTTCAATGTGCTACTACACCTCCCTCTTTTCAATGTGCTACTACACCTCCCTCTTTTCAATGTGCTACTACACCTCCCTCTTTTCAATGTGCTACTACACCTCCCTCTTTTCAATGTGCTACTACACCTCCCTCTTTTCAATGTGCTACTACACCTCCCTCTTTTCAATGTGCTACTACACCTCCCTCTTTTCAATGTGCTACTACACCTCCCCCTTTTCAATGTGCTACTACACCTCCCTCTTTTCAATGTGCTACTACACCTCCCTCTTTTCAATGTGCTACTACACCTCTCTCTTTTCAATGTGCTACTACACCTCTCTCTTTTCAATGTGCTACTACACCTCTCTCTTTTCAATGTGCTACTACACCTCTCTCTTTTCAATGTGCTACTACACCTCTCTCTTTTCAATGTGCTACTACACCTCCCCGCTTTCAATGTGCTACTACACCTCCCCGCTTTCAATGTGCTACTACACCTCCCCGCTTTCAATGTGCTACTACACCTCCCCGCTTTCAATGTGCTACTACACCTCCCCGCTTTCAATGTGCTACTACACCTCCCCGCTTTCAATGTGCTACTACACCTCCCCGCTTTCAATGTGCTACTACACCTCCCCGCTTTCAATGTGCTACTACACCTCCCCGCTTTCAATGTGCTACTACACCTCCCCGCTTTCAATGTGCTACTACACCTCCCCGCTTTCAATGTGCTACTACACCTCCCCGCTTTCAATGTGCTACTACACCTCCCCGCTTTCAATGTGCTACTACACCTCCCCGCTTTCAATGTGCTACTACACCTCCCCGCTTTCAATGTGCTACTACACCTCCCCGCTTTCAATGTGCTACTACACCTCCCCGCTTTCAATGTGCTACTACACCTCCCCGCTTTCAATGTGCTACTACACCTCCCCGCTTTCAATGTGCTACTACACCTCCCCGCTTTCAATGTGCTACTACACCTCCCCGCTTTCAATGTGCTACTACACCTCCCCGCTTTCAATGTGCTACTACACCTCCCCGCTTTCAATGTGCTACTACACCTCCCCGCTTTCAATGTGCTACTACACCTCCCCGCTTTCAATGTGCTACTACACCTCCCCGTTTTCAATGTGCTACTACACCTCCCCGCTTTCAATGTGCTACTACACCTCCCCGCTTTCAATGTGCTACTACACCTCCCCGCTTTCAATGTGCTACTACACCTCCCCGTTTTCAATGTGCTACTACACCTCCCCGTTTTCAATGTGCTACTACACCTCCCCGTTTTCAATGTGCTACTACACCTCCCCGTTTTCAATGTGCTACTACACCTCCCCGTTTTCAATGTGCTACTACACCTCCCCGTTTTCAATGTGTTACTACACCTCCCCGTTTTCAATGTGCTACTACACCTCCCCGTTTTCAATGTGCTACTACACCTCCCCGTTTTCAATGTGCTACTACACCTCCCCGTTTTCAATGTGCTACTACACCTCCCCGCTTTCAATGTGCTACTACACCTCTCTCTTTTCAATGTGCTACTACACCTCTCTCTTTTCAATGTGCTACTACACCTCTCTCTTTTCAATGTGCTACTACAGCTCTCTTTTTTCAATGTGCTACTACAGCTCTCTCTTTTCAATGTGCTACTACAGCTCTCTCTTTTCAATGTGCTACTACACCTCCCTGCTTTCAATGTGCTACTACACCTCCCTGCTTTCAATGTGCTACTACACCTCCCTGCTTTCAATGTGCTACTACACCTCCCTGCTTTCAATGTGCTACTACACCTCCCTGCTTTCAATGTGCTACTACACCTCCCTGCTTTCAATGTGCTACTACACCTCCCTGCTTTCAATGTGCTACTACACCTCCCTGCTTTCAATGTGCTACTACACCTCCCTGCTTTCAATGTGCTACTACACCTCCCTGCTTTCAATGTGCTACTACACCTCCCTGCTTTCAATGTGCTACTACACCTCCCTGCTTTCAATGTGCTACTACACCTCCCTGCTTTCAATGTGCTACTACACCTCCCTGCTTTCAATGTGCTACTACACCTCCCTGCTTTCAATGTGCTACTACACCTCCCTGCTTTCAATGTGCTACTACACCTCCCTGCTTTCAATGTGCTACTACACCTCCCTGCTTTCAATGTGCTACTACACCTCCCTGCTTTCAATGTGCTACTACACCTCCCTGCTTTCAATGTGTTACTACACCTCCCTGCTTTCAATGTGCTACTACACCTCCCTGCTTTCAATGTGCTACTACACCTCCCTGCTTTCAATGTGCTACTACACCTCCCTGCTTTCAATGTGCTACTACACCTCCCTGCTTTCAATGTGCTACTACACCTCCCTGCTTTCAATGTGCTACTACACCTCCCTGCTTTCAATGTGCTACTACACCTCCCTGCTTTCAATGTGCTACTACACCTCCCTGCTTTCAATGTGCTACTACACCTCCCTGCTTTCAATGTGCTACTACACCTCCCTGCTTTCAATGTGCTACTACACCTCCCTGCTTTCAATGTGCTACTACACCTCCCTGCTTTCAATGTGCTACTACACCTCCCTGCTTTCAATGTGCTACTACACCTCCCTGCTTTCAATGTGCTACTACACCTCCCCGTTTTCAATGTGCTACTACACCTCCCCGTTTTCAATGTGCTACTACACCTCCCCGTTTTCAATGTGCTACTACACCTCCCCGCTTTCAATGTGCTACCACACCTCCCCGCTTTCAATGTGCTACCACACCTCCCCGCTTTCAATGTGCTACTACACCTCCCCGCTTTCAATGTGCTACTACACCTCCCCGTTTTCAATGTGCTACCACACCTCCCCGTTTTCAATGTGCTACCACACCTCCCCGTTTTCAATGTGCTACCACACCTCCCCGTTTTCAATGTGCTACTACACCTCCCCGTTTTCAATGTGCTACTACACCTCCCCGTTTTCAATGTGCTACTACACCTCCCCGTTTTCAATGTGCTACTACACCTCCCCGTTTTCAATGTGCTACTACACCTCCCCGTTTTCAATGTGCTACTACACCTCCCTGTTTTCAATGTGCTACTACACCTCCCTGTTTTCAATGTGCTACTAGTCCAATCAGATTCCTTTACAGTCAGTAGCTGTGTGTGTCAGCGGCTTATGAGGGTCATCTTAACACGCTCCTAAAAAACCCTTCTAAACAAGTTGCTGTGTCCAAACTCACCTTCCTCCCCACGTACACAGGGATGCCTATGATCATGGCGGGGATGGCGATGCCAGCGATCAGAGCGATGCCCACCGGAGCGCCCACCAGCGTGCCCAGCTGCCACAGGATCTTCTTCTTCCTGCTCCATGGCTTCTTACCCCAGAAGGTACATCCTGATGGGCTGGGGGGGTGAGAGAGGACATTACAACACTATCCTGAAGGGCTGGGGGGGTGAGAGAGGACATTACAACACTATCCTGAAGGGCTGGGGGGGTGAGAGAGGACATTACAACACTATCCTGATGGGCTGGGGGGGTGAGAGAGGACATTACAACACTATCCTGATGGGCTGGGGGGGTGAGAGGACATTACAACACTATCCTGATGGGCTGGGGGGTGAGAGAGGACATTACAACACTATCCTGATGGGCTGGGGGGGTGAGAGGACATTACAACACTATCCTGATGGGCTGGGGGGTGAGAGGACATTACAACACTATCCTGATGGGCTGGGGGGGGTGAGAGAGGACATTACAACACTATCCTGACGGGCTGGGGGGGGTGAGAGGACATTACAACACTATCCTGATGGGCTGGGGGGGGTGAGAGAGGACATTACAACACTATCCTGAGGGGCTGGGGGGGTGAGAGGACATTACAACACTATCCTGATGGGCTGGGGGGTGAGAGAGGACATTACAACACTATCCTGATGGGCTGGGGGGGTGAGAGAGGACATTACAACACTATCCTGATGGGCTGGGGGGGTGAGAGGACATTACAACACTATCCTGATGGGCTGGGGGGTGAGAGAGGACATTACAACACTATCCTGATGGGCTGGGGGGGTGAGAGAGGACATTACAACACTATCCTGATGGGCTGGGGGGGTGAGAGAGGACATTACAACACTATCCTGATGGGCTGGGGGGGTGAGAGAGGACATTACAACACTATCCTGATGGGCTGGGGGTGAGAGAGGACATTACAACACTATCCTGAGGGGCTGGGGGGTGAGAGAGGACATTACAACACTATCCTGAGGGGCTGGGGGGTGAGAGAGGACATTACAACACTATCCTGAGGGGCTGGGGGGGTGAGAGAGGACATTACAACACTATCCTGATGGGCTGGGGGGGTGAGAGAGGACATTACAACACTATCCTGATGGGCTGGGGGGTGAGAGAGGACATTACAACACTATCCTGAGGGGCTGGGGGGGTGAGAGAGGACATTACAACACTATCCTGATGGGCTGGGGGGGTGAGAGAGGACATTACAACACTATCCTGAGGGGCTGGGGGGGTGAGAGAGGACATTACAACACTATCCTGATGGGCTGGGGGGGTGAGAGAGGACATTACAACACTATCCTGAGGGGCTGGGGGGGTGAGAGGACATTACAACACTATCCTGAGGGGCTGGGGGGTGAGAGAGGACATTACAACACTATCCTGAGGGGCTGGGGGGTGAGAGAGGACATTACAACACTATCCTGATGGGCTGGGGGGGTGAGAGAGGACATTACAACACTATCCTGAGGGGCTGGGGGGTGAGAGAGGACATTACAACACTATCCTGAGGGGCTGGGGGGGTGAGAGAGGACATTACAACACTATCCTGATGGGCTGGGGGGGTGAGAGAGGACATTACAACACTATCCTGATGGGCTGGGGGGGTGAGAGAGGACATTACAACACTATCCTGAGGGGCTGGGGGGGTGAGAGAGGACATTACAACACTATCCTGATGGGCTGGGGGGGTGAGAGGACATTACAACACTATCCTGAGGGGCTGGGGGGGTGAGAGGACATTACAACACTATCCTGATGGGCTGGGGGGGTGAGAGAGGACATTACAACACTATCCTGATGGGCTGGGGGGGTGAGAGAGGACATTACAACACTATCCTGAAGGGCTGGGGGGGTGAGAGAGGACATTACAACACTATCCTGATGGGCTGGGGGGGTGAGAGGACATTACAACACTATCCTGATGGGCTGGGGGGGTGAGAGGACATTACAACACTATCCTGATGGGCTGGGGGGGTGAGAGAGGACATTACAACACTATCCTGAGGGGCTGGGGGGGTGAGAGAGGACATTACAACACTATCCTGAGGGGCTGGGGGGGTGAGAGGACATTACAACACTATCCTGATGGGCTGGGGGGGTGAGAGAGGACATTACAACACTATCCTGATGGGCTGGGGGGTGAGAGGACATTACAACACTATCCTGATGGGCTGGGGGGGTGAGAGGACATTACAACACTATCCTGAGGGGCTGGGGGGTGAGAGAGGACATTACAACACTATCCTGATGGGCTGGGGGGGGGGTGAGAGAGGACATTACAACACTATCCTGATGGGCTGGGGGGGTGAGAGAGGACATTACAACACTATCCTGATGGGCTGGGGGGTGAGAGAGGACATTACAACACTATCCTGAGGGGCTGGGGGGGTGAGAGAGGACATTACAACACTATCCTGATGGGCTGGGGGGGAGAGAGGACATTACAACACTATCCTGATGGACTGGGGGGTGAGAGAGGACATTACAACACTATCCTGATGGGCTGGGGGGGTGAGAGGACATTACAACACTATCCTGATGGGCTGGGGGGGTGAGAGAGGACATTACAACACTATCCTGAGGGGCTGGGGGGGTGAGAGAGGACATTACAACACTATCCTGATGGGCTGGGGGGTGAGAGAGGACATTACAACACTATCCTGATGGGCTGGGGGGTGAGAGAGGACATTACAACACTATCCTGAGGGGCTGGGGGGGTGAGAGGACATTACAACACTATCCTAAAGGGGCTGGGGGGGTGAGAGAGGACATTACAACACTATCCTGATGGGCTGGGGGGTGAGAGAGGACATTACAACACTATCCTGATGGGCTGGGGGGGTGAGAGAGGACATTACAACACTATCCTGAGGGGCTGGGGGGGTGAGAGAGGACATTACAACACTATCCTGATGGGCTGGGGGGGGTGAGAGAGGACATTACAACACTATCCTGATGGGCTGGGGGGGTGAGAGGACATTACAACACTATCCTGATGGGCTGGGGGGGAGAGAGGACATTACAACACTATCCTGACGGGCTGGGGGGGTGAGAGGACATTACAACACTATCCTGATGGGCTGGGGGGGTGAGAGGACATTACAACACTATCCTGACGGGCTGGGGGGGTGAGAGGACATTACAACACTATCCTGATGGGCTGGGGGGGTGAGAGAGGACATTACAACACTATCCTGATGGGCTGGGGGGGGGGAGAGGACATTACAACACTATCCTGATGGACTGGGGGGGTGAGAGAGGACATTACAACACTATCCTGATGGGCTGGGGGGGTGAGAGAGGACATTACAACACTATCCTGATGGGCTGGGGGGGTGAGAGAGGACATTACAACACTATCCTGATGGGCTGGGGGGTGAGAGAGGACATTACAACACTATCCTGAGGGGCTGGGGGGGTGAGAGGACATTACAACACTATCCTGATGGGCTGGGGGGGTGAGAGAGGACATTACAACACTATCCTGAGGGGCTGGGGGGGTGAGAGGACATTACAACACTATCCTGAGGGGCTGGGGGGGTGAGAGAGGACATTACAACACTATCCTGATGGGCTGGGGGGGTGAGAGAGGACATTACAACACTATCCTGATGGGCTGGGGGGGTGAGAGGACATTACAACACTATCCTGATGGGCTGGGGGGGTGAGAGGACATTACAACACTATCCTGATGGGCTGGGGGGTGAGAGGACATTACAACACTATCCTGATGGGCTGGGGGGGTGAGAGAGGACATTACAACACTATCCTGAGGGGCTGGGGGGGTGAGAGAGGACATTACAACACTATCCTGAGGGGCTGGGGGGTGAGAGAGGACATTACAACACTATCCTGATGGACTGGGGGGTGAGAGAGGACATTACAACACTATCCTGATGGGCTGGGGGGGTGAGAGGACATTACAACACTATCCTGATGGGCTGGGGGGGTGAGAGAGGACATTACAACACTATCCTGAGGGGCTGGGGGGGTGAGAGAGGACATTACAACACTATCCTGATGGGCTGGGGGGTGAGAGGACATTACAACACTATCCTGATGGGCTGGGGGGTGAGAGAGGACATTACAACACTATCCTGAGGGGCTGGGGGGGTGAGAGGACATTACAACACTATCCTAAAGGGGCTGGGGGGGTGAGAGAGGACATTACAACACTATCCTGATGGGCTGGGGGGTGAGAGAGGACATTACAACACTATCCTGATGGGCTGGGGGGGTGAGAGAGGACATTACAACACTATCCTGAGGGGCTGGGGGGGTGAGAGAGGACATTACAACACTATCCTGATGGGCTGGGGGGGGTGAGAGAGGACATTACAACACTATCCTGATGGGCTGGGGGGGTGAGAGGACATTACAACACTATCCTGATGGGCTGGGGGGGAGAGAGGACATTACAACACTATCCTGACGGGCTGGGGGGGTGAGAGGACATTACAACACTATCCTGATGGGCTGGGGGGGTGAGAGGACATTACAACACTATCCTGACGGGCTGGGGGGGTGAGAGGACATTACAACACTATCCTGATGGGCTGGGGGGGTGAGAGAGGACATTACAACACTATCCTGATGGGCTGGGGGGGGGGAGAGGACATTACAACACTATCCTGATGGACTGGGGGGGTGAGAGAGGACATTACAACACTATCCTGATGGGCTGGGGGGGTGAGAGAGGACATTACAACACTATCCTGATGGGCTGGGGGGGTGAGAGAGGACATTACAACACTATCCTGATGGGCTGGGGGGTGAGAGAGGACATTACAACACTATCCTGAGGGGCTGGGGGGGTGAGAGGACATTACAACACTATCCTGATGGGCTGGGGGGGTGAGAGAGGACATTACAACACTATCCTGAGGGGCTGGGGGGGTGAGAGGACATTACAACACTATCCTGAGGGGCTGGGGGGGTGAGAGAGGACATTACAACACTATCCTGATGGGCTGGGGGGGTGAGAGAGGACATTACAACACTATCCTGATGGGCTGGGGGGGTGAGAGGACATTACAACACTATCCTGATGGGCTGGGGGGGTGAGAGGACATTACAACACTATCCTGATGGGCTGGGGGGTGAGAGAGGACATTACAACACTATCCTGAGGGGCTGGGGGGGTGAGAGGACATTACAACACTATCCTAAAGGGGCTGGGGGGGTGAGAGAGGACATTACAACACTATCCTGATGGGCTGGGGGGTGAGAGAGGACATTACAACACTATCCTGATGGGCTGGGGGGGTGAGAGAGGACATTACAACACTATCCTGAGGGGCTGGGGGGGTGAGAGAGGACATTACAACACTATCCTGATGGGCTGGGGGGGGTGAGAGAGGACATTACAACACTATCCTGATGGGCTGGGGGGGTGAGAGGACATTACAACACTATCCTGATGGGCTGGGGGGGAGAGAGGACATTACAACACTATCCTGACGGGCTGGGGGGGTGAGAGGACATTACAACACTATCCTGATGGGCTGGGGGGGTGAGAGGACATTACAACACTATCCTGACGGGCTGGGGGGGTGAGAGGACATTACAACACTATCCTGATGGGCTGGGGGGGTGAGAGAGGACATTACAACACTATCCTGATGGGCTGGGGGGGGGAGAGGACATTACAACACTATCCTGATGGACTGGGGGGGTGAGAGAGGACATTACAACACTATCCTGATGGGCTGGGGGGGTGAGAGAGGACATTACAACACTATCCTGATGGGCTGGGGGGGTGAGAGAGGACATTACAACACTATCCTGATGGGCTGGGGGGTGAGAGAGGACATTACAACACTATCCTGAGGGGCTGGGGGGGTGAGAGGACATTACAACACTATCCTGATGGGCTGGGGGGGTGAGAGAGGACATTACAACACTATCCTGAGGGGCTGGGGGGGTGAGAGGACATTACAACACTATCCTGAGGGGCTGGGGGGGTGAGAGAGGACATTACAACACTATCCTGATGGGCTGGGGGGGTGAGAGAGGACATTACAACACTATCCTGATGGGCTGGGGGGGTGAGAGGACATTACAACACTATCCTGATGGGCTGGGGGGGTGAGAGGACATTACAACACTATCCTGATGGGCTGGGGGGTGAGAGGACATTACAACACTATCCTGATGGGCTGGGGGGGTGAGAGAGGACATTACAACACTATCCTGAGGGGCTGGGGGGGTGAGAGAGGACATTACAACACTATCCTGAGGGGCTGGGGGGTGAGAGAGGACATTACAACACTATCCTGATGGGCTGGGGGTGAGAGAGGACATTACAACACTATCCTGATGGGCTGGGGGGGTGAGAGGACATTACAACACTATCCTGATGGGCTGGGGGGGTGAGAGAGGACATTACAACACTATCCTAAAGGGGCTGGGGGGGTGAGAGAGGACATTACAACACTATCCTGATGGGCTGGGGGGTGAGAGAGGACATTACAACACTATCCTGATGGGCTGGGGGGGTGAGAGGACATTACAACACTATCCTGAGGGGCTGGGGGGGTGAGAGGACATTACAACACTATCCTAAAGGGGCTGGGGGGGTGAGAGGACATTACAACACTATCCTAAAGGGGCTGGGGGGGTGAGAGGACATTACAACACTATCCTGATGGGCTGGGGGGGTGAGAGAGGACATTACAACACTATCCTGAGGGGCTGGGGGGGGTGAGAGGACATTACAACACTATCCTGAGGGGCTGGGGGGGTGAGAGGACATTACAACACTATCCTGATGGGCTGGGGGGGGAGAGAGAGGACATTACAACACTATCCTGATGGGCTGGGGGGGTGAGAGAGGACATTACAACACTATCCTGAGGGGCTGGGGGGAGAGAGAGGACATTACAACACTATCCTGATGGGCTGGGGGTGAGAGGACATTACAACACTATCCTGATGGGCTGGGGGGGTGAGAGAGGACATTACAACACTATCCTGATGGGCTGGGGGGGTGAGAGAGGACATTACAACACTATCCTGAAGGGCTGGGGGGGTGAGAGAGGACATTACAACACTATCCTGATGGGCTGGGGGGGTGAGAGAGGACATTACAACACTATCCTGAAGGGCTGGGGGGGTGAGAGAGGACATTACAACACTATCCTGATGGGCTGGGGGGGTGAGAGGACATTACAACACTATCCTGATGGACTGGGGGGGTGAGAGAGGACATTACAACACTATCCTGATGGGCTGGGGGGGTGAGAGAGGACATTACAACACTATCCTGATGGGCTGGGGGGGTGAGAGAGGACATTACAACACTATCCTGATGGGCTGGGGGGGTGAGAGAGGACATTACAACACTATCCTGAAGGGCTGGGGGGGTGAGAGAGGACATTACAACACTATCCTGATGGGCTGGGGGGGTGAGAGAGGACATTACAACACTATCCTGATGGGCTGGGGGGTGAGAGGACATTACAACACTATCCTGATGGGCTGGGGGGGAGAGAGGACATTACAACACTATCCTGATGGGCTGGGGGGGAGAGAGAGGACATTACAACACCATTCTGATGGGCGAGAGAGAGCGGGGAGATTTGTTACTTTACTTTCACTGTCAGAGCAGGTTAGAAAAGCAATGTGTGCAAACTAATCATATCCCCTTCCCTCAATGAAAAAAGCGCTGTTCATCAGAAAAGCATACGTACCAATCGGTGTGATCCATGTCTCTAACATAGGTCGTTTATCAAACGCTCTGATCCAGAGTGACTTAATTTAATGTAATGACTATGAGGTAGGTAAAACACCCACATAACTCAATCAGTACAGGTAAAACAAGACAAGTGTGAGAGTTAGTTGAAGGCATGGCTGTTTGTCAGCCCCTTAGGTAGTGCAGGTCAGAGATCTCCTTCATGCAGAGCCTAGCAGAACTCTGGCTAATCAGAGGCAGAACACTGTGGTTACTGTATAGATAGTGATGTACTAGTCCCTGAGTGGTGACCTCTAACCCCTCAGCCTCTCACCTCAGGTAGTGCAGGTCAGAGATCTCCTTCATGCAGAGCCAGCAGAACTCACAGCCACACACGGCGCAGGTCATGTGGTTACAGCTGCCGTCGTTCATCTTGATGATGTAAGCAGCGCAGCGCGGACACGGCTTGATGTCATCAGCTGGTGACGGTGAGAGAGAAGGAACGGACAGATCAGATTCATCCTCTGTGTGAACTGATGAACAGACAGAGCTGTGAGGACATACGAGCCGTGAGGGTTACCTGCAGCCCCACTCTCCTGGCTGTAGTTGAGAGATGAGGAACGGAAGGTGCGTAGCCTCAGGCTCTGGGCTCTCTGCTGCCGAGCGGCATCGCACGTCTGGTTGGGGTGCCACAGCTGTTTACAGTGGTAGCAGAACTCTGTGCCACACCCCTCACGTCCACACGTGATCTTAGGGCAGCTGGCACAGCCAAAGGCAATGACTGCATACCTGGGGAAAGGAGAACAAAAATATAAATGGCTGCCATTAGTCCCAGAGGTTTCAGTTAGAATCAGTACTGGAGAAGGCCACCAGGGGGCGATGGGGGCTTAATTTGGCTCATCGCACTCCAGCGACTCCTTGTGGCGGGCCGGGCTAACCTCGGTCGTCAGGTGAACTGTGTTTCCTCCGACACATTGGTGCGGCTGGCTTGGGGTTAAGCGAGCCGGTGTTAATAAACTTGGATTAGCGGGTCGTGTTTCGGAGGACGCATGACTCGACCTTCGCCTCCCGAGCCCGTTGAGTTGCAGCGATGAGACAAAGAGACAAGATTAAAATTGGGGAGAACGGGGGGATAAAAAATATATTGATCTGGTGAGGAGAAACACAGGCCAAACCCATTTACATCAAATTGAAGTTCTCCTATTTACAGCCTCTTAAACCCATCGGTCCCGAGACCCCAGCAAAAATAATCTCTTCATTTATGTGCGTATCAAGTGTTTTACCATCTCCTTTTCAGGACAACCAGGAAATGCGGGGAATGAAATAGCCAAATTTGAAGATGTGTACACATACTCTGTGTATATCTATATGAGTGTACATATTATAATATCTTTGTAACTCAAAATCAATGTAACTTAGTTAACCTTAAATTGAAAAGAAAATTATTCAAATCTTAAAGATAAAATTCAACCAGAGCACCCTGAGATCATAGTTAAAGACTGCACTTGAATCATTCCCCTGGTGAAAGACTAGCTACACTATGAAACCACACACTATTGAATCATTCCCCTGGTGAATGACTAGCTACACTATGAAACCACACACTATTGAATCATTCCCCTGGTGAATCACTAGCTACACTATGAAACCACACACCATTGAATCATTCCCCTGGTGAATCACTAGCTACACTATGAAACCACACACTATTGAATCATTCCCCTGGTGAATCACTAGCTACACTATGAAACCACACACTATTGAATCATTCCCCTGGTGAATCACTAGCTACACTATGAAACCACACACTATTGAATCATTCCCCTGGTGAATCACTAGCTACACTATGAAACCACACACCATTGAATCATTCCCCTGGTGAATCACTAGCTACACTATGAAACCACACACTATTGAATCATTCCCCTGGTGAATCACTAGCTACACTATGAAACCACACACTACTGAATCATTCCCGTGGTGAATCACTAGCTACACTATGAAACCACACACTATTGAATCATTCCCCTGGTGAATCACTAGCTACACTATGAAACCACACACACTATTGAATCATTCCCCTGGTGAATCACTAGCTACACTATGAAACCACACACTATTGAATCATTCCCCTGGTGAATCACTAGCCACACTATGAAACCACACACTATTGAATCATTCCCCTGGTGAATCACTAGCTACACTATGAAACCACACACTATTGAATCATTCCCCTGGTGAATGACTAGCTACACTATGAAACCACACACTATTGAATCATTCCCCTGGTGAATCACTAGATACACTATGAAACCACACACTATTGAATCATTCCCCTGGTGAATCACTAGCTACACTATGAAACCACACACTATTGAATCATTCCCCTGGTGAATCACTAGCTACACTATGAAACCACACACTATTGAATCATTCCCCTGGTGAATCACTAGCTACACTATGAAACCACACACTATTGAATCATTCCCCTGGTGAATCACTAGCTACACTATGAAACCACACACTATTGAATCATTCCCCTGGTGAATCACTAGCTACACTATGAAACCACACACTATTGAATCATCCTCATGGTGAATCACTAGCTACACTATGAAACCACACACTATTGAATCATTCCCCTGGTGAATCACTAGCTACACTATGAAACCACACACTATTGAATCATTCCCCTGGTGAATCACTAGCTACACTATGAAACCACTCACACTATTGAATCATTCCCCTGGTGAATCACTAGCTACACTATGAAACCACACACTATTGAATCATTCCCCTGGTGAATCACTAGCTACACTATGAAACCACACACTATTGAATCATCCTCATGGTGAATCACTAGCTACACTGAAACCACACACTATTGAATCATTCCCCTGGTGAATCACTAGCTACACTATGAAACCACACACTATTGAATCATTCCCCTGGTGAATCACTAGCTACACTATGAAACTACACACTATTGAATCATTCCCCTGGTGAATCACTAGCTACACTATGACACTATTGCAGATACTATTTTATTATCTCCCTCTGCCATATGGACACAATGGATGATACACCGAGAACAACTGGCAGCAAAAGAGCTGAGAACAGAACTAGGAGACATACTGCAGCAGGTCACTTCCATTGTAAAGAGCTGAGAACAGAACTAGGAGACATACTGCAGCAGGTCACTTCCATTGTAAAAGAGTTGAGAACAGAACTAGGAGACATACTGCAGCAGGTCACTTCCATTGTAAAAGAGCTGAGAACAGAACTAGGAGACATACTGCAGCAGGTCACTTCCATTGTAAAGAGCTGAGAACAGAACTAGGAGACATACTGCAGTAGGTCACTTCCATTGTAAAGAGTTGAGAACAGAACTAGGAGACATACAAAGATGTTTCACACCGAGGCTCGGTGGTTATCCAGAGGAGTGGTGGAAAGATGTTTCACACCGAGGCTCGGTGGTTATCCAGAGGAGTGGTGGAAAGATGTTTCACACCGAGGCTCGGTGGTTATCCAGAGGAGTGGTGGAAAGATGTTTCACACCGAGGCTCGGTGGTTATCCAGGGGAGTGGCGGAAAGATGTTTCACACCGAGGCTCGGTGGTTATCCAGGGGAGTGGCGGAAAGATGTTTCACACCGAGGAACCGTTGTCATTCACAATGGATGTAAAAAAAACTTGATTGACTTTGTGTAATAAATAAAATAACAGAAAACATCATTAAGTGTCCCACACCAGTGGTAACTGCTCTCCGCCAATGCTTGGAAGAGCACTTTGGGACCTACTTTCCAATCCCGTTTGACTGCGATCCTGACTCAGTTGATATGCCGGTAAGTGAAATTGAACAGGTGATCGAGAAGTGATGTGGACCGAATGCTGGAAACAACACATTCACGGGTCAGTATGGCCGAGTTTTGGTTCCTGACTAAAAGGGACTACCCTGCCGTCTCCCTCTGAGCCTTAATGCCACGTTCAAGACAACTGGGAACTCGTGTGACCCGACTGGGATTCTTCTTCTTTCAAACAGTCATCCAACACGGAATTCCAACTCGGGAACTCTGGCCTCTTTCTAGAGCTCTGACGTCTTGGATTTGACCACTTATTTTTCCAGAGTTCCCAGTTATCTTGAAAGCACCATAAAACTCCTGGTACCCTTCTCCAGCTCATATCTGTGTGAAGCTGGATTCAGTGTCTGCATTAAAACCAAATATCCATCCAGGTTGGATGTGACAGCAGAGATGAGGCGCACACTGCCGACCAGTCCCCCTGACTGAGAAGCTCCGACGACACGCATCAAAAGCACAACCATCTCATTAGTGGTGGTGAGATAAGATAGTGTCAGACTCATTTGAAATGTACTGTCAAAGCCCCACATTAAAAGGTATGTGATGGTGAGTTTAGAAGACAATCAGCCTCAACATAAAGATGGGCTGTTAATAACATTGTTTTCACATGGTTGGGGTATTGAGCATTTTCAAATATCAAAATTGGGTTGTTTGCCAACAAAAAGTTTGAAATCCTAAAGTAAATGAATAAAAAAACGGACATTACACCTGCCGAGTTCAGTGTCACATTTAACAAACCAAACATTCAAATACCGTTATAAAAACCCAAACCGGTCCACGCATCAATACCTGTATATAGTTAAACATACAGCCCAGCCCTGCCGCAGATGTAATGAACATGTCGACCTGCTGTGTGTTCACTGCACCGTTGGTACGCTGCCAGACTCCAGCGGAGCAGTCACGATCAAATATGCTAAATCATTGTGACATCACGATGTCGTCACCATCGACGATGGCTGTCAAACATCGTCCATAGACGATCCAATCGTAAAATTGCCCCAACCCTAGTCCAGTCACACACAGGTGAGTTAGGCCCAGAGAGGGATGTAGCACAGAGCTTAAACAATAATCAAAGACTGTACAGTATGAACATAGGCAGAAACTGCTTCTCCTAAAGAAATCCCCGATGACGCTTGTAGGCAATGTCATGGCGACGTTGGCTAGCTAAGCTCATGCACAGAAACCGTCGGGTCTAACAGTCGTCTCTAACAGTCGTCTTGCGTTGAACTGCGCATGTGCAGGTCGTCAAATCAAATGCATTCCTTCCATATAAAGTTGATTTGACCAAAATGTGTCAGTTTGTCACTCATGAGGAGAAATAACATGTTCATCTGCTTTAAAAGGTGCACTATGCAGAAATCGTTCCACCATTTCCTAGTTGCTAAAATTCTAATAGTTCACTTAGTTTCAGTTTGTGACAAAACAAGCAAGTATAGTTTAGAGAATCATTGTACCATCTAAACCGCTGTGAAATTGCTTTTCCATAAGCAAAAATATTGTATTTTTCAGCTGTTTAAAGCTGGTGTACAAAACCAAAAATAAGACGCAAAACCCACATTTAAGAACGGGAAGCATAGAAATAGCACTCACAGAACAGATCTACCACTTCTTAGACTGGCTTTCAATGAGAATGACAGATCTACACTGAGTGTACAAAACATTAGGAACTAGTTCCTAATATTGAGTTGCACCCCCTTTTGCCCTCAGAACAGCCTCAATTCGTCAGGTCATGGACTCTACAAGGTGTCGAAAGCGTACCACAGGGATGCTGGCCCATGTTGACTCCAATGCTTCCCACAGTTGTATCAAGATGGCTGGAGGTCCTTTGGGTGGTGGGACATTCTTGATACACACAGGAAACTTAAGCGTAACCCTTTCAAAATGTTGACTTGCCCATTCACCCACTGAATGACACACATACACAATCCAAGTCAAAATTTTCTCTAGGCTTACAAATCCTTTAACTTGTCTCCTCACCTTCATCAACACTGATTGAAGTGGATTTAACAAGTGACATCAATAAGGGATCGTAGCTTTCACCTGGTCAGTTTGACATGGAAAGACTCCCATTTATAGGTGAATTTGGCTTCGTCGCCTAAAAAAGGTACATATTGCAGCTGTAAGACGTTGTCTTGAATCTAGGTTGTGCCTTCAGATTCTCTCAATGACTTCTCTAACTCCAAACACTGGCCTGGTCTGCTTCACAGGCATTCTGGGAAGTCTGGCGATGTTGCGCCTCTGGGTTTAGAAACTCAGTGATAACATGGGAGTATGAAAACAAGCAAGCAACCCAGAAAAGTTGTTAAAAAAATAAACCTTAAAATATTGACTGGCTTTCAAGTTGCCCTCTCAAGAAAAAGCTTCAAACTGTAACCAGTGCCTGCAACCTGGTTCAGGATAGGGCTGGGCAGCCAGGACACTAATATTATCCAGTGTTGCTGGAAACGCAACCTATTTTTTGCCCTGTTGATCTGGTTACTAACTAGGCCCGGCCTAACGTTCACCTGTTGATCTGGTTACTAACTAGGCCTGGCCTACCGCTCACCTGTTGATCTGGTTACTAACTAGGCCTGGCCTACCGTTCACCTGTTGATCTGGTTACTAACTAGGCCTGGCCTACCGTTCACCTGTTGATCTGGTTACTAACTAGGCCCGGCCTACCGCTCACCTGTTGATCTGGTTACTAACTAGGCCTGGCCTACCGCTCACCTGTTGATCTGGTTACGAACTAGGCCCGGCCTACCGCTCACCTGTTGATCTGGTTACTAACTAGGCCCGGCCTACCGCTCACCTGTTGATCTGGTTACTAACTAGGCCTGGCCTACCGCTCACCTGTTGATCTGGTTACTAACTAGGCCCGGCCTACCGCTCACCTGTTGATCTGGTTACTAACTAGGCCCGGCCTACCGCTCACCTGTTGATCTGGTTACTAACTAGGCCCGGCCTACCGCTCACCTGTTGATCTGGTTACTAACTAGGCCTGGCCTACCGCTCACCTGTTGATCTGGTTACTAACTAGGCCTGGCCTACCGCTCACCTGTTGATCTGGTTACTAACTAGGCCTGGCCTACCGTTCACCTGTTGATCTGGTTACTAACTAGGCCTGGCCTACCGTTCACCTGTTGATCTGGTTACTAACTAGGCCCGGCCTACCGCTCACCTGTTGATCTGGTTACTAACTAGGCCTGGCCTACCGCTCACCTGTTGATCTGGTTACGAACTAGGCCCGCCCTACCGCTCACCTGTTGATCTGGTTACTAACTAGGCCCGGCCTACCGCTCACCTGTTGATCTGGTTACTAACTAGGCCCGGCCTACCGCTCACCTGTTGATCTGGTTACTAACTAGGCCTGGCCTACCGCTCACCTGTTGATCTGGTTACTAACTAGGCCCGGCCTACCGCTCACCTGTTGATCTGGTTACTAACTAGGCCCGGCCTACCGCTCACCTGTTGATCTGGTTACTAACTAGGCCTGGCCTACCGCTCACCTGTTGATCTGGTTACTAACTAGGCCCGGCCTACCGCTCACCTGTTGATCTGGTTACTAACTAGGCCCGGCCTACCGCTCACCTGTTGATCCGGTTACTAACTAGGCATGGCCTACCGCTCACCTGTTGATCCGGTTACTAACTAGGCCCGGCCTACCGCTCACCTGTTGATCTGGTTACTAACTAGGCCTGGCCTACCGCTCACCTGTTGATCTGGTTACTAACTAGGCCTGGCCTACCGCTCACCTGTTGATCTGGTTACTAACTAGGCCCGGCCTACCGCTCACCTGTTGATCTGGTTACTAACTAGGCCCGGCCTACCGCTCACCTGTTGATCTGGTTACTAACTAGGCCTGGCCTACCGCTCACCTGTTGATCTGGTTACTAACTAGGCCCGGCCTACCGCTCACCTGTTGATCTGGTTACTAACTAGGCCCGGCCTACCGCTCACCTGTTGATCCGGTTACTAACTAGGCCCGGCCTACCGTTCACCTGTTGATCCGGTTACTAACTAGGCATGGCCTACCGCTCACCTGTTGATCCGGTTACTAACTAGGCCTGGCCTACCGCTCACCTGTTGATCTGGTTACTAACTAGGCCTGGTCTACCGTTCACCTGTTGATCTGGTTACTAACTAGGCCTGGCCTACCGCTCACCTGTTGATCTGGTTACTAACTAGGCCTGGCCTACCGTTCACCTGTTGATCTGGTTACTAACTAGGCCTGGCCTACCGCTCACCTGTTGATCTGGTTACTAACTAGGCCTGGCCTACCGCTCACCTGTTGATCCGGTTACTAACCTGGCCTGGCCTACCGCTCACCTGTTGATCCGGTTACTAACTAGGCCTGGCCTACCGCTCACCTGTTGATCCGGTTACTAACCTGGCCTGGCCTACCGCTCACCTGTTGATCCGGTTACTAACTAGGCCTGGCCTACCGCTCACCTGTTGATCCGGTTACTAACTAGGCCTGGCCTACCGCTCACCTGTTGATCCGGTTACTAACTAGGCCTGGCCTACCGCTCACCTGTTGATCTGGTTACTAACTAGGCCTGGCCTACCGCTCACCTGTTGATCTGGTTACTAACTAGGCCTGGCCTACCGCTCACCTGTTGATCTGGTTACTAACTAGGCCTGGCCTACCGCTCACCTGTTGATCTGGTTACTAACTAGGCCTGGCCTACCGCTCACCTGTTGATCTGGTTACTAACTAGGCCTGGCCTACCGCTCACCTGTTGATCTGGTTACTAACTAGGCCTGGCCTACCGCTCACCTGTTGATCTGGTTACTAACTAGGCCTGGTCTACCGTTCACCTGTTGATCTGATTACTAACTAGGCCTGGTCTACCGCTCACCTGTTGATCTGGTTACTAACTAGGCCTGGCCTACCGCTCACCTGTTGATCTGGTTACTAACTAGGCCTGGCCTACCGTTCACCTGTTGATCTGGTTACTAACTAGGCCTGGCCTACCGTTCACCTGTTGATCTGGTTACTAACTAGGCCTGGCCTACCGCTCACCTGTTGATCTGGTTACTAACTAGGCCTGGCCTACCGCTCACCTGTTGATCTGGTTACTAACTAGGCCTGGCCTACCGCTCACCTGTTGATCTGGTTACTAACTAGGCCTGGCCTACCGCTCACCTGTTGATCTGGTTACTAACTAGGCCTGGCCTACCGCTCACCTGTTGATCTGGTTACTAACTAGGCCTGGCCTACCGCTCACCTGTTGATCTGGTTACTAACTAGGCCTGGCCTACCGTTCACCTGTTGATCTGGTTACTAACTAGGCCTGGCCTACCGTTCACCTGTTGATCTGGTTACTAACTAGGCCTGGCCTACCGCTCACCTGTTGATCTGGTTACTAACTAGGCCTGGCCTACCGTTGAGACAGTAACTTATCAATGACCCAAGCCCAGCTCAGTTAATCCCTACCATTGTGTAGCTGAGTCAACATAATGCTTTAGCAAAATGTACATTATACCAGTGGCATTGGTAGACAATGCAAGTAACCTAATTTAGGTCCCTCTAACTGCAAAGAAAGAAATAGTAAAAAGCTTTGGAGCACCTTCAATTAAATGTCGGAAAAAAAGGCAAACTCAGTTCCATCACAAAATAATCGATGGACATTTCAAAATACTTAAAGTTTTATTAAAAAACTTAGGCATGTCAGCAACAAACACTGACACTACACATTCAAGTATATCTGACCAAATTATGAAAGAAATGTAATTTTGAATTCTGTAAAGTAAGTGTGGAAGACGTGAGCACATTATTGTTGTCTATTAACAATGACAAGCCACCGGGGTTTGACAACTTGGATGGAAAATTACTGAGGATAATAGCGGACAATATTGCCACTCCTATTTTCCATATCTTCAATTTAAGCCTACTAGAGAGTGTGTGCCCTCGAGCCACGAGGGAAGCTAAAGTCATTCTGCTACCTAAGAATAGTAAAACCGCCTGGCTCAAATAGCCGACCAATCAGCCTGTTACCAACCCTTAGTAAACTTTCGGGGAAAAATGATG
Organism: Salvelinus alpinus; assembly: GCF_045679555.1. Taxonomy (NCBI): domain Eukaryota; kingdom Metazoa; phylum Chordata; class Actinopteri; order Salmoniformes; family Salmonidae; genus Salvelinus; species Salvelinus alpinus. The sequence goes on from NC_092114.1 coordinate 4,957,977, forward strand.
ATTGATCAGATACAATGCTATTTTACAGTAATTAAAATTGACAACAGACTTTCAGCACGCTTATAGGGAAGGACATTCAATGTGGATAAAAAGTTACCTGTCTAACAGAATAGAGGGTAATGGAAGCCTCTCCAACATAATCCAGGTAGAATCAGGGCAGCTGTCCCCTTACTTTTTTCAATCTTTACTAAAGACATGCCACTGGCTTTGAGTAAATTGCCTATGTATGCAGCATGGCTGGCCCATAGATGTACACAGAGAGCTAACAATAATATGCATGTCAATCTCCCCTGGCTCAAAGTAGAGTACAAATCAACTTCATCATATATAACCGCTTTCATTTTGCCGGCCCCCAGGAAGAGTAGCTGCTGCTGCCTTGGCATAACAAATACAAATGAACCGTAATGACTGATGATGAACTCTGCCTATTGCCGTGAGGTGTGCGTCTCTTACCCGCAGTCAGGGGCGGGGCACCAGCGGCAGTCAGGGTCGGCCACCAGCCATCTCCTCAACATGAACTCCTCGTACTTCTCCATGAGGGGCTGGTCTCCCAGGATGATGCGGATGTCGTGGGGGTTGAACCGCTCGGAGCACTCTGGACAGCTGATGTTGACCCGCGACTCGCTGATCTCTATCCGTAGGTACTGGCGCAGGCAATCAGCACAGGAGCGGTGGTGGCAGGTCATGATGTCTGGGAAACGGTCTCTGGCGTGGCGGAGGAGACAGAGAGGACACTCCAGGAACTCAGAGGAGGAAGAGGCCACAACAGGGGCGGAGAGCGTCGAGGTCTTGTCTCCGTGACATATCTCTGAATGGATGCTCTCCACACTGGCGATCCCGTCCACACCGCCGCCCTGTAAGTCCTGTGATTTCCTCTTGGGGTCTCGGTCCCCACGGTGGCGCCGGCTGAACAGCGAGCGCAGGGAGAGGCGTCTCTTCTTGGGGGCCTTCCTGACGGAGGGCAGGCTGATGGAGGAGGCAGCTGACTGGAGGTCCCTCTCAGACCCAGAACCCCCCCGATCTCCCCTCAGCTGGTGCAGGCTCATCTCCCCACCAGAGGAGGCTCCTCCACCACCACCAGGCAGGGGGGCATCCACAGGGAGGGAGGGGGATGGTGAGAGGGGCTGGGGGGACAGGGTGTTAAGGAGCAGGCGCAGGCTGTTCAGACATGGTGGTGGTCTCTGGTGGCGGCCTGGGCCTGCTCTCCAGGTCTGGTCTCGTATGGCCCACAGGGCTGGATCTGTTCTGGACACCACACACTACCTGGAGGGAGAGAGGGAGTGGGTCAGAGACAGACTGAACATTCGTGTAGGTCAAGGGAAGTGTGCTCACTGTTTCAGTTAGAGAAGACATTTCCTCATTTTGTACAGAAAACATGTGCAACACCGGAAGAAATCCTAAACAGTTTACTAATGTCAATAGATACTATCTAATGTGTGGTCAGAGAAGTGTTCTGGTACATAGATGTTCCATGACATTAACTAGCCTAAGTGGGTGCTGAAAAAGACGTAAGGATTATTGGAGCACTGAAACAAGATAATTATACTACTTCCTGGTGAAACAAGATGACACGTGTGTTGGGTTCATCAAAGAGCAAGTCAAAGGTGCAGTACCACTAATCACATCAAGACACGGAACACACCATTTGAGGTACGGAACACACCATATACTACGGAACACACCATTTGATATAGAACTACGGAACACACCATTTGATATAGAACTACGGAACACACCATTTGATATAGAACTACGGAACACACCATTTGATATAGAACTACGGAACACACCATTTGATATAGAACTACGGAACACACCATTTGATATAGAACTACGGAACACACCATTTGATATAGAACTACGGAACACACCATTTGATATAGAACTACGGAACACACCATTTGATATAGAACTACGGAACACACCATTTGAGGTACAGAACACACCATTTGATGTACAGAACACACCATTTGAGGTACAGAACTACAGAACACACCATATGATACAGAACACACAATTTGAGGTACAGAACACACCATTTGAGGTACAGAACACACCATATGATACAGAACACACCATTTGAGGTACAGAACACATCATATGATACAGAACTACAGAACACAGCATTTGAGGTACAGAACACACCATATGATACAGAACTACAGAACACACCATTTGAGGTACGGAACACACCCGCAGTATTAGACTTAAAACGAATCACCCAGCGATCATACACTGTTTTGCCAGGGGGCAGGGCTACCGACGTTAAGGCTAATCTGAAGATGGTGCTGGCTAAAGCTAAAACTGGTGAGTGTAGAGAGATATTGTTATCCACGTCGGCACCAACGATGTTAGGATTAAACAGTCAGAGGTCACCAAGCGCAACATAGCTTCAGCGTGTAAATCAGCTAGAAAGATGTGTCGGCATCGAGTAATTGTCGCTGGCCCCCTCCCAGTTAGGGGGAGTGATGAGCTCTACAGCAGAGTCTCACAACTCAATCGCTGGTTGAAAACTGTTTTCTGCCCCTCCCAAAAGATAGAATTTGTAGATAATTGGCCCTCTTTCTGGGACTCACCCACAAACAGGCCAAGCCTGGCCTGCTGAGGAGTGACGGACTCCATCCTAGCTGGAGGGGTGCTCTCATCTTATCTACCAACATAGACAGGGCTCTAACTCCTCTAGCTTCACAATGAAATAGGGTGCAGACCAGGCAGCAGGCTGTTAGCCAGCTGCCTGGTCTGCCACTAGCATAGTCAGTGTAGTCAGCTCAGCTATCCCCATTGAGACCGTGTCTGTGCCTTGACCTAGGTTGGGCAAAACTAAACATGGCGGTGTTCGCCTTAGCAATCTCACTAGGATAAAGACCTCCTCCATTCCTGCCATTATTGAAAGAGATCGTGATACCTCACATATCCCTCACTTCAAAAGGCTGTTATAGTCAATGAACTAATCACTGATCATAATCTTGATGTGATTGGCCTGACTGAAACATGGCTTAAGCCTGATGAATTTACTGTGTTAAATGAGGCCTCACCTCCTGGTTACACTAGTGACCATATCCCCCATGCATCCCGCAAAGGCGGAGGTGTTGCTAACATTTACGATAGCAAATTTCAATTTACAAAAAAGAAAATTACGTTTTTGTCTTTTGAGCTTCTAGTCATGAAATCTATGCAGCCTACTCAATCCCTTTTTATAGCTACTGTTTACAGGCCTCCTGGGCCATATACAGCGTTCCTCACTTAGTTCCCTGAATTCTTATCGGACCTTGTAGTCATAGCAGATAATATTCAAATTTTGGGTGATTTTAATATTCACATGGAAAAATCCACAGACCCACTCCAAAAGGCTTTCGGAGCCATCATCGACTCAGTGGGTTTTGTCCAACATGTCTCTGGACCTACTCACTGCCACAGTCATACTCTGGACCTAGTTTTGTCCCATGGAATAAATGTTTTAGATCTTAATGTTTTTAAATAATCCTGGACTATCGGACCACCATTTTATTACGTTTGCAATCGCAACAAATAATCTGCTCAGACCCCAACCAAGGAGCATCAAAAGTCGTACTATAAATTCTCAGACAACACAAAGATTCCTTGATGCCCTTCCAGACTCCTTCTGCCTACCCAAGGACGTCAGAGGACAAAAATCAGTTAACCACCTAACTGAGGAACTCAATTGAACCTTGCGCAATACCCTAGATGCAGTTGCACCCCTAAAAACTAAAAACATTTGTCATAAGAAACTAGCTCCCTGGTATACAGAAAATACCCGAGCTCTGAAGCAAGCTTCCAGAAAATTGGAACGGAAATGGCGCCACACCAAACTGGAAGTCTTCCGACTAGCTTGGAAAGACAGTACCGTGCAGTATCGAAGAGCCCTCACTGCTGCCCGATCATCCTATTTTTCCAACTTAATTGAGGAAAATAAGAACAATCCAAAATTTATTTTTGATACTGTCGCAAAGCTAACTAAAAAGCAGCATTCCCCAAGTGAGGATGGCTTTCACTTCAGCAGTAATAAATTCATGAACTTCTTTGAGGAAAAGATCGTGATCATTAGAAAGCAAATTACGGACTAAATCTGCGTATTCCTCCAAAGCTCAGCTGTCCTGAGTCTGAACAACTCTGCCAGGACCTAGGATCAAGAGAGACACTTAAGTGTTTTAGTACTATATCTCTTGACACAATGATGAAAATAATCATGGCCTCTAAACCTTCAAGCTGCATACTGGACCCTATTCCAACTAAACTACGTAAAGAGCTGCTTCATGTGCTTGGCCCTCCTATGTTGAACATAATAAACCTCTCTATCCACCGGATGTGGACCAAACTCACTAAAAGTGGCAGTAATAAAGCCTCTCTTGAAAAAGCCAAACCTTGACCCAGAAAATTAAAAAAACTATCGGCCTATATCGAATCTTCCATTCCTCTCAAAAATTTTAGAAAAAGCTGTTGCGCAGCAACTCACTGCCTTCCTGAAGACAAACAATGTATATGAAATGCTTCAGTCTGGTTTTAGACCCCATCATAGCACTGAGACTGCACTTGTGAAGGTGGTAAATGACCTTTTAATGGCGTCAGACCGAGGCTCTGCATCTGTCCTCGTGCTCCTAGACCTTAGTGCTGCCTTTGATACCGTCGATCACCACATTCTTTTGGAGAGATTGGAAACCCAAATTGGTTTACACGGACAAGTTCTGGCCTGGTTTAGATCGTATCTGTCGGAAAGATATCAGTTTGTCTCTGTGAATGGTTTGTCCTCTGACAAATCAACTGTACATTTCGGTGTTCCTCAAGGTTCCGTTTTAGGACCACTATTGTTTTCACTATATATTTTACCTCTTGGGGATGTCATTCGAAAACATAATGTTAACTTTCACTGCTATGCGGATGACACACAGCTGTACATTTCAATGAAACATGGTGAAGCCCCAAAATTGCCCTCGCTAGAAGCCTGTGTTTCAGACATAAGGAAGTGGATGGCTGAAAACGTTCTACTTTTAAACTCGGACAAAACAGAGATGCCTGTTCTAGGTCCCAAGAAACAAAGAGATCTTCTGTTAAATCTGACAATTAATCTTGATGGTTGTAAAGTCGTCTCAAATAAAACTGTGAAGGACCTCGGCGTTACTCTGGACCCTGATCTCTCTTTTGACGAACATATCAAGACTGTTTCAAGGACAGCTTTTTTCCATCTACGTAACATTGCAAAAATCAGAAATTTTCTGTTAAAAAATGATGCAGAAAATGTAGTCCATGCTTTTGTTACTTCTAGGTTAGACTACTGCAATGCTCCACTTTCCGGCTACCCGGATAAAGCACTAAATAAACATCAGTTAGTGCTAAATACGGCTGCTAGAATCCTGACTATAACCAAAAAATTTGATCATATTACTCCAGTGCTAGCCTCCCTACACTGGCTTCCTGTTAAGGCAAGGGCTGATTTCAAGGTTTTACTGTTAATCTATAAAGCATTACATGGGCTTGCTCCTACCTATCTTTCCGAGTTGGTCCTGCCGTACATACCTACACGTACGCTACGGTCACAAGACGCAGGCCTCCTAATTGTCCCTAGAATTTCTAAGCAAACAGCTGGAGGCAGGGCTTTCTCCTATCGATCTCCATTTTTATGGAATGGTCTGCCTACCCATGATAGGAGAACACTGAGGATGGATCAACAACATTGTAGTTACTCCACAATACTAACCTAAATGACAGAGTGAAAAGGAAGCCTGTACAAAATAAAAAATATTTAAAAAGATGCATCCTGTTTGCAACAAGGCACTAAAGTCATACTTCAAAAAATGTTGCAAAGCAATTCACTTTTTGTCCTGAATACAAAGTGTTATGTTTGGGACAAATCCAATACGTCGCTGAGTACCACTCTCCATATTTTCAAGCATAGTTATGGGTATGATTGTAATGATTAAGGACTGGGGCATTTCAGGATTCAAACCTTAAATGGAGTTAAGCACAGGCAAAATCCTAGAAGAAAAACTGGTTGCCTTTTTTACAACCAGACAGTGGGAGATGAATTCACCTTTCAGCAGGACAATAACCTATGACACCAGGCCAAATCTACACTGGAGTTGCTAACCAAGAACACAGTGCTGTATATAGATCTATTGTGTTATTGACTGTACGCTTGTTTACTCCATGTGTAACTCTGTGTTGTTGTTTGTGTCGAACTGCTTTGCTTTATCTTGGCCAGGTCGCAGTTGTAAATGAGAACTTGTTCTCAACTGGCCTACCTGGTTAAATAAAAGGTGAAATAAATAAATAGCCAGTTAATATTCCTGAGTGGCCGAGTTCGTTTGAAAATCCATGACAAGATCTGAAAATGGTTGTCTAGCAACGATCAACAACCAATTTGACAGAGCTTGAAGAATTTTGAATTGAATAATTGGCAAATGTTCCACAATCCAGGTGTGGACAGTTCTTAGAGACTTACCCAGAAAGACTCACAGCTGTAATCTCTGCTAAAGGTGCTTCCGAAGGGGTGTGAATACTTATGTAAATGAGATATTTCTACATTTCATTTTTAATAAATTAGCAAACATTTCTAAAAATATGTTTTCACATTGTTATATGGGGTATTGTGTGTAGCTGGGTGAGAAAACGCTTTCATCTATTTTGAACTCAGGCTGAAACGCAACAATGTGGAATAAGTCAAGGGGTGTGAAATTAAAAATATATATAAATAAAAATAAAATCAAAAATAACACTGTACACCTGTCCTCTCTCTCAACACGTTTGGTTTCCAAGAAAGCTCCTGTTACACACACACACACGGAAGATCTCAAATACATCGTTTTCACGTCCCCTCAAATCCCATTGGAGGAGAAGGTCAGAGGGGAGAGACCTCTGGCTTTCTAATCCAATGGGTTTTGAGAAGGAGGCCATAGAGAGAACGCGCCTACGCAATTGACATCTTCCACACACACCTTCACGACACACCTGCACGAGACACCTTCACGACACACCTGCACGACACACCTGCACGACACACCTGCACGACACACCTGCACGACACACTGCACATCACATACTTCGTGAAAGGATTCACACACTGGGCTAAGAGTGTCTGCAGAGGAACAAAAATCCAAAATGGCCAGGCTGAGAATCAGGAAGTGTACAACCCCCTCAGCCATACACAGACAAAATCAGCACAACCTACGAGTGGAAACTACACTGGGGGGGGGGGGGGAGAAGATTTTTCAAAGTTCCAGTTCAGGAAATCACTAAATTGAAATCAATTAATTGGGCCCTAATCTATGGACTTCACATGACAGGGAATACAGATATGCATCTGTTGGATCCAGATAATTTTGTAGTGTATGTGGACACCACTCACTAATGCTCGTGGCTGAACGGTAGTGGAAAGCCTCCCCAGAAGAGTAGAGGCTGTTACAGCAGAAAAATGGGGGACCAAGTCCATATTAATGCCCATGTCAGTAAGAGGAAAACACTGCATTAGGAAACCTTCAATCTTCAGTTAACACAAACACCCTCTCTCCAACACAAAGCTCCCAACTTAAAACCAAGCACCAGACAGATCAGACAGACGTGATATCGATCTAGTCTTCCATTAGTCCTATTGGAATCCTAACTTTGAAACACGAGTAGCAGACCCTTTGTCTTTCTTCCTGTGCCAATAATATTGGCCTAGACCTACTGGCCGTCCCCAGGTGGTGAGGGTAGGCAACACATCTGCCATGCTGACCCTCAACACGGGGGCCCCTCAGGGGTGCAAGCTTAGTCTCCTCCTGTACTGTGGTAGGCATGATCACAGACAACAACGAGACAACCTATAGGGAGGTCAGAGACCTGCCCGTGTGGTGCCAGGACAACAACCTCAACTAACCGGTTCCCCGGCACACTGACTCTGTACCGGTACCCCCCCTGTATATAGTCTCACTATTGTTATTTTACTGCTGCTCTTTAATTATTTGTTACTTTGATCTCTTATTCTTTGAAACTGCACTGTTGGTTAGGGGCTCGTAAGTAAGCATTTCACTGTAAGGTCTACACCTGTTGTATTTGGCACATGTGACTAATCAAATGTGATTTGATTATTCCCGGTTCACCCAAGACTGCGTGGCAGCGCATGACTCCAACACCATCTTAAAGTTTGCAGACGACATGACAGTGGTAGGCCTGATCACTGACGACGATGAGAGCTTATCGGGAGGTCAGAGCCCTGGCAGTGTGGTGCCAGGACAACCTCTCCCTCAACGTCAGCAAGACAAAAAGGAGCTGATCATGGATTACAGGAAAGGGAGGGCTTAGAACACTTTAGCTTGAAATGTCACTGTCAATTTGAAATGTGTAATATCTGGAAAAAAGTATAGCTAACTACAATCTGATCCGCATATATCATGAATGGCTGCCGTGACACGGTTGCCCTTAATTTGAAGATGTAATCCGGAGACAGGTGTTTTCTCCATCTCTGTAGCTATCATACTCTAATTCCACTGATTTCAAAACTCGATCCTCCAGAAAGTTGAGAGCAACACCACATTTAAAAAAAGCAGCGTTCGACAGGATTACCAACACAGACTGACCAGCTTAAGTAGACAGAAGCCTGCTATATGGCATACCAATCCTACCTCCTCTCTCGGCATGTCCAGCCCACTCATTATCTCAGCCAATCATGGCTAGTGGGAAGGTTGCTCACTTTTTCTGTGGCTTAACCAACTAGGCTTGTAATTTAACAATTTATTCATATTTACAGACGGCATACGAGTTTGTTATTAAGGCACATGAAAGTTCACATGTTCCAGAAGTCATTTCTGCCCAAAAATACATTTAAAAAGAAAAAAATAATCCTTTAAACCATGTTTAAATGGCTCTCCTGTGAAGTCATGACTTGCGACATGTGCCTAGTTTCCTGAAACGGGTCACATATTTGAAATCTGATATGGCTACTTGTGTGTGAAAATGAATGATATCAGGCTATGTATTTTTGCAGCCAGTCGTGGACAGTTTTCAGTAAGTCATAGAAAGAAGTATTGGATATTAAATGCTCCAGGAATCAAAATAATGACATTTTAGTATTGTGCACATGCTAGGCAGAAATGGAAGGGGGACTCACAACTCAAACACATCATAGTGTCTATGTAGAGTAAGATGATGCCAAGGATCTTCAACTAGTAAGCATAAAAAAATTGAAGGTTGGGTGACTGAGAAACGAATTACTATAACAAGAACATTTTCAAACACCCAGCACTTCAGGGGAGGACAACCCTCCTGGAGTGCAAGCAGGATGTTCTTACCTTGAAAGCTGTCTATGGACAAAGAGACCACTGCCTACAACGATTAATATAAAAATGTTACTTTAAAATTTCACCCGCCAAAAATATCAAAGTCGTCGAATTGAGTGTGCATTTAATGTTCAAAGCATCCTGAATTCACCCGACCTGTGTTTTTTATCCGTTTATTTTCCACCCTGGTCTTGGGCCTTGTCAAAATAGGTAGAAATTAGAGGTCGGCCGATTAATTAGGGCCGATTTCAAGTTTTCATAACAATCGGAAATCGGTATTTTTGGACACCTTATTTTCAATGACGGCCTAGGAACGGTGGGTTAACTGCATTGTTCAAGGGCAGAACGACAGATTTTTACCTTGTCAGCTCAGGGATTCAATATTGCAACCTAACGGTTAACTAGTCCCCGCACACACACACAGGGAGCGCCCACCAGTTTGGATTTAAAGAGCAATGATGTGTCCTCAAGTACATTGCCATGACTGTCAGCTATGTAGCTGCTCTGGGGCTGGGCGATATGGCCTAAATCTCATACATTGGTTCTTCTTTTAAAAGTGGTGTCATACTGCCGCAAAATTCTATGGCATGTTATGTAAATGTCAGCCATTGTTGCCATTAATGGTAGTTAGTGCTAGTTTGCCCACCAGAGGGCATCGTTGAGAAGCTAAATTACTGAAATGACATAGGCCTAAAGCTCCAAGAGTCAAACGGAGCCTTGAATAGAACAGACTATATGGGATTGAGTTTTAGAAATGTAGCTTAATTCATTTGAATATTATGGTTTTTCTATTCCAAGAAAAACAAAAAAAAATGGAGTATAGTGCAGAACAATCCTTACATTTCCACATAAAAATCTGATTGATTTATAAAGACCAGTCCCCATGCTGTCATTCAGTGATATTTATTCCCATAGTAATTCCTTATGGATCCATCCAGACGTTAGAAAACATTTGGTGGGCTATGCAAAAGAGAAGGGAGAAGTGACATGCCTCGCAAACATCCACTAATACTGTACATTTAAAGGCCCTAAACTCGGCTAGAGTCTATTGTCCTGCTGATAGCCCATCACGGGCGGGGTGGCTTCTAGCCCATCACGGGCGGGGTGGCTTCTAGCCCATCACGGGCGGGTGGCTTCTAGCCCATCACGGGCGGGGTGGCTTCTAGCCCATCACGGGCGGGGTGGCTTCTAGCCCATCACGGGCGGGGTGGCTTCTAGCCCATCACGGGCGGGGTGGCTTCTAGCCCATCACGGGCGGGGTGGCTTCTAGCCCATCACGGGCGGGGTGGCTTCTAGCCCATCACGGGCGGGGTGGCTTCTAGCCCATCACGGGCGGGGTGGCTTCTAGCCCATCACGGGCGGGGTGGCTTCTAGCCCATCACGGGCGGGGTGGCTTCTAGCCCATCACGGGCGGGGTGGCTTCTAGCCCATCACGGGCGGGGTGGCTTCTAGCCCATCACGGGCGGGGTGGCTTCTAGCCCATCACGGGCGGGGTGGCTTCTAGCCCATCACGGGCGGGGTGGCTTCTAGCCCATCACGGGCGGGGTGGCTTCTAGCCCATCACGGGCGGGTGGCTTCTAGCCCATCACGGGCGGGGTGGCTTCTAGCCCATCACGGGCGGGGTGGCTTCTAGCCCATCACGGGCGGGGTGGCTTCTAGCCCATCAAGGGCGGGTGGCTTCTAGCCCATCAAGGGCGGGTGGCTTCTAGCCCATCAAGGGCGGGTGGCTTCTAGCCCATCAAGGGCGGGTGGCTTCTAGCCCATCAAGGGCGGGTGGCTTCTAGCCCATCAAGGGCGGGTGGCTTCTAGCCCATCAAGGGCGGGTGGCTTCTAGCCCATCAATGACACGTCGTTTGCAGAGTTCAAACACTTGTTTTCAAACTTGTTTTTCCACATGTTTTCATAATGCCTCCAGCTGTACATAACTACAGTAAATAAAAACACAGCATCTACAGCGGTACAAATATATTATTGAATGATTTTTATTTTTACGTTTTAAAATGTATATGTTAATTAAGCTACTGCGCAGTCTGACAACTAAACATAGCCTATAGTACACAGTAAACATGGTAAAGTACCTAATTCCTTACATAAGGGAGAGCAGGCCATTTCCAGACTTTCTCAGTGACCTCAAGTAGTCATTAACTCTGTCTTTAATGCTTTTTCAGGTTGCATCAGTCACTAGTGGGACTCATGGTTACTGTGATCGCTCATCTTTGTTGTTGTGAGTTGTAGGGGAAGGGGCTTGGGAGAAAGAGGTGAAGTGAGAGGTTTCATTCTCACCAAAAACGGTCTAAAATAAGCCCAATGCATTTCTATGCGCTTATTTTGAACCCAAGCTTGTCGCCTGCCTTCCCTCCTTCAGGACAAGACTCCCACTGTTAGGGGGGAGACATGAGCATCTCCTCATTATATTCAGATCTCTGGTGTAAATGGGAAGGTGCACAAAGCACAATGAGTGAAGGAGACGAAACCAAAAAGACATGAGAACAAGTAGACAAACGCTCATAATAAAACCTTGATTGTTGCGATACGGGCATTTGGAATATCACACAACACCATTAATTTGATATATCACACCGGCTCTAAACTGCTCTACAGATAATCTCAGTGTGTCCTTCCTGGGATGATAATCTACTGTTGGGGAATGCCAACCCCACCAGACAAACACCTTTGTTCACCGTTCCACGGGAGCGGGCAATACTCAGCATATCATCATGTCCTAAATAATGGCCAAGTCTACCTCGCTCCCTGCTCAACTGAATCGCTTGGGAGTCACAAACAAGTCCTCCAACACCTATCAGAAACTGCTAAACTCCCCTCCTGCTCTCTGGGGATGTGTACCTCAACCCTGGGCCTGACACCGCCGAGCCAGCCACAACCCTGGGCCTGACACCGCCGAGCCAGCATCAACCCTGGGCCTGACACCGCCGAGCCAGCCTCAACCCTGGGCCTGACACCGCCGAGCCAGCCTCAACCCTGGGCCTGACACCGCCGAGCCAGCCTCAACCCTGGGCCTGACACCGCCGAGCCAGCCTCAACCCTGGGCCTGACACCGCCGAGCCAGCCTCAACCCTGGGCCTGACACCGCCGAGCCAGCCTCAACCCTGAGCCTGACACCGCCGAGCCAGGATCAACCCTGAGCCTGACACCGCCGAGCCAGGATCAACCCTGAGCCTGACACCGCCGAGCCAGGATCAACCCTGAGCCTGACACCGCCGAGCCAGGATCAACCCTGGGCCTGACACCGCCGAGCCGGCCTCAACCCTGGGCCTGACACCGCCGAGCCGGCCTCAACCCTGGGCCTGACACCGCCGAGCCGGCCTCAACCCTGGGCCTGACACCGCCGAGCCGGCCTCAACCCTGGGCCTGACACCGCCGAGCCGGCCTCAACCTGGGCCTGACACCGCCGAGCCGGCCTCAACCCTGGGCCTGACACCGCCGAGCCGGCCTCAACCCTGGGCCTGACACCGCCGAGCCAGCCTCAACCCTGGGCCTGACACCGCCGAGCCAGGATCAACCCTGGGCCTGACACCGCCCAGCCAGGATCAACCCTGGGCCTGACACCGCCCAGCCAGCCTCAACCCTGGGCCTGACACCGCCCAGCCAGCCTCAACCCTGGGCCTGACACCGCCGAGCCAGCCTCAACCCTGTGCCTGACACCGCCGAGCCAGGATCAACCCTGGGCCTGACACCGCCGAGCCAGGATCAACCCTGGGCCTGACACCGCCGAGCCAGGATCAACCCTGGGCCTGACACCGCCGAGCCAGGATCAACCCTGGGCCTGACACCGCCCAGCCAGCCTCAACCCTGGGCCTGACACCGCCCAGCCAGCCTCAACCCTGGGCCTGACACCGCCCAGCCAGCCTCAACCCTGGGCCTGACACCGCCCAGCCAGCCTCAACCCTGGGCCTGACACCGCCGAGCCAGCCTCAACCCTGGGCCTGACACCGCCGAGCCAGCCTCAACCCTGGGCCTGACACCGCCGAGCCAGCCTCAACCCTGGGCCTGACACCGCCGAGCCAGCCTCAACCCTGGGCCTGACACCGCCGAGCCAGCCTCAACCCTGGGCCTGACACCGCCGAGCCAGGATCAACCCTGGACCTGACACCGCCGAGCCTGACACCGCCGAGCCAGGATCAACCCTGGGCCTAACACCACCGAGCCAGCCTCAACCTGGGCCTAACACCGCCGAGCCACCAATACCCACAGGAATGGAAAGCAGTGGATGGCCGCATCATCAAATCATCACCACCGCCACAGTGGGTGACTGCTATGGTCCCATGATTTCTCTCGAGTTTACAAGCGCCAAGATAAACTTTGACTGCCCAAAAATATCCAAGTCACTATACGCGATCCCAGTCTCTGCTTTTGGCACGAAAGCTGTTTTAATTAGTTCCCAGCATCCAGTGCAAGAGAGGTAAATTCACTACCGAACTGCCTCCAATAAAAACGAAAACAGCCTAAACCCAACATTCAGAACATGTTACCTTTTTCCCAAACTGTAAATCACTCGAGTAATCTGTGACCCACGAGCTAAGCCCAAGGGACTCCTTAGGAGGGGGGGGGGTCTTGAACATTTGCAGTGTCATTCCAAAAAGTCAATATCTTCTCACAAACTCCAACCTTGACTTCCACTGCCTTTCAGAGACATGGCCCCATAAAAACTCTACATCTGCTGCTTCGTGCCAACTACAATGTTTTCAGGAGAGACAGGATGGAAGAGGGGGTCTGCCTGGCTACAATGTTTTCAGGAGGGATGGAAGGAAGAAGAGGGGGTCTGCCTGGCTACAATGTTTTCAGGAGAGACAGGATGGAAGGAAGAGGGGGTCTGCCTGGCTACAATGTTTTCAGGAGAGACAGGATGGAAGAAAGAGGAGGGGGTCTGCCTGGCTACAATGTTTTCAGGAGAGACAGGATGGAAGAGGGGGTCTGCCTGGCTACAATGTTTTCAGGAGAGACAGGATGGAAGGGAGAGGAGGGGGTCTGCCTGGCTACAATGATTTCAGGAGAGACAGGATGGAAGAGGGGGTCTGCCTGGCTATAATGTTTTCAGGAGAGACAGGATGGAAGGAAGAAGAGGGGGTCTGCCTGGCTACAATGTTTTCAGGAGAGACAGGATGGAAGGAAGAGGAGGGGGTCTGCCTGGCTACAATGTTTTCAGGAGAGACAGGATGGAAGGAAGAGGGGGTCTGCCTAGCTACAATGTTTTCAGGAGAGACAGGATGGAAGGAAGAGGGGGTCTGCCTGGCTACAATGTTTTCAGGAGAGACAGGATGGAAGGAAGAAGAGGGGGTCTGCCTGGCTACAATGTTTTCAGGAGAGACAGGATGGAAGGAAGAGGGGGTCTGCCTGGCTACAATGTTTTCAGGAGAGACAGGATGGAAGGAAGAAGAGGGGGTCTGCCTGGCTACAATGTTTTCAGGAGAGACATGATGGAAGGAAGAGGGGGTCTGCCTGGCTACAATGTTTTCAGGAGAGACAGGATGGAAGGAAGAGGAGGGGGTCTGCCTGGCTACAATGTTTTCAGGAGAGACAGGATGGAAGGAAGAAGAGGGGGTCTGCCTGGCTACAATGTTTTCAGGAGAGACAGGATGTAAGGAAGAGGGGGTCTGCCTGGCTACAATGTTTTCAGGAGAGACAGGATGGAAGAAAGAAGAGGGGGTCTGCCTGGCTACAATGTTTTCAGGAGAGACAGGAAGCGGAGGGGGTCTGCCTGGCTACAATGTTTTCAGGAGAATCAGGATGTAAGGAAGAGGGGGTTTGATGATTTACATTAAATAACATATCCGATGTAAACAAATTGAACGGCCGTGATAATGAACTAGAAGGTATTGGCCTAAAAAATCTCCTCAAATGTCTAATACCCTTCTGGAATGTACAGACAACTTTACACCAAAAGACTGTTTCTGACCAGTTTAATAACATGCTTAGGGAATATCATTTCAGGACACTGTTCATCTTAAATGGGAGATTTTAACATTAATTATAAAGACAAGTCTTGTAGGAAAATCTAAAATCGGATCATAAATACCTTTGACCTCACAGCTCGTAAAAAGGCCAATCAGGGTGACTTGTCCTACTGACAGAACCCCTCTACTGGTTTCTTGGGCACAGCACCAGTGATTGACGCTCAACCGGTCATCACCATAAGGGAGGTTTCTGAGTCAGAGGTGAACAAGGTGATTCGCTCTCTAATGAACTAAAGCCAACGATGTTTGGGCTGGACTCGACCTTAACTCCAAAGAGGTCACTGCCTGGCCCCATTAGTAAGGAGGAGACGGGGGACGGGTTCCAAGGGTCTGGAGGTCAACCATAATAACAGCCATCTTTAAATATTTTACACGCAATGCAGTTTGGCTTCAGAACAAACCACTCCACAGAAACAGCCAACAATTTTCTTCTGGAAAACGTAAAGTCCAAGATGGAGCAATGTTACAAGGGTCTCAGTGACTCATGTTTCCATCTCAATGTAAAAACAGTCTGCATGTTGTTCACAAAGAGGACAACTGATGCTCCTGAACCAGATGTCTAAACCCTAGAACCACTCCAATTTGCATACCGCCCCAACAGATCCACAGATGATGCAATCTCTACTGCACTTCACACTGCCCTTTCCCACCTGGACAAAAGGAACACCTATGGGAGAATGCTGTTCATTGACTACAGCTCAGCGTTCAACACCATAGTGCCCTCAAAGCTCATCACTAAACTCATCACTAAAGGACCCTGGGACTAAACACCTCCCTCTGCAACTGGATCCTGGACTTCCTGACGGGCCGCCCCCAGGTGCTAAGGGTAGGTAACAACACATCTGCCACGCTGATCCTCAACACATGGGGCCTCTCAGGGGTGCGTGCTCAGTCCCCTCCAGTACTCCCTGTTCCCTCATGACTGCATGGCCAGGCACGACTCTAACATCATCATTAAGTTTGCCGACGACACAACAGTGACCCCATGATCACCGACAATGATGAGACAACCTATAGGGAGGTCAGAGACCTGGCCGTGTCGTGCCAGGATAACAACCTCTTCCTCGACGTGATCAAGACAAAGGAGATGATTGTGGACGACAGGAAAAGGAGGACCGAGCACGCCTACATTCTCATCGACTGGGCTGCAGTGGAGCAGGTAGAGAGCTTCAAGTTCCTTGGTGTCCACATCACCAACAAACTAACATGGTCCAAACACACCAAGACAGTCATGAAGAGGGCATGACAAAGCCTATTCCCCCTCAGGAGACTGAAAAGATTTGGCATGCGTCCTCAGATCCTCAATAATTTCTAGAGCTGCACCATCGAGAGCATCCTGACTGGTTGCATCACCACCTGGTATGTTAACTGCTCGGACTCCGACCGCAAGGCACTACAGAGGGTCGTGCGAACGACCCAGTACATAACTGGGGCCAAGCTGCCTGACATCCAGGACCTCTATACCAGGCGGTGTCAGAGGAAAGCCCTAAATATTGTCAAAGACCCCAGCCGCCCTAGTCATAGACTGTTCTCTCTGCTACCTCACGGCAAGCAGTACCGGAGCGCAGAGTCTAGGTCCATGAGGCTTCTTAACAGCTTCTACCCCCAAGCCATAAGACCCCTGAACAGCTAATCAAATGGCTATTTGCACCCCCCTCCCCCTTTTTACACTGCTGCTACTCTGTTTATTATCTATGCATAGTCACTTTAACGCTACCCACATGTACATATTACCTCAATTAACCTGCGCCTCCACACATTGACTCTGTACCCCCTGTATATAGTACTGTTATTTTACTGCTGATGTTTCATTATTTTTTGTTGTTTTTACTTTTTCGTAAAACTGCATTGTTGGTTAAGGGCTTGTTAGTAAGCATTTCACTGTAAGGTCTACTACACCTGTTGTATTTGGCACCTGACAAATAACATTTGATTTGACTAGTTGGGCCCAAGCTTGCTGTACTAACATTAAAACCCATTCAGTGCATCTACAAACAGGCTCTCAAAGTGCTTGATAGAAACCCCAATAGACATCACTGTTAAATCCTCAGAAAGCATGAGCTCCCGAGTTGGGAAAATCTTGTGCAATACACCGACATGTCGCCTGGCAGGTGGGCCAGTAACCGAAAGGTTGCTGGATCGAATCCCTTTGCTGACATGGTAAAAATCTGTCGTTCAGGCCCTTAAGGAACGTCTTCGGCGCCCGGGTGGTTGATTACATTCAGTTGTACAACTGACTAGGTATCCCCCCCTTTACAACTGACTAGGTATCCCCCCCTTTACAACTGACTAGGTATCTCCCTTTCTAGATCCTAAATGGCCTGGCTGCCCTCCACTTAATATTTTAAATCAAACAGAAAACCCAAACCCACTGCGGCAGATCCACAAGGTCTGCCATGAGAGGTGACTGTATAGTTCCCTTAAGGAAAAGCACCTTTAGTCAATCTGTTTTCTCTGTGAGAGATTCCCATGTCTGGAATACACTGCCATCAGACACACATAACTGCACCACACATTTTCACAAAAAATAAAGACATGGCTAAAGGTCAATCAGACTTGTGTACATAATCCCTAGCTGTGTACTGCCGCTTTCCATGTTGTCTGTTGATTGTTTAGTGTGTAAACGCTCATTGTTATTGTTTTAATAACCTGCTGAGGGACTGCAGTTGAAAATTAGCCGGCTCGCTACAACCGGCACTTTTACTGTAAAGTTGATTAAATGTGCACTGTCCCTGTAAAAATAAACGCAATAAATAAAATTGCTAGCTAGCTAGTAGCTACAATAACACAAATAAGCCAAACATGAACATTAGCTATGTCTTGCAACTAGAAAGCTAGCTAGCTAGCTAGCTAAAAATGGTAATTGATCAGAACTTCGAGTAAAATTAAAATGTTATAGGTTGGGTAGTTAGCTAGTCAGATGCCAACATCATTGGCTAGTTTGCTAGTAAACTGGCTGAAATGTATTATTACAATTTGCTTACTAGCTAGCAATCGTTAGCTAGCTAACGTCAACTAAATGGCTACTGTATAACGTTACAATTTCTAAAGTACACATCAAAAGGATAGTCGCAACATACTTGTAAGCAAATATAGTTAGCCTAATCGCTATCTAATTTTAAACTATTTCAAACATTTGGGGGATTTTTTCTTGTTAGCTAGTTAAGTTATCCAAATAGCTAACGTTAGCTAGCGAGCTAAAGCCAGCATTTCAGGGAAGTCGAAACTCATCGGGGCGGTTTTAGCATAATTTTCTGTTATGAAAACAGAAGCTTAGCGAAGTTAGCTAGGTAGGCGAATCGAGTTAAGTAACATATCAAACAACAAAAAACGAATAACTAAATTAATACGTTATACTGTAAGCGTATTATCTTTCCTAAGCTAACTAGCTCGTCTAACAAAGCTAAACTTGTGACCTAGCTAACTAGTTAGCTTGCAGGCCGTCGTTGCATTGATTTAGGAAGCGAACTAGAGTAGCTAGCTACTTCATTCCGACTTACCGTTAAAAAAAAAAAAAGATCCACCTTACGGCTTTTCCCGTGGGGGAAAAAAATTTGAACTTCAACGATTCACCCGATGTCACTTCGGTATAAAAATGGATTGATCCGAAAATGGCATTTGTGTTCTTCGTTGAAACTTACAACGGGTTACTTCTCAGTTCCAGACTTCTGCCCTTCCCATTGGAAACACCCACCAACCAACCAGCTAGCCACCTCCTTGTGTATGGATTCAACAGGATTCAAACTATCACTACGGAATCTCGCGAGGACACGCACACGTACACACTTGTTCAAATCATTGGACAGGCCCTTGTTGGTACAGGCAAAAGTTGCATTGTGGTCACGTGCCAGGCTGCCCTATCAAGAAAACATTAAGTGAAACCTTTTCAGGAAACATTACAGTTCAATGTGTCTCCTAAAGAAGGAAACACTACACAGTTCAATATGCCTCCTAATGCAGGACACTACACAGTTCAATATGCCTCCTAATGCAGGACACTACACAGTTCAATATGCCTCCTAATGCAGGACACTACATGGTTCAATATGCCTCCTAAAGCAGGAAACATTACAGTTCAATATGCCTCCTAAAGCAGGAAATATTACACTGTTCAATATGCCTCCTAAAGCAGGACACACTACACGGTTCAATGCCTCCTAAAGCAGGAAACATTACAGTTCAATATTTCTCCTAAAGCAGGAAATATTACACTGTTCAATATGTCTCCTAAAGCTTGGCTCCCAAGTGGCGCAGCAGTCTAAGGCACTGCATCTCAGTGTTAGAGGTGTCACTACAGACCCTGGTTCAATTCCAGGCTGTATCACAACCGGCTGTGATTGGGAGTTCCATAGGGCGGCGCACAATTGGCCCAGCGTCGTCCAGGTTAGGGTGTGGCCGGGGTAGGCCGTCATTGTAAATAAGAATTTGTTCTTAAATGACTTGATTAGTGAAATAAAGGTTAAATAAAGCAATGTGTCATGACTGGCCTGCTTGGGTCAGGTTACCGTGGACCACAAACCTACAGAGAGATCTCTCACACCCACCAGGGGGGAAGAGATCGAGAGGTATGGAGATGGGGAGGTTTTATGACACCTCACGCCCATTGTAAATCTAAGGCAGCAGACAAAATTCCTTTGTACTCTCACTATGGAGAACCGGCCTCAGAACATTAACATTAACATGCAATAAATGGACTTTGGGACAATAGATTTCGTCAGCCACAATGTTGGTAATGACGATAGATGGAATATGAAAATGAATGTTGTTTTTGTTATGTTATTAAAAGTTAAAGGACGACGTTATAACGAAAACATTGTAACTTTAAGAGTTTTCCTAGTATATGCTTGATGTTTGCATATTGTACGTTGTGTGGAAAATGTCCAGATCAAAGAGAATGTTTCTGTAAAGATGAAATGTGAAGTTAGTTGTCTAAATTGGATCTGAGTAAAATCCAGACCTTGCCTCGTGACTAGAGACGCCCAGACTATCTTGCCATTAAAGCGGAAATGCCTATTTCTGACCCGAGGGTATAAAACTTGTGAGTTAAGAATTTACATGCAGAATAAGTGACCTGAGCTGCAGCCAAGGTCTGAGTAGTCAACAACCCCAAAACGCAACACGAGGTTGAAGACAAAGGAACCTTTTATCTATCTATGCTACGGATGAGTAGCTGCGTCTAAGAGGGTGAATTCATGCAGGACCACCCGGTCACCACTCTCCATCGAATCGTGTGTCTACACTGCCTTCATTCCTACTCTGTGAGCCCTGAGCGACAGGGCTGGCTGTTCTCAGAAGACCTCTTTCAGAACAATGACGAGGAAACAGACCACTAAGACAAAGGACACTGACATTGTGAGGACAACCAGAGAGTTACACCCTGTAACCAGAGAAGTGTGTCATCAGAGAAGCCGAAACTCGTCCACGAAGACACACACCGTCGGAGACCTTCGACATGTAATTACCTGTACATCATTATATTCTGACCCATAAGAGCGGCAGTTCGGGGCAAGGTTAAGGTTAAACTAGGCTTAGTTTACAAATGCACCCAAGTGTGCTTTTCTCTCTTTTAAATCCCCATCTTGTGTAACACGTGTCATATTGTGTTGGCCTACTAGGGAGCTGTTTCGTTGTACTAAGTTCTAATCAATAGCCTAGACTGTGTGTTTGTGTATCTTATATTACCATTTTAGCTTGTTAGTAAATGAATAATCAACTCAATTGGTGTGGTAAGAACTTATTTGTTGAGACTCAGGTCTGTGCAGATTCCCGGATTATATAACGTTCAGAATGAGACTGTAGAGGAAATTGATTGATAAGCGACTGTTGTAAAATCGATATTCTGATATTCTTTGAGTTAATTTGAGAACTAGAAACTCAATAAAACCAAACTTTCCCATGGTGCCCCAGGTTAATGAGTTAATAATTACCTGATTCATTTAATCAGTACGACCCTGCCTCACGCAGGAAGCGGCGCAGGTCCTAATCCAGGCACTTGTCATCTCCCGTCTGGATTACTGCAACTCGCTGTTGGCTGGGCTCCCTGCCTGTGCCATTAAACCCCTACAACTCATCCAGAACGCCGCAGCCCGTCTGGTGTTCAACTTTCCCAAGTTCTCTCACGTCACCCCGCTCCTCCGCTCTCTCCACTGGCTTCCAGTTGAAGCTCGCATCCGCTACAAGACCATGGTGCTTGCCTACGGAGCTGTGAGGGGAACGGCACCTCCGTACCTTCAGGCTCTGATCAGGCCCTACACCCAAACAAGGGCACTGCGTTCATCCACCTCTGGCCTGCTCGCCTCCCTACCTCTGAGGAAGTACAGTTCCCGCTCAGCCCAGTCAAAACTGTTCGCTGCTCTGGCACCCCAATGGTGGAACAAACTCCCTCACGACGCCAGGTCAGCGGAGTCAATCACCACCTTCCGGAGACACCTGAAACCCCACCTCTTTAAGGAATACCTAGGATAGGATAAAGTAATCCTTCTAACCCCCCCCCCCCTTAAAAGAGTTAGATGCACTATTGTAAAGTGGTTGTTCCACTGGATATCATAAGGTGAATGCACCAATTTGTAAGTCGCTCTGGATAAGAGCGTCTGCTAAATGACTTAAATGTAATGTAAATGTAATCATGTAATTATAAACCGTTAATCACTCGATGAGCAGCAGTCATTAATCAATATTAATCAAATCAACAAAAAGAAACATCACGACAAGTACATCAGCTGTGATTGAATGGATGGGGATTTGGACGACTCGGTCAATAACCTATAGTGGAGACCTCATAGGCATCTCTCCCACACGGAACACATGATGAGGTCCAATGAGGACTGATTCTGCCACAGTTTGAGCACTGAATGGGTGCATCAAAAATGGCAACCCTTTTTCCCTACATACAGGGCCTTCAGAAAGTATTCACATCCCTTGACTTGTTCCACATTTTTATTGTGTTACGGCCTCAATTTAAAATGGATTAAATTGAGATTTGTTTTTGGTCACTGGTCTACACACATTACCCCATAATGTCAAAGTGGAATAATGGTTTTGGAATCTTATACAAAGTAATTTAAAATGAGAAGTTAAAATTTCTTGAGTCAATAAGTATTTACCACTTTGTTATAGCAAGTTCAGGAGTAAAAATGTGCTTAACAAGTCACATAATAAGTTGCATGGACTCACTCTGTGTGCAATAATAGTGTTTAACTTGATTTTTGAATGACTACCTCATCACTGTACCCCACACATACAATTATCTGTAAGCTCCCTCAGTCGAGCAGTGAATTTCAAACACAGAATAAACCACAAAGACCAGGGAGGTTTTCCAATGCCTCTCAAAGAAGGGCACCTATTATTATTGGTAGATGGGTACAAAAATTAATAGACATTGAATATCCCTTTGAGCATGGTGAAGTAATTAATTACAAAGATACAGGCGTCCTTCCTAACTCAGTTGCCGGAGAGGAAGGAAACCACTCAGGATTTTCATCATGAGGCCAATGGGGACTTTAAAACAGTTACAGAGTTTAAAGGCTGTGATAGGAGAAAATTGGATCAACAACATTGTAGTTACTCCACAATACTAACCTAAATGACAGAGTGAAAATAAGGAAACCTGTACCTGGAATACAAATATTCCAAAACATGCATCATGTTTGCAACAAGGCACTAAAGTCATACTGCAAAAAATGTGGCAAAGAAATTAACTTTTTGTCCTGAATGCAAAGTGTTATGTTTGGGACTAACACCATACAACACATTACGGAGTATACTCTGTCACGTCTACTCCCGCTCTGGCGTTCAACATCACTGGTTTACTAACCACCGGTCCTGGCAGACTATCATTACTCACACCCCATCATTAGGCACACCTGGACTTTATCATTACCCTGATTACACCCCATTTATTTAGCCCTCATTTGTCATCAGTCCTCAGGTGTTATTGGTTGTGTCTCATGTTCAGTATGCGGCCCATGTTTGCTATTTTGTATCTGTTCAGTATTAAAGTCACCTTCTGCACCTGCTTTCTGACTCCCGACGTATGTTACACACTCTCCATATTTTCAAGCATACTGATGGCTGCATCATGTTATGGGTATGCTTGTAATTTTTAAGGACTGGGGAGTTTTTTAGGATAAAAATAAACAGAATAGAGCTAAGCACAGGCTTAATCATAGAGAGGGTCACCTCGCTTCTAGTCCTTAGGAAACTATGCAATGTTTTGTTTTTTGAATGTATTATTTCTTACATTGTTAGCCGAATGTGATCCATTAATGCTAGCTACTCTCAGGAACAACTACACTGACATGACAGAGGAAATAAAGGGAAACGGAATGGCACGATGCAAAATGTAAGCTACAAATTGAAAAAAAACAGACACTAAAGTGACAGTTATAAATGTATATGGGTATTACTGACGGTGGCTCCCGATGGTGGGTAATATGTGACAGTTATAAATGTATATGGGTATTACTGACGGTGGCTCCCGATGGTGGGTAATATGTGACAGTTATAAATGTATATGGGTATTACTGACGGTGGCTCCCGATGGTGAGTAATATGTAACAGTTATAAATGTATATGGGTATTACTGACGGTGGCTCCCGATGGTGGGTAATATGTGACAGTTATAAATGTATATGGGTATTACTGACGGTGGCTCCCGATGGTGGGTAATATGTGACAGTTATAAATGTATATGGGTATTACTGACGGTGGCTCCCGATGGTGAGTAATATGTAACAGTTATAAATGTATATGGGTATTACTGACGGTGGCTCCCGATGGTGAGTAATATGTAACAGTTATAAATGTATATGGGTATTACTGACGGTGGCTCCCGATGGTGAGTAATATGTAACAGTTATAAATGTATATGGGTATTACTGACGGTGGCTCCCGATGGTGAGTAATATGTAACAGTTATAAATGTATATGGGTATTACTGACGGTGGCTCCCGATGGTGAGTAATATGTAACAGTTATAAATGTATATGGGTATTACTGACGGTGGCTCCCGATGGTGGGTAATATGTAACAGTTATAAATGTATATGGGTATTACTGACGGTGGCTCCCGATGGTGGGTAATATGTAACAGTTATAAATGTATATGGGTATTACTGACGGTGGCTCCCGATGGTGGGTAATATGTAACAGTTATAAATGTATATGGGTATTACTGACGGTGGCTCCCGATGGTGGGTAATATGTGACAGTTATAAATGTATATGGGTATTACTGACGGTGGCTCCCGATGGTGGGTAATATGTGACAGTTATAAATGTATATGGGTATTACTGACGGTGGCTCCCGATGGTGGGTAATATGTAACATGATACAAATTGCAAAATATACTGAGAAAAAGTTGGGAGCAGGCTAAATGTAAGACATTCTAAAGTGCATATATCAATTACAAAGGCCTATAGCTTGGGTGTCCAAATTTCATCCACTCAAATTACGAGGGCACACAATTATAATTTTTAATAATGGCACAGCTATTTATAGCCTATTTCACTGTGGAAAATGGGCTGCAAAACATGTTATGTTTTTATTTAACCAGGCAAGTCAGTTTAGAAGAAATTCTTATTTACAATGACGGCCTACCAAAAGGCAAAAGGCCTCCGGCGGGGACGTGGGCTAAAAATATAGGACAAAACACACATTGCAAGACAGACACCACAACATTAAGAGAAACCTAAGACAACAACATGCATGGCAGCAACACATGACAACACAGCATGGTAGCAACACATGACAACACAGCATGGCAGCAACACATGACAACACAGCATGGTAGCAACACATGACAACACAGCATGGTAGCAACACAACATGGTAGCAGCACAACATGGTAGCAGCACAACATGGTAGCAACACAACATGGTAGCAACACAACATGGTACAAAACATTGTTGGGCACAGACAACAGCACAAAGGGCAAGAAGGTAGATATGGTGTATTGAGAAATGTATTATGTTCTAACGCGTTCAGATGTAAAATGGTTACAATTAGCCAATGGGATTTGTATGCAGAGGTTGAGTTATTTGAATTAACAAATGACAATGGGGTTTCCGTTCTTGCATTGAAGTGATTGGATTAGGAGATGCAAGGGAGGTAACAGTTCAATGATGTATTGGAGAGTTGGGCTGAAGAGGCTGCAGAGAGCAGTCGACTGTTGGGCTGAAGAGGCTGAAGAGAGCAGTCGACTGTTGGGCTGAAGAGGCTGCAGAGAGCAGTCGACTGTTGGGCTGAAGAGGCTGTAGAGAGCAGTCGACTGTTGGGCTGAAGAGGCTGAAGAGAGCAGTCGACTGTTGGGCTGAAGAGGCTGTAGAGAGCAGTCGACTGTTGGGCTGAAGAGGCTGCAGAGAGCAGTCGACTGTTGGGCTGAAGAGGCTGTAGAGAGCAGTCGACTGTTGGGCTGAAGAGGCTGTAGAGAGCAGTCGACTGTTGGGCTGAAGAGGCTGAAGAGAGCAGTCGACTGTTGGGCTGAAGAGGCTGCAGAGAGCAGTCGACTGTTGGGCTGAAGAGGCTGTAGAGAGCAGTCGACTGTTGGGCTGAAGAGGCTGTAGAGAGCAGTCGACTGTTGGGCTGAAGAGGCTGCAGAGAGCAGTCGACTGTTGGGCTGAAGAGGCTGCAGAGAGCAGTCGACTGTTGGGCTGAAGAGGCTGCAGAGAGCAGTCGACTGTTGGGCTGAAGAGGCTGTAGAGAGCAGTCGACTGTTGGGCTGAAGAGGCTGCAGAGAGCAGTCGACTGTTGGGCTGAAGAGGCTGTAGAGAGCAGTCGACTGTTGGGCTGAAGAGGCTGCAGAGAGCAGTCGACTGTTGGGCTGAAGAGGCTGCAGAGAGCAGTCGACTGTTGGGCTGAAGAGGCTGAAGAGAGCAGTCGACTGTTGGTCTGAAGAGGCTGTAGAGAGCAGTCGACTGTTGGGCTGAAGAGGCTGTAGAGAGCAGTCGACTGTTGGGCTGAAGAGGCTGTAGAGAGCAGTCGACTGTTGGGCTGAAGAGGCTGCAGAGAGCAGTCGACTGTTGGTCTGAAGAGGCTGCAGAGAGCAGTCGACTGTTGGGCTGAAGAGGCTGTAGAGAGCAGTCGACTGTTGGGCTGAAGAGGCTGCAGAGAGCAGTCGACTGTTGGGCTGAAGAGGCTGAAGAGAGCAGTCGACTGTTGGTCTGAAGAGGCTGTAGAGAGCAGTCGACTGTTGGGCTGAAGAGGCTGTAGAGAGCAGTCGACTGTTGGGCTGAAGAGGCTGTAGAGAGCAGTCGACTGTTGGGCTGAAGAGGCTGCAGAGAGCAGTCGACTGTTGGTCTGAAGAGGCTGCAGAGAGCAGTCGACTGTTGGGCTGAAGAGGCTGTAGAGAGCAGTCGACTGTTGGGCTGAAGAGGCTGCAGAGAGCAGTCGACTGTTGGGCTGAAGAGGCTGCAGAGAGCAGTCGACTGTTGGGCTGAAGAGGCTGCAGAGAGCAGTCGACTGTTGGGCTGAAGAGGCTGCAGAGAGCAGTCGACTGTTGGTCTGAAGAGGCTGCAGAGAGCAGTCGACTGTTGGTCTGAAGAGGCTGCAGAGAGCAGTCGACTGTTGGTCTGAAGAGGCTGCAGAGAGCAGTCGACTGTTGGGCTGAAGAGGCTGTAGAGAGCAGTCGACTGTTGGGCTGAAGAGGCTGCAGAGAGCAGTCGACTGTTGGGCTGAAGAGGCTGCAGAGAGCAGTCGACTGTTGGGCTGAAGAGGCTGTAGAGAGCAGTCGACTGTTGGGCTGAAGAGGCTGCAGAGAGCAGTCGACTGTTGGGCTGAAGAGGCTGCAGAGAGCAGTCGACTGTTGGGCTGAAGAGGCTGTAGAGAGCAGTCGACTGTTGGGCTGAAGAGGCTGCAGAGAGCAGTCGACTGTTGGGCTGAAGAGGCTGTAGAGAGCAGTCGACTGTTGGGCTGAAGAGGCTGCAGAGAGCAGTCGACTGTTGGGCTGAAGAGGCTGTAGAGAGCAGTCGACTGTTGGGCTGAAGAGGCTGCAGAGAGCAGTCGACTGTTGGGCTGAAGAGGCTGTAGAGAGCAGTCGACTGTTGGGCTGAAGAGGCTGCAGAGAAGTCGACTGTTGGGCTGAAGAGGCTGCAGAGAGCAGTCGACTGTTGGGCTGAAGAGGCTGCAGAGAGCAGTCGACTGTTGGGCTGAAGAGGCTGCAGAGAGCAGTCGACTGTTGGGCTGAAGAGGCTGTAGAGAGCAGTCGACTGTTGGGCTGAAGAGGCTGTAGAGAGCAGTCGACTGTTGGTCTGAAGAGGCTGCAGAGAGCAGTCGACTGTTGGGCTGAAGAGGCTGTAGAGAGCAGTCGACTGTTGGGCTGAAGAGGCTGCAGAGAGCAGTCGACTGTTGGGCTGAAGAGAGCAGTCAACTGTTGGGCTGAAGAGAGCAGTCAACTGTTGGGCTGAAGAGAGCAGTCGACTGTTGGGCTGTAGAGAGCAGTCGACTGTTGGGCTGTAGAGGCTGTAGAGAGCAGTCGACTGTTGGGCTGAAGAGGCTGCAGAGAGCAGTCGACTGTTGGGCTGTAGAGAGCAGTCGACTGTTGGGCTGTAGAGGCTGTAGAGAGCAGTCGACTGTAATGTGTCCAGGAGAACATTAAATAAATCTGTTCCGTTTATTATCAGTACGCTTTGGAGTCTTCAGTAAAAGAACCCAGCATCTTAGGATGCTGTAGAGACAATACATCACCCGAAGCATCCACAGCTGTCAGTAAGAGTGTCTGTGATTGAGTCTTTGAATGAAGAGATTGAGACATAACTGTCCAGTTTGAGTATTTGTTGCTACCGTGCTTCTACACCTGCAATGCTTGCTGTTTGGGGTTTTAGGCTGGGTTTCTGTACAGCACTTTGATACAGTGAGGGAAAAAAGTATTTGATCCCCTGCTGATTTTGTACGTTTGCCCACTGACAAAGAAATGATCAGTCTATAATTTTAATGGTAGGTTTATTTGAACAGTGAGAGACAGAATATCAACAAAAAAATCCAGAAAAACGCATGTCAAAAATGTTATGAATTGATTTGCATTTTAATGAGGGAAATAAGTATTTGACCCCTCTGCAAAACATGACTTAGTACTTGGTGGCAAGACCCTTGTTGGCAATCACAGAGGTCAGACGTTTCTTGTAGTTGGCCACCAGGTTTGCACACATCTCAGGAGGGATTTTGTCCCACTCCTCTTTGCAGATCTTCTTCAAGTCATTAAGGTTTTGAGGCTGACGTTTGGCAACTCGAACCTTCAGCTCCCTCCACAGATTTTCTATGGGATTAAGGTCTGGATACTGGCTAGGCCACTCCAGGACCTTAATGTGCTTCTTCTTGAGCCACTCCTTTGTTGCCTTGGCCGTGTGTTTTGGGTCATTGTCATGCTGGAATACCCATCCACGACCCATTTTCAATACCCTGGCTGAGGGAAGGAGGTTTTCACCCAAGATTTGACGGTACATGGCCCCGTTCATCGTCCCTTTGATGCGGTGAAGTTGTCCTGTCCCTTTAGCAGAAAAACACCCCCAAAGCATAATGTTTCCACCTCCATGTTTGACGGTGGGGATGGTTTCTTGGGGTCATAGGCAGCATTCCTCCTCCTCCAAACACGGCAAGTTGGGTTGATGCCAAAGAACTCCATTTTGGTCTCATCTGACCACAACACGTTCACCCAGTTGTCCTCTGAATCATTCAGATGTTCATTGGCAAACTTCAGACGGGCATGTATATGTGCTTTCTTGAGCAGGGGGACCTTGCGGGCGCTGCAGGATTTCAGTCCTTCACGGCATAGTGTGTTACCAATTGTTTTCTTGATGACTATGGTCCCAGCTGCCTTGAGATCATTGACAAGATCCTCCTGTGTAGTTCTGGGCTGATTCCTCACCGTTCTCATGATCATTGCAACTTCACGAGGTGAGATCTTGCATGGAGCCCCAGGCTGAGGGAAATTGACAGGTCTTTTGTGTTTCTTCCATTTGCGAATAATCACAGAAACTGTTGTCACCTTCTCACCAAGCTGCTTGGCGATGGTCTTGTAGCCCATTCCAGCCTTGTGTAGGTCTACAATCTTGTCCCTGACATCCTTGGAGAGCTCTTTGGTCTTGGCCATGGTGGAGAGTTTGGAATCTGATTGATTGATTGCTTCTGTGGACAGGTATCTTTTATACAGGTAAGAAACTGAGATTAGGAGCACTCCCTTTAAGAGTGTGCTCCTAATCTCCGTTCGTTACCTGTATGAAAGACACCTGGGAGCCAGAAATCTTTTTGATTGAGAAGGGGTCAAATACTTATTTCCCTCATTAAAATGCAAATCAATTTATAACATTTTTGACATGCATTTTTCTGGATATTTTTGTTGTTATTCTGTCTCTCACTGTTCAAATAAACCTACCATTAAAATTATAGACTGATAATATCTTTGTCAGTGGGCAAACGTACAAAATCAGCAGGGGATCAAATACTTTTTTCCCTCACTGTATATCAGCTGATGTAAGAAGGGCTATATAAATTCATTTGATTTGATTTGTTGCAACTCGTTCCAGTCGCTAGCTGCAGTGAACTGAAAAGAGGAGCGACCCAGGGATGTGTGTGCTTTGGGGACCTTTAACAGAATGTGATTAGCAGAACGGGTGTTGTATGTGGAGGATGAGGGCTGCAGTAGATATCTCAGATAGGGGGGAGTGAGGCCTAAGAGGGTTTATAAATAAGCATCAACTAGTGTGTCTTGCGATGGGTATACAGAGATGACCAGTTTACAGAGGAGTATAGAGTGCAGTGATGTGTCCTATAAGGAGCATTGGTGGAAAATATGATGGCCGACTGGTAAAGAACATCTAGACGCTCGAGAGCACCCTTACCTGCTGATCTATAAATTACATCTCCATAATCTAGCATGAGTAGGATGGTCATCTGAATCAGGGTTAGTTTGGCAGCTGGGGTGAAAGAGGAGTGATTACGATAGAGGAAACCATTTCTAGATTTAACTTTAGCCTGCAGCTTTGATATGTGTTGAGAGAAGGACAGTGTACCGTCTAGCCATACTCCCAAGTACTTGTATGAGGTGACTACCTCAAGTTCTAAACCCTCAGAGGTAGTAATCACACCGGTGGGGAGAGAGGTGTTCTTCTTACCGAACCACGTGACCTTTGTTTTGGAGGTGTTCAGAACAATGTTAAGAACAGAGAAAGCTTGTTGGACACTAAGAAAGCTTTGTTGTAGAGAGTTTAACACAAAATCCGTGGAGGGGCCAGCTGAGTATAACACTGCATCATCTGCATATAAATGGATGAGAGAGCTTCCTACTGCCTGATCTATGTTGCTGATGTAGATTGATAAGAGCGTGGAGCCTAGGATCGAGCCTTGGGGTACTCCCTTGGTGACAGGCAGTGGCTGAGACAGCAGATGTTCTGACTTTATACACTGCACTCTGAGGTAGTTAGCAAACCAGGCCAAAGACCACTCAGAGACACCAATACTCCTCAGCCGGCCTACAAGAATGAAATGGTCTACCGTATCAAAGGCCTTGGCCAAGTCAATAAAAATAGCAGCACAACATTGCTTAGAATCAAGGGCAATG
Source organism: Salvelinus alpinus (assembly GCF_045679555.1). Taxonomy (NCBI): domain Eukaryota; kingdom Metazoa; phylum Chordata; class Actinopteri; order Salmoniformes; family Salmonidae; genus Salvelinus; species Salvelinus alpinus. The sequence continues at coordinate 4,988,767 of NC_092114.1, forward strand.
GTGACATCATTGAGGACCATTAAGGTTGCAGTGACACATCCATAACCTGTCCTGTTGGTATGATTTTCAGTTTGCTTCCATATGACTGTTTTCACAATCGTCTCCAGGGATCATAATAAAAAAACAATTACAATCCCCTTCTCCAAACAGATTACTCATTTACCTAGCTGTTATCAATAGCTCTTATCAATGTATGAATTAGAGTGCTGTTATTTCTATTGGTGAAAAGAAAAATGCTTTTTCCACTTGGAACCCGGCAGGTTGGCTCAACCTTATTCATGGTTTCCTCGTGCATAAAGGGGATGGAATTATGAGGGGAATTATGTCAAATCAAATCAAAAAATGTCACGTGTGGCGAATACAACACTGTGAAATGCTGACTTAACTGCACTGTTGGTTAAGGGCTTGTAAGAAAAATAACATAAGAAAATATTCACTCAAAAAACTAAAGTAGAAAAATAAAAGAGCAACAAAATAACGAGGCTACATGCAGGAGTCTCCTGGCTACATGCAGGAGTCTCCTGGCTCTATGCAGGAGTCTCCTGGCTACATGCAGGAGTCTCCTGGCTACATGCAGGAGTCTCCTGGCTACATGCAGGAGTCTCCTGGCTACATGCAGGAGTCTCCTGGCTACATGCAGGAGTCTCCTGGCTACATGCAGGAGTCTCCTGCAGCTACATGCAGGAGACTCCTGGCTACATGCAGGAGTCTCCTGGCTACATGCAGGAGTCTCCTGGCTACATGCAGGAGTCTCCTGGCTACATACAGGAGTCTCCTGGCTACATACAGGAGTCTCCTGGCTACATACAGGAGTCTCCTGGCTACATGCAGGAGTCTCCTGGCTACATGCAGGAGTCTCCTGGCTACATGCAGGAGTCTCCTGGCTACATACAGGAGTCTCCTGGCTACATGCAGGAGTCTCCTGGCTACATGCAGGAGGCTTCTGGCTACATGCAGGAGGCTTCTGGCTACATGCAGGAGTCTCCTGGCTACATACAGAAGGCTTCTGGCTATATACAGGAGTCTCCTGGCTACATACAGGATATGTAGGTAGGGATGAAGTGACTATGTATAGATAATAAACAGACAGTAGCAGCAGTGTACATGTAGGTAGGGGTAAAGTGACTATGTATAGATAATAAACAGACAGTAGCAGCAGTGTACATGTAGGTAGGGGTGAAGTGACTTTGCATAGATAATTAACATAGCATCAGTGTAAGAAAAAGGGAAGGGGGGGGGGGGTCAATGCAAATATCCCGGGTAGCCATCTGATTAGCTGTTCAGGAGTCTTATGGCTTGGTTTAAATTTTTTTTATTTTATTTCACCTTTATTTAACCAGGTAGGCTAGTTGAGAACAAGTTCTCATTTGCAACTGCGACCTGGCCAAGATAAAGCATAGCAGTGTGAACAGACAACACAGAGTTACACATGGAGTAAACAATAAACAAGTCAATAACATGGTAGAAAAAAAAGAGAATCTATATACAATGTGTGCAAAAGGCATGAGGTAGGCAATAAATCGAATAATTACAATTTAGCAGATTAACACTGGAGTGATAAATCATCAGATGATCATGTGCAAGAAGAGATACTGGTGTGCAAAAGAGCAGAAAAGTAAATAAATAAAAGCAGTATGGGGGGTGAGGTAGGTAAATTGGGTGGGTAGTTTACAGATGGACTATGTACAGCTGCAGCGATCGGTTAGCTGCTCGGATAGCAGATTTTTAAAGTTGTTGAGGGAGATAAAAGTCTCCAACTTCAGAGATTTTTGCAATTCGTTCCAGTCGCAGGCAGCAGAGAACTGGAAGGAAAGGCGTCCAAATGAGGTTTTGGCTTTAAGGATGATCAGTGAGATACACCTGCTGGAGCGCGTGTTGCGGGTGGGTGTAGCCATCGTGACCAGTGAACTGAGATAAGGCGGCACTTTACCTAGCATAGCCTTGTAGATGACCTGGAGCCAGTGGGTCTGACGACGAACATGTAGCGAGGGCCAGCCGACTAGGGCATACAGGTCGCAGTGGTGGGTCGTATAAGGTGCTTTAGTAACAAAACGAATGGCACTGTGATAAACTGCATCCAGTTTGCTGAGTAGAGTATTGGAAGCTATTTTGTAGATGACATCGCCGAAGTCGAGGATCGGTAGGATAGTCAGTTTTACTAGGGTAAGTTTGGCGGCGTGAGTGAAGGAGGCTTTGTTGCGGAATAGAAAGCCGATTCTTGCTTTGATTTTGGATTGGAGATGTTTGATATGAGTCTGGAAGGAGAGTTTGCAGTCTAGCCAGACACCTAGGTACTTATAGATGTCCACATATTCTAGGTCGGAACCGTCCAGGGTGGTGATGCTAGTCGGGCGTGCGGGTGCAGGCAGCGAACGGTTGAAAAGCATGCATTTGGTTTTACTAGCGTTTAAGAGCAGTTGGAGGCCACGGAAGGAGTGTTGTATGGCATTGAAGCTCGTTTGGAGGTTAGATAGCACAGTGTCCAAGGAAGGGCCGGAAGTATATAGAATGGTGTCGTCTGCGTAGAGGTGGATCAGGGAATCGCCCGCAACAAGAGCAACATCATTGATGTATACAGAGAAAAGAGTCGGCCCGAGAATTGAACCCTGTGGAACCCCCATAGAGACTGCCAGAGGACCGGACAACATGCCCTCCGATTTGACACACTGAACTCTGTCTGCAAAGTAGTTGGTGAACCAGGCAAGGCAGTCATTAGAAAAACCGAGGCTACTGAGTCTGCCGATAAGAATATGGTGATTGACAGAGTCGAAAGCCTTGGCCAGGTCGATGAAGACGGCTGCACAGTAATGTCTTTTATCGATGGCGGTTATGATATCGTTTAGTACCTTGAGCGTGGCTGAGGTGCACCCATGACCGGCTCGGAAACCGGATTGCACAGCGGAGAAGGTACGGTGGGATTCGAGATGGTCAGTGATCTGTTTGTTGACTTGGCTTTCGAAGACCTTAGATAGGCAGGGCAGGATGGATATAGGTCTGTAACAGTTTGGGTCCAGGGTGTCTCCCCCTTTGAAGAGGGGGATGACCGCGGCAGCTTTCCAATCCTTGGGGATCTCAGATGATACGAAGGAGAGGTTGAACAGGCTGGTGATAGGGGGTGCGACAATGGCGGCGGACAGTTTCAGAAATAGGGGGTCCAGATTGTCAAGCCCAGCTGATTTGTATGGGTCCAGGTTTTCCAGCTCTTTCAGAACATCTGCTATCTGGATTTGGGTAAAGGAGAAGCTGGGGAGGCTTGGGCGAGTAGCAGCGGGGGGGGCGGGGCTGTTGGCCAAGGTTGGAGTCGCCAGGAGGAAGGCATGGCCAGCCATTGAGAAATGCTTGTTGAAGTCTTCGATTATCACGGATTTATCGGTGGTGACCGTGTTACCTAGCCTCAGTGCAGTGGGCAGCTGGGAGGAGGTGCTCTTGTTCTCCATGGACTTTACAGTATCCCAGAACTTTTTGGAGTTAGAGCTACAGGATGCAAATTTCTGCTTGAAAAAGCTGGCCTTTGCTTTCCTGACTGACTGCGTGTATTGGTTCCTGACTTCCCTGAACAGTTGCATATCGCGGGGGCTCTTCGATGCTATTGCAGTTCGCCACAGGATGTTTTTGTGCTGGTCGAGGGCAGTCAGGTCTGGAGTGAACCAAGGGCTATATCTGTTCTTGGTTCTGCATTTTTTGAACGGAGCATGCTTGTCTAATATGGTGAGGAAGTAACATTTAAAGAATGACCAGGCATCCTCAACTGACGGGATGAGGTCAATATCCTTCCAGGGTACCCGGGCCAGGTCGATTAGAAAGGCCTGCTCGCAGAAGTGTTTTAGGGAGCGTTTGACAGTGATGAGGGGTGGTCGTTTGACCGCGGACCCGTGGCGGATACAGGCAATGAGGCAGTGATCGCTGAGATCTTGATTGAAGACAGCAGAGGTGTATTTGGAGGGCAGGTTGGTCAGGATAATGTCTATTAGGGTGCCCATGTTTACGGATTTAGGGTTGTACCTGGTGGGTTCCTTGATGATTTGTGTGAGATTGAGGGCATCAAGCTTGGATTGTAGGACTGCCGGGGTGTTAAGCATATCCCAGTTTAGGTCACCTAACAGAACAAACTCTGAAGCTAGATGGGGAGCGATCAATTCACAGATGGTGTCCAGGGCACAGCTGGGAGCTGAGGGGGGTCGGTAGCAGGCGGCAACAGTGAGAGACTTATTTCTGGAGAGATTAATTTTTAAAATTAGAAGTTCGAACTGTTTGGGCATAGACCTGGAAAGTATGACAGAACTTTGCAGGCTATCTCTGCAGTAGATTGCAACTCCTCCCCCTTTGGCAGTTCTATCTTGACGGAAAGTGTTATAGTTGGGTATGGAAATCTCAGAATTTTTGGTGGCCTTCCTAAGCCAGGATTCGGACACGGCAAGGACATCAGGGTTGGCAGAGTGTGCTAAAGCGGTGAGTAAGGCAAACTTAGGGAGGAGGCTTCTGATGTTGACATGCATGAGGCCAAGGCTTTTTCGATCACAGAAGTCAACAAATGAGGGTGACTGGGGACATGCAGGGCCTGGGTTTACCTCCACATCACCCGAGGAACAGAGGAGTAGTAGGATGAGGGTGCGGCTAAAGGCTATCAAAACTGGTCGCCTAGAGCGTTGGGGACAAAGAATAAAAGGAGCAGATTTATGGGCGTGGTAGAATAGATTCTGGGCATAATGTGCAGACAGGGGTATGGTGGGGCGTGGGTACAGCGGAGGCAAGCCCAGGCACTGGGTGATGATAAGAGAGGTTGTATCTCTGGACATGCTGGTCTCAATGGGTGAGGTCACCGCATGTGTGGGGGGTGGGACCAAGGAGGTATCAGAGGTACGGAGAGTGGAACTACAGGGTCCATTGCAAACCAAAACAATGATAACTAGCCTGAACAACAGTATGCAAGGCATATTGATGTTTGAGAGAGACATACAATAAGGCATAAAGTGATTGCAGGTCTTGATTGGGAGAGCTAGCTAAAACAACAGGTAAGATAACAGCAGCAATAACAGGGTGCTAGTCTAACACAGCAACAACAGGTAAAAATGGCGACGACTAGGCAGAGAGGGTCGGATTAACTACACACAGATCCTGAGTTAAAGCACAGAGCCGACAGATAAAACACAAATAAACAGAATGGAGTACCGTGAATTAATGGACAGTCAAGCATGCATCAGCTATGTAGCCAAGTGATCATAGTGTCCAGGGGGCAGCCGTAGATGGAGCAGGGAGGCCTCCACTAAGCTAGCACGCGGCGTTTAAAGTTAGTAGCCCGGGGGGTGGTCTGCTCAGACGGAGGGGGTCTGCTCAGACGTGGTCGTGTCGACAGAGAATCCAAGCCAGATGGCGATGGCGAAAGAGAGGTTGTGAATTGTAGAATTGTGTTTGCTAACTGGTGCTAGCTTCGTGGCAGTGGCGCTAGCTGCGCTAGCCGCAAGCTAGCTGTGAGGATCAGAAGCAGTGGGTCAGGGATTACGGCAGGAATCCGGCGTTGTTGTCGAGAGACAGTCCGATGCTGGTAAATTGGTGAGTAATATCCAGGCTAATAACAGGGCTGGTGTCTGTGCAGAAGGTAAAAGCTACTAGCAGCGGCAAAAAAATGGCTAAATTAGCTTGTAGCTGGTATTGTAGCCCAAGAATTCGCTGGTAGACCTCTTCAGCTAGCCGGCAGATGGGCCTAGCTCGAGGCTAGCTCAAGGCTAACTGGTGCTTGCTTCGGGACAGAGGTGTTAGCCAGTAGTAGCCACTCGGTTGCAGCTAGCTAGCTGTGATGATACGGTGTAATTGTCCAGAGCTTGCGTCAGGAATCCGGTGATGTGGTAGAGAAAAAGCAGTCCTATATGCTCTGGGTTGATATCGCGCTTGCAGACTGGCAGGTATTGGCCCGGTATTGAAGCTGGCTGTGTCCGAGTTGAGGGTGAAGACCGCAGCAGTGGCTAACTGACTACTAGCTAGTAGCTAGTTATCTGGCTAGCTTCTGATTGGGGTTACGGTTCTAAAGTATAAAAAATAGCAGGTCCGTACCACATTGGGTGAGGCGGAATGTAGGAATGTATATTCAGTTCCTAGATGGAAAGTGAAATTAAAATATATACGAAATGTATACGAAAAATACGAAGACTATTTACACGGGACAGGACAAAACAAAGACTCGTCCGACTGCCACGCCATCTTGGATTCAATTTTGAAGCTGTTAAGAAGACTTTTGGACCTAGACTTGGTGCTCCGGTACCGCTTGCTGTGAAGTAGCAGAGAGAACAGTCTATGACTAGGGTGGCTGGAGTCTTTGGCCAATTTAGGGCCTTCCTCTGACACCGCCTGGTATAGAGGTTCTGAGTGGCAGGAAGCTTGGCCCCAGTTATGTACTGGGCCATACGCACTACCCTCTGTAGTGCCTTACAGTCGGAGGCCGAGTAGTTACCATACCAGGCAGTGATGCAACCAGTCAGGATGCTCTCGATGGTGCAGCTGTAGAATCTTTTGAGGATATAAGGACCCATGCCAAATCTTTTCAGTCTCCTGAGGGGGAAAGGGTGTTGTCGTGTCCTCTTCACGACTGTCTTGGAGTGTTTGAACCATGTTAGTTTGTTGATGTGGGCACAAAGGAACTTGAAGCTCTCTACCTGCTCCACTACAGACCCGTCGATGAGAATGTGGGCGTGCTTGGCCCTTCTTTTCCCGCAGTCCACGATCATCTCCTTTGTCTTGATCAGATTGAGGGAGAGGTTGTTGTCTCTGCCCTATAGGCTGTCCCATTCCTGTCGGTGATCAGGCCTACCACTGTTGTGTTGTCTGCAAACTTAATGATGGTGTTGGAGTTGTGTTTGGCCACGCAGTCATGGATGAAAGGGAGTACAGGAGGGGACTAAGCACGCACCCGAGGGGCCCCCGTGTTGAGGATCAGCGTGGCAGACGTGTTGTTGCCTACTCTTACCTCCTGGGGGTGGCCCGTCAGGAAGTCCAGGATCCAGTTGCAGAGGGAGGTGTTTAGTCCCAGGATCCTTAGCTTAGTGATGAGCTTTGAGGGCACTATGGTGTTGAACGCTGAGCTGTAGTCAACGAACAGCATTCTCACATAGGTGTTCCTTTTGTCCAGGTGGGAAAGGGCAGTGCAAGAGAACAAGGCATATCTGTAGACACGCCTCCATTACTACAGTGTATCAGTAGACACGCCTCCATTAATACAGTGTATCTGTAGACACGCCTCCACCACACCTTCATTTATTAGATCTCCACCCCCATTGAATAGCAGGCGAATAGCAAAGGTGTTTCTAACATGTATTGAAAACTAATCAAGATATATTCCCGTTTCATTTATTTACAAATGTTACAACTGTCCTGCCACTTTGGAAGAGTTTTTGTGTAGATTGTTGAGAAGAAATGACAATTCAATCCATTTTAATCCCACTTTGTAACAACAAAATGTGGAGAGGTGTGGACACTTTCTGAAAACACTGGAGTGGTTTTGACCAGAAGGAAGTTCACTATAACGGAAACAGGTTGTAATTTGGGATAATCTCAATTGAATACTTCTCGCGTCCTCTCTCCTCGCATCCTTCTCAAAACCCATTGGAGGAGAAAGTCAGAGGGGATTGATCTCTGGCTTTCTCATCCAATGGGTTTTGAGAAGGATAGGCGAGAGAACGCGAGGAATATACAATTGAGATTCTCCGCATGTATCGAGTTCCACACAGGCCGTGGATTAACTATCATGGTTTGACCTGGAATTCACAAGGGACTTTCGTTTAACCAAGATCTATTTTTAAGCCAATACATTTACAAGATGTCAGACTGGCCCTAGCCTTGGCAGGACCAGTTTTGCCTAAAATATTTTGGCCCTCATGTGGAAAGCAATAAAAGTTCATTTATGCTAGCTGCTGAGTACAATCTGGACTGTTCTGTGTTGTTTAACTAACTTATCTTTATGATTCAAAACAAATTGACTTGTTCTAATTTTTGCTATGAAGAAATATCGACTAACCTTGACTGTTTCTTTAGATTGTCTCATCCAGAGAAGTGTGTCCGGGCTTGTAGGTGTGCAGTTAGCACATTTCAGTCATCTGTTGTTTTGAAATAGTCCCATGACAGGCATACAATGGCACATCACTATAATGCAGATATCTACTTTATCAAAGCACACAGGACATGTTTATTTAATTATGCAGTATGACATAAGATGTCATTCCTGCTAAGGCACAGTAGCCACTACTGTAAGTTCTAAATTATAACTATTATGATATAACCCCGGTGTCCTGGCTAAATTCCCAATCTGGCCCTCAACCATCACGGTCACCTAATAATCCCCAGTTTACAATTGGCTCATTCATCCCCCTCCTCTCCCCTGTAACTATTCCCCAGGTCGTTGCTGCAAATGAGAACGTGTTCTCAGTCAACTTACCTGGTAAAATAACGGTAAAATAAAAAATAAAATAAAAAATCCTCATCTACTTCTGATTCTATTTCATTAATCAAACCTCAGAAGCATGACTTCAGTGTGTATGTTATGTTGAGTGTGCCTTCTCAGTAAACATGTCCACACTGGCACCATGTGGGCTAAATCTCACGTAGGCTGCCAACATTGGGCCGATGAGCCTTTGCACATCAGCTCCACATTGGCCCCAAGGTCAGCCCGCACTTCTCCTGATATAGTCCACTCTTTTGGATCAGCTGCCTGTTAAATTATATTTTTTGATACAAATTTGTTACTATCATATATCCGCGTTGGACTGGCGTGGGCTAACACGGAACCCAAACCGCCTGCGTGTGTGCGCCATCGGGCGCCATCGTGCATAAATTTATTTTGCCCCCCCACACCAAACGCGATCACGACACTCAGGTTATCAAAACAAACTCTGAACCAATGACATTAATATGGGGACAGGTCGAAAAGCATTAAACATGTATGGCAATTTAGCTAGTTAGCTTGCACTTGCTAGCTAACGCTAATTTGTCCTATTTAGCTAGCTTGCTGTTGTCCTGGGATATAAACATTGAATTGTTATTTTACCTGAAATGCACAAGGTCCTCTACTCCGACAATTAATCCACACATTAAACAGCCAACCGAATCGTTTCTAGTCATCTCTCCTCCTTCCAGGCTTTTTCATCTTTGAACTTATATGGCGATCGCATCTAAACTGTCATTGTATTACCACGACTACCGGCAAAACAGTTCGTCTTTCAATCACCCATGTGGGTATAACCAATGAGGGGAAGGCACGTGGGTACCTGCTTCTATAAACCAATGAGGAGATGGGAGTGGCAGGACTTGCAGCGCAATCTGCGTCAGAAATAGAACTGACTTCTATTTTAGCCCTTGGTAACGCCGACGCTCGTTGGTGCGCGCGAGCAGTGTGGGTGCAAATAATTGAATAACATGGATTTCTAAATTTATTTTGCTACGCTCGCACACGCGACGTGTCCGGTCTGGTCAGCATGTAAGCCGCGTTGGACCTGCGTTGGACTGGCGTAGGCTAAGCCTGTGCTGGGCTTGGTGTGGGACAGTGGCATCATTAGGCCAGCCCTGAACGTTTTGATGGTCAATATTAGTTTCCATAACCACACATCACTTGAGCTATGCAGTATAAAAAAAAAAAAATCATGACAAAAAAATGTACAATACAATGTAGTGTGCTAGGCAGTAGCAAACACTGCAAGAAGCTCCTGGCGGGACCGGTGCCTGCTGTGATTTGTCGAAATTTCACACCGCTCACGTCCCTTGACCCCTTCCCACCGTTCAGACGTCAATGTCCTCACTCAGCAAAACGTCTGTGACTCAGTCTGCAGTATATCACAGAGCAAATATACATATTTCTTATTCAACTTCTTAAGAAAGAAAGGTAACAAAAAAAATGCAAGCTGGTTGAGGCAGCAGTGAATTCGGTGGAGGGCAGAACTACTTTAGCTCCTCTGCCTCAACATAACGCGAATAAACTAGCGTTAGCGATCAGCATCCTTAAGCTATTGGGTGTCAGAGTTAAACAGTATATTTAGTGAATTGACAAGCTAAGGATGTTGATATTAGTGTTTACTTCTAGCGCGTGTATTTGATGGGATTCGTTTCTGTAGGTAGCTACTGGCTGGCTAGCTCGCTGACACCAAAAGAGATTAGAAGTTTTTCTGACATAAACACAGTATCTTCTGACAGCGACACAGTGCCCCCCTGTGGACTGAGACTGAACTATACGACAACATTCTATTTAACCCTGTTTCAAATGACCAGTGTTGAGGTGGTGGAACTGACAACATTAAATGAATTATAGAGGTCATAACCTACTCCATTCTACAGGTCAATATGTTTGGCTCATGATTTATTTCCATATAGTAATGCAGCATATTTCCATATATGTCTCGCTTTATGTCTCTCTCAAATGTCAATATGCCTTGTATACTGTTGTCATTGTTTTAGTTTACAGTGGAGCCCCTAGTTCCACTCATCATACCTCTGATACCCCCTTTGTCCCACCTCCCACACATGCAGTGACCTCACCCAGTATAACCAGCACGTCCAGAGATGCAACCTCTTATCACTCAGTACCTGGGCTTACCTCCACTGTACCCGCACCCCACCATACCCATCTGCACATTATGCCCTGAATCCCTTCTACCACGCCCAGAAATCTGGCTAGCAAAGTTTAGCAAGCTTGACAAGTTCTAATGAAGTTCACATTTAGAAGATAAATATTTTAAACGTTTAAAATACGACCAGATCGTTACGTATATGTTGCTTAAAATGCCTAAATAATTGACAAAATAGAGCATAAATCAACATGTCCTTGCTTGCTTTTCCCGTTGCAGATGGTAACAGTAACCAGAGAAACGTAAGTTAACATTCTTGTTCCACTCTTCAGTTCGAATACTCCTGCTTCAACTAGTTGGTAAAAAATATATGTTTTTACGTTAAGATTTTTTAAAAAGATTTATTTTCTAGGAATGTGTGGCGAGGAAGCGCTGGCGTTCACACAGCACTATCAGCCGGGGTTTAGGGAGGGAAATATGAAATATGGTCTTACTTATACCCTCGCATTACGTCACATGTGGTTAAGAAAAACGTCGAGGTGTTTCTGTGTTGCGACTTCTCAACAACTACGATGCTGATTGGTTGAAAAACTTTAGTCTCTCATGATCAACCAATAAAATGTGAAAGCGATGAATCATGGTTGATCAAAACATTCGGATGCTTTTTTTTTTTTTAACTAGGCAAGTCTGTTAAGAACAAATTCTTATTTACCATGTCCGCCTTGTTCAGGGGCAGAACGACAGACTTTTACCTTGTCAGCTCGGGGATTCGAGCCAGCAACCTTTCGGTCAATGCTCTAACCACTAGGCTACCTGCCGCCGTGTGTACATGGTTGTCCTTGTATCTATTTAGAATCCTCTTACTAGAAGATACTAATGTCTTGATTTGATTGGGTGGCAGATAGACAATGCATGCTCATGCTCTGTTTTCCATGTCGAGGAATGTTCTATGATAAATAATGTACTGCAGGCATTCATATAATAATGCCGACGGGTTATCTAATCAGAGAAGAATCGAACCAGTGTTGACATTAGTATCTTCTACTTATCTGGTTTCTAATGGAATATTTTCTCAAGGTCGAGTTATTTGTCCAATATAAACCAGTAGGGTATCATGGCATTACTAACAAGAGAAGAAATTGTATTATAATTATAATATATATTTATTATTATTTATTAGAATTAATATTATTCCCCAGACTAGAATAACCCACTATGGCTTTCCAACCTATCCTGTATAACACAAGCAGTTGGTCGGATTTATTCACTGACTGATTAACAGTCTACCAAAACTAAACCAACGGGTCAATTGAAATTAGATTCCAGTAACTAACTACGAAGCACCTCATAATGCCCTACTGTATAGGAATGTTTGATATGACTGGGTCAATGTTATATCCCAACTGTATCAGCAGAGGGCAGTATTGTCATTGTAAAATAGATGGGCTTCCAGTTAGAGTCTGCAGGCTGAATGAACGTTCTGTTACAGTATATAAGTGTCTATGTTATTTTATACCACTGATGTGGCTTTAGATAATGCAGAGTGATGACTGGTTGGTATTAGGAGCAATTCCTTTGACTACTGTACATGTATCACAATCGGCCGTGATCGGGAGTCCCATAGGGTGGCGCACAATTGGCCCAGCTTCGTCCGGGTTAAGGGAGTGTTTGGCCGTCATTGTAAAATAAGAATTTGTTCTTAACTGACTTGCCTAGTTAAATAAAGGTTAAATAAAAAAAAATGAAATATACTATGACCAGACTGTCTGTGAATGACATTACCTATTTTACATGTGGCTTTATCCCAGTGGAGAGGAGAACTGATTTAATTCAGTCACAATGAAGCCTGGAAACGACCACTACAGAATATCCATTCTTGAAGAAGAGGAAAGCACACAGAGAGAACTATGTTTTTTCATTTGTTTTCACGTTTCAAACATTAGTGGTCAGCGGCACATCAAGACTGTTTAATCCTGGACCCTTGTGTGTTCTGGAGTGGAACCTTGTGTGTTCTGGAGTGGAACCTTGTGTGTTCTGGAGTGGAGTCTTGTGTGTTCTGGAGTGGAGTCTTGTGTGTTCTGGAGTGGAACCTTGTGTGTTCTGGAGTGGAGTCTTGTGTGTTCTGGAGTGGAGTCTTGTGTGTTCTGGAGTGGAACCTTGTGTGTTCTGGAGTGGAGTCTTGTGTGTTCTGGAGTGGAGTCTTGTGTGTTCTGGAGTGGAGTCTTGTGTGTTCTGGAGTGGAGTCTTGTGTGTTCTGGAGTGGAGTCTTGTGTATTTTGGAGTGGAGTCTTGTGTGTTCTGGAGTGGAGTCTTGTGTGTTCTGGAGTGGAGTCTTGTGTGTTCTGGAGTGGAGTCTTGTGTGTTCTGGAGTGGAGTCTTGTGTATTCTGGAGTGGAGTCTTGTGTGTTCTGGAGTGGAGTCTTGTGTGTTCTGGAGTGGAGTCTTGTGTGTTCCGGAGTGGAGTCTTGTGTGTTCTGGAGTGGAGTCTTGTGTATTCTGGAGTGGAGTCTTGTGTGTTCTGGAGTGGAGTCTTGTGTGTTCTGGAGTGGAGTCTTGTGTGTTCTGGAGTGGAGTCTTGTGTATTCTGGAGTGGAGTCTTGTGTGTTCTGGAGTGGAGTCTTGTGTGTTCTGGAGTGGAGTCTTGTGTGTTCTGGAGTGGAGTCTTGTGTATTCTGGAGTGGAGTCTTGTGTGTTCTGGAGTGGAGTCTTGTGTGTTCTGGAGTGGAGTCTTGTGTGTTCTGGAGTGGAGTCTTGTGTGTTCTGGAGTGGAGTCTTGTGTGTTCTGGAGTGGAGTCTTGTGTCAAATCAAGATTCTGAGAGATCCAGGATTTGGTCAAATCTCCTCCCCCCCAAAAATGTGATTTGTCACCGGCTTGATAAACAACAGGTGTAGACTACCAGTGAAATGCTTCCGGGTCCTTTTCACACAATGCAGAGTTAAAGATAAATATAGTGACACGAGGAATAAATACACAGTGAATTACAATAATCAGTAAAAATAACTTGGCTATATACAGGGAGTACCATGTAATAACATGGCTATATACAGGGAGTACCATGTAATAACATGGCTATATACAGGGAGTACCAGGTAATAACATGGCTATATACAGGGAGTACCAGGTAATAACATGTCTATATACAGGGAGTACCAGGTAATAACATGGCTATATACAGGAGTACCAGGTAATAACATGGCTATATACAGGGAGTACCATGTAATAACATGGCTATATACAGGGAGTACCAGGTAATAACATGGCTATATACAGGGAGTACCAGGTAATAACATGGCTATATACAGGAGGTACCAGGTAATAACCTGTCAATATACAGGGAGTACCAGGTAATAACATTGCTATATACAGGGAGTACCAGGTAATAACATGTCAATATACAGGGAGTACCAGGTAATAACATGGCTATATACAGGGAGTACCATGTAATAACATGGCTATATACAGGGAGTACCAGGTAATAACATGGCTATATACAGGGAGTACCAGGTAATAACATGGCTATATACAGGGAGTACCAGGTAATAACATGGCTATATACAGGGAGTACCAGGTAATAACATGGCTATATACAGGGAGTACCAGGTAATAACATGGTTATATACAGCAAGTACCAGATAATAACATGGTTATATACAGGGAGTACCAGGTAATAACATGGCTATATACAGGGAGTACCAGGTAATAACATGGCTATATACAGGGAGTACCAGTTAATAAAATGGCTATATACAGGAGGTACCAGGTAATAACCTGTCAATATACAGGGAGTACCAGGTAATAACATTGCTATATACAGGGAGTACCAGGTAATAACATGTCAATATACAGGGAGTACCAGGTAATAACATGGCTATATACAGGGAGTACCAGGTAATAACATGGCTATATACAGGAAGTACCAGGTAATAACATGGCTATATACAGGGAGTACCAGGTAATAACATGGCTATATACAGGGAGTACCAGGTAATAACATGGCTATATACAGGGAGTACCAGGTAATAACATGGCTATATACAGGGAGTACCAGGTAATAACATGGTTATATACAGCAAGTACCAGATAATAACATGGTTATATACAGGGAGTACCAGGTAATAACATGGCTATATACAGGGAGTACCAGGTAATAACATGGCTATATACAGGGAGTACCAGTTAATAAAATGGCTATATACAGGAGGTACCAGGTAATAACCTGTCAATATACAGGGAGTACCAGGTAATAACATTGCTATATACAGGGAGTACCAGGTAATAACATGTCAATATACAGGGAGTACCAGGTAATAACATGGCTATATACAGGGAGTACCAGGTAATAACATGGCTATATACAGGAAGTACCAGGTAATAACATGGCTATATACAGGGAGTACCAGGTAATAACATGGCTATATACAGGGAGTACCAGATAATAACATGGCTATATACAGGAAGTACCAGGTAATAACATGGCTATATACAGGGAGTACCAGGTAATAACATGGCTATATACAGGAGTACCAGGTAATAACATGGCTATATACAGGGAGTACCGGGTAATAACACGGCTATATACAGGGAGTACCGGGTAATAACATGGCTATATACAGGGAGTACCAGGTAATAACATGGCTATATACAGGGAGTACCAGGTAATAACATGGCTATATACAGGAAGTACCAGGTAATAACATGGCTATATACAGGGAGTACCAGGTAATAACATGTCTATATACAGGGAGTACCAGGTAATAACATGGCTATATACAGGAGTACCGGGTAATAACATGGCTATATACAGGGAGTACCGGGTAATAACATGGCTATACACAGGGAGTACCAGGTAATAACATGGCTATACACAGGGAGTACCAGGTAATAACATGGCTATATACAGGGAGTACCAGGTAATAACATGGCTATACACAGGGAGTACCAGGTAATAACATGGCTATATATACAGGGAGTACCAGGTAATAACATGGCTATATACAGGGAGTACCAGGTAATAACATGGCTATATACAGGGAGTACCAGGTAATAACATGGCTATATACAGGGAGTACCAGGTAATAACATGGCTATATACAGGGAGTACCAGGTAATAACATGGCTATATACAGGGAGTACCAGGTAATAACATGGCTATATACAGGGAGTACCAGGTAATAACATGTCTATATACAGGGAGTACCAGGTAATAACATGGCTATATACAGGAGTACCAGGTAATAACATGGCTATATACAGGGAGTACCGGGTAATAACATGGCTATACACAGGGAGTACCAGGTAATAACATGGCTATATACAGGGAGTACCAGGTAATAACATGGCTATATACAGGAGTACCAGGTAATAACATGGCTATATACAGGGAGTACCGGGTAATAACAGGCAAGAACAAAGACAGGTGAAACAGATCAGGGTGTGACACTAAATTAGTGAATTTGAGGATAAAATGTCAGTGAGTGAAGTGAATGAGGTGGACTGAGGAAAATATCGCCATGGTTGAGGACAATATGGACGCGAGTGACAATCAGGAGCCTTTTGAACAATGAAAAACGGCTTGATTTGTTGGAAACAGTGGACAGTTTTATGAAAGTATTGAGCAGGCCATGTAACAAGACTTATGGGGATATTGTGGAAATACTGAAAGGACACTTTTCACCTAAACCACTAGTTATTGATGAAAGGTTCCAGAGATGAAATCAGGAAGAGGGAGAATCAGTGACAATGTTTGCTGCTATCAGAGTGAATTTAAAGGTAGACTCAGCCAAAATGACATTGGCACGAGGACCACCGCAACTATTGAGATGAGCGAGATGCAAGACTTCGCTTTCACACAGTCACACATAGTATTTGCCCATGTGCATGGGTTCGCTTCACACTGTTACAGCGTAGTAGCCAGGGCACCAAAACAGCCTCACGCTTCAATGCTCTTAGTTCTTGCTGTTCTCGCTGCAGCACTCGGGAGCTCAAGATTAGGGCCTAATGAATTTACCCACTATGTTGTTTACTTTCTGCAGCTATGGTACGTCATATTGCTGAGTCTACCTTTAATGATGTTCTAACTGACACCATTAGAAACAGACTAGTGTGTGGGCTACGGAGTGAAGCTACACAAAAGAGACTACTGTGGACTATTGACTGAAATCTGACCTTGGTAAAGGCTATTGAAGTCAGTGTGTCCATGAAACTAGCTGCTAAAGAGGCTCAGCAGTTGAGTTCATCAGGACAAGTCCACAGAGTTCCAGCTGAACATCAGAGCAGGAAATCAAGACATCCACTGTGGCGAGGCGGGACATCATGCTGCTGTAAGGGTGGTAAGAGTAGGCAACAACTCCTCAACACAGGGGCCCCTCAATGGTGTGTCCTTAGTCCCCTCCTGTACTCCCTGTTCACCCACGACTGTGGGCAAGCACAACTCCAACACCATCATTAAGTTTTCTGACGACACAACAGTGGTAGGCCTGATCACTGACAATGATGTGACAGCCTATAGGAAGGAGGTCAGAGACCTGGCGGTGTGGTGCCAGTACAACAACCTCTCTCTCAACATGAGCAAGACAAAGGAGGGGATCGTGGACTACAGGAAAAAGAGGACCGAACAGGCAAATATTAACATTGTTGGGACTGTAGTGGAGCGGGTCAAGAGTTTCAAGTTCCTTGGTGTCCACATCAACAATCTATCATGGTCTAAACTCACCAAGACAGTCGTGAAGCGGGCACGACAACACCTTTTCCCCCTCAGGAGACTGAAAAGATTTGTGAAGGGTCCTCAAATCCTCAAAAAGTTCTACAGCTGCACCATCGAGAGCATTCTCTCCGGTTGCATCACCGCCTGGTATGGCAACTGCTCAGCATCCGACTGTAAGGCGCTGCAGAGGGTAGTGCGAACGGCCCAATACATCACTGGGGCCAAGCTTCCTGACATCCAGGACCTCTATACTAGGCGGTGTCAGAGGAAGGCCCAAAGAATTGTCAAAGACTCCAGTCACCCAAGTCATAGATTGTTCTCTCTGCTACCGCGCGGCAAGCGGACAGGGGAGGGTAGTGTGTTATTTATTAGACAGGGGAGGGTAGTGTGTTATTTATTAGACAGGGGAGGGTAGTGTGTATAACAGGCTCAGTAGCCATCTGACATAATGAAATGCATGTCAGCGGCAGGTAGCCTAGTGGTTAGAGCAGGTAGCCTAGTGGTTAGAGCAGGTAGCCTAGTGGTTAGAGCAGGTATCCTAGTGGTTAGAGCAGGTATCCTAGTGGTTAGAGCAGGTAGCCTAGTGGTTAGAGCAGGTGGCCTGGTGGTTAGAGCAGGTAGCCTAGTGGTTAGAGACAGGTATCCTAGTGGTTAGAGCAGGTAGCCTAGTGGTTAGAGCAGGTATCCTAGTGGTTAGAGCAGGTAGCCTAGTGGTTAGAGCAGGTAGCCTAGTGGTTAGAGCAGGTAGCCTAGTGGTTAGAGCAGGTATCCTAGTGGTTAGAGCAGGTAGCCTAGTGGTTAGAGCAGGTAGCCTAGTGGTTAGAGCAGGTATCCTAGTGGTTAGAGCAGGTAGCCTAGTGGTTAGAGCAGGTAGCCTAGTGGTTAGAGCAGGTAGCCTGGTGGTTAGAGCAGGTAGCCTAGTGGTTAGAGCAGGTAGCCTGGTGGTTAAAGCAGGTAGCCTAGTGGTTAGAGCAGGTGGCCTGGTGGTTAAAGCAGGTGGCCTAGTGGTTAGAGCAGGTAGCCTGGTGGTTAGAGCAGGTAGCCTGGTGGTTAGAGCAGGTAGCCTGGTGGTTAGAGCAGGTATCCTAGTGGTTAGAGCAGGTAGCCTGGTGGTTAGAGCAGGTAGCCTAGTGGTTAGAGCAGGTAACCTAGTGGTTAGAGCAGGTAGCCTGGTGGTTAGAGCAGGTAGCCTAGTGGTTAGAGGAGGCAGGTAGCCTAGTGGTTAGAGCAGGTATCCTAGTGGTTAGAGCAGGTAGCCTGGTGGTTAGAGCAGGTAGCCTAGTGGTTAGAGCAGGTATCCTAGTGGTTAGAGCAGGTAGCCTAGTGGTTAGAGCAGGTAGCCTGGTGGTTAGAGCAGGTAGCCTAGTGGTTAGAGGAGGCAGGTAGCCTAGTGGTTAGAGCAGGTATCCTAGTGGTTAGAGCAGGTAGCCTAGTGGTTAGAGCAGGTAGCCTAGTGGTTAGAGCAGGTAGCCTAGTGGTTAGAGCAGGTATCCTAGTGGTTAGAGCAGGTAGCCTGGTGGTTAGAGCAGGTAGCCTGGTGGTTAGAGCGGGTAGCCTAGTGGTTAGAGCAGGTAGCCTAGTGGTTAGAGCAGGTAGCCTAGTGGTTAGAGCAGGTAGCCTGGTGGTTAGAGCAGGTAGCCTGGTGGTTAGAGCAGGTAGCCTGGTGGTTAGAGCAGGTAGCCTGGTGGTTAGAGCAGGTAGCCTGGTGGTTAGAGCAGGTAGCCTAGTGGTTAGAGCAGGTAGCCTGGTGGTTAGAGCAGGTAGCCTAGTGGTTAGAGGAGGCAGGTAGCCTAGTGGTTAGAGCAGGTATCCTAGTGGTTAGAGCAGGTAGCCTAGTGGTTAGAGCAGGTAGCCTAGTGGTTAGAGCAGGTAGCCTAGTGGTTAGAGCAGGTATCCTAGTGGTTAGAGCAGGTAGCCTGGTGGTTAGAGCAGGTAGCCTGGTGGTTAGAGCAGGTAGCCTAGTGGTTAGAGCAGGTAGCCTAGTGGTTAGAGCAGGTAGCCTAGTGGTTAGAGCAGGTAGCCTGGTGGTTAGAGCAGGTAGCCTGGTGGTTAGAGCAGGTAGCCTGGTGGTTAGAGCAGGTAGCCTGGTGGTTAGAGCAGGTAGCCTGGTGGTTAGAGCAGGTAGCCTAGTGGTTAGAGCAGGTAGCCTGGTGGTTAGAGCAGGTAGCCTGGTGGTTAGAGCAGGTGGCCTGGTGGTTAGAGCAGGTAGCCTGGTGGTTAGAGCGTTGGGCCAGTATTTGAAAGGTTGCTTTATCAAATCCCCGAGATGACAACGTAAAAATCTGTTGTTCTGCCCCTGAACAAGGCAGTTATCCCCCTGGTAGGCCGTCATTGTTAAATACGAATTTGTTCTTAACTGACTTGCCTAGTTAAATAAAGTGTTGTAGCATGCCACTGGCAAATCTCTGGGGTAAAATAAATAAATAAGCTTATTTTCCTTTATATATACACTACATGACCAAAGTATGTGGACACCTGCTTGTCAAACATCTAATTCCAAAATCATGGGCATTAATATACAGTTGCTACTGTAACAGCCTCCACTCTTCTGGGAAGGCTTTCCACTAGATGTTGGAACGTTGCTACGGAGACTGGCTTCCATTCAGCCACGAGCATTAGTGAGGTCGGGCAATGATGTTGGGCGTATAGGCCTGGTTCGCAGTCGACGTTCCAATTTATCCCAAAGGTGTTCGATGGGGTTGAAGTCAGGGCTCTGTGCAGACCTGTCAAGTTCTTCCACACCGATCTCGACAAACCATTTCTGTGTGGACCTCACTTTGTGCACAGGGGCATTGTCATGCTGAAACAGGAAGGGACCTTCCCCAAACTGTTGCCACAAAGTTGGATGCACAGAATCGTCTAGAATGTCATTGTATGCCGTAGCATTAAGATTTCCCTTCACTGGAACTAAGGGGTCTAGCCCAAACCATTTTTTCAACAGGACAATGACCCAACAAACCTCCAGGCTGTGTAAGGGCTATTGGATGAAGAATGAGAGTGATGGAGTGCTGCATCAGATGACCTGGCCTCCACAATCCACCGACCTCAAACACATTTAGATGGTTTGAGATGAGTTGGACTGCAGAACTCCTTGGAAAAGCAGCCAACAAGTGCTCAGCATATGTGGGAACTCCTTCAAGACGGCTGGAATTGCATTCCAGGTGAAGCTGGTTGACAGAATGCCAAGGGTGTGCAAAGCTGTCATCAAGGCAAAGGGTGGCTATGTTGAAAAGAATCTCAAATATAAAATACATTTTGATTTATTTAACACTTTTTTGGTTACTACATGATTCCATATGTGTTATTTCATAGTTTTGATGTCTTCACTATTATTTTACAATGTAGAAAATAGTACAAATAAAGAAAATTCCTGCAATGACTGGTAGTGTATCTCATGCAGGTATTATCAGATGAACTGTTCGTTACAGATAATTATCAGACTCAAATGTTGCAAATGCTGCAAAAGTAATTCACTGGGCTTTTACTAGTTCTGTATTAGCGGACCTATATAGATGTCTTTGTTTAGCCTGATCAACTCTATGCAAAGGAGATGTGCCGCTCTGCATGAGGCACATGGTGGTCACACCAGATACTGACTGGTTTTCTGATCCACGCCCTCTCTTGTTTAAGGTATCTGTGACCAACAGATGTATATCTGTATTCCCAGTCAAGTGAAATCCATAGATTATATATATATTTTTAACTAGGCAAGTCAGTTTTAAAAACAAATTCTTATTTACAATGACAGCCTACCCTGGACAAAGCTGGGCCAATTGTGCTCTGCCCTACGGGACTCACAGCTGGTTGTGATACAGACTCGAATTGAACCAGGGTCTGTACTGACACCTCTATCAATCAAATTTATTTATAAAGCCCTTCTTACATCAGCTGATATCTCAAAGTGCTGTACAGAAACCCAGCCTAAAACCCCAAACAGCAAGCAATGCAGGTGTAGAAGCACGGTGGCTAGGAAAAACTCCCTAGAAAGGCCAAAACCTAGGAAGAAACCTAGAGAGGAACCAGGCTATGAGGGGTGACCAGTCCTCTTCTGGCCGTGCCAGTGGGAATGAGATGAAGAGCTGTAGACCACTGCAGAACTCGGGAGCTCAAGATTAGGGCCTAATGAATTTATTTCAATTGACTGATTTCCTCATATGAACTGTAACTCAGTAAAATCTTTGAACTTGTTGCATGTTGCGTTTATATTTTTGTTCAGTTTTCTACAGTCTAATACCTGAATGCGGTTACAAACTGTGTTTACCACTAACTAACCACTAGGGGTCAGGGTAACCCCAGTCATCTGGAAGGTTCTTGAGGTAGGTAAACTGGGCAGGTATGGAAGGGATAAGGCCCATAACAAACTCACAGTATATCTAAAACTTGAACTTGACTTGAAAACCCTCAGAACTGTAAATGTGGAGGAGTTATCCGCATCCCTTATCCAACACCACAGCTTACGTCAACATACTAGAACACTCCCAGTCTGTTCTTATAATAGAACTGTGTATTTGGTCTTCACACCTACAGTAGTAATCCCTAATATTTGACTACATTCAATGAGTATGCAAATTAATCCAATGCTCCATTTCATTGTGGCAGACCCACCCCAGTTATCATAGATTAACTCATTACTCAGTCTGGCAGATCCACCCCAGTTATCATAGATTAACTGATAACTCAGTCTGGCAGATCCACCCCAGTTATCATAGATTAACTGATTACTCAGTCTGGCAGATCCACCCCAGTCACCATAGATTAACTGATTACTCAGTCTGGCAGATCCACCCCAGTCACCATAGATTAACTGATTACTCAGTCTGGCAGATCCACCCCAGTCACCATAGATTAACTGATTACTCAGTCTGGCAGATCCACCCCAGTCACCATAGAATAACTGATTACTCAGTCTGGCAGATCCACCCCAGTCACCATAGATTAACTGATAACTCAGTCTGGCAGATCCACCCCAGTCACCATAGATTAACTGATTACTCAGTCTGGCAGATCCACCCCAGTCACCATAGATAGACTGATTACTCAGTCTGGCAGATCCACCCCAGTCACCATAGATTAACTGATAACTCAGTCTGGCAGATCCACCCCAGTCACCATAGATTAACTGATAACTCAGTCTGGCAGATCCACCCCAGTCACCATAGATTAACTGATTACTCAGTCTGGCAGATCCACCCCAGTCACCATAGATAGACTGATTACTCAGTCTGGCAGATCCACCCCAGTCACCATAGATTAACTGATTACTCAGTCTGGCAGATCCACCCCAGTCACCATAGATTAACTGATTACTCAGTCTGGCAGATCCACCCCAGTCACCATAGATAGACTGATTACTCAGTCTGGCAGATCCACCCCAGTTATCATAGATAGACTGATAACTCAGTCTGGCAGATCCACCCCAGTCACCATAAATTAACTGATAACTCAGTCTGGCAGACCCACCCCAGTTATCATAGAATAACTGATTGACCTAGATACTGTAGTTTGTGTGTATGTATCGATATGTAGGCTGTGTGTATGTGTCTATGTAGGCTGTGTGTGTGTCTATGTAGGCTGTGTGTGTGTATCAATATGTAGGCTGTGTGTGTGTGTGTGTGTGTGTGTGTGTGTGTGTGTGTGTGTGTGTGTGTGTGTGTGTGTGTGTGTGTGTGTGTGTGTGTGTGTGTGTGTGTGTGTGTGTGTGTGTGTGTGTGTGTGTGTGTGTGTGTGTGTGTGTGTGTGTGTGTGTGCATGTATCGGTATAAATATACATTTTCAAGATAGAACTGCCAAAGGGGGAGGAGTTGCAATCTACTGCAGAGATAGCCTGCAAAGTTCTGTCATACTTTCCAGGTCTATGCCCAAACAGTTTGAACTTCTAATTTGAAAAATGTACCTCTCCAGAAATAAGTCTCTCACTGTTGCCGCCTGTTATAGTCCCCCCTCAGCTCCCAGCTGTGCCCTGGACACCATTTGTGAATTGATCGCCCCCCATCTAGCTTCAGAGTTCGTTCTGTTACGTGACCTAAACTGGGACATGCTTAACACCCCGGCAGTCCTACAATCTAAGCTAGATGCCCTCAATCTCACACAAATCATCAAGGAACCCACCAGGTACAACCCTAAATCCGTAAACATGGGCATCCTCATAGACATTATCCTGACCAACTTGTCCTCCAAATACACCTCCGCTGTTTTCAATCAGGATCTCAGCGATCACTGCCTCATTGCCTGTATCCGCTATGGGTCCGCGTTCAAACGACCACCCCTCATCACTGTCAAACGCTCCCTAAAACACTTCTGCAAACAGGCCTTTCTAATCGACCTGGCCTGGATATCCTGGAAGGATATCGACCTCATCCCGTCAGTCGAGGATGCCTGGTCCTTCTTTAAAAGTAATTTCCTCACCATCTTAGATAAGCATGCCCCGTTCAAAAAATGCAGAACTAAGAACAGATATAGCCCTTGGTTCACTCCAGACCTGACTGCCCTTGACCAGCACAAAAACATCCTGTGGCGGACTGCAATAGCATCGAATAGTCTCCACGATATGCAACTGTTCAGGGAAGTCAGGAACCAATACACACAGTCAGTCAGGAAAGCAAAGGCTAGCTTTTTCAAGCAGAAATTTGCATCCTGTAGCTCTAACTCCAAAAAGATTTGGGACACTGTAAAGTCCATGGAGAACAAGAGCACCTCCTCCCAGCTGCCCACTGCACTGAGGCTAGGTAACACGGTCACCACTGATAAATCCATGATAATCGAAAATTTCAATAAGCATTTCTCTACGGCTGGCCATGCCTTCCTCCTGGGTACTCCAACCCCGGCCAACAGCTCCGCCACCCCCGCAGCTACTCGCCCAAGCCTCCCCAGCTTCTCCTTCACCCAAATCCAGACAGCAGATGTTCTGAAAGAGCTGCAAAACCTGGACCCATACAAATCAGCTGGGCTAGACAATCTGGACCCTCTCTTTCTAAAACTATCCGCCGCCATTGTTGCAACCCCTATTACCAGCCTGTTCAACCTCTCTTTCGTATCGTCTGATATCCCTAAAGATTGGAAAGCTGCCGCGGTCATCCCCCTCTTCAAAAGGGGTGACACCCTAGACCCAAACTGTTACAGACCTATATCCATCCTGCCCTGCATATCTAAAGTCTTCGAAAGCCAAGTTAATAAACAGATCACTGACCATTTCGAATCCCACCGTACCTTCTCCGCTGTGCAATCCGGCTTCCGAGCCAGTCACGGGTGCACCTCAGCCACGCTCAAGGTACTAAACGATATCATAACTGCCATCGATAAAAGACAGTACTGTGCAGCTGTCTTCATCGACCTGGCCAAGGCTTTTGACTGTCAATCACCGTATTCTTATCGGCAGACTCAATAGCCTTGGTTTTTCTAATGACTGCCTCGCCTGGTTCACCAACTACTTTGCAGACAGAGTTCAGTGTGTCAAATCGGAGGGCATGTTGTCCGGCATTCTCTATGGGGGTACCACAGGGTTCAATTCTCGGGCCGACTCTTTTCTCTGTATATATCAATGATGTCGCTCTTGCTGATTCCCTGATCCACCTCGACGCAGACGACACCATTCTGTATACTTCTGGCCCTTCCTTGGACACTGTGCTAACTAACCTCCAAACGAGCTTCAATGCCATACAACACTCCTTCTGTGGCCTCCAACTGCTCTTAAACGCTAGTAAAACCAAATGCATGCTTTTCAACCATTCGCTGCCCGCACCCGCCCGCCCGACTAGCATCACCACCCTGGACGGTTCCGACCTAGAATATGTGGACAACTACAAATACCTAGGTGTCTGGTTAGACTGTAAACTCTCCTTCCAGACTGATATTAACCATCTCCAATCCAAAATAAAATCTAGAATCGGTTTTCTATTTCGCAACAAAGCCTCCTTCACTCACTCCGCCAAACTTACCCTTGTAAAACTGACTATCTTACCGATCCTCGACTTCGGCGATGTCATCAACAAAATAGCTTCCAACACTCTACTCAGCAAATTGGATGCAGTCTATCACAGTGCCATCCGTTTTGTTACCAAAGCCCCTTATACCACCCACCACTGCGACCTGTATGCTCTAGTCGGCTGGCCCTCGCTACATACTCGTCGCCAGACCCACTGGCTCCAGGTCATCTATAAGTCTATGCTAGGTAAAGCTCCGCCTTAGCTCAGTTCACTGGTCACCATAGCAACACCCACCCGTAGCACGTGCTCCAGCAGGTATATCTCACTGATCATCCCCAAAGTCAACACCTCATTTGGCCGCCTTTCCTTCCAGTTCTCTGCTGCCAGTGACTGGAACGAATTGCAAAAATCGCTGAAGTTGGAGACTTTTATTTCCCTCACCAACTTTAAACATCAGTTATCAGAGCAGCTAACCGATCGCTGCAGCTGTACATAGTCCATCTGTAAATAGCCCACCCAATCTACCTACCTCATCCCCATACTGTTTTTATTTTATTTACTTTTCTGCTCTTTTGCACACCAGTATCTCTACTTGCACATGATCATCTGATGATTTATCACTCCAGTGTTAATCTGCTAAATTGTAATTATTCGCTCCTATGGCCTATTTATTGCCTACCTCCTCATGCATTTTGCACACACTGTATATAGACTTTATTTTTTCTACTGTGTCATTGACTTGTTTATTGTGTTATTGGCTTGTTTATTGTTTACTCCATGTGTAACTCTGTGTTGTTGTATGTGTCACACTGCTTTGCTTTATCTTGGCCAGGTCGTAATTGCAAATGAGAACTTGTTCTCAACTTTCCTACCTGGTTAAATAAAGGTGAAAAAACAAAAAGTAGTCTGTGTGTGCTTATGGATGTAGTCCTTGAGCTGTTGGTTAATGTTCTGTATTACGTTTCACGTTTCATGTTTTGTGTGGTAACTGCTGCTTATGCAACAGCTAATGGGGATTGTAATAAAATTCCAATACACAGCTGTATTTGTTCAGAAGATCTTGTGTTTCTATAGAATGAGGTTGTATAACAATCACAGCACACTTATCTCTTCTTTATCAGCATTCCATGTTACAAAGTAAATAACTGATTTTACATCCCATTTCAAAGTAGTTGATAACACAATGTAATATTTCAAAAAGACTTTGCCCTCTTTCTCCACAGGGCCACACCTCTTCTGAGCTAATATATCTACAGCCCAAGGACCTGATCCTCACTCTCAACACACACCCTCTCTGACACACCATCATAGCAGTCTGGTTGTGACTTGTTTTGTTTTGTGTTTAGTAGGTGTTATTAGTTGTGTATAATGTGGTATAATGTTTAAACAACCAGTTCTCTGAGTTCTAGTTTCTCTGGAATAACTGGTGAATGATGTAAACCTCTATGGTCAGAATCATAGGCACAAAGGTACATGATTCTTTTTCCACTTTTACTCCCATAACGATTTTAAAACGTGTATTTAGTGGTCATTGAAGTGTTGTGCCCTTTCATGAGATAAATGTTATCGCTAGCTAGGTTTTCAATCCAATTGATTTTGGTTTTCAATCCAATTGATTTTGGTTTTCAATCCAATTGATTTTGGTTTTCAATCCAATTGATTTTGGTTTTCAATCCAATTGATTTTCATACGAATACTCTAGAATCTGCATGAAGAAGGTATGCACATTTTCCCACC
This sequence comes from Salvelinus alpinus, assembly GCF_045679555.1. Lineage (NCBI taxonomy): Eukaryota > Metazoa > Chordata > Actinopteri > Salmoniformes > Salmonidae > Salvelinus > Salvelinus alpinus. The sequence goes on from NC_092114.1 coordinate 5,015,672, forward strand.
AAATTTACTTTTTGCGGATAAAAATCTGAGCGTGATGAGCATAGTGCACACGAAATATACTTTTCCGTTGCAGTTTTCATGTACTGGAACTGTCTGCGTTAAATAGCACTACTCTGGTCTTGGCACGTGTGCTCTAGCCAGCAGCTCTCAGATACAGTGTGTGAAGGCTGGTCTACATGATGAGATTATTATGGATAAGAGACAGAATATTTTTTATTTGTCAAACGGCAGTCAAGCATTGATCATCATGTCATCAGAATAAGACCCTCGATATTTAATTGAACGATCAAGATCACCGGGCACTTTCACCACCCTGTGAAGTTAATCTCAACGTATTTCATCTGTAGCCTAATAAACTGCATGCTGTCCTGACGAGTCATAGTGGGAGGACCACACAACATATCCCGTGACTCCCAAGTTTACTTCGATTAAATGGTTATTATATCATTTGAACCATGTCGCGCACCGTAGCTTACGAACTCGGTGGATAGTGCTAAGACAACTCTAAAACTGAGTCGCAGTGGGAGGACCACACAACATATCAAATAAATGTTTTTTGTCACACGCACCGAATACAACAAGTGTAGACCTTACAGTGAAATACTTACTTACAAGCCCTTAGCCAGCAATGCATTAAGAAGTTAAGAATAAAATAAAAAAGTAACAAATAATTAAACAGCTGCCACGCCCTGACCATAGAGAGCCCTTGGTTCTCTATGGTGTAGTAGGTCAGGGCGTGACTAGGGGGTGATCTAGTATGTTTATATCGATGTTGGTGCTAATATGGTTCCCAATTAGAGGCAGCTGTTTATCGTTGCCTCTGATTGGGGATCATATTTAGGTAACTATTTCCCCACCTGTGTTTTGTGGGATATTGACTGATTGTTAGTGTGTCTGGGCACTACGTCCTCACGGTCTTTGTAAGTTTTGTTATTTTGTTTTGATAGTTTCACTTAAATAAATATGTGGAACTATACTCACGCTGCGCCTTGGTCCGCTCATTTTCAAGAACGTGACAACAGCAGCAGTAAAATAACAAGTGAGGTTATATACAAGGGGTACCGGTGCAGAGTAAATGTGTGGGGGCACCGGTTAGTCGAGGTAATAATGTACATGTATGTGGAGTTAAAGTGAATATGCATACATTATAAACAGAGTAGCAGCAGCGTAAAAGAGGGGTCTGGGTAGCCCTGTGATTAGCTGTTCAGCAGTCTAATGGCTTGGGGGTAGAAGCTGTTCAGGAGTCTAATGGCTTGGGGGTAGAAGCTGTTCAGCAGTCTGATGGCTTGGGGGTAGAAGCTGTTCAGCAGTCTAATGGCTTGGGGGTAGAAGCTGTTCAGCAGTCTGATGGCTTGGGGGTAGAAGCTGTTCAGCAGTCTGATGGCTTGGGGGTAGAAGCTGTTCAGCAGTCTAATGGCTTGGGGGTAGAAGCTGTTCAGCAGTCTAATGGCTTGGGGGTAGAAGCTGTTCAGCAGTCTAATGGCTTGGGGGTAGAAGCTGTTCAGCAGTCTAATGGCTTGGGGGTAGACGCTGTTCAGGAGTCTGATGGCTTGGGGGTAGAAGCTGTTCAGGAGTCTAATGGCTTGGGGGTAGAAGCTGTTCAGCAGTCTAATGGCTTGGGGATAGAAGCTGTTCAGCAGTCTGATGGCTTGGGGGTAGACGCTGTTCAGCAGTCTAATGACTTGGGGTTAGAAGCTGTTCAGCAGTCTGATGGCTTGGGGGTAGAAGCTGTTCAGCAGTCTAATGGCTTGGGGGTAGAAGCTGTTCAGCAGTCTAATGGCTTGGGGGTAGAAGCTGTTCAGCAGTCTAATGGCTTGGGGGTAGAAGCTGTTCAGCAGTCTAATGGCTTGGGGGTAGACGCTGTTCAGGAGTCTAATGGCTTGGGGGTAGACTCTGTTCAGGAGTCTAATGGCTTGGGGGTAGAAGCTGTTCAGCAGTCTAATGGCTTGGGGGTAGAAGCTGTTCAGCAGTCTAATGGCTTGGGGTTAGAAGCTGTTCAGCAGTCTGATGGCTTGGGGGTAGAAGCTGTTCAGGAGTCTAATGGCTTGGGGGTAGAAGCTGTTCAGGAGTCTTATGGCTTGGGGGTAGAAGCTGTTCAGCAGTCTAATGGCTTGGGGGTAGAAGCTGTTCAGCAGTCTGATGGCTTGGGGGTAGACGCTGTTCAGCAGTCTTATGGCTTGGGGGTAGAAGCTGTTCAGCAGTCTGATGGCTTGGGGGTAGAAGCTGTTCAGCAGTCTGATGGCTTGGGGGTAGACGCTGTTCAGCAGTCTAATGACTTGGGGGTAGAAGCTGTTCAGCAGTCTGATGGCTTGGGGGTAGAAGCTGTTCAGCAGTCTAATGGCTTGGGGGTAGAAGCTGTTCAGCAGTCTAATGGCTTGGGGGTAGAAGCTGTTCAGCAGTCTGATGGCTTGGGGGTAGAAGCTGGTCAGCAGTCTAATGGTTTGGGGGTAGAAGCTGTTCAGCAGTCTGGTGGCTTGGGGGTAGAAGCTGTTCAGCAGTCTGATGGCTTGGGGGTAGAAGCTGTTCAGCAGTCTAATGGCTTGGGGGTAGAAGCTGTTCAGCAGTCTGATGGCTTGGGGGTAGAAGCTGTTCAGCAGTCTGATGGCTTGGGGGTAGAAGCTGTTCAGCAGTCTAATGGTTTGGGGGTAGAAGCTGTTCAGCAGTCTGATGGCTTGGGGGTAGAAGCTGTTCAGCAGTCTGATGGCTTGGGGGTAGAAGCTGTTCAGCAGTCTAATGGTTTGGGGGTAGAAGCTGTTCAGCAGTCTGATGGCTTGGGGGTAGAAGCTGTTCAGCAGTCTGATGGCTTGGGGGTAGAAGCTGTTCAGCAGTCTGATGGCTTGGGGGTAGAAGCTGTTCAGCAGTCTAATGGTTTGGGGGTAGAAGCTGTTCAGCAGTCTAATGGTTTGGGGGTAGAAGCTGTTCAGCAGTCTGATGGCTTGGGGGTAGAAGCTGTTCATCAGTCTAATGGTTTGGGGGTAGAAGCTGTTCAGGAGTCTAATGGCTTGGGGGTAGACGCTGTTCAGGAGTCTAATGGCTTGGGGGTAGACGCTGTTCAGGAGTCTAATGGCTTGGGGGTAGAAGCTGTTCAGGAGTCTAATGGCTTGGGGGTAGAAGCTGTTCAGCAGTCTAATGGCTTGGGGGTAGACGCTGTTCAGGAGTCTTATGGCTTGGGGGTAGAAGCTGTTCAGCAGTCTAATGGCTTGGGGGTAGAAGCTGTTCAGGAGTCTAATGGCTTGGGGGTAGAAGCTGTTCAGCAGTCTTATGGCTTGGGGGTAGAAGCTGTTCAGCAGTCTAATGGCTTGGGGGTAGAAGCTGTTCAGCAGTATGATGGCTTGGGGGTAGACGCTGTTCAGCAGTCTGATGGCTTGGGGGTAGAAGCTGTTCAGCAGTCTAATGGCTTGGGGGTAGAAGCTGTTTAGGAGTCTAATGGCTTGGGGGTAGACGCTGTTCAGGAGTCTAATGGCTTGGGGGTAGAAGCTGTTCAGCAGTCTAATGGCTTGGGGGTAGAAGCTGTTCAGGAGTCTAATGGCTTGGGGGTAGACGCTGTTCATGAGTCTTATGGCTTGGGGGTAGAAGCTGTTCAGCAGTCTGATGGCTTGGGGGTAGAAGCTGTTCAGCAGTCTAATGGCTTGGGGGTAGAAGCTGTTCAGGAGTCTAATGGCTTGGGGGTAGAAGCTGTTCAGCAGTCTAATGGCTTGGGGGTAGACGCTGTTCAGCAGTCTAATGGCTTGGGGGTAGAAGCTGTTCAGCAGTCTAATGGCTTGGGGGTAGACGCTGTTCAGCAGTCTAATGGCTTGGGGGTAGAAGCTGTTCAGCAGTCTTATGGCTTGGGGGTAGAATCTGTTCAGCAGTCTAATGGCTTGGGGGTAGAAGCTGTTCAGCAGTATGATGGCTTGGGGGTAGACGCTGTTCAGCAGTCTGATGGCTTGGGGGTAGAAGCTGTTCAGCAGTCTAATGGCTTGGGGGTAGAAGCTGTTCAGCAGTCTGATGGCTTGGGGGTAGAAGCTGTTCATCAGTCTAATGGCTTGGGGGTAGAAGCTGTTTAGGAGTCTAATGGCTTGGGGGTAGACGCTGTTCAGGAGTCTAATGGCTTGGGGGTAGAAGCTGTTCAGCAGTCTTATGGCTTGGGGGTAGAAGCTGTTCAGCAGTCTAATGGCTTGGGGGTAGAAGCTGTTCAGCAGTATGATGGCTTGGGGGTAGACGCTGTTCAGCAGTCTGATGGCTTGGGGGTAGAAGCTGTTCAGCAGTCTAATGGCTTGGGGGTAGAAGCTGTTTAGGAGTCTAATGGCTTGGGGGTAGACGCTGTTCAGGAGTCTAATGGCTTGGGGGTAGAAGCTGTTCAGCAGTCTAATGGCTTGGGGGTAGAAGCTGTTCAGGAGTCTAATGGCTTGGGGGTAGACGCTGTTCATGAGTCTTATGGCTTGGGGGTAGAAGCTGTTCAGCAGTCTGATGGCTTGGGGGTAGAAGCTGTTCAGCAGTCTAATGGCTTGGGGGTAGAAGCTGTTCAGCAGTCTAATGGCTTGGGGGTAGAAGCTGTTCAGCAGTCTAATGGCTTGGGGGTAGACGCTGTTCAGCAGTCTAATGGCTTGGGGGTAGAAGCTGTTCAGCAGTCTAATGGCTTGGGGGTAGACGCTGTTCAGCAGTCTAATGGCTTGGGGGTAGAAGCTGTTCAGCAGTCTTATGGCTTGGGGGTAGAATCTGTTCAGCAGTCTAATGGCTTGGGGGTAGAAGCTGTTCAGCAGTATGATGGCTTGGGGGTAGACGCTGTTCAGCAGTCTGATGGCTTGGGGGTAGAAGCTGTTCAGCAGTCTAATGGCTTGGGGGTAGAAGCTGTTCAGCAGTCTGATGGTTTGGGGGTAGAAGCTGTTCATCAGTCTAATGGCTTGGGGGTAGAAGCTGTTCAGCAGTCTAATGGCTTGGGGGTAGAAGCTGTTCAGCAGTCTGATGGCTTGGGGGTAGAAGCTGTTCAGGAGTCTAATGGCTTGGGGGTAGAAGCTGTTCAGCAGTCTAATGGCTTGGGGGTAGAAGCTGTTCAGCAGTCTGATGGCTTGGGGGTAGAAGCTGTTCAGCAGTCTAATGGCTTGGGGGTAGAAGCTGTTAAGAAGCCTTTTGGACCCAGCAAGGGGCTTCTTTCCAGTTAGGGGCGTGTTTCCAGTTAGGGGCTTGTTTCCAGCTAGGGGCTTGTTTCCAGTTAGGGGCTTGTTTCCAGCTAGGGGCTTGTTTCCAGCTAGGGGCTTGTTTCCAGCTAGTGGCTTGTTTCCAGTTAGGGGCTTGTTTCCAGTTAGGGGCTTGTTTCCAGCTAGTGGCTTGTTTCCAGTTAGGGGCTTGTTTCCAGTTAGGGGCTTGTTTCCAGCTAGGGGCTTGTTTCCAGCTAGGGGCTTGTTTCCAGCTAGTGGCTTGTTTCCAGTTTTTATTTATTTATTTTTATTTTATTTTTTATTTTTACCTTTATTTAACTAGGCAAGTCAGTTAAGAACAAATTCTTATTTTCAATGACGGCCTAGGAACAGTGGGTTAACTGCCTGTTCAGGGGCAGAACGACAGATTTGTACCTTGTCAGCTCGGGGATTTGAACTTGCAACCTTTCGGTTACTAGTCCAACGCTCTAACCACTAGGCTACCCTGCCGCCCCAAGTTAGGGGCTTGTTTCCAGCTAGGGGCTTGTTTCCAGTTAGGGGCTTGTTTCCAGCTAGTGGCTTGTTTCCAGTTAGGGGCTTGTTTCCAGTTAGGGGCTTGTTTCCAGTTAGGGGCTTGTTTCCAGCTAGTGGCTTGTTTCCAGCTAGGGGCTTGTTTCCAGTTAGGGGCTTGTTTCCAGCTAGGGGCTTGTTTCCAGCTAGTGGCTTGTTTCCAGCTAGGGGCTTGTTTCCAGTTAGGGGCTTGTTTCCAGCTAGGGGCGTGTTTCCAGTTGTTTCCAGCTAGGGGCTTGTTTCCAGCTAGGGGCTTGTTTCCAGTTAGGGGCTTGTTTCCAATTAGAGGCTTGTTTCCAGTTAGGGGCTTGTTTCCAGTTAGGGGCTTGTTTCCAGTTAGGGGCTTGTTTCCAGTTAGGGGTGTGTTTCCAGTTAGGGGCTTGTTTCCAGCTAGGGGCTTGTTTCCAGTTAGGGGCTTGTTTCCAGTTAGGGGCTTGTTTCCAGTTAGGGGCTTGTTTCCAGTTAGGGGCTTGTTTCCAGCTAGGGGCTTGTTTCCAGCTAGGGGCTTGTTTCCAGTTAGGGGCTTGTTTCCGGCTAGGGGCTTGTTTCCGGTTAGGGGCTTGTTTCCGGCTAGGGGCTTGTTTCCAGTTAGGGGCTTGTTTCCAGCTAGTGGCTTGTTTCCAGTTAGGGGCTTGTTTCCAGTTAGGGGCTTGTTTCCAGCTAGGGGCTTGTTTCCAGCTAGGGGCTTGTTTCCAGCTAGTGGCTTGTTTCCAGTTTTTATTTATTTTATTTTTTTTTAAATTTTTTTTTTAACCTTTATTTAACTAGGCAAGTCAGTTAAGAACAAATTCTTATTTTCAATGACGGCCTAGGAACAGTGGGTTAACTGCCTGTTCAGGGGCAGAACGACAGATTTGTACCTTGTCAGCTCGGGGATTTGAACTTGCAACCTTTCGGTTACTAGTCCAACGCTCTAACCACTAGGCTACCCTGCCGCCCCAAGTTAGGGGCTTGTTTCCAGCTAGGGGCTTGTTTCCAGTTAGGGGCTTGTTTCCAGCTAGTGGCTTGTTTCCAGTTAGGGGCTTGTTTCCAGTTAGGGGCTTGTTTCCAGCTAGTGGCTTGTTTCCAGCTAGGGGCTTGTTTCCAGTTAGGGGCTTGTTTCCAGCTAGGGGCTTGTTTCCAGCTAGGGGCTTGTTTCCAGTTAGGGGCTTGTTTCCAGTTAGGGGCTTGTTTACAGCTAGGGGCTTGTTTACAGTTAGGGGCTTGTTTACAGTTAGGGGCTTGTTTCCAGCTAGTGGCTTGTTTCCAGCTAGGGGCTTGTTTCCAGTTAGGGGCTTGTTTCCAGTTAGGGGCTTGTTTCCAGCTAGGGGCGTGTTTCCAATTAGTGGCTTGTTTCCAGCTAGTGGCTTGTTTCCAGCTAGGGGCTTGTTTCCAGTTAGGGGCTTGTTTCCAGTTAGGGGCTTGTTTCCAGCTAGGGGCGTGTTTCCAGTTAGGGGCTTGTTTCCAGCTAGGGGCTTGTTTCCAGTTAGGGGTGTGTTTCCAGTTAGGGGCTTGTTTCCAGTTAGGGGCGTGTTTCCAGTTAGTGGCTTGTTTCCAGCTAGGGGTTTGTTTCCAGCTAGGGGCTTGTTTCCAGTTAGGGGCTTGTTTCCAATTAGAGGCTTGTTTCCAGTTAGGGGCTTGTTTCCAGTTAGGGGCTTGTTTCCAGTTAGGGGCTTGTTTCCAGTTAGGGGCTTGTTTCCAGTTAGGGGTGTGTTTCCAGTTAGGGGCTTGTTTCCAGCTAGGGGCTTGTTTCCAGTTAGGGGCTTGTTTCCAGTTAGGGGCTTGTTTCCAGTTAGGGGCTTGTTTCCAGTTAGGGGCTTGTTTCCAGTTAGGGGCTTGTTTCCAGCTAGGGGCTTGTTTCCAGTTAGGGGCTTGTTTCCAGCTAGGGACTTGTTTCCAGTTAGGGGCTTGTTTCCAGTTAGGGGCTTGTTTCCAGTTAGGGGCTTGTTTCCAGCTAGTGGCTTGTTTCCGGCTAGGGGCTTGTTTCCGGCTAGGGGCTTGTTTCCAGCTAGGGGCTTGTTTCCAGCTAGGGGCTTGTTTCCAGTTAGGGGCTTGTTTCCGGCTAGGGGCTTGTTTCCGGTTAGGGGCTTGTTTCCGGCTAGGGGCTTGTTTCCAGCTAGGGGCTTGTTTCCGGTTAGGGGCTTGTTTCCGGCTAGGGGCTTGTTTCCGGCTAGGGGCTTGTTTCCAGCTAGGGGCTTGTTTCCAGCTAGGGGCTTGTTTCCGGCTAGGGGCTTGTTTCCGGCTAGGGGCTTGTTTCCGGCTAGGGGCTTGTTTCCGGCTAGGGGCTTGTTTCCGGCTAGGGGCTTGTTTCCAGCTAGGGGCTTGTTTCCAGCTAGTGGTCTTGTTTCCAGTTAGGGGCTTGTTTCCGGCTAGGGGCTTGTTTCCAGTTAGGGGCTTGTTTCCAGCTAGGGGCTTGTTTCCAGCTAGGGGCTTGTTTCCAGCTAGGGGCTTGTTTCCAGCTAGGGGTCTTGTTTCCAGTTAGGGGCTTGTATAATGTTACGCCTCCTTTCACATCATTAGAAGGAGAATCTTTACAGTCCTTTTGTGAAAGGGAAATTTCTCTCAAGAGAGAAGGACATGACTATGCTTCGAAAGACAAAACCTCCCTGCTTTCAGTGAGAATGTCCTCTTATGACAAAGGACACACATCGTAGCCTAAATCCTGCTCCTTCCCACACACACAGACACACACACACCCATCTACCTGGCTGGGTGGAGCTGTCCAGCCTCAGGCTGTGTAAAAGGAAATCTCCCAGGTGTCAGTCATTCAATAGTGGCGCTGGAGAATTTGATCAGGCTGTTCATTGTCCCTGTGAAAAGGAGGATTTGCTTCAGACAGCCTGAGAGTTAGTTCCCATTCTGGCTCCTGTTCTACTTTATCTTCCAGAGGTAGAGCTTTTATGTAGCAGAGCAACTTTGGGTTAGCTAACCCACCAACTGTTGTTTTCTGTTGATCATCACATACAGTATAGTTTTGGAAATACGATTATTCACAACTTTCTTTTTGACAATCAATTTATTTTAAAACATGTTTTAAATTGGGGCGCGTAAGGTCAGATGAAGTGCCAAGAGAATCACAGAGCTTTGAATGTGTTTTCGAGTCCTTCATTAATAAGACAGGACAATTATCTGTGTCTGCAGACTATTGTCAGAATATGTCCCACAACTTTCAACCCACAGGACTAGAGACTAGTGAACGCTGAGAAGAGAGTTGTTGCAGTATCCAGATGACTACTGTTTTTATTTAAACCCAGTTTTATTGGTGTCATACATGTTTACATGTCAATTTCACATGTCCTTTTTCTCCCTCTCCCTCCCTGGTGAAGGATGTTGAAGGAACAGGAAGTAACTCTGTTCTTCCCTTTCATTCAGTCACTTCCTCTACTACTCTCCCTGCCCCACCCCCTCTCTCCCTGCCCCTCCCCCTGCCTCTCTCCCTCCACCATCATTGTCCCGGTGTTGTCAGACAAGGCACAACACTACCGTTATGTACCTCACGTGGCACTCCTCGACTGCATCTCATAGGGCTCTGGTCAAAAGTAGTGCAGATGGGCCCTGCTCAAAAGTAGTGCACTATGTAGGGAATAGTGTGCCATTTGGAGCGCAGACCTCCTCTCAGTGATGCAGCCAGTTATCAGAAGGTGACATCAGAGCTGAACTCACCCTCCACTGGAGAAACACAGGGAAAGGATTGTGCAAGCAGGCGTTGACATACAGGTGGCTAGCTCCTGTTGTCCTCTCATTTTCTCTCCTCTTCTCTCCTCTTCTCTCCATTTCTCTCCTCTTCTCTCCATTTCTCTCCTCTTCTCTCCAATCCATTTCTCTCCTCTTCTCTCCTCTCTTTTTCTCTCCTCTCTTCTCCTCTCCATTTCTCTCTTCTCCATTTCTCTCCTCTCCATTTCTCTCCTCTCCATTTCTCTAATGTTCTCTCCTCTCCATTTCTCTCCTCTCCATTTCTCTCTTCTCAATTTCTCTTCTCTTCTCTTCTCCATTTCTCTCTTCTCCATTTCTCTCTTCTCCATTTCTCTCCTCTCCATTTCTCTCCTCTCCTCTTCTCTCCTCTCCATTTCTCTAATGTTCTCTCCTCTCCATTTCTCTAATGTTCTCTCCTCTCCATTTCTCTAATGTTCTCTCCTCTCCATTTCTCTCCTCTCCATTTCTCTCCTCTCCATTTCTCTCCTCTCCTCTGTGGAGAGGAGCTTGCTGATTGGTGAGAAGGATACGAATGCCAGGCAGAGCATATGATGCAGCTGCCCCTTTAAGAGCCAGTGGAATGTGATGCTGTGCCAAGTCTAGGTCCAAAAGGCTCCATAACAGATTCTACCCCTAACCCATAAGACTGCTACACAGTTAATGAAATTGCTACCCAGACTATTTGCATTACTTTTTACGCCGCTGATATTCTCTGTTTATTATCTATGCAAAGTCACTTTAGCCCTACCTACATGTACATATTACCTCAATTACTTTGATTACCTCGTACCCCTGCATATTGACTCGGTACCGGTACCCCCTGTATTTTGCCTCCACATTGACTCTGTACAGGTACCCCTGTATATAGCCTCCACATTGACTCTGTACAGGTACCCCCTGTATATAGCCTCCACATTGACTCTGTACAGGTACCCCCTGTATATAGCCTCCACATTGACTCTGTACCGGTACCGCCTGTATATAGCCTCCACATTGACTCTGTACAGGTACCCCCTGTATATAGCCTCCACATTGACTCTGTACAGGTACCCCCTGTATATAGCCTCCACACTGACTCTGTACAGGTACCCCTCTGTATATAGCCTCCACATTGACTCTGTACCGGTACCCCCTGTATATAGCCTCCACACTGACTCTGTACCGGTACCCCCTGTATATAGCCTCCACACTGACTCTGTACCGGTACCCCCTGTATATAGCCTCCACATTGACTCTGTACCGGTACCCCCTGTATATAGCCTCCACATTGACTCTGTACCGGTACCCCCTGTATATAGCCTCGTTACTACACCGTACCCCTGCACTTTGACTCGGTACTGGTACCCCCAATATTTAGCCTGCACATTGACTCGGTACCGGTACCCCCTGTATATAGCCTCCACATTGAAAAGGTACCGGCACCCCCTATATTTAGCCTCGTTACTACACCGTACCCCTGCACTTTGACTCGGTACTGGTACCCCCAATATTTAGCCTGCACATTGACTTGGTACTGATACACCCTGTATTTAGCCTCAACATTGACTCGGTACCGGTACCCCCTGTATTTAGCTCGTTACTACCCTGTACACCTGCACATTGACTCTGTACCGGTACCCCCTGTATTTAGCTCGTTACTACCCTGTACACCTGCACATTGACTCGGTACTGGTACCCTCTGTATTTAGCCTGCACATTGACTCGGTACCGGTACCCCATGTATATAGCCTCCACATTGAAAAGGTACCGCCACCCCCTGTATTTAGCCTGCACATTGACTCGGTACCGGTACCCCCTGTATTTATCCTCCATATTGACTCTTTACCGGCACCCTCTGTATATAGCCTCCACATTGACTCGGTACCGGTACCACCTGTAAATAGCCTCCACATTGACTCTGTACCGGTACCACCTGTATATAGCCTCATTACTACCCTGTACCCCTCCACATTGACTCGGTACCGGTACCCCCCTGTATATAGCCTCCACATTGACTCGGGTACCGGTACCCCCCTGTATTTAGCCTCCACATTCACTCGGTACCGGTACCCCCTGTATATAGTCTCCACATTGACTCGGTACCGGTACCCTCCTGTATTTAGCCTCCACATTCACTCGGTACCGGTACCCCCTGTATATAGCCTGCACATTGACTCGGTACCGGTACCCTCCTGTATTTAGCCTCCACATTCACTCGGTACCGGTACCCCCTGTATATAGCCTGCACATTGACTCGGTACCGGTACCCCCTGTATATAGTCTCCACATTGACTCGGTACTGGTACCCCCTGTATATAACCTCCACATTGACTCGGTACCGGTACCCCCTGTATATAGTCTCCACATTGACTCGGTACTGGTACCCCCTGTATATAACCTCCACATTGACTCGGTACCGGTATCCCCTGTATATATCCTCCACATTGACTCTGTACCGGTACCCCCTGTATATAACCTCCACATTGACTCGGTACCGGTACCCCCTGTATATAGCCTCCACATTGACTCTGTACCGGTACCCCCTGTATATAGCATCCACATTGACTCGGTACCGGTACCCCCTGTATTTAGCCTAGTTATTGTTATTTTATTGTTACCTTTTTTTTATTTTTGTCAATCTTTTTATAAAAAAACATTTGAGATACCTGCTGCTGCCCCTTTAAGAGCCAGTGGATTGTGATGCTGCTGCCCCTTTAAGAGCCAGTGGAATGTGATGCTGCTGCCCCTTTAAGAGCCAGCGGAATGTGATGCTGCTGCCCCTTTAAGAGCCAGTGGAATGTGATGCTGCTGCCCCTTTAAGAACCAGCGGAATGTGATGCTGCTGCCCCTTTAAGAGCCAGCGGAATGTGATGCTGCTGCCCCTTTAAGAGCCAGTGGAATGTGATGCTGCTGCCCTTTTAAGAGCCAGTGGATTGTGATGCTGCTGCCCCTTTAAGAGCCAGTGGAATGTGATGCTGCTGCCCCTTTAAGAGCCAGTGGAATGTGATGCTGCTGCCCCTTTAAGAGCCAGTGGATTGTGATGCTGCTGCCCCTTTAAGAGCCAGCGGAATGTGATGCTGCTGCCCCTTTAAGAGCCAGCGGAATGTGATGCTGCTGCCCCTTTAAGAGCCAGCGGAATGTGATGCTGCTGCCCCTTTAAGAGCCAGTGGATTGTGATGCTGCTGCCCCTTTAAGAGCCAGTGGAATGTGATGCTGGTTAGCCCTGAGTCTTCATCTGAGCTCCCATATGCATTGTGCGTAAAGCCGAGTGGAGCGGAGAGGATCAACCTGGGCCTTGTCTGTTACATTCAAGCACACTGCCATCTCCCTCTGCCATCTGTGCTTATGGTTACCTGCCCAACAGGTACACACACAGATCCCAGCCAAGCCCAGACAAGCTTCCTTTCCCCTAAAGTAATACCAGGCATGCAGGTACACCTTTCACCTTTACCACAGCAGCACACATTCATTTTAGGTACAGAGGAATCTCCTAACCTCTGAAATGTCTTTCATACCCCTGCCTGTCTGTCTACATCCTAACCTCTTTCATACCCCTGCCTGTCTGTATACATCCTAACCTCTTTCATACCCCTGCCTGTCTGTATACATCCTAACCTCTTTCATACCCCTGCCTGTCTGTATACAACCTAACCTCTTTCATACCCCTGCCTGTCTGTATACATCCTAACCTCTTTCATACCCCTGCCTGTCTGTATACATCCTAACCTCTTTCATACCCCTGCCTGTCTGTATACATCCGAACCCCTGACATGCCCCTGCCTGTCTGTATACATCCTAACCTCTTTCATACCCCTGCCTGTCTGTATACATCCTAACCCCTGACATGCCCCTGCCTGTCTGTCTACATCCTAACCCCTGACATGCCCCTGCCTGTCTGTATACATCCGAACCCCTGACATGCCCCTGCCTGTCTGTATACATCCGAACCCCTGACATGCCCCTGCCTGTCTGTATACATCCTAACCCCTGACATGCCCCTGCCTGTCTGTATACATCCTAACCTCTTTCATACCCCTGCCTGTCTGTATACATCCGAACCCCTGACATGCCCCTGCCTGTCTGTATACATCCGAACCCCTGACATACCCCTGCCTGTCTGTATACATCCTAACCCCTGACATGCCCCTGCCTGTCTGTATACATCCTAACCCCTGACATGCCCCTGCCTGTCTGTATACATCCTAACCCCTGACATGCCCCTGCCTGTCTGTATACATCCTAACCCCTGACATAACCCTGCCTGTCTGTATACATCCTAAACCCTGACATGCCCCTGCCTGTCTGTATACATCCTAACCCCTGACATGCCCCTGCCTGTCTGTATACATCCTAACCCCTGACATGCCCCTGCCTGTCTGTATACATCCTAACCTCTTTCATACCCCTGCTTGTCTGTATACATCCTAACCTCTTTCATACCCCTGCCTGTCTGTATACATCCTAACCCCTGACATGCCCCTGCCTGTCTGTATACATCCTAACCCCTGACATGCCCCTGCCTGTCTGTATACATCCTAACCCCTGACATAACCCTGCCTGTCTGTATACATCCTAACCCCTGACATGCCCCTGCCTGTCTGTATACATCCTAACCCCTGACATGCCCCTGCCTGTCTGTATACATCCTAACCCCTGACATGCCCCTGCCTGTCTGTATACATCCTAACCTCTTTCATACCCCTGCCTGTCTGTATACATCCTAACCTCTTTCATACCCCTGCCTGTCTGTATACATCCTAACCCCTGACATGCCCCTGCCTGTCTGTATACATCCTAACCTCTTTCATACCCCTGCCTGTCTGTATACATCCTAACCCCTGACATGCCCCTGCCTGTCTGTATACATCCGAACCCCTGACATGCCCCTGCCTGTCTGTATACATCCTAACCCCTGACATGCCCCTGCCTGTCTGTATACATCCTAACCTCTTTCATACCCCTGCCTGTCTGTATACATCCTAACCCCTGACATGCCCCTGCCTGTCTGTATACATCCGAACCCCTGACATACCCCTGCCTGTCTCTATACATCCTAACCCCTGACATGCCCCTGCCTGTCTGTATACATCCTAACCCCTGACATGCCCCTGCCTGTCTGTATACATCCTAACCCCTGACATGCCCCTGCCTGTCTGTATACATCCTAACCTCTGACATGCCCCTGCCTGTCGTTATACATCCTAACCTCTTTCATACCCCTGCCTGTCTGTATACATCCTAACCCCTGACATGCCCCTGCCGGTCTGTATACATCCGAACCCCTGACATACCCCTGCCTGTCTGTATACATCCTAACCCCTGACATGCCCCTGCCTGTCTGTTTACATCATAACCCCTGACATGCCCCTGCCTGTCTGTATACATCCTAACCCCTGACATGCCCCTGCCTGTCTGTATACATCCTAACCCCTGACATGCCCCTGCCTGTCTGTATACATCCTAACCCCTGACATGCCCCTGCCTGTCTGTATACATCCTAACCCCTGACATGCCCCTGCCTGTCTGTATACATCCTAACCCCTGACATGCCCCTGCCTGTCTGTATACATCCTAACCCCTGACATGCCCCTGCCTGTCTGTATACATCCTAACCCCTGACATGCCCCTGCCTGTCTGTATACATCCTAACCCCTGACATGCCCCTGCCTGTCTGTATACATCCTAACCTCTGACATGCCCCTGCCTGTCTGTATACATCCGAACCCCTGACATACCCCTGCCTGTCTGTATACATCCTAACCCCTGACATGCCCCTGCCTGTCTGTATACATCCTAACCCCTGACATGCCCCTGCCTGTCTGTATACATCCTAACCCCTGACATGCCCCTGCCTGTCTGTATACATCCTAACCTCTGACATGCCCCTGCCTGTCTGTATACATCCTAACCTCTTTCATACCCCTGCCTGTCTGTATACATCCTAACCCCTGACATGCCCCTGCCTGTCTGTATACATCCTAACCCCTGACATGCCCCTGCCTGTCTGTATACATCCTAACCCCTGACATGCCCCTGCCTGTCTGTATACATCCTAACCCCTGACATGCCCCTGCCTGTCTGTATACATCCTAACCCCTGACATGCCCCTGCCTGTCTGTATACATCCTAACCTCTGACATGCCCCTGCCTGTCTGTATACATCCGAACCCCTGACATGCCCCTGCCTGTCTGTATACATCCGAACCCCTGACATGCCCCTGCCTGTCTGTATACATCCTAACCCCTGACATGCCCCTGCCTGTCTGTATACATCCTAACCCCTGACATGCCCCTGCCTGTCTGTATACATCCGAACCCCTGACATGCCCCTGCCTGTCTGTATACATCCGAACCCCTGACATGCCCCTGCCTGTCTGTATACATCCTAACCCCTGACATGCCCCTGCCTGTCTGTATACATCCTAACCTCTTTCATACCCCTGCCTGTCTGTATACATCCTAACCTCTTTCATACCCCTGCCTGTCTGTATACATCCTAACCCCTGACATGCCCCTGCCTGTCTGTATACATCCTAACCCCTGACATGCCCCTGCCTGTCTGTATACATCCTAACCCCTGACATGCCCCTGCCTGTCTGTATACATCCTAACCCCTGACATGCCCCTGCCTGTCTGTATACATCCTAACCCCTGACATGCCCCTGCCTGTCTGTATACATCCTAACCTCTTTCATACCCCTGCCTGTCTGTATACATCCTAACCCCTGACATGCCCCTGCCTGCCTGTATACATCCTAACCCCTGACATGCCCCTGCCTGTCTGTATACATCCTAACCCCTGACATGCCCCTGCCTGTCTGTATACATCCTAACCCCTGACATGCCCCTGCCTGTCTGTATACATCCTAACCTCTTTCATACCCCTGCCTGTCTGTATACATCCTAACCCCTGACATGCCCCTGCCTGTCTGTATACATCCTAACCCCTGACATGCCCCTGCCTGTCTGTTTACATCCTAACCCCTGACATGCCCCTGCCTGTCTGTATACATCCTAACCCCTGACATGCCCCTGCCTGTCTGTATACATCCTAACCCCTGACATGCCCCTGCCTGTCTGTATACATCCTAACCTCTGACATGCCCCTGCCTGTCTGTATACATCCTAACCCCTGACATGCCCCTTGCCTGTCTGTATACATCCTAACCCCTGACATGCCCCTGCCTGTCTGTATACATCCTAACCTCTGACATGCCCCTGCCTGTCTGTGTACATCCGAACCCCTGACATGCCCCTGCCTGTCTTCACACCGTCTGTTAAGTAGAATCTCAACCTTCAGAAGGGAATACTATTAAATGTTACACATTCCAAAGGGGAGGAAAATAGGTAGAAATGCCTGGAAAGTATTCAGCATGTGGAATCACATTTAGCCTGAATCATTTCAACACATCTGTAAGAGAAAAGGACCAATCAATCAGTAACAAGTAATCTGTTCTCTGTTTTCTCTCTGTTCTCTTTCTCTCTTCTCTGTTCTCTCTCTGTTCTCTCTTCTCTCTGTTCTCTCTCTGTTCTCTCTTCTCTCTGTTCTCTGTTCTCTCTTCTCTCTCTGTTCTCTCTTCTCTCTGTTCTCTGTTCTCTCTTCTCTCTCTGTTCTCTTCTCTCTCTGTTCTCTTCTCTCTCTGTTCTCTCTCTGTTCTCTCTCTCTTCTCTGTTCTCTCTCTGTTCTCTGTTCTCTCTGTTCTCTTCTCTCTGTTCTCTCTCTGTTCTCTCTCTGTTCTCTGTTCTCTCTTCTCTCTGTTCTCTTCTCTCTGTTCTCTTCTCTCTCTGTTCTCTCTCTGTTCTCTGTTCTCTGTTCTCTCTGTTCTCTTCTCTCTGTTCTCTTCTCTCTCTGTTCTCTCTCTGTTCTCTGTTCTCTGTTCTCTGTTCTCTGTTCTCTCTCTGTTCTCTGTTCTCTCTCTGTTCTCTGTTCTCTGTTCTCTCTCTGTTCTCTGTTCTCTCTCTGTTCTCTGTTCTCTGTTCTCTCTCTGTTCTCTGTTCTCTCTCTGTTCTCTGTTCTCTGTTCTCTCTCTGTTCTCTGTTCTCTCTCTGTTCTCTGTTCTCTGTTCTCTCTCTGTTCTCTGTTCTCTGTTCTCTGTTCTCTGTTCTCTGTTCTCTGTTCTCTGTTCTCTGTTCTCTCTCTGTTCTCTGTTCTCTGTTCTCTGTTCTCTCTTCTCTCTCTGTTCTCTCTTCTCTCTGTTCTCTCTTCTCTCTCTGTTCTGTTTTCTCTCTGTTCTCTCTTCTCTCTCTGTTCTGTTTTCTCTCTGTTCTCTCTTCTCTCTCTGTTTTCTCTCTCTGTTTTCTCTCTCTTCTCCCTCTGTCCTCTTTCTTGCTCGTATCTCTCTCCCTCTCTCCCTCTCTCCCTCTCTCTCTCTCTCTCTCTCTCTCTCTCTCTCTCTCTCTCTCTCTCTCTCTCTCTCTCTCTCTCTCTCTCTCTCTCTCTCTCTCTCTCTCTCTCTCTCTCTCTCTCTCTCTCTCTCTCTCTCTCTCTCTCTCTCTCTCAGTGTTGTGGTTTCGCAGGTTTCGCAGCATTAACCCTAATCCATTGGGACTGTTGTTGAGGGAATGCCATGCATGCTCTGCTCTTTGCAAGAGGACCCCACCTGTATTTATTTAGCAACTCCATTTACACACAGCATTGAAAAGCCCAGGTGCTCACTTAAACAAATTAGAGAAGGGAGGATAGTGACCATTAGCAAAACACACACTAACACACAAAAGGGAGGCCTGACTCAAAAGCTTCACTGTTCAACTGAACTTTTCACTGATAATGTGTATGTATTTCCATAGCTAAACTTATGCCTCAAGATTATTCATAAGCAAATGCATGCTTCTTCCCGAAGTTGCAACAATAACTTAGTAAGTACACTTAGTAATACAACAAAGTAAGCAAAATACTCCTAAAATGTCTAAATGCAAAATCTAAAATGGAATGTCTGAGCACCCCAACAACCATGAATGAAATATATGGATCAGAAATGAATAAAATGTATGGACCCAAGTCTTCCCTTTTCCCCAGGTGGAAGATCGGCTTGACCGATGATGTGACCCACAACTCCCAGAGCAGACTGAGTGAGTCCTCTTGTCCTGATTGATATCTACAACAACAACTGTAGGCCCTGGTCAAAAGGAGTGCACTATGTAGGGAAAGGGTGCCATTTGGTAAGCAGCCTGACTGTGGTTGAGATAACATCTGAAGGGTGCTCTCCATGGACGCAGCCAGACTGTGGGGTTGAGATAACATCTGAAGGTCTCCATGGATACAGCCTGACTGTGGAGTTGAGATAACATCTGAAGGTCTCTATGGATACAGCCTGACTGTGGGGTTGAGATAACATCTGAAGGGTAGTCTCCATGGATACAGCCAGACTGTGGGGTTGAGATAACATCTGAAGGTCTCCATGGATACAGCCAGACTGTGGGGTTGAGATAACATCTGAAGGTCTCCATGGATACAGCCAGACTGTGGGGTTGAGATAACATCTGCAGGTCTCCATGGATACAGCCTGACTGTGGAGTTGAGATAACATCTGAAGGGTGGTCTCCATGGATACAGCCTGACTGTGGAGTTGAGATAACATCTGAAGGGTGGTCTCCATGGATACAGCCAGACTGTGGGGTTGAGATAACATCTGAAGGTCTCCATGGATACAACCAGACTGTGGAGTTGAGATAACATCTGAAGGTCTCCATGGATACAGCCAGACTGTGGAGTTGAGATAACATCTGAAGGTCTCCATGGATACAGCCAGACTGTGGGGTTGAGATAACATCTGAAGGGTGGTCTCCATGGATACAGCCTGACTGTGGAGTTGAGATAACATCTGAAGGTCTCCATGGATACAGCCAGACTGTGGAGTTGAGATAACATCTGAAGGGTGGTCTCCATGGATACAGGCAGACTGTGGGGTTGAGATAACATCTGAAGGGTGGTCTCCATGGATACAGGCAGACTGTGGGGTTGAGATAACATCTGCAGGTCTCCATGGATACAGCCAGACTGTGGGGTTGAGATAACATCTGAAGGTCTCCATGGATACAGCCTGACTGTGGAGTTGAGATAACATCTGAAGGTCTCCATGGATACAGCCTGACTGTGGAGTTGAGATAACATCTGAAGGGTGGTCTCCATGGATACAGCCTGACTGTGGAGTTGAGATAACATCTGAAGGGTGGTCTCCATGGATACAGCCTGACTGTGGGGTTGAGATAACATCTGCAGGTCTCCATGGATACAGCCTGACTGTGGAGTTGAGATAACATCTGAAGGTCTCCATGGATACAGCCTGACTGTGGAGTTGAGATAACATCTGAAGGGTGGTCTCCATGGATACAGCCTGACTGTGGAGTTGAGATAACATCTGAAGGGTGGTCTCCATGGATACAGCCTGACTGTGGAGTTGAGATAACATCTGAAGGGTGGTCTCCATGGATACAGCCTGACTGTGGAGTTGAGATAACATCTGAAGGTCTCCATGGATACAGCCAGACTGTGGAGTTGAGATAACATCTGAAGGTCTCCATGGATACAGCCAGACTGTGGGGTTGAGATAACATCTGAAGGTCTCCATGGATACAGCCAGACTGTGGAGTTGAGATAACATCTGAAGGTCTCCATGGATACAGCCAGACTGTGGGGTTGAGATAACATCTGAAGGTCTCCATGGATACAGCCAGACTGTGGGGTTGAGATAACATCTGAAGGTCTCCATGGATACAGCCTGACTGTGGAGTTGAGATAACATCTGAAGGGTGGTCTCTATGGATACAGCCTGACTGTGGAGTTGAGATAACATCTGAAGGTCTCCATGGATACAGCCTGACTGTGGGGTTGAGATAACATCTGAAGGGTGGTCTCCATGGATACAGCCAGACTGTGGGGTTGAGATAACATCTGCAGGTCTCCATGGATACAGCCTGACTGTGGAGTTGAGATAACATCTGAAGGTCTCCATGGATACAGCCTGACTGTGGAGTTGAGATAACATCTGAAGGGTGGTCTCCATGGATACAGCCTGACTGTGGAGTTGAGATAACATCTGAAGGGTGGTCTCCATGGATACAGCCTGACTGTGGAGTTGAGATAACATCTGAAGGGTGGTCTCCATGGATACAGCCTGACTGTGGAGTTGAGATAACATCTGAAGGTCTCCATGGATACAGCCAGACTGTGGAGTTGAGATAACATCTGAAGGTCTCCATGGATACAGCCAGACTGTGGGGTTGAGATAACATCTGAAGGTCTCCATGGATACAGCCAGACTGTGGAGTTGAGATAACATCTGAAGGTCTCCATGGATACAGCCAGACTGTGGGGTTGAGATAACATCTGAAGGTCTCCATGGATACAGCCAGACTGTGGGGTTGAGATAACATCTGAAGGTCTCCATGGATACAGCCTGACTGTGGAGTTGAGATAACATCTGAAGGGTGGTCTCTATGGATACAGCCTGACTGTGGAGTTGAGATAACATCTGAAGGTCTCCATGGTGTCCATGGCACCATCTGACCCTCTCTCTTCTTCACAAAATATTGTCTGTTAACCAGGACCTATACTGCTGTTGATTTGATGTGTCCATTGTCTGTTAACCAGGAGTTTCAACCAGATGCTTACTAGCACGTTCCCTCTTGACAATGTAACAACAATAAGAAATAATGAAATATAAGAATACGAACATAAAGTTTTAGAAGTCATCACCAACACACACAATGGTATTGTGTCAACAAATTACTGGGCACCACCCAGCCTTCAGAAAGAAATGTATATTAAATGGCCCTGAGCCCAGGCTGCACAGGATTAAATGGCCCTGAGCCCGGGCTGCACAGGATTAAATGGCCCTGAGCCCGGGCTGCACAGGATTAAATGGCCCTGAGCACGGGCTGCACAGGATTAAATGGCCCTGAGCCCGGGCTGCACAGGATTAAATGGCCCTGAGCCCGGGCTGCACAGGATTAAATGGCCCTGAGCCCGGGCTGCACAGGATTAAATGGCCCTGTGCCCAGGCTGCACAGGATTAAATGGCCCTGAGCCCAGGCTGCACAGGATTAAATGGCCCTGAGCCCGGGCTGCACAGGATTAAATGGCCCTGAGCCCGGGCTGCACAGGATTAAATGGCCCTGAGCCCGGGCTGCACAGGATTAAATGGCCCTGAGCCCAGGCTGCACAGGATTAAATGGCCCTGAGCCCGGGCTGCACAGGATTAAATGGCCCTGAGCCCGGGCTGCACAGGATTAAATGGCCCTGAGCCCGGGCTGCACAGGATTAAATGGCCCTGAGCCCGGGCTGCACAGGATTAAATGGCCCTGAGCCCGGGCTGCACAGGATTAAATGGCCCTGAGCCCGGGCTGCACAGGATTAAATGGCCCTGAGCCCGGGCTGCACAGGATTAAATGGCCCTGAGCCCGGGCTGCACAGGGCCATGTCGGTCCGCTAATACTTTCAAAGACCCAGTGCACGACTTTTGTAGGAAAAAAAACACATTTTTATTTTATTTATTTATTTCCAAATGGTATTTATTTGTAGGTGTTGCTGCAGCACCTCAGCAGCCCTAATTCCTGCGGCTGTGACCTGTGACCTGTGACTATATGAGGTGATGTGAGTAAATATCCTAAACACTTCAATTACACAATGTCTTTACACGAGGAACTTGTGCTTAGCTCTGACCGTGTGCCTGGAGAATTCCAACCTCAGATCCCTATCCAGGTGTGTGTGTGTGTAGGCTATTTCATGCCCAGGGCATTGATGTCTATCAACAACAGGTCAGTGAAGGTCTATCCTATCTTTAAGGCAGGGCAGTCATGCTGCAAGTCCTCTCCTATTCTATCATCTCCCGCAGCCTATCATTCATTCCAGCAGTCATGGTATTTCAAGAACATTTCTAAATTACATAACAAAACCCTGAAGAAGAGGCCAGTTTATTTCAATGCAGAATGCAGTAACATTGTCAGTTCTAGGTATATAACCCTGCAGGTGAGGGGGGTGTTACCTGTTTTTCTGACGAAGCAGCCAATCACCGATAGGCTGAAACCACGGTAGATGGACCAATCAGCGATAGGCTTGCCTTCTTTCAACCCAAATACTTTACACTGAAAGAATTCCAACAAAGTTGACTCATTCCTATTTAGCAAAGCAAGGTAAATATAGTCTTTCTTTTATAACAAGGATTTATTATTCCTTTCATGTACTGACTATTGGATAGGAGATCATTGATTAGCTGCTCTGTATTGGCACAAAGTACACAGAGGTGGAGCGGCGTCTAGTGAAGCCTAACTGCCAGGTAGAAAGGAAGGGGCTGTCTGTGTGAAACAAGTAGGGTAGGAAAAGTCGACTTACCTGTAACCCAGGTTCTGGCATCCCTCACCAACTCTGCCTCACTCTAGTAGTACCTGCTCTGACTTGAAAGTCCAGTTTCACAAGGAAGAATCGTGGAGGAAGAAAAATATGTCACAGGAGACGGACAAGTAAGTGATCATAGCTGGGGAAAGGATCTTTGATGACTAACATGACATACGAGACTTTTTTGCGCTGTAATTTGGGACTAAATAAATAAACTTCTGTTTTATTATGACATTAATATTTTAGTAAAGAATATGTAACAATTTTCATTTAGATTATTTGGGATTAATTTCCTCTAAAGTTTTGGAAGTATTATTATGGTTATGTTATAGGGCAAACTAAGGTTGGCGGCGAACAATTCTCAGTTTCCGTCAGATGTAATAAGCTACAATTTATATGAATAAAAACTTGAGGTCTTTTTGTTTTAGTACTATTTGGTTTAGGCCTATTTAATACTTTGAGAGGCTTTTAGGGCTAGAATAATCTGTAAATGTTAAACGACTGTGCATAACAATGTATTTACCATGTTATGAATAAAATATCTTGGTTTATTTATCACGTTAGTCATTATCTTCTGTTTTGACGCTGTATTTCCAGTACGCCTACCTGTTGGTTTGATTATGATATGTCGCCATCTTTATGTTACTGTTTTGTTCTGACTATGTCATACTGCATGTCTGTCTTCTTGATGGACTGGAATGTTGACACTATTGACATTTTGACTATTGTCTACTTTGTATTTCTTCATTTTTTCCCCAGTGAGATAATAATTTTTAAAGGCTATAGAATTAATTTCAATAACTTTTAAACTACTTTTTCTCATCAGATATGACCCTGATTCAAAAATGAGAATAAAATAGTTAGTATCCAATGATGGAATTATTATCATGATTAGTAGCTCACATGTTTCACAAATTCAACCATTTGACTTTAAAGCAGATCATGAAATGTGGACAGAAGCAGATGTACACTAATTCTATTGGTTGTACACTGAATATGCAAATACGTTGTTATCATATCAACCCCAGTAATGTTAGTCTGTTTCCCAGCCCTGTTTAGAGCATACACTATTAGTTCAAATGCCCACACTAGATCTCCACGAAAAACAACAGGTGTAGACACCAACCATAACCCATATTAGTTCAAAACAACAGGTGTAGACACCAACCATAACCCATATTTTGACATATAGGGCTACAAATGTGTTGTGAAGTCTCCAAGGCGTAAAGTTTAACAGCAGACATCAGCTGTATGCACTTCCCTGTGGGTTATACTATTTAAAGACCCAGCACAACCAAAAAACATTTCTCCTGTGTTTTATATGATATTTTCAATGGAGAGAAAGTATGAGAGTGGAGTACAGGAGGGGTAAGAAGAAAGAGCTCTGTAGTCCATAGCCTGGGCCCTGAGGGCTTCTAGGGGCTATAATAGCCTCAACATGGGGTCAGAGTGTCATAGGATCTGGAGACATGAGGAGGGGAAAGAAAGGTATGGGGGAGGAACTGTTGGGCGGAAGTATCTTTTGATTTGAAAGACATTTAAAATGGAGTTGTCCTAAACCTGGGCAAATAAACAATGTTGTTCTGAGCAGCAGACTAGTAGTTAGTCAGTCCTATAGCTATTGTCTGTCCTGATACTCTCTAACCTGTTGATTAGAGCTATTGTCTGTCCTGATACTCTCTAACCTGTTGATTAGAGCTATTGTCTGTCCTGATACTCTCTAACCTGTTGATTAGGGCTATTGTCTGTCCTGATACTCTCTAACCTGTTGATTAGGGCTATTATCTGTCCTGATACTCTCTAACCTGTTGATTAGGGCTATTGTCTGTCCTGATACTCTCTAACCTGTTGATTAGGGCTATTGTCCTTCTGATACTCTCTAACCTGTTGATTAGGGCTATTATCTGTCCTGAAGCTCTATAACCTGCTGGTTAGAGCTATTGTCTGTCCTGAAGCTCTCTAACCTGTTGATTATGGCTATTGTCTGTCCTGATACTCTCTAACCTGTTGATTAGGGCTATTGTCTGTCCTGATACTCTCTAACCTGTTGATTAGGGCTATTATCTGTCCTGATACTCTCTAACCTGTTGATTAGGGCTATTGTCTGTCCTGATACTCTCTAACCTGTTGATTAGGGCTATTGTCCTTCTGATACTCTCTAACCTGTTGATTAGGGCTATTATCTGTCCTGAAGCTCTATAACCTGCTGGTTAGAGCTATTGTCTGTCCTGAAGCTCTCTTTTTAATTTGTCATTTATTTCACCTTTATTTAACCAGGTAGGCTAGTTGAGAACAAGTTCTCATTTACAGCAAAGCAGTGCGACACAAACAACAGCACAGAGTTACACATGGAATAAACAAGCGTACAGTCAATAACACAATAGAAAAAGTCTATATACAGTGTGTGCAAATGGCGTGAGGCTATAAATAGGCCATTGTAGCAAAATAATTACAATTTAGCAGATTAACCCTGGAGTGATAAATGAGCAGATGATGGTGTGTAAGTAGTGATACTGGTGTGCAAAAGAGCAGAAAAGTAAATAAAAACAATATGGGGATGAGGTAGGTAGATTGGGTGGGCTATTTACAGATGGACTATGTACAGCTGCAGCGATCGGTTAGCTGCTCTGATAACTGATGTTTAAAGTTAGAGGGAAATATAAGTCTCCAACTTCAGTGATTTTTTTCTTCTCAATTCGTTCCAGTCACTGTCAGCAGAGAACTGGAAGGAAAGGCGGCCAAAGTAGGTGTTGGCTTTGGGGATGACCAGTGCGATATACCTGCTGGAGCGCGTGCTACGGGTGGGTGTTGTTATCGTGACCAGTGAGCTGAGATAAGGCGGAGCTTTACCTAGCATAGACTTATAGATGACCTGGAGCCAGTGGGTCTGGCGACGAATATGTAGCGAGGGCCAGCCGACTATAGCATACAGGTCGCAGTGGTGGGTTGCATATGGGACTTTGGGGACAAAACGGATGGCACTGTGATAGACAGCATCCAGTTTGCTGAGTAGAGTATTAGAAGCTATTTTGTAGATGACATCGCCGAAGTCGAGGATCGGTAGGATAGTCAGTTTTACGAGGGTATGTTTGGTGGCGTGAGTGAAGGAGGCTTTGTTGCGAAATAGAAAGCCGATTCTAGATTTGATTTTGGATTGGAGATGTTTGATATGAGTCTGGAAGGAGAGTTTACAGTCTAGCCAGACACGTAGGTATTTGTAGTTGTCCACGTATTCTAGGTCAGAACCGCCCAGAGTAGTGATGCTAGTCGGGCGGGCGGGTGCGGGCAGCGAACGGTTGAAAAGCATGCATTTTATTATTGTTTAAGAGCAGTTGGAGGCCATAGAAGGAGAGTTGTATGGCATTGAAGCTCTCTAACCTGTTGATTAGAGCTATTGTCTTTCCTGAAGTTCTCTAACCTGCTGATTAGAATAGATATATTGTCTGTCCTGAAGCTCTCTAACCTGTTGATTAGAGCTATTGTCTGTCCTGATACTCTCTAACCTGTTGATTAGGGCTATTGTCTGTCCTGATACTCTCTAACCTGTTGATTAGGGCTATTGTCTTTCCTGAAGTTCTCTAACCTGTTGATAAGAGCTCTTGAATGTCCTGATACTCCATAACCTGTTGATTAGGGCTATTGTCTGTTCTGAAGCTCTCGAACCTGTTGATTAGGGCTATTGTCTGTTCTGAAGCTCTCTAACCTGTTGATTATGGCTATTGTCTGTTCTGAAGTTCTCTAACCTGTTGATTAGGGCTATTGTCTGTTCTGAAGCTCTCTAACCTGTTGATTAGGGCTATTGTCTGTTCTGAAGCTCTCTAACCTGTTGATTAGGGCTATTGTCTGTTCTGAAGCTCTCTAACCTGTTGATTATGGCTATTGTCTGTTCTGAAGTTCTCTAACCTGTTGATTAGGGCTATTGTCTGTTCTGAAGTTCTCTAACCTGTTGATTAGGGCTATTGTCTGTTCTGAAGTTCTCTAACCTGTTGATTAGGGCTATTGTCTGTTGTGAAGCTCTCTAACCTGCTGGTTAGATTAGATATATTGTCTGTTGTGAAGCTCTCTAACCTGCTGGTTAGATTAGATATATTGTCTGTTCTGAAGCTCTCTAACCTGCTGGTTAGATTAGATATATTGTCTGTTCTGAAGCTCTCTAACCTGCTGGTTAGATTAGATATATTGTCTGTTCTGAAGCTCTCTAACCTGCTGGTTAGATTAGATATATTGTCTGTTCTGAAGCTCTCTAACCTGCTGGTTAGATTAAATATATTGTCTGTTCTGAAGCTCTCTAACCTGCTGGTTAGATTAGATATATTGTCTGTTCTGAAGCTCTCTAACCTGCTGGTTAGATTAGATATATTGTCTGTTCTGAAGCTCTCTAACCTGCTGGTTAGATTAGATATATTGTCTGTCCTGAAGCTCTCTAATCTGTTGATTAGAAAAGAGCTATTAAAACTTCTTATGGCTGAGGTCCCGTTAACGGGATCGACTTGACAACAGCCAGTGAAAGTGCAGGGCGCCAAATTCAAACAACAGAAATCTCATAATTAAAATTCCTCAAACATACAATTATTTTACACCATTTTAAAGATAAACTTGTTGTTAATCCCACCACAGTGTCCGATTTCAAAAAGGCTTTACGACGAAAGCACACCATCTGATTATGTTAGGTCAGTACCTTGTCACAGAACCACAGCCATTTTTCCAGCCAAAGAGAGGAGTCACAAAAAGCAGAAATAGAGATAAAATTAATCACTAACCTTTGATGATCTTCATCAGATGACACTCATAGGACTTCATGTTACACAATACATGTATGTTTTGTTCGATAAAGTTTATATTTATATCCAAAAATCTTAGTTTACTTTGGCGCGTTATGTTCAGTAATGTTTTGCCTCCAAAACATCCGGTGATTTTGCAGAGAGCCACATCAATTTCCCGAAATACTCATAATTAACATTTATAAAAGATACAAGTATTATACATGGAACTTTAGATAAACTTCTCCTTAATGCAACCGCTGTGTTAGATTTCAAAAAAACCTTACGGAAAAAGCACACCATGCTATAATCTGAGTACAGCGCTCAGAGACCAAAACAAGCCATACAGATATCCGCCATGTTGTGGAGTCAACAGAAGTCAGAAATAGCATTATAAATATTCACTTACCTTTGATGATCTTCATCAGAATGCACTCCCAGGAATCCCAGTTCCACAATAAATGTTTGTTTTGTTCGATAAAGTCCATAATTTATGTCCAAATACCTCCTTTTTGTTCGCGCGTTTAGTTCCAAAATCCAAATTGATGACGCGCAGGCCAGAAAAGTAAAAAAAATCCATTACAGTTCGTAGAAACATGTCAAAGGATGTATAGAATCAATCTTTAGGATGTTTTTAACATAAATCTTCAATAATGTTTCAACCGGAGAATTCCTTTGTCTGTAGAAATGCGATGGAACGCAGCTAACTCTCACGGGGGCGCGCCTGAGTGAGCTCGTGGCACTCTGCCAGAGCCCTGACTCAATCAGCTCTTATTCCCTCATCCTTCACAGTAGAAGCATCAAACAAGGTTCTAAAGACTGTTGACATCTAGTGGAAGCCTTAGGAAGTGCAATATGACCCCATAGACACTGTATATTGGATAGGCAAACCTACAAACCTCAGATTTCCCACTTCCTGGTTGGATTTTTTCTCAGGTTTTTGCCTGCCATATGAGTTCTGTTATACTCACAGACATTATTCAAACAGTTTTAGAAACTTCATAGTGTTTTCCATCCAAATCTACTAATAATATGCATATATTAGCTTCTGGGACTGAGTAGCAGGCAGTTTACTCTGGGCACGCTTTTCATCCAAACGTGAAAATGCTGCCCCCTATCCATAAGAAGTTAATAACAAAAAAAACACCGGAAAAGAGAACAAACAAATAATGGGTACATAACCCGACGCACACCAGGACAGACGTGCACAAGCACTGACAACAAACAATCACCGACAAGGACATGAGGGGGAACAGAGGGTTAAATACACAACATGTAATTGATGGGATTGGAACCAGGTGTGATGGAAGACAAGACAAAACAAATGGAAAATTAAAAGAGGATCAGCGATGGCTAGAAGGTCGGTGACTTCGACCGCCGAACGCCGCCCGAACAAGGAGAGGGACCAACTTCGGCGGAAGTCGTGACAATCTCCCAAAAACGTTTTTCAACAGAATGTAAAATGATAGTCTAGAAATTAAAGCTTTGGTTGTCTTCCTCTCAGGCTTCCATGTCTTCTCCCTGGACCTCCTTAATGTCCACCTCTTGAACATCAGACTCTGAGGCCTCATCTTCACTGTCACTTTCCAACCTTGTTGAGGATGGCTCGTTGTCAGGCTCAAAAAGCCAAAAATTTGCCCAGATGGCCAAGCATTTTTCAACCCTTGTATTGGTCAGCCTGTTGCATGCTTTGGTGTGTGTGTTCCCAAACAAGGACTAGTTGCGCTCTGAGGCGGCTGATGTTGGTGGGATTTGGAGGATGATGGCGGCAACAGGGGAAAGAGCCTCAGATCCACAAAGTCCCTTCCACCAGGTGGCTGATGAGATATGATGGCACGACTGCCATATTGCATCCCCATCCCAAAGCCCTTGCTTGGAAGTGTACTTCGCCAGACTGACAAGAACCTTGCCCTCATCCAGGCCAAGGTGGCGAGACTCGGTAGTGATGACACCATAGGCCTTGTTGATCTCTGCACCAGACAGGATGCTCTTGCCAGCATACTTGGGGTCCTACATGTACGCTGCGGCGTGTATGGGCTTCAGGCAGAAGTCTTCACGCTTCTTGATGTATTTCAGAACTGTAGTTTCCTCTGCTTGGAGCAACAGTGAAGTGGGTAGGGCAGTACGGATTTCTTCTCTTATATCTGCAAGCAGTGTCTGAACATCAGACAGGATGGCATTGTCTCCCTCAATCCGTGCAATGGCTACTGCTATAGGTTTCAGGAGTTTCAGGCTGCTTACCACTCTCTCCCAAAATACATCATCCAGGAGGATCCTCTTGATGGGGCTGTCCATATCGGCAGACTGTGATATGGCCATTTCTTAGAGAGACTCCTTCCCCTCCAGGAGACTTTCAAACATGATGACAACACCACCCCAACACGTGTTGCTGGGCAGCTTCAATGTGGTGCTCTTATTCTTCTCACTTTGCTTGGTGAGGTAGATTGCTGCTATAACTCGATGACCCTTCACATACTTAACCATTTCCTTGGCTCTCTTGTAGAGTGTATCCATTGTTTCAGTGCCATGATTTCCTTGAGGAGCATATTCAATGCACAGCTAATGGGTGTGATGTGAGGGTAAGACACCTCCACTTTAGACCAAGCAGCCTTCATGCAGCCTTCAGTCTTTAAATACCTTCTGCATTGTCTGTCACCAGTGCAAATACCTTCTGTGGTCCAAGGTCATTGATGACTGCCTTCAGCTCATCTGCAATGTAGAGACCGGTGTGTCTGTTGTCCCTTGTGTCTGTGCTCTTGTAGAATACTGGCTGAGGGGTGGAGATGATGTAATTAATTATTCCTTGCTCACGAACATTCGACAACTCATCAGAGATGATTGCAATACAGTCTGCTTTCTCTATGATTTTCTTGACCACTTGAACTCTGTTGAACTCTGCATCCAGCAAATGAGTAGATAAAGCATGTCTGGTTGGAGGGGTGTATGCTGGGCGAAGAACATTCAGAAATCTCTTCCAATACACATTGCCTGTGAGCATCAGAGGTGAACCAGTTGCATACACAGCTCGAGCAAGACATTCATCAGCATTTCTCTGACTACGTTCCTCCATTGAGTCAAAAAAACCTTCTGATTCCAGGAGGACCATGAGCTGTTGCTATCGATAAGGTGTCTGATTCATCATTTTCACCTCAAATAGAAGTAGAGGGACGTTTGTCAGAGGTTTTCTTCACATATGATTTGACACAGTATTTGCAAATGTACACAGCTTTTCCTTTACATTAGATGCAGTGAAATGTCTCCACACATCAGATAGTGCCGGTGGCATTTTCCTGTAAAGATTAGAAAAAAAATCGTTAAAATAAATAAATACAATTCCATGTACTGATATAGTTAAGAAGTTAGATTAAACAACTCCTTTGTAAGATCATTTTTTTCAAATGAAACATGTATGGAAATAGGTGAATTAACACTCCTCAGTTAGCAGGCTCAAGCAAGCTAAACCCCACATTGTAACAAAAACTAACTAGCAGAAATTGGTAACAAGTTAGAAATGATTTAAACACTTTGCTGTAGGCTACTATTTACTAGTAAACAAAAAAATTATGTATGCCATATGAAATATATTCACCCCACCCAGTATCGTAATCAAAACTTACCAGAAAACATGTAGTCCTTGGCTCAGACACTGTAGTACTGTGGGCTCAATAGCATCTCATTAGTGTGCAAGATCTTGAGAATCAGCTGTACATGTGATGGAAGAGTGCACTGCACATGTGATGGAAGAATGCACTGCACATGTGATGGAAGAATGCACTGTGCATGCAGAGGGTTACAATTCCATTGAATTGAGGATAGTTTAACTAAAATATGCCACAATACCGAGAATTGCCTTGTGTGTCCCACAAAAAAGGTTCCCTGTTACAAGATAACTTTTTAGCTTATAACAGTGTGCTTTTTAGCTTATAAAATGCCCCAAATTCCAGGGCTTAACTTCCCATGGAAAATTACAGGAAAAATTCCGGAATTTTACTGGAAAGATTCCAACCCTTTGCAACCCTAACTATATTAGGCCCAGCCTTTGGAACTGTGGTTTTCCTAGATATGGCTACTATATTGTGATCACTACATCCAATGGATACTGCTTTCAAGCACATTTCTGCAGCGTTAGTAAATATGTGATCAATACATGCTGTTTGTAACTACCCTGGAAGGTTGACTGATAACCTGAACCAGGTTGCAGTTATTGGTTACAGTTTGACGTTTTTTCTTGAGTGGGCATCTTGATTAAAGCCAGTCAATATTTAAATCTCCCAGAAAATATACCCCTCTGTTTATATCAAGCATTTCACACTTTATCCAGATGCTGACTGTTAGCACTTGGTGGTCTGTAGCAGCTTCCCACCAGAATGGTCTTTAGGTGAGGCAGATGAACCTGTTGCCATATTACTTCAACAGTATTTAACATTAGATGTTACATTACATTAGAAAAAAAAATAAAAAATAAATGTAAAATGTAAATTAGATCCTCTCTAATCTTTACAGGAATGTGGTTCTGAATATAAACAGCAACACCTCCACCATTGGCATTTCTGTCTTTTCGGTAGATGTTATAACCATGTATTTCTACCACTGTATCATCAAAGGTATTATCTAAGTGAGTTTCAGAGATAGTCAGAATATGAATGTCATCTGTTACTAGCAAAATATTGATTTCATGAACCTTGATTCTTAGACTACATATGTTAACGTGGGCTAATTTGAGCACTTTTCTTCTGGGATGATTACTTGCTTTCATTGCTTTACTGGGAGGTTTAGCAGCAGTAGATGTGCTCATGTTATTTATGTTAGTGGAGGGTGAGCTGCTCACAGTCGACTTCCTACTAGGCTTAGTGCTTGCTAACAGTATAAATCTGGTTCATAGACACATGATTACTGCATACAATAGGTGTAGGATCAGCAGAGACATTCAGGGCAGTTAAAGGGACATAAATTAGACTACATATATTGTGTCTACTGATGCCTCTGGTGTAATGTACAATTGCTGAAGCATTGTGAAAACTCTGTCACAATGGTACGGATTAGCTGAGCTGGGCTTGAGTCATTGATAAGTCATTGTCTCAACGCAACTTTATAGTGCTGTGAAAGGATCCAGGAACCCAAATGATTTGGGTGGATCCCATCCTTATATAACATGTTTTGTTTCCAAATGGTATCGAAATTGTCAACAAAAGTTACACCCATTGAGCTGCAATAATCACGTAGCCAGTTGTGAAGAGAAAGAATCCTGAGAAAGCGTTCCATGCCACGATTCAGAGGGCACAGGGCCAGATATGATTGGTCTTTTGTTAGTGTTTAGAAGAGAGTCAATCAACTCTTTAAAATCCAGTTTCAACTTTTCAGAACTGCCCTTCATAATGTCATTAAAACCCACATGGACTACGATAGAATCCATTTCCATGTCCTGGCATAGTACATTTGGGAGCAGCTTAGTAATGTAATTTACTCGAGTTCCGGGATAAGACATTGTTTTTGCACTAGGAATGGTCACATTTCTTACCATGGAGCTGCCCAGATTCACCGCTGGCGAGAAGGACGAGGAAATCCGCCCACTCCCACTCTTCTCAGGATTCAGAG
Organism: Salvelinus alpinus; assembly: GCF_045679555.1. NCBI lineage: Eukaryota > Metazoa > Chordata > Actinopteri > Salmoniformes > Salmonidae > Salvelinus > Salvelinus alpinus. The sequence goes on from NC_092114.1 coordinate 5,048,698, forward strand.
AACCCTTTATGGATGGGCGAGAGGCAGGATAACGAGCCCATTGCTCCCGGCGCCTGTGGCAGGCCTCCGGCAGATGGAGAAGCCCCGCTTGATCCAGAACAGGGATGGAAGGTTGGCAACATCAACTAAGAATTCGTAGCACTGCGGCCGCAGACACAGGTACCCCCAGCAATGAAGGTGCAGGAAGATCAGGCTCCAGGACGGTGAAACTATTCGCTGTTTGTATCCTCTCCGGGCCTCTCGTTGGGAGTGAAGACTACTTTGCTGGAAGTCGCTGTCTTCGGCTTCCACGGCTTGTGACATGCGACCATTGTTGATTGTCTTGCTCCTCTTGCTGTGCTCCTTCTACTCCACTATCAGATGGGGGAGCTCCGGGCAACACCGGCCAGTCGGAAAACAACAAACGACAAGGCGGAGATGTATCCAACAAGCGTGAACGTCGTCCAGCCACCGGCGTAGAAAATGTAAACATTCTACTCTGCATTTCCCCCAGTTTCTTATGTAGGCTGGCGAGCTGGGTGATCAATGAATCCACCTCAAGCCTATAATCCTCGGCAAGTAAACAATTGCCACATTGGAACTCTGACTGGTCCGGTTTGTCCCGTAACAGTGGGTAATAGATACAGCTCCTACAGCGCTGGAACCATTCATTGCTTTCTCCAGACATAGAGGGTTACATTGCAAAACTCATCTGGTACCAACGTCGTTAGCTTGATGGCTAGCAGCTTAGCATCTCTGTCAAGCAGGTTAAACCTGTCTGTTAAGTGGGATTCCGAGACAAGAAATAACGGTCCTTGCTGTTAAAAGCTTATAGCTATTCTCTGCCCTGAAGCTCTCTAACCTGCTAATTAGAATATAGCTATTCTCTGCCCTGAAGCTCTCTAACCTGCTAATTAGAATATAGCTATTCTCCGCCCTGAAGCTCTCTAACCTGCTAATTAGAATATAGCTATTCTCCGCCCTGAAGCTCTCTAACCTGCTAATTAGGATATAGCTATTCTCCGCCCTGAAGCTCTCTAACCTGCTAATTAGAATATAGCTATTCTCCGCCCTGAAGCTCTCTAACCTGCTAATTAGAATATAGCTATTCTCCGCCCTGAAGCTCTCTAACCTGCTAATTAGAATATAGCTATTCTCCGCCCTGAAGCTATCTAACCTGCTAATTAGAATATAGCTATTCTCCGCCCTGAAGCTCTCTAACCTGCTAATTAGGATATAGCTATTCTCCGCCCTGAAGCTCTCTAACCTGCTAATTAGAATATAGCTATTCTCCGCCCTGAAGCTCTCTAACCTGCTAATTAGAATATAGCTATTCTCCGCCCTGAAGCTCTCTAACCTGCTAATTAGAATATAGCTATTCTCCGCCCTGAAGCTCTCTAACCTGCTAATTAGAATTTAGCTATTCTCCGCCCTGAAGCTCTCTAACCTGCTAATTAGAATATAGCTATTCTCTGCCCTGAAGCTCTCTAACCTGCTAATTAGAATATAGCTATTCTCCGCCCTGAAGCTCTCTAACCTGCTAATTAGAATATAGCTATTCTCCGCCCTGAAGCTCTCTAACCTACTAATTAGAATTTAGCTATTCTCCGCCCTGAAGCTCTCTAACCTGCTAATTAGAATATAGCTATTCTCTGCCCTGAAGCTCTCTAACCTGCTAATTAGAATATAGCTATTCTCCGCCCTGAAGCTCTCTAACCTGCTAATTAGAATATAGCTATTCTCCGCCCTGAAGCTCTCTAACCTGCTAATTAGAATATAGCTATTCTCCGCCCTGAAGCTCTCTAACCTGCTAATTAGAATATAGCTATTCTCCGCCCTGAAGCTCTCTAACCTGCTAATTAGAATATAGCTATTCTCCGCCCTGAAGCTCTCTAACCTGCTAATTAGAATATAGCTATTCTCCGCCCTGAAGCTCTCTAACCTGCTAATTAGAATATAGCTATTCTCCGCCCTGAAGCTCTCTAACCTGCTAATTAGAATTTAGCTATTCTCCGCCCTGAAGCTCTCTAACCTGCTAATTAGAATATAGCTATTCTCCGCCCTGAAGCTCTCTAACCTGCTAATTAGAATATAGCTATTCTCTGCCCTGAAGCTCTCTAACCTGCTAATTAGAATTTAGCTATTCTCCGCCCTGAAGCTCTCTAACCTGCTAATTAGAATTTAGCTATTCTCCGCCCTGAAGCTCTCTAACCTGCTAATTAGAATATAGCTATTCTCCGCCCTGAAGCTCTCTAACCTGCTAATTAGAATATAGCTATTCTCCGCCCTGAAGCTCTCTAACCTGCTAATTAGAATATAGCTATTCTCTGCCCTGAAGCTCTCTAACCTGCTAATTAGAATATAGCTATTCTCTGCCCTGAAGCTCTCTAACCTGCTAATTAGAATATAGCTATTCTCTGCCCTGAAGCTCTCTAACCTACTAATTAGAATATAGCTATTCTCCGCCCTGAAGCTCTCTAACCTGCTCCTCCAGACTACCATAAGGACATTCTCTATGGTTTACTAATGGAGCTCCTCCAGACTACCATAAGGACATTCTCTATGGTTTACTAATGGAGCTCATCTAGACTACCATAAGGACATTCTCTATGGTTTACTAATGGAGCTCATCTAGACTACCATAAGGACATTCTCTATGGTTTACTAATGGAGCTCCTCCAGACTACCATAAGGACATTCTCTATGGTTTACTAATGGAGCTCCTCCAGACTACCATAAGGACATTCTCTATGGTTTACTAATGGAGCTCCTCTAGACTACCATAAGGACATTCTCTATGGTTTACTAATGGAGCTCCTCCAGACTACCATAAGGACATTCTCTATGGTTTACTAATGGAGCTCCTCCAGACTACCATAAGGACATTCTCTATGGTTTACTAATGGAGCTCCTCTAGACTACCATAAGGACATTCTCTATGGTTTACTAATGGAGCTCCTCTAGACTACCATAAGGACATTCTCTATGGTTTACTAATGGAGCTCCTCTAGACTACCATAAGGACATTCTCTATGGTTTACTAATGGAGCTCATCTAGACTACCATAAGGACATTCTCTATGGTTTACTAATGGAGCTCCTCCAGACTACCATAAGGACATTCTCTATGGTTTACTAATGGAGCTCCTCTAGACTACCATAAGGACATTCTCTATGGTTTACTAATGGAGCTCCTCCAGACTACCATAAGGGCATTCTCTATGGTTTACTAATGGAGCTCATCTAGACTGCCATAAGGACATTCTCTATGGTTTACTAATGGAGCTCCTCCAGACTACCATAAGGACATTCTCTATGGTTTACTAATGGAGCTCCTCCAGACTACCATAAGGACATTCTCTATGGTTTACTAATGGAGCTCCTCCAGACTACCATAAGGACATTCTCTATGGTTTACTAATGGAGCTCCTCCAGACTACCATAAGGACATTCTCTATGGTTTACTAATGGAGCTCCTCCAGACTACCATAAGGACATTCTCTATGGTTTACTAATGGAGCTCCTCTAGACTACCATAAGGACATTCTCTATGGTTTACTAATGGAGCTCCTCCAGACTACCATAAGGACATTCTCTATGGTTTACTAATGGAGCTCCTCTAGACTACCATAAGGACATTCTCTATGGTTTACTAATGGAGCTCCTCTAGACTACCATAAGGACATTCTCTATGGTTTACTAATGGAGCTCCTCCAGACTACCATAAGGACATTCTCTATGGTTTACTAATGGAGCTCCTCTAGACTACCATAAGGACATTCTCTATGGTTTACTAATGGAGCTCCTCTAGACTACCATAAGGACATTCTCTATGGTTTACTAATGGAGCTCCTCCAGACTACCATAAGGGCATTCTCTATGGTTTACTAATGGAGCTCCTCTAGACTACCATAAGGACATTCTCTATGGTTTACTAATGGAGCTCCTCCAGACTACCATAAGGACATTCTCTATGGTTTACTAATGGAGCTCCTCTAGACTACCATAAGGACATTCTCTATGGTTTACTAATGGAGCTCCTCTAGACTACCATAAGGACATTCTCTATGGTTTACTAATGGAGCTCCTCTAGACTACCATAAGGACATTCTCTATGGTTTACTAATGGAGCTCCTCCAGACTACCATAAGGACATTCTCTATGGTTTGCTAATGGAGCTCATCTAGACTACCATAAGGACATTCTCTATGGTTTACTAATGGAGCTCCTCCAGACTACCATAAGGACATTCTCTATGGTTTACTAATGGAGCTCATCTAGACTACCATAAGGACATTCTCTATGGTTTACTAATGGAGCTCCTCTAGACTACCATAAGGACATTCTCTATGGTTTACTAATGGAGCTCCTCCAGACTACCATAAGGACATTCTCTATGGTTTACTAATGGAGCTCCTCTAGACTACCATAAGGACATTCTCTATGGTTTACTAATGGAGCTCCTCTAGACTACCATAAGGGCATTCTCTATGGTTTACTAATGGAGCTCCTCCAGACTACCATAAGGACATTCTCTATGGTTTACTAATGGAGCTCCTCCAGACTACCATAAGGACATTCTCTATGGTTTACTAATGGAGCTCCTCCAGACTACCATAAGGACATTCTCTATGGTTTACTAATGGAGCTCCTCTAGACTACCATAAGGACATTCTCTATGGTTTACTAATGGAGCTCCTCTAGACTACCATAAGGACATTCTCTATGGTTTACTAATGGAGCTCCTCTAGACTACCATAAGGACATTCTCTATGGTTTACTAATGGAGCTCCTCCAGACTACCATAAGGACATTCTCTATGGTTTACTAATGGAGCTCCTCTAGACTACCATAAGGACATTCTCTATGGTTTACTAATGGAGCTCATCTAGACTACCATAAGGACATTCTCTATGGTTTACTAATGGAGCTCCTCTAGACTACCATAAGGACATTCTCTATGGTTTACTAATGGAGCTCCTCCAGACTACCATAAGGACATTCTCTATGGTTTACTAATGGAGCTCCTCCAGACTACCATAAGGACATTCTCTATGGTTTACTAATGGAGCTCCTCCAGACTACCATAAGGACATTCTCTATGGTTTACTAATGGAGCTCCTCCAGACTACCATAAGGACATTCTCTATGGTTTACTAATGGAGCTCCTCCAGACTACCATAAGGACATTCTCTATGGTTTACTAATGGAGCTCCTCCAGACTACCATAAGGACATTCTCTATGGTTTACTAATGGAGCTCCTCCAGACTACCATAAGGACATTCTCTATGGTTTACTAATGGAGCTCCTCCAGACTACCATAAGGACATTCTCTATGGTTTACTAATGGAGCTCCTCCAGACTACCATAAGGACATTCTCTATGGTTTACTAATGGAGCTCCTCCAGACTACCATAAGGACATTCTCTATGGTTTACTAATGGAGCTCCTCCAGACTACCATAAGGACATTCTCTATGGTTTACTAATGGAGCTCCTCCAGACTACCATAAGGACATTCTCTATGGTTTACTAATGGAGCTCCTCTAGACTACCATAAGGACATTCTCTATGGTTTACTAATGGAGCTCCTCTAGACTACCATAAGGACATTCTCTATGGTTTACTAATGGAGCTCCTCCAGACTACCATAAGGACATTCTCTATGGTTTACTAATGGAGCTCCTCCAGACTACCATAAGGACATTCTCTATGGTTTACTAATGGAGCTCCTCTAGACTACCATAAGGACATTCTCTATGGTTTACTAATGGAGCTCCTCCAGACTACCATAAGGACATTCTCTATGGTTTACTAATGGAGCTCCTCCAGACTACCATAAGGACATTCTCTATGGTTTACTAATGGAGCTCCTCCAGACTACCATAAGGACATTCTCTATGGTTTACTAATGGAGCTCCTCCAGACTACCATAAGGGCATTCTCTATGGTTTACTAATGGAGCTCCTCTAGACTACCACAAGGACATTCTCTATGGTTTACTAATGGAGCTCCTCCAGACTACCATAAGGTTATTCTCTATGGTTTACTAATGGAGCTCCTCCAGACTACCATAAGGACATTCTCTATGGTTTACTAAAGGAGCTCCTCCAGACTACCATAAGGACATTCTCTATGGTTTACTAATGGAGCTCCTCCAGACTACCATAAGGACATTCTCTATGGTTTACTAACGGAGCTCCTCTAGACTACCATAAGGACATTCTCTATGGTTTACTAATGGAGCTCCTCCAGACTACCATAAGGACATTCTCTATGGTTTACTAATGGAGCTCCTCCAGACTACCATAAGGACATTCTCTATGGTTTACTAATGGAGCTCCTCTAGACTACCATAAGGACATTCTCTATGGTTTACTAATGGAGCTCCTCCAGACTACCATAAGGACATTCTCTATGGTTTACTAATGGAGCTCCTCTAGACTACCATCAGGACATTCTCTATGGTTTACTAATGGAGCTCCTCTAGACTACCATAAGGACATTCTCTATGGTTTACTAATGGAGCTCCTCCAGACTACCATAAGGACATTCTCTATGGTTTACTAATGGAGCTCCTCCAGACTACCATAAGGACATTCTCTATGGTTTACTAATGGAGCTCCTCCAGACTACCATAAGGACATTCTCTATGGTTTACTAATGGAGCTCCTCCAGACTACCATAAGGACATTCTCTATGGTTTACTAATGGAGCTCCTCTAGACTACCATAAGGACATTCTCTATGGTTTACTAATGGAACTCCTCTAGACTACCATAAGGACATTCTCTATGGTTTACTAATGGAGCTCCTCTAGACTACCATAAGGACATTCTCTATGGTTTACTAATGGAGCTCCTCCAGACTACCATAAGGGCATTCTCTATGGTTTACTAATGGAGCTCCTCCAGACTACCATAAGGACATTCTCTATGGTTTACTAATGGAGCTCCTCCAGACTACCATAAGGACATTCTCTATGGTTTACTAATGGAGCTCCTCCAGACTACCATAAGGACATTCTCTATGGTTTACTAATGGAGCTCCTCCAGACTACCATAAGGACATTCTCTATGGTTTACTAATGGAGCTCCTCCAGACTACCATAAGGACATTCTCTATGGTTTACTAATGGAGCTCCTCTAGACTACCATAAGGACATTCTCTATGGTTTACTAATGGAGCTCCTCTAGACTACCATAAGGACATTCTCTATGGTTTACTAATGGAGCTCCTCTAGACTACCATAAGGACATTCTCTATGGTTTACTAATGGAGCTCCTCCAGACTACCATAAGGACATTCTCTATGGTTTACTAATGGAGCTCCTCTAGACTACCATAAGGACATTCTCTATGGTTTACTAATGGAGCTCCTCCAGACTACCATAAGGACATTCTCTATGGTTTACTAATGGAGCTCCTCTAGACTACCATAAGGACATTCTCTATGGTTTACTAATGGAGCTCCTCTAGACTACCATAAGGACATTCTCTATGGTTTACTAATGGAGCTCCTCTAGACTACCATAAGGACATTCTCTATGGTTTACTAATGGAGCTCCTCTAGACTACCATAAGGACATTCTCTATGGTTTACTAATGGAGCTCCTCCAGACTACCATAAGGACATTCTCTATGGTTTACTAATGGAGCTCCTCCAGACTACCATAAGGACATTCTCTATGGTTTACTAATGGAGCTCCTCCAGACTACCATAAGGACATTCTCTATGGTTTACTAATGGAGCTCCTCCAGACTACCATAAGGACATTCTCTATGGTTTACTAATGGAGCTCCTCCAGACTACCATAAGGACATTCTCTATGGTTTACTAATGGAGCTCCTCCAGACTACCATAAGGACATTCTCTATGGTTTACTAATGGAGCTCCTCTAGACTACCATAAGGACATTCTCTATGGTTTACTAATGGAGCTCCTCCAGACTACCATAAGGACATTCTCTATGGTTTACTAATGGAGCTCCTCTAGACTACCATCAGGACATTCTCTATGGTTTACTAATGGAGCTCCTCTAGACTACCATAAGGACATTCTCTATGGTTTACTAATGGAGCTCCTCCAGACTACCATAAGGACATTCTCTATGGTTTACTAATGGAGCTCCTCTAGACAACCATAAGGACATTCTCTATGGTTTACTAATGGAGCTCCTCTAGACTACCATAAGGACATTCTCTATGGTTTACTAATGGAGCTCCTCCAGACTACCATAAGGGCATTCTCTATGGTTTACTAATGTAGCTCCTCCAGACTACCATAAGGACATTCTCTATGGTTTACTAATGGAGCTCCTCTAGACTACCATAAGGACATTCTCTATGGTTTACTAATGGAGCTCCTCTAGACTACCATAAGGACATTCTCTATGGTTTACTAATGGAGCTCCTCTAGACTACCATAAGGACATTCTCTATGGTTTACTAATGGAGCTCCTCCAGACTACCATAAGGACATTCTCTATGGTTTACTAATGGAGCTCCTCCAGACTACCATAAGGAAATTCTCTATGGTTTACTAATGGAGCTCCTCCAGACTACCATAAGGACATTCTCTATGGTTTACTAATGGAGCTCCTCTAGACTACCATAAGGACATTCTCTATGGTTTACTAATGGAGCTCCTCTAGACTACCATAAGGACATTCTCTATGGTTTACTAATGGAGCTCCTCCAGACTACCATAAGGGCATTCTCTATGGTTTACTAATGGAGCTCCTCCAGACTACCATAAGGACATTCTCTATGGTTTACTAATGGAGCTCCTCCAGACTACCATAAGGACATTCTCTATGGTTTACTAATGGAGCTCCTCTAGACTACCATAAGGACATTCTCTATGGTTTACTAATGGAGCTCCTCCAGACTACCATAAGGACATTCTCTATGGTTTACTAATGGAGCTCCTCCAGACTACCATAAGGACATTCTCTATGGTTTACTAATGGAGCTCCTCCAGACTACCATAAAGGCATTCTCTATGGTTTACTAATGGAGCTCCTCCAGACTACCATAAGGACATTCTCTATGGTTTACTAATGGAGCTCCTCCAGACTACCATAAGGACATTCTCTATGGTTTACTAATGGAGCTCCTCCAGACTACCATAAGGACATTCTCTATGGTTTACTAATGGAGCTCCTCCAGACTACCATAAGGGCATTCTCTATGGTTTACTAATGGAGCTCCTCTAGACTACCATAAGGACATTCTCTATGGTGTACTAATGTAGCTCCTCCAGACTACCATAAGGACATTCTCTATGGTTTACTAATGGAGCTCCTCCAGACTACCATAAGGACATTCTCTATGGTTTACTAATGGAGCTCCTCCAGACTACCATAAGGACATTCTCTATGGTTTACTAATGGAGCTCCTCCAGACTACCATAAGGACATTCTCTATGGTTTATTAATGGAGCTCCTCTAGACTACCATAAGGACATTCTCTATGGTTTATTAATGGAGCTCCTCCAGACTACCATAAGGACATTCTCTATGGTTTACTAATGGAGCTCCTCTAGACTACCATAAGGACATTCTCTATGGTTTACTAATGGAGCTCCTCCAGACTACCATAAGGACATTCTCTATGGTTTACTAATGGAGCTCCTCCAGACTACCATAAGGACATTCTCTATGGTTTATTAATGGAGCTCCTCCAGACTACCATAAGGACATTCTCTATGGTTTATTAATGGAGCTCCTCTAGACTACCATAAGGACATTCTCTATGGTTTACTAATGGAGCTCCTCCAGACTACCATAAGGACATTCTCTATGGTTTACTAATGGAGCTCCTCCAGACTACCATAAGGACATTCTCTATGGTTTACTAATGGAGCTCCTCCAGACTACCATAAGGACATTCTCTATGGTTTATTAATGGAGCTCCTCCAGATTACCATAAGGACATTCTCTATGGTTTACTAATGGAGCTCCTCCAGACTACCATAAGGACATTCTCTATGGTTTACTAATGGAGCTCCTCCAGACTACCATAAGGACATTCTCTATGGTTTATTAATGGAGCTCCTCTAGACTACCATAAGGACATTCTCTATGGTTTACTAATGGAGCTCCTCCAGACTACCATAAGGACATTCTCTATGGTTTACTAATGGAGCTCCTCCAGACTACCATAAGGACATTCTCTATGGTTTACTAATGGAGCTCCTCCAGACTACCATAAGGACATTCTCTATGGTTTACTAATGGAGCTCCTCCAGACTACCATAAGGACATTCTCTATGGTTTACTAATGGAGCTCCTCTAGACTACCATAAGGACATTCTCTATGGTTTACTAATGGAGCTCCTCCAGACTACCATAAGGACATTCTCTATGGTTTATTAATGGAGCTCCTCCAGATTACCATAAGGACATTCTCTATGGTTTACTAATGGAGCTCCTCCAGACTACCATAAGGACATTCTCTATGGTTTACTAATGGAGCTCCTCCAGACTACCATAAGGACATTCTCTATGGTTTATTAATGGAGCTCCTCTAGACTACCATAAGGACATTCTCTATGGTTTACTAATGGAGCTCCTCCAGACTACCATAAGGACATTCTCTATGGTTTACTAATGGAGCTCCTCCAGACTACCATAAGGACATTCTCTATGGTTTACTAATGGAGCTCCTCCAGACTACCATAAGGACATTCTCTATGGTTTACTAATGGAGCTCCTCCAGACTACCATAAGGACATTCACCATAAACAACCAGAAGAGACACCAGCTGTTGTGATTATAGGCCCTATCTCCTTAGACCCTTCGCTATATAGAGTGTATAAGTGTTAGGGGTTAGGATATATATATTGTGTATAATAAGTGTTTGTGTGTATACGTGTGTATAATACGTGTGTGTGTGTAACCGATGTGAAATGGCTAGCTAGTTAGCGGTGGTGCGCGCTAATAGCCTTTCAAACGGTGACATCACTCGCTTTGAGACCTTGAAGTAGTGGTTCCCCTTGCTCTGCAAGGGCCGTGGCCTTTGTGGAGCGATGGGTAACGATGCTTCGTGGGTGACTGTTGTTGTTGTGTGCAGAGGGTCCCTAGTTCGCGCCCGGGTCGGGGCGAGGGGACGGACTAAAGTTATACTGTTACATGTGTGCATATGCAGTGTGTGCCAGTGTGTGTGTGTGTGTGTGTGTGTGTGTGTGTGTGTGTGTGTGTGTGTGTGTGTGTGTGTGTGTGTGTGTGTGTGTGTGTGTGTGTGTGTGTGTGTGTGTGTGTGTATAATACGTGTGTTTGTGTACAGTTGAAGTCGGAAGTTTACATACAGGTTCTCTACTCCGACAAATTAATCCACACATAAAACGGCCAACCGAATCATTTCTAGTCATCTCTCCTCCTTCCAGGCCTTTTCATCTTTGAACTTATATGGTGATCGCATCTAAACTTTCATAGTATTACCACGACTACAGGCAAAACAGTTCATCTTTCAATCACCCACGTGGGTATAACCAATGAGGAGATGGCACGTGGGTACCTGCTTCTATAAACCAATGAGGAGATGGGAGAGGCAGGACTTTCAGCGCGATCTGCGTCTGAAATAGGAGTGACTTCTATTTTAGCCCTTGGTAACGCAGACGTTCGTTGGCGCGCGCGAGCAGTGTGGGTGTAATAATTGAATAACATGGATTTCAAATTTTATTTTGAGACGCTCGCGCACCCGACGTGTCTGGTCTGGTCAGCATGTTAGGATCACCACTTCATTTCAAGAATGTGAAATGTCAGAATAATAGTAGAGAGAATGATTTATTTCAGCTTTTATTTATTTCATCACATTCCCAGTGGGTCAGAAGTTACATACACTCAATAAGTATTTGGTAGCATTGCCTTTAAATTGTTTAACTTGGGTCAAACATTTTGGGTAGCCTTCCACAAGCTTCCCACAATAAGTTGGGTGAATTTTGGCCCATTCCTCCTGACAGAGCTGGTGTAATTGAGTCAGGTTTGTAGGCCTCCTTGCCCGCACACGCTTTTTCAGTTCTGCCCACAGATTTTCTATGGGATTGAGGTCAGGGCTTTGTGATGGCCACTCCAATACCTTGACTTTGTTGTCCTTAAGCCGGTTTGCCACAACTTTGGAACTATGCTTGGGGTCATTGTCCATTTGGAAGACACATTGCGACCAACTTCCTGACTGATGTCTTGAGATGTTGCTTCCATATATCCACATAATTTTCCTCCTCATGATGCCATCTATTTTGTGAAGTGGACGAGCTGCTGTTCTGGGATTGATTTGCACTTTTCACACCAAAGTACGTTCATCTCTAGGAGACAGAACGCGTCTCCTTCCTGAGCGGTATGACGGCTGCGTGGTCCCATGGTGTTTATACTTGCGTACTATTGTTTGTACAGATGACCATGGTACCGTCATGCGTTTGGAAATTGCTACCAAGGATGAACCAGACTTGTGGGGGTTTACAATTTTTTTCTTAGATCTTGGCTGATTTCTTTTGATTTTCCCATGATGTCAAGCAAAGAGGCACTGACTTTGAAGGTAGGCCTTGAAATAGATCCACAGGTACACCTCCAATTGACGCAAATTATGTCAATTAGCCTATCAGAAGCTTCTAAAACCATGACATAATTTTCTGTAATTTTCCAAGCTGTTTAAAGGCACAGTCAACTTAGTGTATGTAAACTTCTGACCCACTGGAATTGTGATACAGGGAATTATAAGTGAAATAATCTGTCTGTAAACAATTGTTGGAAATATTACTTGTGTCATGCACAAAGTAGATGTCCTAACCGACTTGGCAAACTATAGTTTGTTAACAAGAAATTTGTGGAGTGGTTGAAAAACGAGTTTTAATGACTCCAACCTAAGTGTATGTAAACTTCAGACTTCAGCTATATATTAAGAGTGTGTGTTTGTGTCATATCACAGTAAGCGGCTGGTGGTGGTGGTACCCAACGAGACGTCCTTCCAAGGGCGGCGTGCATACACCAGCGAGGACGAGGCATGGCGGTCCTACTTGGAGAACCCTCTGACTGCAGCCACTAAGGCCATGATGAGCATCAATGGAGACGAGGACAGTGCTGCAGCCCTGGGACTGCTCTACGACTATTACAAGGTGAGTAAGTTACAAAGTTCACTACTACTACTACTATCACTACTACTACTACTATCACTACTACTACTAAAACTACTATCACTAATACTACTATCACTACTGCTACTAATACTAATATCACTACTACTACTACTAGTATCACTACTACTACTACTATCACTACTACTACTACTATCACTACTACTACTAAAACTACTATCACTAATACTACTATCACTACTACTACTACTACTATCACTACTACTACTACTATCACTACTACTACTACTATCACTCCTACTACTACTACTACTATCACTACTACTACTACTATCACTACTACTACTACTATCACTCCTACTACTACTATCACTACTACTACTACTACTACTATCACTACTACTACTACTATCACTACTACTACTAATACTACTATCACTACTACTACTACTACTACTATCACTATCACTACCACTACTACTACTACTACTACTATCACTACTGCTACTAATACTAATATCACTACTACTACTACTACTACTATCACTACTACTATCACTACTACTACTACTATCACTACTACTACTACTATCACTACTACTACTACTACTACTACTACTATTATCACTACTACTATTACTACTACTATCACTACTACTACTAATACTAATATCACTACTACTACTACTACTACTATCACTACTACTACTACTACTATCACTACTACTAATACTACTATCACTACTACTACTACTATCACTACTACTACTACTATCACTACTACTACTACTACTACTACTATTATCACTACTACTACTACTACTATCACTACTATTACTACTACTACTGTCACTACAACTACTACTACTACTACTATCACTGCTACTACTACTCCTACTATCACTACTACTACTACTACTACTACTAATATCACTACTACTACTACCACTATCACTACTACTGCTACTACTACTACCACTATCACTACAACTATTACTACTACCACTATCACTACTACTACTACTATCACTACAACTACTACTACTACTATTATCACTACTACTACTACTACTATCACTACAACTACTACTACTACTACTACTATCACTACAACCAGTACTACTACTACTATCACTACAACTACTACCACTATCACTACAACTACTACCACTATCACTACAACTACTAATATCACTACTACTACAACTACTACTATCACTATCACTACAACTATTACTACTACCACTATCACTACTACTACTACTACTATCACTATCACTACTACTACTACTACTACTACTACTACTACTCTATCACTATCACTAAAACTACTACTAGTACTTCTGCTACTTCTATCACTACTACTACTACTACTGCTACTTATTCTTCTGCTACTGCTACTTATTCTACTACTACTGCTACTACTGCTGCTACCACTACTTATACTTATTCTACTACTACTGCTACGTATTCTACTACTACTGCTACTACTGCTACTTATTCTACTACTACTGCTACTACTACTGCTACTTATTCTACTACTACTACTATCACTACTACTAATACTACTGTCACTACTACTATCACTACTACTACTACTATCACTACTACTACTACTATCACTACTACTACTACTACTACTACTATTATCACTACTACTACTACTACTATCACTACTATTACTACTACTAATGTCACTACAACTACTACTACTACTACTATCACTGCTACTACTACTCCTACTATCACTACTACTACTACTACTACTACTACTACTACTAATATCACTACTACTACTACCACTATCACTACTACTGCTACTATTACTACCACTATCACTACAACTATTACTAGTACCACTATCACTACTACTACTACTATCACTACAACTACTACTACTACTACTATTATCACTACTACTACTACTACTATCACTACAACAACTACTACTACTACTACTATCACTACAACTACTACTACTACTACTATCACTACAACTACTACCACTATCACTACAACTATTACTACTACCACTATCACTACTACTACTACTACTATCACTACAACTACTACTACTACTATTATCACTACTACTACTACTACTATCACTACAACTACTACTACTACTACTACTATCACTACAACCAGTACTACTACTACTATCACTACAACTACTACCACTATCACTACAACTACTACCACTATCACTACAACTACTAATATCACTACTACTACTACTACAACTACTACTATCACTATCACTACAACTATTACTACTACCACTATCACTACTACTACTACTACTATCACTATCACTACTACTACTACTACTACTACTACTACTACTCTATCACTATCACTAAAACTACTACTAGTACTTCTGCTACTTCTATCACTACTACTACTACTACTGCTACTTATTCTTCTGCTACTGCTACTTATTCTACTACTACTGCTACTACTGCTGCTACCACTACTTATACTTATTCTACTACTACTGCTACGTATTCTACTACTACTGCTACTACTGCTACTTATTCTACTGCTACTACTACTGCTACCTATTCTACTACTACTACTATCACTACTACTAATACTACTGTCACTACTACTATCACTACTACTACTACTAT